>NC_090205.1:3068125-3675000 GCF_033026475.1 Channa argus
TTGTACTGTTATTATTTTGAACAGTACTGTAAGTGAGGAGAAGGCAGTGAGTGTAACATGAATAATGAAAAGGTAGAAAGTAATGTGCAGTTTTTGGCAGAAGCTCATCAAAATAAATTAATATAACTGCAGAAATCATGCACTTGACTGTTTAGCAATAACCAGCGTACACATGTTTATAAGAGCTTGTGCTTTAATAGATGATGATGAACAATCAATCACACAAAATGAAAAGCACAAACAGATTTTGCTTCCTGTAAAGGTGGAACTTTACACAATGGCAAAGCTTGTAATGCTACAATCCCCATCAACGCTGATGACCGAGTACTGCTGTAAACCTATGCGGTTGGGGAAGACGACGTTGGAGCCATCGGAAAAACTCACCACGAAGTCCTTGCCAGTGAACTTGATGACGATCTGTGCAGTTGGAGAGACAGAGACAAAAGTTCAGACTTTTTAAATACTTTTTTGTACATTCTGCAAAGGTTGTTTAAAAGACGATTTGCATATGTGGCAGCTGTCACCTACAGTGTCCCCTGCTGTGGCAGCTCAGTGGCCACAAACAGCAGCTACTGGAGTGGAAATCACTAGTTGGAAGTTGATACAGACAATGGCAGCTACATGCATCTCACTTTGTCTCTCGACACTTTGAGCCTGCTGTCTCTGCACAAGATGTCAAACCCTGAACACTCACCTTGAACTCAGTTCCATGGAAGAAAGGAAACTCTCCCTCACGTATCTCTTCTTCCCAACTGCCTCCCTGGCAAGAGTTGAAAACGACTTGTTTCTGGTCCCCATAGTAGTCAAAACGAGGGTTGACATGCAGCGCAACATCATCCTCATCAGGGCCAATATTCACTGCAAAACTGCAGCACAAATAAACAAACAATATTACATTTTAACATGACTCATAATCTTTACAATAAACGACACAGTGCACTAAGTATTAAGACAAACATATAATGTGCTGAGCAACACATTCAGAACACGTAGTCATCAAATAAAACAGGTTCCACGTCAGTGGTTATGTAGTGGCCGTCATGCTCAGGTCAGTCAAAGCATTTTACAGGGAAAATGGAACAAGTACAGAAAGTAAAGAAGGAAATTAACACAAGGACGTGTTTCAATGATCAGTTTTACTTTTTAACAAGAAACTACTACTAACTGTGTAGCTTTAAGGGTGGGGATCCCAGTAATGGTCAGGGTCTGGCCAATCCCGAAGGTGGTCTTTAGCATCATATTCTGTGCAGAGAAGAAGACTGATAAGATACTTTAACACTACTGGATTTTACTAGACACATTATTGCAGCTACAGGCAGCTGGTCCAGCGTGTTTCTGATATTGGCAGAAATGTACCATTGTCATACCATGACTGAGAAGCACTAACAATACTTAAAAACAACTTGACTACAGAAGACTATGGTCTGTGTACATTTTTTACTTTCTGATCATGTTTAAAATCTCTATATTCTTGATTATTTTCAATTTGTTTTGAGGGTAATAAATTGCAGGATAACAATCCTGTATTGCCTTGATACTTACTCTCATCTTTGCGGATGTGGTTAATGAAGAAGGTTTAGTGAAGAAATCAGAGAGCTGTAGGCTCCTCTCTGCAGTATGACAGGAAAATATAGTTGATAATGTGGGAGGGACCCTACACCCTCCCACACTGTTAAGTATATTTTTAGTACACTGAAAGCTCAGAGCTTCACTCACAGACATGAACGGATACCTTATGTGTCAGCATGTAGCATAAAGGGGCTTTACGACGCGTCACTTTGTGACGCCTCAGGAGTGAGGATGGGCCGTATAACCAGCTAACTCCAACTTTTTATGCTACTTCTTATTGTTTTTTCTGTTTGACATTTCAATTAATTATGTTCCATTTTTGAAAGATCATAGTGTTGAAATATTTAGAGCTATAAAGCTTTGGACTTTATTAGAAATAACAATTTAGACACTTTAGTCAGGCTATATGATACAATAATTTAATGTTTCCTTGCAAAATGATTAAATGTTAATGTTCTGGTAGAAGCTGTGTTGAGGAAAAGGGCAAAAGCTACAATGGTGCAGTGAAAAAACAGAATCTGTGAACAAACTATCGATGAGCTTTTAATCTAAAACACATATTGTAATTTCTATGGATGAAATGAGGACTGGAGAGTTGGTTGAGGCCACTTTTCTTTTTTTTTTTTTGTAGATGAAATGATAAATGGAACTAGGAAAATCTAGAATTACAGTCCCAGAAAATAACACACCCCAGGTTGACTGTGGCGCAGGAAGGTAGAGCGGTTGTCCACCAATTCCACAGTTGTTGGTTCGATCCCCAGCTCCTCTGGTCACATGTCAGTGTCCTTGAGCAAGACACTGAACCTCAACTTAGTTGCTCCCGGTGAGTGTTGGCCAGCTGCATAGCAGCTCCCCCATCAGTGTATGAATGTGTGTGTGATTGTGAGTGTGAATGGGTGAATAAGAAACAGTGAAAAGTGCTTTGAGAGCCAATAGGTAGAAAAGTGCTTTATAAGTGCAGAACGTTTAACATTTACCATTAATCTTCATCTGCACAGACTTAGCTGATAGAGAACACGTCCTTCAACACCGGGCAAAACCTGACTCTTGTTGGGTTTCCCAAGCCCAATGCCACACAGTAAGTAGTAATCAAAAAAACACTGTCTGGACATTTCAGGGTAAAAAAGCAAAATTAAAAAATTAATCTTACAGTTTTCTTTCAAGGTGACTGAAGTGATTTAAAGATGTAAAGTCATGAGGCAAATCTAATCTTGTTCCTTGCTTTCATTAAAATGAGGATAAAAAATTCAGTTTTGGTTTTCAGTCTGGTTTAGTTTCTTTAGTTAAATCATGAAACATGTTCTTTTGTTTTTCATTTCTATGTATTTTCCTCGTTCCTTACTTACACGTTTATTTGATTTTCTCTGTAAATGCCCGAACTGACTTGAACATAAAGGCCATTCTCTACATCACTACTGACATCACACTGACTCACCTGTTACCTTTTCCATAGAAATGAACATTTCTGTGTTTCTTTGTGCTGAAGGTTTGAAGTGAATATTGGCCCCAACAAGCAGGACATTGCTCTGCAGATTAACCCTCGCTTTAAGTTCCAGGACGATGAAAATATAGTAGTCTGCAACTCTTACCAAGGAGGCCGCTGGGGTTCTGAGCATCTTGAGAAATCCTTTCCATTTGGCAGAGGAGAGGATTCATGGTGAGATGTTATCTGTGAATAGATAATCTGCTTAATCGTGTCAGCAGCAGCAAACAATGGCAACTGGAGATGCTCCCTTTGCTTTATATACATAAATTAACATAAAGGATTTAATTCATGTGTATAGCACCAGATCACGACAGTCGTCCAAAGGCACTTTACAGTGTGATATCAAGACCTTAGAGAAACCCAACAAATGGGAACAAGGTAAATATATTTACCAGAAAATTACGAGAGAAAAGATTTATTTTACGTGTCAGTATATAATATTTTAGCAATAAAGTTTATATTTGATGTCAATTTTACTCTCAGAAAACTATAAAATCAAACTGAAATAAAGAAAAGATGCTTGTAAGTATGCGGACGTATGATATTCACTCGATAAATTGATCCAGTTATTAAGATTTGTCAAGAGAAAACCCTGTGGAGCATCTGCTGATAGCAGCCATGCAGCTGTGGCAGATGTGCTTTGTTGGTGCCGTTTGTGGGATTTTGGAAAGACAAGTGAAATTTGTTATATTCTCACTTTAGTCTGATGACGTCGTGTGTAATTCGTGACTCGTATCAATGACTGTTAATTAGAGTCTTAAATGTGCCTGTGTGGGTGTTTGATGATGAGTGTAACTTATTTCTAATGGTACAGTGATGGAATGAGAATTGTGTAACATCTTTTTCTCTTTTGTCACCGTCTCTCAATCTGTGCAGATCATCACTGAATTCCGCTCTGAGTTTGTGGTGACTTTACCCGATGCCTCTAAGATTCAGTTCCCCAACCGCATAGGTGCGGAGCAGTACTCAGTCATCACTGTGAATGGGGACGTTCGCATCACAATGTTTAAGATTGAGTAAATGTCTCATGTGAAGTCTGATGGAATCAGTCCTGAGCTGGAACATCTTGTTCATCCAGCAGGTGGCACTGACGGAGTGCAGTAATGGGTAATGCACTGTGTGTGTGTGTGTGTGTGTGTGTGTGTGTGTGTGTGTGTGTGTGTGTGTGTGAATAACAAGTTTTTTTTTTGTGCCACCAATGCAGTTACCAAGTTCCTCAAACCCTGCACCTGAGAGACCACAGTCCAGCCAGTAGGTTTAAGTGAAGATGATAAAATTTCCCTGATGTCTTCCAGATATTTAGGTACAATAAACTGTATGTTTACTGCCATAAATCCAGCTGTGTGCTCCTGGAATGAGAGCTGTGAAAGTGCTGCATGAAAACACATCAGTTTTCTTGTTAGGTAACTTCAATCTCAGTAAAGCGTGGACATTGATTAGCTTAAAGAAATGAAGTGTAGAAAGAATTGTAATATATACTTTTTAAAAATAGGCAAATACTATAACACTTTACCTTTCAAAGCGTAAAAGTGTAACTGCAGTACTGCACAAAGCAGAAACCAGGTTTGCATCTGCTTCAGTGATATTCAGCAGGTGGACACAACTGTACACAGCTAAGGCTAAGCTGAGGTTAAAGGGCATTAATTGTTAAATAATAATTCATGATTTCTCCTCTTATTAACATTTGAAAGAACAGATGAGTTTTGACAAGCCGATCCACTGAAGGTCACGTACAGTACACCATTCGTACATCGGTGTTCTCCTCCAGATGTGTCAGGCTTACATGGACTGCAACAGACCTGAGAATGGAGAGGAGGTTCACAGCTAGAGCTACAGCTAATGTGATCAGGGAGACAGGTAGGAGAGACTCAGTGTGTCATCGGGAAAGAGGAAAGTCCACCAAGAGTCTTGGTGGTGGACCAAAAAAGTACAGGAGTGTATACAGAAACAGAAAATCAACTAAGAAGAAGTGGGACACGGAGAGGACTGAAGAGAGTAGACAGGAGTACAGGGAGATACAGCGTAAGGTGAAGGTAGAGTCGGTAAAGGCCAAACAAAGAGCATATGAGGACTTGTATGTTAGGTTGGACACTAAAGAGGGAGAGGTGGATTTGTACAGGTTGGCCAGACAAAGAGATAGAGATGGGAAGGATGTGCAGCAGGTTAGTGTGATTAAAGATAAGAATGGAAATGTATTGACAGGTGCCAGGAGTGTGATGGGAAGATGGAAGGAGAACTTTGAAGAGTTGATGAAGGAGGAAAATGAAAGGGAACGAAGAGTAGAAGAGGTGACTGGTGTGGAGCAGGAAGTAGCAAAGATCAGTAGAGTTTCTGACTAATTTGTTCTTGGAACAAGATCTTGGAGTGAGAGGATGCCCGAGAAATGGAGAACAAGAACAAGGGAGATGTGCAGAGCTGTGGCAACTACAGAGGAATAAAGCTGATGAGCCAAACAATGAAGTTTTGGGAAAGAGTAGTAGAAGCTCGGCTAAGGGCAGAGGTGAACATTTGTGAGCAGCAATATGGTTTCATCCCTAGAAAGAGTCCAACAGATGCAGTATTTGCTTTGAGGATGCTGATGGAGAAGTACAGAGAAGGTCATAAAGACAGTGGCACTGAAGAAAAGACAGGAGGCAGAGCTGGAGGTAGCAGATCTTAAGATGTTGAGCTTCTCTTTGGGAGTGACGAGGATGGACAGGATCAGGAATGAGGACATCAGAGGGACAGCTCATGTTAGATGTTTCAGAGATAAAGTCAGAGAGACCAGATTGAGGCGGTTTGGACATGTTCAGAGGAGAAACTGTGAATATATCAGTAGAAGGATGCTGAGGTTGGAGCTGCCAGGCAGGAGGTCTAGAGGAAGAACAAAGAGGAGATTTATGGATGTAATGAGGGAGGACATGAAGTTAGTTGGTGTGAGTGAAGAGGATGCAGAGGACAGAGTTAGATGGAGGCACATGATTCGATGTGGCGACTCCTGAAAGGAGAAGATTTTAAAGTGACAGGTTTACGTTGTAGATTATTCTTCTATTATTTCGATTATATTATTTTAATTTGCCTAGCTTCAAATGTACTGACACGATTAAAAAAAACAACTGATTATCTGAGAGTAACAACTCCACATTTTCACTGTTTGGACCTGTATTCACTCACTGAGGAACATGTACAAACATGTACAGGTATGATGATTTCAAGCCTATACAGTCACTCTGGCCCTCAATCCCTCATCCACCCAGGAAACCAGATTGGACTGTTGGTTTCAGGGTGCTAGCCAGCTTGGTCAGATTGATCAACACTACATCTGCATTTGGGCTGTTTAAAATCCACTCAATCTCCAACAAAAGCTCTTTGATCAACGATCTCATGGCTGATCATAACCTCGACTACTTTCATTTGTTAAAGACTTGGCAACAGCATAATGACTTTCTAGAACTAAGCTTTTCAGCCCCGGTTAATTTTCCTTGACAGAGTGAATTGTAAAGCAACATCAGTGACTGCGTCAGCATATTCCTCTTTTGACTCCCGGAAATGGTTCAGTCCAGACAATACTGGCTTTTGTCTAATGGCAACTAAAATATAGCACTGTCTTTTTAGCTGATGCAACTTGGAAGAAGATCTTTAAACTTCCTGATTCACTTCCATCCTACCTGTTTTGTTCTGGTCAGTGTAGGGACTGACTTACAAGTGGGGTAAAAATCCAATGAAGAGAACTCAAACACCACATGCTAGTAGTGAGCCATGTTACACAGAAGCACAACAAGCAACACTCTCTGTAGATCTTGACATTTTTCACCAGCGCAGCCAAATTGTCGATCTTCTCCAGTAGCAAGATTCCATTTCCCCTGATCACAGAAGGTACCAACGGCTTATTCTGCCACTTCCTCGCTAGCTGCTTAGCCTTTAGCTTAGGGCTGGCTCTGCAGCCACCATAGGGCCTCGTCAGGTAAACAGGGAACCACACCAGCACAAGACTTTGTTTTAAGTGGTCAAGTGGTGGCTTTAAAGAATAAACAACTTTTGGCATGTGAGAATCCATATCCATAGGAAAGATGCTAATCTGATGCAACAGAGGCACAAAAACTACACAAATACACAAAAAAAGAAAAAGACACATGGAGCTGCTGGAAAGGCTGCTGCCGACGGAGGCGCCCAGTGCCAACATGGTGATGAGGGTCTCATGTATTTAGAAAGAAAGAGAGAGAATGGGAGGGATGATTGTTAAGGCCGAAACGGCCGAGTTGTTTGACGGATTTTCAGTCAGAAGCTGCAAAGGCTGCAGCTTCTCCTCCTCTTCTTTTTGAGAATGGAGGATCTCTGCTTTCCACAAATCCTCAATGCCTTGTGCAAGAAACCAAAGCACTATCAGTCTAAAACTGCCACACTGTATTTTGTGTTGTTCATCTTTTCTGTGTTCACTGTGATTCTCATTCTGCTCGTCATCATCTCAGTCTCCCACTTCAGGCAGAAATAAACTCTGAAAACTTACAATTGATTCTTTGTGTGAACAGTCTGATTTACAAGAAAATGTTACTTAGTTAGTGTGTATATAACTTCACATCTTGACACCAGACGTATTTTCTGCTTTGCTGACAATGTTTTTGAATGTTAAATGTCCAGATGTGCCACATGTAAGACATATCCCTTTACATTAATGTCTGATATTACATTACATGTCTTTGTCTCCCTGCAGGCAGCTGCACACACCCACCAACCTCCTCCTCCTCTCTCTGGCTGTGTCTGACTTTCTCTTGGGCTTTGAGTCAACGGTAGAAGTTAATTGACTTACAACCTGTTGGTTTCTTGGTGACACCATGTGTTCTCTAAATGTCTATGTGAGCTCAATCGCTCTCTGTGCCTCATTAGGAAACATGGTTCTTATATCAGTCGACCGCTATGTGGCTATTTGTGACCCTCTGCATTATCCAACCAGAGTCACCGTGACAAGAGTTAAAATGTGGATTTGTATATGTTGGACATGTTCTCTTGTCTACAATTGTCTCATTTTAAAGGACTTCTTGACTCAACCAGTGCTTTCCAGGCCCTGCTATGTAAGATGTGTGGCAGGCACTGAAAACATTTCAGGAATTGTTGATGCGCTTTTGACATCTCTTGCTCCAGTCACTGTGATCTTTATTCTGTATATGAGAGTGTTTGTGACAGCTGTGTCTCAGGCTCTTGCCATGCGCTCTCATGTTGCAGCCGTCACACTCCAGCATTCAGGGCCTGTAATGACTAAGAAATCTGAGCTGAAAGCAGCCAGGACTCTGTGTGTTGTTGTAGTTGTGTTCTTAATCTGTCTCTACACATATTTCTCCATCTTTTTTGTACCACATATCTCTGTTGATAAGTTACATACAACCTTTGGTGTCTTCCTGTTACATATTAACCCCTGTCTGAACCCTGTGATCTACGCCTTGTTCTAACCCTGATTTAGAAAAGCTATCAGACTCATTTTCTCTCTTCAGATACTGCAGCCTGGCTCCCGTGAGACCAACATGCTGTAAACAGAGACTGTGCAGTGACTGAAATGTGATCTGCTCTATGAACGAAGAAATTCATTTGTTCATGTTCTTCAGTGAGTGAATTCACAAATCCAAACGGTGAAAATGTGCAGTTCTTAAGTTGTTACTGTCAGATAATCTGTTGGATTTTCTCCTGATTGAAGTGATGCTTCATTATTTCCAGTGATTGTGCTTATTATTAGTAACCAGCCATACACACTCCCTGCTGCAGATATCTAATCTGTGTATTTCCAGTCTGAGTTTGTCCTGTTTCTCATTCGGCTTCTGGTTACAAACTGTTTTTTCCTCTGTGTCTGTTTTCACAAGCACCACACCGTGACTTCTGTTACACAGAAGTAAATAAGAAGTAAACTTTGATGAATGTGGTACAATTTACATTCTGTCTCTCTTCCACAAATGTCCACAAACACTCCAACAGACGCTTACATGTGAAGTATAGTGATAAAAATAAAATGAAGTGAAGTGAAAGCAGATGGTCACAGACTGGGTGGATAAATGTTCAATAATAGTATCAACAGGGACAGGAATTCAAAAGACAGAGGAATTAGAGGAGGAGACTGAGAATTAGTTAGGTAGTTTGTTGTTCAGTCAATTCATTCACAGATTTTGGTTGGTTTGTTAATACAAGATCAAGTGTGTATCTTGTGTTCACTTGTATTACATTACTACAGTGTCTAAAATGCATGTTCGAGTCTCCAGTCTCTCTAAGATTGATTGGCCCTTTTTTCTAAAGACAGCACATAATGTCTGACTTCATAACAGCTTTTGTAAAAACTAGTGTAATGTATGTTGCATGTTTTGATGATGTGTTAAATTTCAAAGACAGACAGATCCTCCCACCTATACTTCTCACTGATCATCACCACTGACAACACTGTGGTGGTGCCACCTTGGACTGTAGGGAAGCAGCTTTGACCCTGGATATCTGACACTAGTTCTATGGAACAAACTTCCTGTTTGACAAAAACCATCAATTCTAAGTCTATTTACACAAACGTATCTGTTAAGTTAGTATAATGGAATCAAGTGAAAGGACAGTAATTGTAACAGACTGAAATCACAGATAGTTCTGCCAAAGTCTCATCTTCTTGACTAGGCCGAGAGCAAACCACCTGTAAAGCACTTTGAATTTCATTAATTTGTACAAAAGGTTCTACATAAATAAAGTTTGGATTTAGCTAAACCTGCTGTATAATGTTGGAGGTGGACTCAGTGGGGAACAACTGTGAGTGTTGTCATCTTTAGTTTGTGAGACTTAGGATCAAGTGGAAAGAAGGTTTGAAGTGTTTTATGATCTAATTATTTTTGGTTTGGTTTTGTAAAGATGTGTCAAGACTATCGGATGTTTCCTGAAAACAATTAAGTATTTAGCATCTTCCACTGCAGTTATTTTAACCTTTAAAGATCCGAAATGCCCATACGGTGACTGTGCTACTGACTTCTTAGAAGATAATTACATTAAAAATACACATTTAACAGTGAAAGCAACAACTTACTGTCAGAAAAATGGTTTGCAGAAGTTACTGTTAGCATGTCACAGTGGCAGACAGCCCATCAGGAGCATGAGGACACTTCCTGGTGGATGCAGGGTCGTTGGACCTGCTGTGAACAGTTACGTCAACCATTGATAACAAAGCCGTTGGCCTACTGGGTGCTGCCAGAACACAGATGCCCTACACTCCCTGAACGTTTCACTAAGGGCACCAGAGCAGACTGATCACACTGCACCTGTGCTACTTTCTTAGCATAAAGCAATAGCTGAAAGAAAAGGGAAAAAAACGGCAAGTGACTGCATAAAGATTCTCACTCTTCAGTGTAACTTACCTAAACTATCACTGGTGCAGCCAATTGGTTTCCAAAGTCAAACAATTAGTTAAGTGGAGTGTAGTGATTGTGTGTAAAGAACTGTAGTATGAATACATCTGTATGTGGCAGGTCCACTTACTGGTGAATCAGTATCCTGGAAGAAGTTTTTAAGGTCTGACGAGACCGAAATATAACTTTTTGACCTCAATGCCAAACAGCATGTCTGGATCAAGACAATCCAAGTCACCATATAAAGAACACCATACCTACAGTAAAGCATGGACTAAAAATCTGTGGAAGGACCTGAAGACTGCAGTCCACCAGCAGTCACCATCCAGTGTGACTGAGCTTGAACAGTTCAGTGAGGAAGAGTCAAACAGTGCTTCATCTACAGCCGCTGTGCAGGTTTTCTACTGTGTCTACAGACTCAGGGCTGTAATTAAAGCAAAAGCTGCTTCTACACAGTATCAACCAAGCTGAAGACTGGGCTGACAATGTACAGTAAGTGTGGCTAAATGTTGGCAGGATGAGGAGTGAACACAATGCAGCAAAAAGTGCAGGATGAAGCAATGATTTATTGATATTTTCTACATTTTTGGCAAAGTTTTGGTCAAAATAACAATAATGCATTTTAATAATGTATTGCTCCATGTTCCTGGGATGGAATCAAAATGTGGTAACGTTTGGTAAATATCTTAATATGTGACCTGATGTCAGACACATTAAAAAGCACAAACAGATTTTAATTTGTAACCAACAGATTCCGGAGACATTTACTCAATCTTAAACTTTGTGATGCGAACGTCCCCATTCACAGTGATGACTGAGTACTGCTCCGCACCTATGCGGTTTGGGAACCTAATCTTAGAGGCATCGGGTAAAGTCACCACAAACTCAGAGCGGAATTCAATGATGATCTGCACAGATGGAGAGACGGTGACAAAAGAGAAAAAGATGTTACACAATTCTCATTCCATCACTGTACCATTAGAAATAACAGTTACACACATCATCAAACACCCACACAGGCACATTTAAGACTCTAATTAACAGTCATTGATACGAGTCACGAATTACACACGACGTCATCAGACTAAAGTGGGAATATAACAAATTTCATTTGTCTTTCCAAAATCCCACAAACGGCACCAACAAAGCACATCTGCCACAGCTGCATGGCTGCTATCAGGGTTTTCTCTTGACAAATCTTAATAACTGGATCAATTTATCGAGTGAATATCATACGTCCGCATGCTTACAAGCATCTTTTCTTTATTTCTGTTTGATTTTGTAGTTTTCTGAGAGTAAAATTGACATCAAATATAAACTGTATTGCTAAAATATTATATACTGACACATAAAATAAATCTTTTCTCTCGTACTTTTTTTGGTAAATATATTTACCTTGTTCCCATTTGTTGGGTTTCTCTAAGGTCTTGATATTACACTGTAAAGTGCCTTTGGACGACTGTCGTGATCTGGTGCTATACACATGAATTAAATCCATTATGTTACTTTATGTATATAAAGCAAAGGGAGCATCTCCAGTTGCCACTGTTTGCTGCTGCTGACACGATTAAGCAGATTATCTATTCACAGATAACATCTCACCATGAACTCCTCTCCTCTGCCAAATGGAAAGGATTTCTCAAGATGCTCAGAACCCCAGTGGCCTCCTTGGTAAGAGTTGCAGACTACTATATTTTCATCGTCCTGGAACTTAAAGCGAGGGTTAATCTGCAGAGCAATGTCCTTCTTGTTGGGGCCAATATTCACTTCAAACCTTCAGCACAAAGAAACACAGAAATGTTCATTTCTATGGAAAAGGTAACAGGTGAGTCAGTGTGATGTCAGTAGTGATGTAGAGAATGGCCTTTATGTTCAAGTCAGTTCGGGCATTTACAGAGAAAATCAAATAAACGTGTAAGTAAGGAACGAGGAAAATACATAGAAATGAAAAACAAAAGAACATGTTTCATGATGTAACTAAATAAACTAAACCAGACTGAAAAGCAAAACTGAATTTTTTATCCTCATTTTAATGAAAGCAAGGAACAAGATTAGATTTGCCTCATGACTTTACATCTTTAAATCACTTCAGTCACCTTGAAAGAAAACTGAAAGATTAATTTTTCACTTTTGCTTTTTTACCCTGAAATGTCCAGACAGTGTTTTTTTGATTACTACTTACTGTGCGGCATTGGACTTGGGAACCCCAACAAGAGTCAGGTTTTGCCCGGTGTTGAAGGACGTGTTCTCTATCAGCAAAGTCTGTGCAGATAAACATTAATAGTAAATGTTAAATGTTCTGCACTTACATAGCACTTTTCTACCTATTGGCTCTCAAAGCACTTTACACTGTTTCTTATTCACCCATTCACACTCACAATCACACACACACTCACACACCGATGGAGGAGCTGCTATGCAGCTGGCCAGTGTCAGTATCTTGCTCAAGGACACTTTGACATGTGACCCGAGGAGCCTGGGATCAAACCAACAACTGTGGAATTAGTGGACAACCGCTCTACCTTCCTGCGCCACAGTCAACCTGGGGTGTGTTATTTTCTGGGACTGTAATTCTAGATTTTCCTAGTTCCATTTATTATTTTATCTACAAAAAAAAAAAAAAAAGAATAGTGGCCTCAACCAACTCTCCAGTCCTCATTTCATCCATAGAAATTACAATATGTGTTTTAGATTAAAAGCTCATCGATAGTTTGTTCACAGATTCTGTTTTTTCACTGCACCATTGTAGCTTTTGCCCTTTTCCTCAACACAGCTTCTACCAGGACATTAACATTTAATCATTTTACAAGGAAACATTAAATTATTTTATCATATAGCCTGACTGAAGTGTCTACATTGTTATGTCTAATAAAGTCCAAAGCTTTATAGCTCTAAATATTTCAACACTATGATCTTTCAAAAATGGAACATAATTAATTGAAATGTCAAACAGAAAAAACAATAACAAGTAGCATAAAAAGTTAGAGTTAGCTGGTTATACGGCCCATCCTCACTCCTGAGGCGTCAAAAAGCGTCTCTTCGTAAAGCCCCTTTATGCTACATGCTGACACATATGGTATCCGTTCATGTCTGTGAGTGAAGCTCTGAGCTTTCAGTGTACTTTAAGTTAAGTGGAAACCCTGACGCTTCAATAATTGATGCCTAAATCAATGACGTAAAATATGAAGAGAAAAAGCCTCATAGGGAGGTGGACGGATTGATGGATGGTACAACAACACACAGTCCTCTTCCACAGGAGAACAGGGTTCAATTCAAGTACGAGATGGTGTGTGTTTTCTTGTTGCTGCCTTTATCCTGTTTTTCCATTAATTTGGGAGGTATACATGATATTAATATAAGAAATGCTTTATTTATTGTCAAGCTCAAAAAACAGAGATATCTATTTCCTCAAAGAAATGCACTCCTGGAAAAAAGGATGGATTATTTGAGCAAAATCGGTGAGGTGGGAACTCTGTCTGGGGGTGTAGCTATTTTGTTTGATAGAAATTTCAAAGGGGAGATTATCGATTCACATTTGTCGTCAGAGGAGAGATGCATTATAACTACAGAACAGTGGGGAGACTTTACTTTTCTTCCATGTAACGTTTACCGATACAATAATTCTGCTGATATGATTGTTGCTCTTACAGATCATGCTGGTGTTTCTCTACTTTACAACAGAATTCTTAAAAAACTAAAAGATTTACTCCAGGGTATTTGAAACTAAACTGCTCTTTTCTAAAACATAATTAATATGGCATAGCAATTAAAGAAATTATTAAAAAAATACAAAGACATGCTTGGAAGATCTGCAACTTTTCAGCAATAACCCCTTAAAGGCCTTCACTGATTTTGAACTTGCTTCGTTTGGTTCTAGTTTGGGTAGTACATTTACATAAATGCCATTAAACTTCCCTTTGACCTCCCTATATTAAAATATTTCAACTTGTATCTGAAAAATCTGTAGTAATGGTCAAACGAAGAAAAAAGCCTTTAAGACATCCAAAATCTTTCATAATATTTTAATAAATGTAAAAGCAGATGTTACTTAGTCTTAGTCATTTTTTTCAGTGCCTGAGTTGTTCACTTTGTTCCCTTTTTTTCAATTTCATAAATAAAGAGAGAAAAAAGCAGTAGTCCTGAAATCTGACTTGTGCAGGCCTAACCCAACACGGCCTTGGAAACAAAAGAACGCAATGCATTATGGGTGTTGTAGGATTTTTACCCTTTCAGGTAAAAGGGCATAAAACACACTTTTTCTCAGATTTCTCCTGACCTAGAATTTCAAATGTAATTGCACATTTCAAGGATAACAATATTCTCTGGATACTTACTGTCATCTTTGCGGATGTTGTTAATGAAGAAGGTTCGAGAAGAAATCAGAGAGCTGTAGGCAGAGTCACCTCTCCACAGTTTGGCAGGAAAATATACTGAACAGTGTGGGAGGGTCCCTTAAAGAAGAATGAGGGTCCCACCCACATTGTCAACTATTTTTTCCTGCCATACTGCAGAGAGGATACACTGCCTACAGCTCTCTGATTTCTTCTCGAACCTTTTTCATTAACCACATCCGCAAAGATGAGAGTAAGTATCAAGACAATACAGGATTGTTATTCTTCATTTTATTACCCTCCAAACAAATTGCAAATAATCAAAAATATAGAGATTTTAAACATGATCAGAAACTAAAAAATGTACACAGACCATAGTCTTCTGTAGTCAAGTTAAGTAGTCATTAAGTATTTTTACATTTACATTTACATTAAGTAATTTAGCAGACGTTAAGTCAAGGAGAGAACATCAAAGCAAAGTCCTATCAGAAAAGTGTTTACATTTCACGAGATGCAAGTGTGAGAAAGAGCAGAAAGGAAGATTTTTTTAAGTGATTTTAGTGCATAGGAAGATGTGGAAGAGTTCTGTTTTCAGCAGTTTTTTGAATATTGGGAGAGAATCTGCTGAGCGTGCAGAGTTTGGAAGCTCATTTCACCATCGTTTTGCTTGGTGTCTTCTTTGTGGTGCTGGGACCACCAGAGGTCATTTGTTGGCAGACCACAGCAGATGGGAAGGATTGTAGACTTGAATGAGGGAGTTGAGGTAAACAGGAGCTGTCGAGTTAACCAGCCTGTGAGCAAGACACAGAGCTTTGAACCTGATGCGAGCAGCTACAGGAAGGACATCGTTTTTTTTCCCTCCACCATTTGTCCCACCTAATGTTTCTCTGTCATGGTATGAGAATGGTACATTTCAAATCAGTGTGGGGGAGAAACAAGCTGGGAATAAACAAGCTATGAATTAACTATCTATCTAATTTGAAAAGATGAAATGAAAACTTTGTTTCAGTTTTTTTGCCTGTAGCTGCAATAATGTGTCTAGTAAAATCCAGTAGTGTTAAAGTATCTTATCAGTCTACTTCTCCGCACAGAATATGATGCTAAAGACCACCTTCAGGACTGGCCAGACCCTGACCATTGCTGGGATCCCCGGTCTTAAAGCTTCACAGTCAGTAGTAGTTTCTTGTTAAAAAGTAAAACTGATCCTTGAAACACGTCCTTCTGTTAATTTTCTTCTTTACTTAGTGTACTGGTTCCATTTTCCCTGTAAAATGCTTTGAGTGACCTGAGCATGACGGCCACTCTTTACATAACCACTGACGTGGAACCTGTTTTATTTGATGACTACGTGTTCTGAATGTGTTGCTCAGCACATTATATGTTTGTCTTAAAACTTTGTGCACTGTGTCGTTTATTGTAAAGATTATGAGTCATGTTAAAATGTAATATTGTTTATTTGTGTTGCAGTTTTGCAGTGAATATTGGCCCTGATGAGCAGGATGTTGCGCTGCATGTCAACCCTCGTTTTAACCACTATAGGGACTACAAAAGAGTGGTTTTCAACTCTTGCCAGGGAGGCAGTTGGGGATATGAGATACGTGATGGAGAATTTCCTTTCTTCCATGGAGTTGAGTTCAAGGTGAGCGTTCAGGGTTTGACATCTTGTGTAGAGACAGCAGGCTCAAACCTTTGTTCTTAAATGGGCCTCACAGAGATCTGTGAAAGCTATAAGAATGTTCTCAATACTCTTTCTTCCTTTTGTCTCTGTCTCCAACTGCACAGATCGTCATCAAGTTCACTGGCAAAGAGTTTGTTGTGAGTTTTTTCGATGGCTCCAACGTTGTCTTCCCCAACCGCATAGGTTTGGAGGAGTATTCGCACATCACTGTTGATGGGGATGTTTGCATTACAAGCTTTGCCATTGTGTAAAGTTCCACCTTTACAGGAAGCAAAATCTGTTTGTGCTTTTCAGTTTGTGTAACTGATTGTTCATCATCATCTATTAAAGCACAAGCTCTTATAAACATGTGTACGCTGGTTATTGCTAAACAGTCAAGTGCATGATTTCTGCAGTTATATTCATTTATTTTGATGAGCTTCTGCCAAAAACTGCACATTACTTTCTACCCTTTCATTATTCATGTTACACTCACTGTCTTCTACTCACTTATGCCTGGTTCAGACTACAACATAAGAGCCCAGTTACAGCCTCACCCAACAGATGGGGGACACTGGGACTGATAATAGGCGTTGGACATAACAATGATTGTTTTATTTTGGATAGTATTTCATAATGGACGACAATCACTGCCTCATCTCATTACTGCGAACAATTACCAATAAGCTGCAAAACACCAAATCATAATGTCCCTGTAACAACGGGGAAAGTTTCTATTGCCAAACATAAAGGCATCAACCAATCTGTTAATAAAGTCATGACAAGATCCTAAGACTCTGTAGTCTGCAGTGGTTGTGATACATTATATGCAGGGTTCACAAGTATCTGTGAGTAAAAACCCTGTTTGTGACAATGGTCCACTCTATAGACAAGTTCACTGTATAAAACATCAACAGGCAATGAACTGACATCATAAGTAACAGGCGACCAATTATTAATTTGTGCAGCATCAATGATCCTGATAACTTGTCAGAAAACACACATCCCACTTCTTTAACACATAATAACTTCAGTGTCCAGCTTGTCCACCAAATAGTTTTTTTTGACAAATGTTATTTCAATTTGTCAGTGTCAAAACGTTTGGGACATTGACATGTTGGCATGTTACGACCTGAGTTTAGCTCCTGGACTTTTTGTCTGAATGGCAGCATGTGTTGCTCCTAAAGCTGAATATCATTCAGCAGTAATGGAGCCTCCACAGATGTGCAGGTTACTCATGTCATGCACATGAATGAAGAAACTCTTCGGCTCAGTGGTCACACAATGGTGGAACGAGCTTTTGCTCTGACGTTTTGTCCTTGACTTAGATTTTCTACCTCGTACTTCACTTGTAAGTCAGTTTGGATAAAGAATCTGCCAAATGACTGAATGTATAAGTATGTGAATGTCAGAGTGACAAAAGGAAACATTAAAAAGAACATTTAATGGGACACAGTGCAGCTGTCTGAAACATGAAGAACAGCATCTATACCTCGATGGGGATTCTTTCTTTGTCCTCTCCCCACTGGCCTCAGTGATCTGAAGCTGCACTCATCCATGGGGTCTTTGGGGTCTTTAGACTGATTTTTAGTTTAGTGTCTATGAAGCAAATTTGATTCACACCTGCTAAACACAGCACTTCTCTAACAAGATGGCAACCAAGTCCCCTCACAACAACAGGATGTGAAACAGCTTTACATGATCTATAGGTCAAAGCAAACCACACACACACACACACACACACACACACACACACACACACACACACACACACACACACACACACACACACACACACACACACACACACACACGGTGCATTACCCATTACTGCACTCCGTCAGTGCCACCTGCTGGATGAACAAGATGTTCCAGCTCAGGACTGATTCCATCAGACTTCACATGTTTCCAAAGACAAATAGAGAAGCTCAGCTGCAAAGTATAAGATAATGGGTGGAGGGCAAACAATCAGTGTATAACAATCTGTAAAACTGCTTCCTGTAAAGGTTTAACTTCAGATAAGTTCTTGAGCACAGTCGTTTCCTTTTCTGACTCTGAACTGACACACTGATCATCACCACTGACAACACTGTGGTGGTGCCACCTTGGACTGTAGGGAAGCAGGTCTGACCCTGGATATCTGACACTAGTTCTATGGAACAAACTTCCTGTTTGACAAAAACCATCAATTCTAAGTCTATTTACACAAACGTATCTGTTAAGTTACTATAATGGAATCAAGTGAAAGGACAGTAATTGTAACAGACTGAAATCACAGATAGTTCTGCCAAAGTCTCATCTTCACGACTAGGCCGAGAGCAAACCACCTGTAAAGCACTTTGAATTAATTTGTACAAAAGATGCTACATAAATAAAGTTTGGATTTAGCTAAACCTGCTGTATAATGTTGGAGGTGGACTCAGTGGGGAACAACTGTGAGTGTTGTCACCTTTAGTTTGTGAGACTTAGGATCAAAGAAGGTTTGAAGTGTTTTGTGATCTAATTATTTTTGGTTTGTTTTTGTAAAGATGTGTCAAGACTATCAGATGTTTCCTGAAAACAATTAAGTATTTAGCATCTTCCACTGCAGTTATTTTAACCTTTAAAGATCCGAAATGTTTATGGCTTTTATAGCCCATACGGTGACTGTGCTACTGACTTCTTATAAGATAATTACATTAAAAATACACATTTAACAGTGAAAGCAACAACTTACTGTCAGAAAAATGGTTTGCAGAAGTTACTGTTAGCATGTCACAGTGGCAGACAGCCCATCAGGAGCATGAGGACACTTCCTGGTGGATGCAGGGTCGTTGGACCTGCTGTGAACAGTTACGTCGACCATTGATAACAAAGCCGTTGGCCTACTGGGTGCTGCCAGAACACAGATGCCCTACACTCCCTAAACGTTTCACTAAGGGCACCAGAGCAGACTGATCACACTGCACCTGTGCTACTTTCTTAGCATAAAGCAATAGCTGAAAGAAAAGGGAAAAAAACGGCAAGTGACTGCATAAAGATTCTCACTCTTCAGTGTAACTTACCTAAACTATCACTGGTGCAGCCAATTGGTTTCCAAAGTCAAACAATTAGTTAAGTGAGTGGAGTGTAGTGATTGTGTGTAAAGAACTGTAGTATGAATACATCTGTATGTGGCAGGTCCACTTACTGGTGAATCAGTATCCTGGAAGAAGTTTTTAAGGTCTGACGAGACCGAAATATAACTTTTTGACCTCAATGCCAAACAGCATGTGTGGATCAAGACAATCCAAGTCACCATATAAAGAACACCATACCTACAGTAAAGCATGGACTAAAAATCTGTGGAAGGACCTGAAGACTGCAGTCCACCAGCAGTCACCATCCAGTGTGACTGAGCTTGAACAGTTCAGTGAGGAAGAGTCAAACAGTGCTTCATCTACAGCCGCTGTGCAGGTTTTCTACTGTGTCTACAGACTCAGGGCTGTAATTAAAGCAAAAGCTGCTTCTACACAGTATCAACCAAGCTGAAGACTGGGCTGACAATGTACAGTAAGTGTGGCTAAATGTTGGCAGGATGAGGAGTGAACACAATGCAGCAAAAAGTGCAGGATGAAGCAATGATTTATTGATATTTTCTACATTTTTAGGCAAAGTTTTGGTCAAAATAACAATAATGCACTTTAATAATGTATTGCTCCATGTTTCTGGAGACATTTACTCAATCTTAAACTTTGTGATGCGAACGTCCCCATTCACAGTGATGACTGAGTACTGCTCCGCACCTATGCGGTTTGGGAACCTAATCTTAGAGGCATCGGGTAAAGTCACCGCAAACTCAGAGCGGAATTCAATGATGATCTGCACAAATGGAGAGACGGTGACAAAAGAGAAAAAGATGTTACACAATTCTCATTCCATCACTGTACCATTAGAAATAACAGTTACACACATCATCAAACACCCACACAGGCACATTTAAGACTCTAATTAACAGTCATTGATACGAGTCACGAATTACACACGACGTAATCAGACTAAAGTGAGAATATAACAAATTTCACTTGTCTTTCCAAAATCCCACAAACAGCACCAACAAAGCACATCTGCCACAGCTGCATGGCTGCTATCAGCAGATGCTCCACAGGGTTTTCTCTTGACAAATCTTAATAACTGGATCAATTTATCGAGTGAATATCATACGTCCGCATGCTTACAAGCATCTTTTCCTTATTTCTGTTTAACTTTATAGTTTTCTGAGAGTAAAATTGCCATGAAATATAAACTGTGTTGCTAAATTTTTACCTTTACATTTACCTTGTTCCCATTTGTTGGGTTTCTCTAAGGTCTTGATATTACACTGTAAAGTGCCTTTGGACGACTGTCGTGATCTGGTGCTATACACATGAATTAAATCCTTTATGTTACTTTATGTATATAAAGCAAAGGGAGCATCTCCAGTTGCCACTGTTTGCTGCTGCTGACACGATTAAGCAGATTATCTATTCACAGATAACATCTCACCATGAACTCCTCTCCTCTGCCAAATGGAAAGGATTTCTCAACATGCTCAGAACCCCAGTCGCCTCCTTGGTAAGAGTTGCAGACTACTACATTTTCATCGTCCTGGACCTTAAAACGAGGGTTAATCTGCAGAGCAATGTCCTGCTTGTTGGGGCCAATATTCACTTTAAACCTTCAGCACAAAGAAACACAGAAATGTTCATTTCTGTGGAAAAGGTAACAGGTGAGTCAGTGTGATGTCAGTAGTGATGTAGAGAATGGCCTTTATGTTCAAGTCAGTTCGGGTATTTACAGAGAAAATCAAATAAACGTGTAAGTAAGGAACGAGGAAAATACATAGAAATGAAAAACAAAAGAACATGTTTCATGATTTAACTAAAGAAACTAAACTAGACTGAAAAGCAAAACTGAATTTTTTATCAGCATTTTAATGAAAGCAAAGGAACAAGATCAGATTTTCCTCATGACTTTACATCTTTAAATCACTTCAGTCACCTTGAAAAAAAAATTAAATGTCCAGAAAGTGTTTTTTTGATTACTACTTACTGTGTGGCATTGGGCTTGGGGACCCCAACAAGAGTCAGGTTTTGCCCGGTCTTGAAGGACGTGTTCTCTATCAGCAAAGTCTGTGCAGATAAAGATTAATGGTCAATGGTAAATGTTCTGCACTTATATAGCACCTTTCTACCTATTGGCACTCAAAGCACTTTACACTGCTTCTCATTCACACTAACAATCACATACACACACTCATTCAATTCAATTCAACTTTATTTATATAGCGCCAATTTACAACAAAGTCATCTCAAGGCACTTTACAGAATAAAGTCCAGAGTACACAAGTATGTAGAAGCAACCCAACAATTCCCCCTTGAACAAGCCATAGGCAACAGTGGAGAGGAAAAACTTAACGGGAGGAACCTCCAACAGAACGAGGCTCAGGGTGGGCGGCCATCTGCCTTGACCGGTTGGGGTGAGTGGAAAGTGAAGAGTAAAAAGAAAAGAGCAACAAAAAGCAACAACAAAACATTATACAGGTTGGTAGGACACAAAATAATGGCATACAGTGTTGACAAATAAATATATGGAGATAAAGAGGAGGGGAGCTCATTGCATTTGCAGGATTCCCCCAACACTCTAAACCTATAGCATCTTAAGTAGGAGGTAGTTCAGGTTGAGTGAGCAGTTTTAACTATAAGCTTTATCAAAAAGAAAGGTTTTAAGCCTAGTCTTAAAAGTAGAGATGGTGTCTGTCCCCCGAATCTAGATTGGAAGCTGGTTCCACAGGAGAGGAGCTTGATAGCTAAAGGCTCTGCCTCCCATTCTACTTTTGTAAACTCTGGGAACCACAAGTAGGCCTGTATTCTGGGATCGAAGTGGTCTAATCGGGCGATACAGAACTATGAGATCTTTTAAATATGATGGAGCTTGACCATTAAGAGCTTTGTATGTAAGAAGCAGGGTTTTAAATTCTATTCTAGATTTAATGGGAAGCCAATGGAGAGAAGCTAGTGAAGGTGAAATATGATCTCTCTTCCCTAATCCAGTCAGCACTCTTGCTGCAGCATTTTGGATTAACTGAAGGCTTTTTCGAGAGTTATTGTTTCACCCCAAAAGTAGGGAATTACAGTAGTCCAACCTAGAAGTAACAAATGCATGGACCAGTTTTTCAGCATCACTTTGAGACAGGATGCTTCTAATTTTAGCAATGTTCCGTACGTGGAAGAAGGCTGTTCTAGAGATTTGTTTTATATGTGACGTAAACGCCAAATCCTGGTCAAAAATAGCTCTAAGGTTCCTCACCGCAGTACTGGAGGCCAAAGTTATATCATCTAAAGTAACTATATTGTTAGACAGCATATTTCTCATATTTTTAGGCCCAAAGAGAATAATTTCAGTTTTGTCTGAATTTAGAAGTAGGAAATCCAGGTCTTTATGTCTTTTAGACATGCTTCAAGTTTGACTAATTGGTTAGTATCTTCTGGTTTCACAGATAAATAGAGCTGGGTATCATCTGCATAGCAGTGGAAGTTTATGGAATGTTTCCTAATAATTTTGCCTAAAGGTGACATATACAGATTGAAAAGTATTGGTCCTAACACAGAGCCCTGTGGAACTCCATAGCTAACGTTTGTGCAGAAAGAGGATTCATCATTAACATGAACAAGTTGGAATCTGTCTGACAGATAAGATTTAAACCAATGTAATGCGGTTCCTTTAATCCCAAATCCATGTTCCAGTCTCTGTAATAAAATGTTGTGGTCAATGGTGTCAAATGCGGCACTAAGGTCTAGTAGGACGAGTGTGGACACAAGTCCATTATCTGATGCCATGAGAAGATCGTTGGTGACTTTCACCAGTGCTGTTTCTGTACTATGATGAACTCTAAATCCTGACTGAAAGTCTTCATACAAATTATTCCTGTAAAGGTAATCACATAATTGTTTTGCAACTACTTTTTCAAGGATTTTAGAAATAAACGGGAGATTTGATAATGTTCTATAGTTGGCTAAATCACCTGGATCAAGACAGGGTTTTTTAAGTAATGGTTTGATTACAGCGACTTTATAGGCGTTTGGTACATAGCCAGTTTCTAAAGATAGGTTAATCAAATCTGATATGAACGTGTCTATTAAAGGTAGAACATCTTTAAGCAATTTGGTTGGAACAGGGTCTAAAAGACATGTTAGTTTTGACGAAGCGATAGTTGAACTTAGCTCAGTGAGATCTATGGGTGAAAAGCAGTCTAAGATGGATTGGAGCCTTGTTTTCTTCTATTAATGATGAATAATATGCTGTTCTGGCATCACAGAGCTTTTTTGTACACTTTTAAACTGTTTTTCCAGGCTAAATGAGATTCTTCTAAATTAGTCAAACGCCACTTCCTTTCTAACTTTCGTTATATTTTAATAAATGTAGATGTTACTTAGTCTTAGTAATTTTTTTCAGTGCCTTAGTTGTTCGCTTTGTTCCCTTTTTTAAATCTCATAAAGAGAGAAAAAAGCAGTAGTCCTGAAATCTGACTTGTGCAGGCCTAACCCAATGCAGCAACCAAGGGTGCGGCCTTGGAAACAAAAGAACGCAATGCATTATGGATGTTGTAGGATTTTTACCCTTCATAATACACACTTTTTCTCAGATTTCTCCTGACCTAGAACCAGTTTCAAATGTAATTGCACATTTCAAGGATAACAATATTCTCTGGATACTTACTGTCATCTTTGCGGATGTTGTTAATGAAGAAGGTTCGAGAAGAAATCAGAGAGCTGTAGGCAGAGTCACCTCTTCACAGTTTGTCAGGAAATTATACTTAACAGTGTGGGAGGGTCCCTTAAAGAAGAATGTTTAAGAGGGTCCCACCCACATTATTGACTATATTTTCCTGCCATACTGCAGAAAGGAGCCTACAGCTCTCTGATTTCTTCTCGAACCTTCTTCATTGACAACATCTGCAAAGATGAGAGTAAGTATCAAGGCAATACAGGATTGTTATTCTGCATTTTATTACACTCTAAACAAATTGCAAATAATCAAAAATATAGAGATTTTAAACATGATCAGAAAGTAAAAAATGTACACAGACCATAGTCTTTTTTAGTTTTAGTTTTTGAACTTGATGTACTACCCAAACTCAAAACCCAAAATGCCATTAAACTTCCCTTTGACCTCCCTATATTAAAATATCTCAACTTGTAAAAAAAAAAATTCTGTAGTAATGGTCAAAAGAAGAAAAAAGCCTTTAAGACATCTAAAATCTAAAAATCTTTCATAATATTTTAATAAATGTAGATGTTACTTAGTCTTAGTAATTTTTTTCAGTGCCTTAGTTGTTCGCTTTGTTCCCTTTTTTAAATCTCATAAAGAGAGAAAAAAGCAGTAGTCCTGAAATCTGACTTGTGCAGGCCTAACCCAATGCAGCAACCAAGGGTGCGGCCTTGGAAACAAAAGAACGCAATGCATTATGGATGTTGTAGGATTTTTACCCTTCATAATACACACTTTTTCTCAGATTTCTCCTGACCTAGAACCAGTTTCAAATGTAATTGCACATTTCAAGGATAACAATATTCTCTGGATACTTACTGTCATCTTTGCGGATGTTGTTAATGAAGAAGGTTCGAGAAGAAATCAGAGAGCTGTAGGCAGAGTCACCTCTTCACAGTTTGTCAGGAAATTATACTTAACAGTGTGGGAGGGTCCCTTAAAGAAGAATGTTTAAGAGGGTCCCACCCACATTATTGACTATATTTTCCTGCCATACTGCAGAAAGGAGCCTACAGCTCTCTGATTTCTTCTCGAACCTTCTTCATTGACAACATCTGCAAAGATGAGAGTAAGTATCAAGGCAATACAGGATTGTTATTCTGCATTTTATTACACTCTAAACAAATTGCAAATAATCAAAAATATAGAGATTTTAAACATGATCAGAAAGTAAAAAATGTACACAGACCATAGTCTTTTTTAGTCAAGTTGTTATTATTGCTCATTAAGTATTTTTCCCTCCACCATTTGTCCCACCTAATGTTTCTCTGTCATGGTATGACAATGGTACATTTCAAATCTGTGTGGGGGAGAAACAAGCTGGGCTCTATGTATTAACTATCATTGCGCTCCTCGTGCAATCCAGATTTGCAGTAAGCGTTCCTGTTTCTGCACACTCTTGGGTTTCTACCGAAAGACTGTTTACTGATTAATTGTAGCTGTTATTTTTACTTAAATAAGTGATTTCTTCACACAAGAATTAATACTTAGTCGTAACATACGCTTGTATTGCACAAGCACCTGCTTTTGCAAAACATAACCAGCTAAAGTTTACAAATTCCACATTTCACTTATATTAGCTTTGCTAGCTTAGCAGTTATCCATTAGCAATGGCTTCTCTGTCTCCCTCTGTCTCTCCTTCTCTCACTTGCTCGGTGTGTCTCATGTTCAGTTTTTCCTCTGCCTCCTTTAGTGATAATGGTTTATGTAATAAGTGAAAGGTTTTTGCATCTTTGGAGGCAAGGCTCACGGAATTGGAAGTGCGGCTCCGCACCATGGAAAACAACTCCGCTAGTCAGGCCCCGGTAGCTGGTGCAGGCCAACGTAGCGTAGCCCCTGCTAGTTTTCCCCCGGCAGTTCCCGAGCAGCCGGGAAGCCAGTCCGGCTGGGTGACGGTTCGTAAGAGATCTAATGCTAAACAGACGCCCGAGGTTCACCACCAGTCGGTTCAGGTTTCTAATCGATTTTCCCCACTCAGCGACACACCCGCTGAGAAACCAACTCTGGTAATTGGCAGCTCTATAGTCAGAAACGTGAAATTAGAGACTCCAGTGGCCGTAGTCAAATGTCTTCCTGGGGCCAGAGCGGGCGACGTTGAATCATATTTGAAACTCCTGGCTAAGGATAAACGTAAATACAGTAAGATTATTATTCACGTGGGAGTTAATGACGCCCGATTACGCAAATCGGAGGTCACTAAAATGAATGTTGAATCGGTGTGTAACTTTGCAAAAACAATGTCGGACTCCGTAATTTTCTCTGGTCCCCTGCCAAATCTGACCAGTGACGACATGTACACCCGCATGTCGTCATTCAACCGCTGGCTGTCTAGGTGGTGTCCAGCAAACGATGTGGGCTACATAGACAATTGGAAACGTTTTTGGGGAAAACCTAAGCTGATTAGGAGAGATGGCATCCATCCTACTTTAGATGGTGCAGCTTTCTTATCCAGAAATATGGCTGGTTTTATTAGACAACCAAAAGTATGACAATCCAGAGTTGAGCCTAGGATGCAGAGATCCAGTCCTACACGCCTCTCTGCAGTGTCCTTACAACCGTCACCCCCCCACAACTCCCACATACCTATAGAGACTGTGTCTGTTCCCCGACCTAAATTACATAAAGTAAATATGACAACAAAAGGAGTTAATCATGATAACCTAATAAAAGTTAAGACTACTCCTCTTACAGAACAAAACCCCAAAACTATTAAATGTGGATTATTAAATATCAGATCTCTCTCTTCTAAATCTCTGTTAGTAAATGACTTAATAAGTGATCATCAATTCCATTTATTTTGTCTCACTGAAACTTGGTTGCAGCAGGAAGAATATGTCAGTTTAAATGAGTCATATTAATTATCATGTTCCTAGAAGCACAGGCCGAGGTGGAGGAGTAGCAGCAATCTTCCATAGACCTAAACATAGTTACAACTCATTTGAGAGCCTTGCTCTTAACCTTTCACACCCAAACTGGAAAACTCAAAAACCACTATTATTTGTTATCGTGTACCGTCCTCCAGTTTTTGATTGAATTTTCTGATTTTCTATCTGATTTAGTGCTTAGTACAGATAAAGTAATTATAGTGGGTGACTTTAACATTCATGTAGATGCTGACAGTAACTGTCTGAGCACTGCGTTTAATTCATTATTAGATTCAATTGGTTTTTCCCAAAATGTAAATAAACCCACTCACTGTTTTAGTCACACGTTAGACCTTGTCCTTACATATGGAATTGAAGCGGAGAATTTAACCATATTTCCTCACAAATCTCTTCTGTCTGACTATTTTTTAATAACATTTGAATTTACAATAACGGACTATATAGCACATAGGGAAAAATTCCACTATAGCAGATGCTTAAGTGAAAAAGCTGTCAACAAATTTAAAGAAATTATTTCTCCATCATTTGCTTCACCATATGTTAATACAATGGAAAGTAGTCTCCTTAATGTTACTCCTGCACAAGTAGATTATCTTGTTGACAATTCTGCAGCCTCACTACGTACAATACTCGATAGTGTTGCCCCTCTGAAAAAGAAGGCAGTAAATCAGAAGAGGTGATCTCCATGGTATAGTTCACAAACACGCAACTTAAAACAGGAAACATGAAAGTTAGAAAGGAAGTGGCGTTCCAGAAAGTTAGAAGAATCTCATTTAGCCTGGAAAAATAGTTTTAAAACGTACAAAAAAGCTCTCAGTGATGCCAGAACAGCATATTATTCATCATTAATAGAAGAAAACAAGAACAACCCCCGGTTTCTGTTCAGCATTGTAGCCAGGCTGACTAAGAGCCATAGTTCTGTTGAGCCTACTATTCCCTTAACTTTGAGCAGCAATGACTTCATGACCTTCTTTATGAATAAAATTGTAGCTATTAGAGAAAGTATTCACCAGATCCTCCCCCCAAAAATTACAGATAGATCTTCATGTACAGCAGTGCTAGAGTCATCAATAAGGCCCCAATCCCTGTTAGACTGATTTTTACCCATAGATCTCTCTGAGCTAACTTCAATTATTACCTCATCTAAACCAACAACATGTCTGCTAGACCCTATTCCAACTAAGCTGCTCAAGGAAGCTTTACCCTTAATAGATACGTTCATATTAGATATCATCAATCTATCTTTAGAAACAGGCTATGTACCACAGGCCTATAAGGTAGCTGTAATTAAACCACTACTTAAAAAACACTGTCTTGACCCAGGTGTTTTAGCCAATTACAGACCAATATCTAATCTCCCCTTTATTTCTAAAATAATTGAAAAAGTAGTCGCAAAACAATTATGTGATCACCTTCATAGGAATAATTTGTATGAAGACTTTCAGTCAGGATTTAGAGTTCATCATAGTACAGAAACAGCACTGGAAAAAGTCACCAACGATCTTCTCATGGCCTCAGATAATGGACTCATCTCTATACTTGTTCTGTTAGATCTTAGTGCCGCATTTGATACCATTGATCACAACATTTTATTACAGAGACTGGAACATGAAATTGGAATTACAGGAACTGCACTAGGTTGGTTTAAATCTTATCTGTCTGATAGATTTCAATTTGTTCATGTTAATGATGAATCCTCCATGCACACAAAGGTTAGCTATGGAGTTCCACAAGGCTCTGTGTTAGGACCAATACTTTTTACTTTATATATGTCTCCTTTAGGCAACATTATTAGAAAACACTCCAGAAATTTCCACTGTTATGCTGATGATACCCATCTATATTTATCTATGGAACCAGAAGAAAATAATCAGTTAATAAACCTTCAAGCCTACAAGACATAAAGGCCTGGATGTCCCACAATTTTTTTACTTTTAAACTCAGACAAAACTGAAGTCATAGTATTTGGGCCCAAAAATCTCAGAGATATGATGTCCAACCATATTGTTACCCTAGATGGCATAAGTCTGGCCTCCAGTACTACTGCAAGGAACCTTGGAGTTATTTTTGATCAGGATCTGTCCTTTAACTCACATATAAAACAAATCTCTAGAACAGCCTTCTTCCACTTTTTTGCCAAAATTAGGAGCATCCTGTCTCAAAGTGATGCCAAAAAACTGGTCCATGCATTTGTTACCTCTAGGTTGGACTACTGTAATTCCCTACTTTCAGGATGCCCCAGTAACTCCCTAAAGAGCCTGCAATTAATCCAAAATGCTGCAGCAAGAGTGCTGACTGGAACTAGCAAGAGAGATCATATTTCACCTTCACTAGCTTCTCTCCATTTGCTTCCCATTAAATTTAGAATAGAATTTAAAACCCTGCTTCTTACATATAAAGCTCTGAATGGTCAGGCTCCATCATATATAGAAGACCTCATAGCACCATATCATCCCAGTAGACCACTTCGCTCTCAGAATGCAGGCCTACTTGTGGTTCCCAGAATTTCCAAAAGTAGAATGGGAGGCAGAGCCTTTAGCTATCAAGCTCCTCTCTTGTGGAACCAGCTCCCAGTTCAGATTCGGGAAGCAGACACCCTCTCTACTTTTAAGTGTAGGCTTAAAACCTTCCTCTTTAATAAAGCATATAGTTAGTTATAGTTATGCTGCCATAGGCTTAGACTGCTGGGGGACCCACCCCCTGATGCACTGAGCTCCTTTCCTCCTCTTGACCATCTCTCCTCTCACCCCGCAATTGTCACCACTGTATGTCATTAACTCTGTGTGTTCTCTCCCGTAGTTGTCTTTGTCCTCCTCTGTCCCCCTCTCTCTGTCCCTTTCTGCAGGTGTCCCCCGGCTTTGAAGCTGTGTGTCTTCCAGCGTGCAGCTACTGGTCCTACCAATCTGCCCGATGTTTTGTTGTTGCTTTTTGTTGCTCTGTTCTTTTCTCTCTCCCCTTTCCACTCACCCCAACCGGTCGAGGCAGAAGGCCGTCCACCCTGAGCCTGGTTCTGCTGGAGGTTTCTTCCGTTAAAGGGAGTTTTTCCTCTCCACTGTTGCCTATGGCTTGCTCCAGGGGGAATTGTTGGGTTCTCTTTATATATCTTTATAATCTTGACTTTATTCTGTAAAGTGCCCTGAGATGACTTTGTTGTGAATTGGCGCTATATAAATAAAGTTGAATTGAATTGAATTGAATTTGAAAAGATGAAATGAAAACATTGTTTCTGTTTTTTGCCTGTAGCTGCAATAATGTGTCTAGTAAAATCCAGTAGTGTTAAAGTATCTTATCAGTCTTCTTCTCTGCACAGAATATGACGCTAAACAGCACCTTCGGGACTGGCCAGACCCTGACCATTACTGGGATCCCCGGCCTTAAAGCTACAAAGTCAGTAGTTTCTTGTTAAAAAGTAAAACTGATCCTTGAAACACGTCCTTGTGTTAATTTCCTTCTTTACTTACTGTACTTGTTCCATTTTCCCTGTAAAATGCTTTGAGTGACCTGAGCATGACGGCCACTCTTTACATAACCACTGACGTGGAACCTGTTTTATTTGATGACTACGTGTTCTGAATGTGTTGCTCAGCACATTATATGTTTGTCTTAATACTTTGTGCACTGTGTCATTTATTGTAAAGATTATGAATCATGTTAAAATGTAATATTGTTTATTTGTGTTGCAGTTTTGCAGTGAATATTGGCCCTGATAATGATGATATTGTGCTGCATGTCAACCCTCGTTTTAACCACTATGGGGAGCACAAAAAAGTGATTTTCAACTCTTGTGAGGGAGGCAGTTGGGGATCTTGGATACGTGGTGAAGAATTTCCTTTCTTCCATGGAGTTGAGTTCAAGGTGAGTGTTCAGGGTTTGACATCTTGTGTAGAGACAGCAGGCTCAAACCTTTGTTCTTAAATGGGCCTCACAGAGATCTGTGAAAGCTATAAGAATATTCTCAATACTCTTTCTTCCTTTTGTCTCTGTCTCCAACTGCACAGATCGTCATCAAGTTCACTGGCAAAGAGTTTGTTGTGAGTTTTTTCGATGGCTCCAACGTTGTCTTCCCCAACCGCATAGGTTTACAGCAGTACTCGCACATCACTGTTGATGGGGATGTTTGCATTACAAGCTTTGCCATTGTGTAAAGTTCCACCTTTACAGGAAGCAAAATCTGTTTGTGCTTTTCATTTTGTGTGATTGATTGTTCATCATCATCTATTAAAGCACAAGCTCTTATAAACATGTGTATGCCGGTTATTGCTAAACAGTCAAGTGCATGATTTCTGCAGTTATATTAATTTATTTTGATGAGCTTCTGCCAAAAACTGCACATTACTTTCTACCCTTTCATTATTCATGTTACACTCACTGTCTTCTACTCACTTATGCCTGGTTCAGACTACAACATAAGAGCCCAGTTACAGCCTCACCCAACAGATGGGGGACACTGGGACTGATAATAGGCGTTGGACATAACAATGATTGTTTTATTTTGGATAGTATTTCATAATGGACGACAATCACTGCCTCATCTCATTACTGCGAACAATTACCAATAAGCTGCAAAACACCAAATCATAATGTCCTTGTAACAAAAGGGAAAGTTTCTATTGCCAAACATAAAGGCATCAACCAATCTGTTAATAAAGTCAAGATCCTAAGACTCTGTAGTCTGCAGTGGTTGTGATACATTATATGCAGGGTTCACAAGTATCTGTGAGTAAAAACCCTTTTTGTGACAATGGTCCACTCTATAGACAAGTTCACTGTATAAAACATCAACAGGCAATGAACTGACATCATAAGTAACAGGCGACCAATTATTAATTTGTGCAGCATCAATGATCCTGATAACTTGTCAGAAAACACACATCCCACTTCTTTAACACATAATAACTTCAGTGTCCAGCTTGTCCACCAAATAGTTTTTTTTGACAAATGTTATTTGAATTTGTCAGTGTCAAAACGTTTGGGACATTGACATGTTGGCATGTTACGACCTCAGTTTAGCTCCTGGACTTTTTGTCTGAATGGCAGCATGTGTTGCTCCTAAAGCTGAATATCATTCAGCAGTAATGGAGCCTCCACAGATGTGCAGGTTACTCATGTCATGCACATGAATGAAGAAACTCTTCAGCTCAGTGGTCACACAATGGTGGAACGAGCTTTTGCTCTGACGTTTTGTCCCTGACTTAGATTTTCTACCTCGTTTGGATAAAGAATCTGCCAAATGACTAAATGTATAAGTATGTGAATGTCAGAGTGACAAAAGGAAACATTAAAAAAGAACATTTAATGGGGGATGTTTTACAGGCACTGTAGCTGCAATGCTAATGTCAAATAGTAAAATCCAGTAGTTTTACCTCACAATCACCGTCTGTGCCAGTCCTCTTCCTCTTATATTGTTCAGGACATGATCATATCAGGACCAATGAGTTTCTTGAGGCGTCTTTGTGGGGTTTAACACAGTTGCTGATGTGATTTGCTTGTGAAAAACCAGCATAAAGAGTGATCTGTTTTTACTTACATCCCAGCTGAACACACGGTTATGTGTTTCACTACGGTCCATTTTCTTCTTTTTATGTGATTGTTCCATTTTCCCTGTAAAATGCTGACTATTGGTCTTGATGAGCAAAATATACTATTGCATATCAATCCTCGTTTTGGGTGCTGCTGTATAAAGACAAATCACTATTTACGGATTCTTCCTCCGCTTCTCTCTGTCTCTACAGAACATCACTGAATTCACCCCAAGGGAGTTTTTGGTGACTTTACCTAAGGTGTCTAGGATTCAATTCCCCAACCACATACAGAGCAGTACTCAGGCATCCCAGACATCAGTAGATTGAAAATGTACAGATTTCATAAAAATCTACCAACAAATGACTTTGAAATCCTTGAGAACGTGTGGCAGCAGCCTGATATAATTACTGTTTTGCACAAATGTAGCTTGTTGACATATGAACAGAAATGATGAGATCAGCAGAATGATGGATACAGGGAGCATGTTACTTTAAGATCGTAGCACTGTAGCTTCTCTTCCCTCCCTTCTCTGCTTCAGCAGAGAGAACGAGGTTGACGTAAAATTCAAATGTCAAGAAGTCGAGGGAAGTAACCAAGTCCACTTACTCCACTTGTGTACAATTAGTATAGTTTAAAGGTACTAGTACTCTGCCTGGGTAATTCCAGTCGCTCCACTACATTCAACATATTTAGCCACTAGTTGTTTTACAGATGCAGATTCATAAACCAAGTCTAATAAATGCTGACATGTTCTGAGCTGAGCAGATTGTTTCATCCAGGGAAACTGGTGACTCTCTCCTTTTGCACCGTGTTTCAGCTGTGTGTTCATTGAAAAACGGTTTGAGCCAGTAGATGTCACCATCACACTTATATTCCAGCTCAAATACTGAAGGCTTCAGTTAGTTACTCTGGATTCTGAAGCAGCTGAGGTGCTTTAACATGAGAACAGGCAAAGAAGAAGGAACAAGACAAAATGATTTAGCAGCTAATTTGACCTCATGTGAATCAGCTTGCTGCTACATTATTAAACTGACTGGTTGCGGAGGCTGAAACAGAGCATGAGGTCCAGCAGAGGTCGGAGCTCTGTAAGGAGGGAGAGGACACAGGGTGGACTGACAAAGACCAGAGACAGAGCGGGTGCACGTTTCCCCCACATAGACTTTCTACACGTCTCTGTTTTTATGTTTGATATACTCTGTGTCTTTCAGCATAAAACATGATGAGTACAAACAGCTTCACACATTTTACAGAGAAGGTCAACAAAATGTGTTGAGTAGCAACAATATATTTTCGTCTAATTTCTTAACACGTCTTTCTAGTAGGGCGGCCCGGTGGTCGAGTGGGTAGCGCTGCTGCGTCACAGCTGAAAGGTCCCCGGCTCTGTGCTCGTTCTGTGTGGAGTTTGCATGTTCTCTCTGTGAGATACGTAGAAAATAACAAGGACTTAAGTACAGTCATGAAATACCTGACAAACAACCAAAGCAGTGTTTAGTTCATGCTTCCTCTGTGGCTGCTGGGGACAATCATGTGACCTGAAGCTACGCTCTGATTGGCAGGTGTTTGTGTCCCAACTACGTCTGTCCAACTGTGGCTGCAGCTCAGCGGCTCGTTAATGTGGTTTAGATCAAACTGTCAGAAATGACAGATTGTTAACTTATTCATCCTGTTGGCGAAACTCCATATTCACAAGTCCCAATTTTCATAATCCCTTTAAACTGTTATTGAAATAGAACATTATGTTAAATCTGTTAAACTTTTACACAATAAAAAATCTCATCATTTTTCAGAGCTATGTGTCAAAACTTAGTCTAACTGCCTCTACAACACTGTCTAATGATATTCTGATCTTTATTATCACTATTCTGATTTCAGTGTCTGAGCCAACTTTCAGCTGGAAACACCATTTTCAGCATGTTAAGAACATCAGCTTTTTAATATCTTTTATACTTTCAGAAATATTCAGCTTTTTTCAGCAATTTGTTCTCATTCACATGAATGGAGAAAGAGGCCATTGGGATTGAATCAGTGTTAGACTCTCACAATGAAACAACCTGTTGGTTTCTTGGTGACCTCATGTGTTCTCTACATGTTTATTTGAGCTCAATCGCTCTCGGTGCCTCAATAGGAAACATGATTCTTTAATCAATCGACTGCTATGTGGCTATTTGTGACCCTCTGCATTACTCCACCAGAGTCACTGTGGTGAACTTGGTAACTGCACTGGTGGCACAAAAACAAAACTTGTTATTCACACACACACACACACACAGACACACACACACACACACACACACACACACACACACACACACACACGGTGCATTATCCATTACTGCACTCCGTCAGTGCCACCTGCTGGATGAACAAGATGTTCCAGCTCAGGACTGATTCCATCAGACTTCACATGTTTCCAAAGACAAATAGAGAAGCTCAGCTGCAAAGTATAAGATAATGGGTGGAGGGCAAACAATCAGTGTATAACAATCTGTAAAACTGCTTCCTGTAAACGTTTAACTTCAGATAAGTTCTTGAGCACAGTCGTTTCCTTTTCTGACTCTGAACTGACACACTGATCATCACCACTGACAACACTGTGGTGGTGCCACCTTGGACTGTAGGGAAGCAGGTTTGACCCTGGATATCTGACACTAGTTCTATGGAACAAACTTCCTGTTTGACAAAAACCATCAATTCTAAGTCTATTTACACAAACGTATCTGTTAAGTTACTATAATGGAATCAAGTGAAAGGACAGTAATTGTAACAGACTGAAATCACAGATAGTTCTGCCAAAGTCTCATCTTCACGACTAGGCCGAGAGCAAACCACCTGTAAAGCACTTTGAATTAATTTGTACAAAAGATGCTACATAAATAAAGTTTGGATTTAGCTAAACCTGCTGTATAATGTTGGAGGTGGACTCAGTGGGGAACAACTGTGAGTGTTGTCACCTTTAGTTTGTGAGACTTAGGATCAAAGAAGGTTTGAAGTGTTTTATGATCTAATTTTAATATGTAGTTATTTTTGGTTTGTTTTTGTAAAGATGTGTCAAGACTATCAGATGTTTCCTGAAAACAATTAAGTATTTAGCATCTTCCACTGCAGTTATTTTAACCTTTAAAGATCCGAAATGTTTATGGCTTTTATAGCCCATACGGTGACTGTGCTACTCACTTCTTAAAGATAATTACATTAAAAATACACATTTAACAGTGAAAGCAACAACTTACTGTCAGAAAAATGGTTTGCAGAAGTTACTGTTAGCATGTCACAGTGGCAGACAGCCCATCAGGAGCATGAGGACACTTCCTGGTGGATGCAGGGTCGTTGGACCTGCTGTGAACAGTTACGTCGACCATTGATAACAAAGCCGTTGGCCTACTGGGTGCTGCCAGAACACAGATGCCCTACACTCCCTGAACGTTTCACTAAGGGCACCAGAGCAGACTGATCACACTGCACCTGTGCTACTTTCTTAGCATAAAGCAATAGCTGAAAGAAAAGGGAAAAAAACGGCAAGTGACTGCATAAAGATTCTCACTCTTCAGTGTAACTTACCTAAACTATCACTGGTGCAGCCAATTGGTTTCCAAAGTCAAACAATTAGTTAAGTGGAGTGTAGTGATTGTGTGTAAAGAACTGTAGTATGAATACATCTGTATGTGGCAGGTCCACTTACTGGTGAATCAGTATCCTGGAAGAAGTTTTTAAGGTCTGACGAGACCGAAATATAACTTTTTGACCTCAATGCCAAACAGCATGTGTGGATCAAGACAATCCAAGTCACCATATAAAGAACACCATACCTACAGTAAAGCATGGACTAAAAATCTGTGGAAGGACCTGAAGACTGCAGTCCACCAGCAGTCACCATCCAGTGTGACTGAGCTTGAACAGTTCAGTGAGGAAGAGTCAAACAGTGCTTCATCTACAGCCGCTGTGCAGGTTTTCTACTGTGTCTACACAGACTCAGGGCTGTAATTAAAGCAAAAGCTGCTTCTACACAGTATCAACCAAGCTGAAGACTGGGCTGACAATGTACAGTAAGTGTGGCTAAATGTTGGCAGGATGAGGAGTGAACACAATGCAGCAAACAGTGCAGGATGAAGCAATGATTTATTGATATTTTCTACATTTTTAGGCAAAGTTTTGGTCAAAATACCAATAATGCACTTTAATAATGTATTGCTCCATATTCCTGGAGACATTTACTCAATCTTAAACTTTTTGATGCGAACGTCCCCATTCACAGTGATGACTGAGTACTGCTCCGCACCTATGCGGTTTGGGAACCTAATCTTAGAGGCATCGGGTAAAGTCACCACAAACTCAGAGCGGAATTCAATGATGATCTGCACAGATGGAGAGACGGTGACAAAAGAGAAAAAGATGTTACACAATTCTCATTCCATCACTGTACCATTAGAAATAACAGTTACACACATCATCAAACACCCACACAGGCACATTTAAGACTCTAATTAACAGTCATTGATACGAGTCACGAATTACACACAACGTCATCAGACTAAAGTGGGAATATAACAAATTTCACTTGTCTTTCCAAAATCCCACAAACAGCACCAACAAAGCACATCTGCCACAGCTGCATGGCTGCTATCAGCAGATGCTCCACAGGGTTTTCTCTTGACAAATCTTAATAACTGGATCAATTTATCGAGTGAATATCATACGTCCGCATGCTTGCAAGCATCTTTTCTTTATTTCTGTTTCATTTTGTAGTTTTCTGAGAGTAAAATTGACATCAAATATAAACTGTATTGCTAAAATATTATATACTGACACGTAAAATAAATCTTTTCTCTCGTACTTTTCTGGTAAATATATTTACCTTGTTCCCATTTGTTGGGTTTCTCTAAGGTCTTGATATTACACTGTAAAGTGCCTTTGGACGACTGTCGTGATCTGGTGCTATACACATGAATTAAATCCTTTATGTTACTTTATGTATATAAAGCAAAGGGAGCATCTCCAGTTGCCACTGTTTGCTGTTGCTGACACGATTAAGCAGATTATCTATTCACAGATAACATCTCACCATGAACTCCTCTCCTCTGCCAAATGGAAAGGATTTCTCAAGATGCTCAGAACCCCAGTCGCCTCCTTGGTAAGAGTTGCAGACTACTATATTTTCATCGTCCTGGAACTTAAAGCGAGGGTTAATCTGCAGAGCAATGTCCTTCTTGTTGGGGCCAATATTCACTTCAAACCTTCAGCACAAAGAAACACAGAAATGTTCATTTCTATGGAAAAGGTAACAGGTGAGTCAGTGTGATGTTCAAGTCAGTTACAGAGAAAATCAAATAAACGTGTAAGTAAGGAACGAGGAAAATACATAGAAATGAAAAACAAAAGAACATGTTTCATGATGTAACTAAAGAAACTAAACCAGACTGAAAAGCAAAACTGAATTTTTTATCCTCATTTTAATGAAAGCAAGGAACAAGATTAGATTTGCCTCATGACTTTACATCTTTAAATCACTTCAGTCACCTTGAAAGAAAAGTGTAAGATTAATTTTTCACTTTTGCTTTTTTACCCTGAAATGTCCAGTGTTTTTTTGATTACTACTTACTGTGCGGCATTGGGCTTGGGAACCCCAACAAGAGTCAGGTTTTGCCCGGTCTTGAAGGACGTGTTCTCTATCAGCAAAGTCTGTGCAGATAAAGATTAATGGTAAATGTAAATGTTCTGCACTTATTTAGCACTTTTCCACCTGTTGGCACTCAAAGCACTTTACACTGCTTCTCATTCTCATTTACACTGCAGCTCAATGGGAAAATATTCTATAGATTAATAAAAGGACAAAAACAAATTGCAGCAGAAGATGTTAAGTAGTCAGTCATAATTTCTCTGTGCACTTCACTGTTTAAATCAGACGTTTCTGTTTCTAAGCTTGTAACTTACAACTGACTTGTGATGATTATTAATAATGACTAGTTCAAAGCCACGTTGGTTAACACACAATGGTACCTCGATGTACTAAAATTGAATAAAACAAAATCCCTAGAGTTAGCTGCTTTTACAGCCCATCCTCACTCCTGAGGCGTCAACAAGTGATGCTTTGTCCAGCCCCTTTGTGTTACAGGCTGACGCATAAGGTACCCGTTCAAATCGGTGGGGTGGGAAGTCCCTCTGGTGGGTGTAGCTATATTGTTTGATAGAAATTTCAAAGAGGAGATTATCGATTCACATTTGTCGTTAGAGGGAAAATGGATTATAAGTGTCGTTCAGTGGGGAGACTTTACTCTTCTTCTAAGTACCGTTTACGGATACAAATACTGCAAATACTTCTGTCTTTCAAAACTTAGCTGAAGTGATTGTTGCTCTTACAGATCATGCTGGTGTTTCTCTACTTTTAACAGATTCCTTAAACAACTAAAAGATACTTCAATCTGACAAATCCGTAGTAATGCAAAATATTTTAATACATGTAAAAGCAGATGTTACTCAGTCTTAGTGAATATTTTCACTGCCTTATTTGTTTTCTTTATTCACTTTTTCGTTTTGTAGGATATGCTTATATCCCTTGTTCAATCTTTCAAAAGATGGAAACATTACATTGGTTCGTTACACAAACCCATGTGCACACTGACAAATGATGTGTATGTTAACATTGTGTTATAAATAGTGAAAAAAGGATCAGACCTGATGTCTGACTTGCGCAGCCTAAACCAAATGCAGCAACCGGCAATAGATTATGTTGTAGGATTTTTCCCCTTTCAGGTAAAAGGGCATAATACACACTTTTTCTCAGACTTCTCCTGACCTAGAACCAATTTCAAATGTAATTGCTCATTTCAAGGATAACAATATTCTCTGGATACTTACAGTCATATTTGCAGATGTTGTCAAAAAAGAAGGCTCGAGAAGAAATGAGAGCTGTAGGCAGAGTCTACAGACTAGACTGTAGAAGTGGAAGGGGGAGGGACCATTTGCAAAGGAAACATAATGTCTTTAAAACGAAGTCTTTGCAAATGTAGTTAAAGAAGAATGTTTAAGAGGGTCCCACCCCCATTATTGACTATATTTCCTGCCATACTGCGAGAGGAGACTCTGCCTACAGCTCTCTGATTTCTTCTCGAACTTTCTTCGTTGACCACGTCTACAAAGATTAGAGTAAGTATCAAGACAATACAGGATTGTTATCCTGTATTTTATTACCCAAATTGCAAATAATCAAGAATATAGAGATTTTAAACTTGATCAGAAAGTAAAAAATGTAAACAGAACTCATAGTAAGTATTTTTCCCTCCACCATTTGTCCCACCTAATGTTTCTCTGTCATGGTATGAGAATGGTACATTTCAAATCTGTGTGGGGGAGAAACAAGCTATGAATTAACTATCTATCTAATTTGAAAAGATGAAATGAAAAGATTGTTTCAGTTTTTTTGCCTGTAGCTGCAATAATGTGTCTAGTAAAATCCAGTAGTGTTAAAGTATCTTATCAGTCTACTTCTCTGCACAGAATATGATGCTAAAGACCACCTTCAGGACTGGCCAGACCCTGACCATTACTGGGGTCCCCACCATTAAAGCTTCACAGTCAGTAGTAGTTTCTTGTTAAAAAGTAAAACTGATCATTGAAACACGTCCTTGTGTTAATTTCCTTCTTTACTTACTGTACTTGTTCCATTTTCCCTGTAAAATGCTTTGACTGACCTGAGCATGACGGCCACTCTTTACAGAACCACTGACGTGGAACCTGTTTTATTTGATGACTACGTGTTCTGAATGTGTTGCTCAGCACATTATATGTTTGTCTTAAAACTTTGTGCACTGTGTCGTTTATTGTAAAGATTATGAGTCGTGTTAAAATGTAATATTGTTTGTTTATTTGTGCTGCAGTTTTGCAGTGAATATTGGCACTGATGATAATAATATTGCGCTGCATGTCAACCCTCGTTTTCAACGCTATGAGGACTACAAAAGAGTGGTTTTCAACTCTTGCCAGGGAGGCATTTGGGGAAGTGAAATACGTGGTGGAGAATTTCCTTTCTGCCGTGGAACTGAATTCAAGGTGAGTGTTCAGGGTTTGACATCTTGTGTAGAGACAGCAGGCTCAAAGTGTCGAGAGACAAAGTGAGATGCATGTAGCTGCCATTGTTTGTATCAACTTCCAACTAGTGATTTCCACTCCAGTAGCTGCTGTTTGTGGCCACTGAGCTGCCACAGCAGGGGACACTGTAGGTGACAGCTGCCACATATGCAAATCGTCTTATAAACAACCTTTGCAGAATGTACAAAAAAGTATTTAAAAAGTCTGAACTTTTGTCTCTGTCTCTCCAACTGCACAGATCATCATCAAGTTCACTGGCAAGGAGTTCGTGGTGAGTTTTTCCGATGGCTCCAACGTTGTCTTCCCCAACCGCATAGGTTTGGAGGAGTACCCGTTCATCAACGTACATGGGGATTGTAGCATTACAAGCTTTAATATTGTGTAAAGTTCCACCTTTACAGGAAGCAAAATCTGTTTGTGCTTTTCAGTTTGTGTAACTGATTGTTCATCATCATCTATTAAAGCACAAGCTCTTATAAACATGTGTACGCTGGTTATTGCTAAACAGTCAAGTGCATGATTTCTGCAGTTATATTCATTTATTTTGATGAGCTTCTGCCAAAAACTGCACATTACTTTCTACCCTTTCATTATTCATGTTACACTCACTGTCTTCTACTCACTTATGCCTGGTTCAGACTACAACATAAGAGCCCAGTTACAGCCTCACCCAACAGATGTGGGACACTGGGACTGATAATAGGCGTTGGACATAACAATGATGCAGTGGTTGTGATACATTATATGCAGGGTTCACAAGTATCTGTGAGTAAAAACCCTTTTTGTGACAATGGTCCACTCTATAGACAAGTTCACTGTATAAAACATCAACAGGCAATGAACTGACATCATAATCAACAGGCGGCCAATTATTAATTTGTGCAGCATCAATGATCCTGATAACAAATTCCATTTCTGGCACAGTTTCTGCCGTGTTGTGTTCCCAGAAATGAGTGTACTGATAAGAGGCTCCTTATTAAGGAATCATTTAGAATCAAAGGGATCAGTGATGAATGTTGAAGTCATTCTACTGATAATGATATTCAGCTTTAGGAGCAACACATGCTGCCATTCAGACATCTTTAGAATCAACTTAGCTGAACATGGGGAAACAAAGTAGTCGGTGAGACAGGAAATAGTCCCTGCAACTTCCTCATTCACATTAAACAGATTCATCATTTAAACACCTGGGTTCTTGTCTTGTGTTACTTCCCCTTCCTCTAACCATCCAGCCTCACAACTAATATGCTGTTCATCTTTGCTTGTAGCTCAGTGTCTTATTCACTTTTAGTATGATAGTCTCAGCTGAAGCATGGACAAGGTACGATATATCCCTTTAGGTCGATGCATCATGTGTTTCTGAACAATGTCCAGCTACAAATCACAGCACCTTTGTCTCTGCTACAAACCGTCTCTGCTCTGAATGATAAGAGAACATTTGTCCCAGCTGAATGTGCATTGTTATTACGTTTAGGGGTAAGTTCCCATCCTCTTTCCTGCCATTTCAATGTAGGGAGATACAAACTTGCTCCTGCTTATCAGTGGTTGACACATTGTGTGTGATGGCATTTTTGATATTTGACAAAGCTTTATTAATATGGATCCACTGGACATAGTATTTACAAGTTAACTAACAATATGGAAGCTTAACAGCAGCATTTTCCAGTGGCATTTTGTTCTGTTTCTTCTTACAAGTTTACGGTTTAACGTTTTTTATGCCAAAATCTCCATAGAGGAAAGGCACCATGACTCTGGGATAGGAAAGAGCTGGAACCTGTGAACAAGCAATCCAGAGGTGAAATAAAACAGACAGGCAGGAAATGAACTCCTTAAAACACAAGTCTGTCTGTCCTACTTCACCAAATGCAAAGCTTCGTATACCTCAGCAGTCCAGAGTGTAAAGAGAGGATGAAGGACAAGATGATCAGCAGGGAACCCAGCACACAACGATCAGAAACAGGGAACTTAAACACAACTCAGGTAAATGCTTCATAAAGACTAACAACACAAACAAGAATGTCCCATTTGAGACACAGATTGAGAATAAGCCTGTGGTGACTGTAACATCCCAGCGTCTTTCTGGAGTCAGTCGATGTGGACGTGATAACTTGTCAGAAAAAACACATCCCACTACTTTAGCACATAACAACTTCAGTCTCTGGCTTGTTGACAAAACTGTTTTTTTTTTGACAAATGTTATTTGAATTTGTCAGTGTTAAAACGTTTGGGATGTTGGCATGTTAGGACCTCAGTTTAGCTCCTGGACTCATTTTCTACTGAGCCATGCTGTTGAAATATGTACAGAATATGGTTTGATGCTGCTTTGCTAAAATAATCAAGATCTTCCCTGAAAAAAAAGATGTCTGAATGGCAGCATGTGTTGCTCCTAAAGCTGAATATCATTCAGCAGTAATGGAGCCTCCACAGATGTGCAGGTTACTCATGTCATGCACATGAATGAAGAAACTCTTCAGCTCAGTGGTCACACAATGGTGGAACGAGCTTTTGCTCTGACGTTTTGTCCTTGACTTAGATTTTCTACCTCGTACTTCACTTGTAAGTCAGTTTGGATAAAGAATCTGCCAAATGACTAAATGTATAAGTATGTGAATGTCAGAGTGACAAAAGGAAACATTAATGAGAACATTTAATGGGACACAGTGCAGCTGTCTGAAACATGAAGAACAGCATCTATACCTCGATGGGGATTCTTTCTTTGTCCTCTCCCCACTGGCCTCAGTGATCTGAAGCTGCACTCATCCATGGGGTCTTTGGGGTCTTTAGACTGATTTTTAGTTTAGTGTCTATGAAGCAAATTTGATTCACACCTGCTAAACACAGCACTTCTCTAACAAGATGGCAACCAAGTCCCCTCACAACAACAGGATGTGAAACAGCTTTACATGATCTATAGGTTAAAGGAAACCACACACACACACACACACACACATACACACACACACACACACACAGCAGATGTTTATCTGAAAATGCTGTGAAAAAATTTAAAGAAATTATTTCTTCATCTTTTTCACCACCATGTGTCAATACTATGGTAAGTAGCCATCTTACTCCTGTACAAGTTGATTATCTAGTTGATAATTCTGCAGCCTCACTGCGTATGATACTAGATACAGTTGCCCCTCTGAAAAAGAGGGCAGTGAATCAGAGGAGCCGACCTCCATGGTACAATTCACAAATGCACAGCTTAAAGCAGGCGTCACGAAAGTTAGAGAGGAAGTGGCGATTGACTAATTTAGAAGAATCTCATTTAGCCTGGAAAAGCTGTTTAAAAATGTACAAAAAAGCTCCGTGATGCCAGAACAGCATATTATTCCGCACTAATAGAGGAAAACAAGAACAACCCCCGGTTTCTGTTCAGCACTGTAGCCAGGCTGACTAAGAGCCATAGTTCTGTTGAGCCTAGTTTTCCCTTAACTTTGAGCAGCAATGACTTCATGACTTTCTTTAGGAATAAAATTGTAGCTATTACACAAAGAATTCACCAGATCCTCCCCCCAAATATTACAGATAGATCTTCACGTACAACAGCTCATGTCTTTTAGACCCTGTCCCAAAGAAATTGCTCAAAGGTTTTCCACCTTTAATAAACAAGTTCATATTAGATCAGTCTATCTTTAGAAACTGGCTATGTACCAAACGCCTATAAAGTCGCTGTAATCAAACTACTACTTAAAAAACCCTGTCTTGATCCAGGTGATTTAGCCAACTTTAGACCAATATCAAATCTCCTGTTTATTTCTAAAATCCTTGAAAAAGTAGTTGCAAAACAATTATGTGACCATCTTTACAGGAATAATTTGTATGAAGACTTTCAGTCAGGATTTAGAGTTCATCATAGTACAGAAACAGCACTGGTAAAAGTCACCAACGATCTTCTCATGGCCTCAGATAATGGACTTGTGTCCACATTCGTCCCACTGGACCTTAGTGCCACACCATTGACCACAACATTTTATTACAGAGACTAGAACATGGATTTGGGATTAAAGGAACCGCATTACATTGGTTTAAATCTTATCTGTCAGACAGATTCCAACTTGTTCATGTTAATGATGAATCCTCTTTCTGCACAAACGTTAGCTATGGAGTTCCACAGGGCTCTGTGTTAGGACCAATACTTTTCAATCTGTATATGTCACCTTTAGGCAAAATTATTAGGAAACATTCCATAAACTTCCACTGCTATGCAGATGATACCCAGCTCTATTTATCTGTGAAACCAGAAGGTACTAACCAATTAGTCAAACTTGAAGCATGTCTAAAAGACATAAAGACCTGGATGTCCTACAATTTCCTACTTCTAAATTCAGACAAAACTGAAATTATTCTCTTTGTGCCTAAAAAGATAAGAAAGATGCTGTCTAATAATATAGTTACTTTAGATGACATAACTTTGGCCTCCAGTACTGCGATGAGGAACCTTGGAGTTATTTTTGACCAGGATTTGGCGTTTACGTCACATATTAGACAAATCTCTAGAACAGCCTTCTTCCACCTACGGAACATTTCTATAATTAGAAGCATCCTGTCTCAAAGTGATGCCGAAAAACTGGTCCATGCATTTGTTACCTCTAGGTTGGACTACTGTAATTCCCTACTTTGGGGGTGAAATATTAACTCTCTTAAAAGCCTTCAGTTAATCCAAAATGCTGCAGCAAGAGTGCTGACTGGAATACGGAAGAGAGATCACCTTCACTAGCTTCTCTCCACTGGCTTCCCATTAAATCTAGAATAGAATTTAAAACCCTGCTTCTTACATACAAAGCTCTGAACAGTCAGGCTCCATCATATATAGAAGACCGCATAGCACCATCCCAGTAGACCACTTCAATCTCAGAATGCAGGCCTACTTGTGGTTCCCAGAATTTCCAAAGGTAGAATGGGAGGCAGAGCCTTTAGCTATCAAGCTCCTCTCCTGTGGAACCAGCTCCCAGTTCAGATTCGGGAAGCAGACACACACTGTCTACTTTTAAGTCTAGGCTCAAAACCTTCCTCTTTAATAAAGCTTATAGTTAAAATTGCTCAGTCAACCTGAAACAGCTCCTACTTAAGATGCTATAGGTTTAGAATGATGGGGGACTTTGTGTCTTCTCTCTCCCGTAGTTGTTCTTCTCCCCCTCTGTCTCACTCTCTCTGTCCCTTTCTGCAGGTGTCCCCGGCTTTGGAGCTGTGTGTTTCCAGTGTGCAGCTACTGGTCCAACTAACCTGCCCAATGTTTTGTTGTTGCTTTTGTTGCTCTTTTCATTTCTTTTCTCTCTTCACTTTCCACTCACCCCAAATAATTAATGTAATAATTAGTAATTAATGAATAATTAGTGTAGATCCTATTGGTGTTACCGTTGATATCTGATGCAGATTTTGTTTTTGTACATTCTTGTCTTCTCTTGTCACAAAATGGCAGAAATGGTGCCAGAAGTGGGATTGGAAGGATTATGGATTATGGATTATGCAAATGCTGACGTCATTGTACTTGTTGGCTGAATATGGCGAAACAAAGCAGTCGGTGAGACATCAAACACTGAGGCACAGTGAACTTGTTCCTGCAACTTCCACATTTACCAGGATGTCACTGTGATGTATTGAGAGGAACAACTGAAATGTGGTAAGATGTTAATTTGAAAGGAAAAGGGACAAAGCAAGAAAAGATCAATCACTGAAAAGTAGCTGGCAGAAGTGTCTTAGTAATGAAACAGTATCTGGTGTCTGCAACAGAGCTGGTCTGTCCACAAGGAAACCACAAAGGAAACTGTAAATAAAGCTGGGACCGGACTGTCCCACATGTCCCATAAATACAGAATATCTAGGTGCTTGTGGTCAATTACAGGAAAGGATTCTAGGTTTGATCTGAGTGAAAAGAAATTAACTAATTTCAAATCCAAAGTAGAAGCCGAAGAAAAGGACAGAACACACGTCCTCTTCTTTTAAAGAAAAAAGAAGGGACAGAAAAAGGGACTCGATTAAAGCTGAATGAAAGGTTTTCAGTAGGTGGCAGGTAGAAGCAGGTAAGTGTTGTTAAACATGAGGGAAAGGAAACGGAACCTAAACTCTACGTCTTCTTGTCACGACAGGTACAAATGACCGACTCTGTCCACTGTCTGTTTGTCCACACACAATGTTCACAACGTCTAACTGTGGCTTATTTACGCTGATGAAGCGATGGCTCATGCTGCCACTGACATTACCATCCAAACTGTGAACATGAAGCCGTGTGTGTGTTTGTGTGTGTGTGTGTGTGTGTGTGTGGTTTGCTTTGACCTATAGATCATGTAAAGCTGTTTCACATCCTGTTGTTGTGAGGGGACTTGGTTGCCATCTTGTTAGAGAAGTGCTGTGTTTAGCAGGTGTGAATCAAATTTGCTTCATAGACACTAAACTAAAAATCAGTCTAAAGACCCCAAAGACCCCATGGATGAGTGCAGCTTCAGATCACTGAGGCCAGTGGGGAGAGGACAAAGAAAGAATCCCCATCGAGGTATAGATGCTGTTCTTCATGTTTCAGACAGCTGCACTGTGTCCCATTAAATGTTCTTTTTAATGTTTCCTTTTGTCACTCTGACATTCACATACTTATACATTTAGTCATTTGGCAGATTCTTTATCCAAACTGACTTACAAGTGAAGTACGAGGTAGAAAATCTAAGTCAAGGACAAAACGTCAGAGCAAAAGCTCGTTCCACCATTGTGTGACCACTGAGCTGAAGAGTTTCTTCATTCATGTGCATGACATGAGTAACCTCACCGTTTTGTCCTTGACTTAGATGTCCTGCACTCATCCATGGGGTCTTTGGGGTTTTTGGAGGGAATTTTGGTTTAGTGTCTATGAAGCAAATTTGATTCACACCTGCTAAACACAGCACTTCTCTAACAAGATGGCAACCAAGTCCCCTCACAACAACAGGATGTGAAACAGCTTTACATGATCTATAGGTTAAAGCAAACCACATACACACACACACACACACACACACACACACACACACACACACACACGGCTTCATGTTCACAGTTTGGATGGTAATGTCAGTGGCAGCATGAGCCATCGCTTCATCAGCGTAAATAAGCCACAGTTAGACGTTGTGAACATTGTGTGTGGACAAACAGACAGTGGACAGAATCGGTCATTTGTACCTGTCGTGACAAGAAGACGTAGAGTTTAGGTTCCGTTTCCTTTCCCTCATGTTTAACAACACTTACCTGCTTCTACCTGCCACCTACTGAAAACCTTTCATTCAGCTTTAATCGAGTCCCTTTTTCTGTCCCTTCTTTTTTCTTTAAAAGAAGAAGACGTGTGTTCTGTCCTTTTCTTCAGCTTCTACTTTGGATTTGAAATTAGTTCATTTCTTTTCACTCAGATCAAACCTAGAATCCTTTCCTGTAATTGACCACAAGCACCTAGATATTCTGTATTTATGGGACAACATGTGGGACAGTCCGGTCTTCACTTGTCCTTCATAGACTTTATTAAATGCTAACTGAAATCAAGTACAATGAGTAACAAGAAAAACATGAATCATTTGAATCACACTGATCATACGTGACACAGCGCTACAAAACAGCCACTGTGTGGTGCAAATTCCATGTTTGAGAATCAGTAGATTAAAAATCTACCAACAAATGACTTTGAAATCCTTGAGAACGTGTGGCAGCAGCCTGATATAATTACTGTTTTGCACAAATGTAGCTTGTTGACATATGAACAGAAATGATGAGATCAGCAGAATGATGGATACAGGGAGCATGTTACTTTAAGATCGTAGCACTGTAGCTTCTCTTCCCTCCCTTCTCTGCTTCAGCAGAGAGAACGAGGTTGATGTAAAATTCAAATGTCAAGAAGTCGAGGGAAGTAACCAAGTCCACTTACTCCACTTGTGTACAATTAGTATAGTTTAAAGGTACTAGTACTCTGCCTGGGTAATTCCAGTCGCTCCACTACATTCAACATATTTAGCCACTAGTTGTTTTACAGATGCAGATTCATAAACCAAGTCTAATAAATGCTGACATGTTCTGAGCTGAGCAGATTGTTTCATCCAGGGAAACTGGTGACTCTCTCCTTTTGCACCGTGTTTCAGCTGTGTGTTCATTGAAAAACGGTTTGAGCCAGTAGATGTCACCATCGCGCTTATATTCCAGCTCAAATACTGAAGGCTTCAGTTAGTTACTCTGGATTCTGAAGCAGCTGAGGTGCTTTAACATGAGAACAGGCAAAGAAGAAGGAACAAGACAAAATGATTTAGCAGCTAATTTGACCTCATGTGAATCAGCTTGCTGCTACATTATTAAACTGACTGGTTGTGGAGGCTGAAACAGAGCATGAGGTCCAGCAGAGGTCGGAGCTCTGTAAGGAGGGAGAGGACACAGGGTGGATTGACAAAGACCAGAGACAGAGCGGGTGCACGTTTCCCCCACATAGACTTTCTACACGTCTCTGTTTTTATGTTTGATATACTCTGTGCGTTTCAGCATAAAACATGATGAGTACAAACAGCTTCACACATTTTACAGAGAAGGTCAACAAAATGTGTTGAGTAGCAACAATATATTTTCGTCTAATTTCTTAACACGTCTTTCTAGTAGGGCGGCCCGGTGGTCGAGTGGGTAGCGCTGCTGCGTCACAGCTGAAAGGTCCCCGGCTCTGTGCTCGTTCTGTGTGGAGTTTGCATGTTCTCTCTGTGAGATACGTAGAAAATAACAAGGACTTAAGTACAGTCATGAAATACCTGACAAACAACCAAAGCAGTGTTTAGTTCATGCTTCCTCTGTGGCTGCTGGGGACAATCATGTGACCTGAAGCTACGCTCTGATTGGCAGGTGTTTGTGTCCCAACTATGTCCGTCCAACTGTGGCTGCAGCTCAGCGGCTCGTTAATGTGGTTTGCTGTGCTAATCAGCTTAACTATTAGATCAAACTGTCAGAAATGACAGATTGTTAACTTATTCATCCTGTTGGCGAAACTCCATATTCACAAGTCCCAATTTTCATAATCCCTTTAAACTGTTAGTTATTGAAATAGAACATTATTTTAAATCTGTTAAACTTTTACAAAATAAAAAATCTCATAATTTTTCAGAGCTATGTGTCAAAACTTAGTCTAACTGCCTCTACAACACTGTCTAATGATATTCTGATCTTTATTATCACTATTCTGATTTCAGTGTCTGAGCCAACTTTCAGCTGGAAACACCATTTTCAGCATGTTAAGAACATCAGCTTTTTAATATCTTTTATACTTTCAGAAATATTCAGCTTTTTTCAGCAATTTGTTCTCATTCACATGAATGGAGAAAGAGGCCATTGGGATTGAATCAGTGTTAGACTCTCACAATGAAACAACCTGTTGGTTTCTTGGTGACCTCATGTGTTCTCTACATGTTTATTTGAGCTCAATCGCTCTCGGTGCCTCAATAGGAAACATGATTCTTTAATCAATCGACTGCTATGTGGCTATTTGTGACCCTCTGCATTACTCCACCAGAGTCACTGTGGTGAACTTGGTAACTGCACTGGTGGCACAAAAACAAAACTTGTTATTCACACACACACACACACACAGACACACACACACACACACACACACACACACACACACACACACACGGTGCATTACCCATTACTGCACTCCGTCAGTGCCACCTGCTGGATGAACAAGATGTTCCAGCTCAGGACTGATTCCATCAGACTTCACATGTTTCCAAAGACAAATAGAGAAGCTCAGCTGCAAAGTATAAGATAATGGGTGGAGGGCAAACAATCAGTGTATAACAATCTGTAAAACTGCTTCCTGTAAACGTTTAACTTCAGATAAGTTCTTGAGCACAGTCGTTTCCTTTTCTGACTCTGAACTGACACACTGATCATCACCACTGACAACACTGTGGTGGTGCCACCTTGGACTGTAGGGAAGCAGGTTTGACCCTGGATATCTGACACTAGTTCTATGGAACAAACTTCCTGTTTGACAAAAACCATCAATTCTAAGTCTATTTACACAAACGTATCTGTTAAGTTACTATAATGGAATCAAGTGAAAGGACAGTAATTGTAACAGACTGAAATCACAGATAGTTCTGCCAAAGTCTCATCTTCACGACTAGGCCGAGAGCAAACCACCTGTAAAGCACTTTGAATTAATTTGTACAAAAGATGCTACATAAATAAAGTTTGGATTTAGCTAAACCTGCTGTATAATGTTGGAGGTGGACTCAGTGGGGAACAACTGTGAGTGTTGTCACCTTTAGTTTGTGAGACTTAGGATCAAGTGGAAAGAAGGTTTGAAGTGTTTTATGATCTAATTTTAATATGTAGTTATTTTTGGTTTGTTTTTGTAAAGATGTGTCAAGACTATCAGATGTTTCCTGAAAACAATTAAGTATTTAGCATCTTCCACTGCAGTTATTTTAACCTTTAAAGATCCGAAATGTTTATGGCTTTTATAGCCCATACGGTGACTGTGCTACTCACTTCTTAAAGATAATTACATTAAAAATACACATTTAACAGTGAAAGCAACAACTTACTGTCAGAAAAATGGTTTGCAGAAGTTACTGTTAGCATGTCACAGTGGCAGACAGCCCATCAGGAGCATGAGGACACTTCCTGGTGGATGCAGGGTCGTTGGACCTGCTGTGAACAGTTACGTCGACCATTGATAACAAAGCCGTTGGCCTACTGGGTGCTGCCAGAACACAGATGCCCTACACTCCCTGAACGTTTCACTAAGGGCACCAGAGCAGACTGATCACACTGCACCTGTGCTACTTTCTTAGCATAAAGCAATAGCTGAAAGAAAAGGGAAAAAAACGGCAAGTGACTGCATAAAGATTCTCACTCTTCAGTGTAACTTACCTAAACTATCACTGGTGCAGCCAATTGGTTTCCAAAGTCAAACAATTAGTTAAGTGGAGTGTAGTGATTGTGTGTAAAGAACTGTAGTATGAATACATCTGTATGTGGCAGGTCCACTTACTGGTGAATCAGTATCCTGGAAGAAGTTTTTAAGGTCTGACGAGACCGAAATATAACTTTTTGACCTCAATGCCAAACAGCATGTCTGGAAGCAAGACAATCCAAGTCACCATATAAAGAACACCCTTGCCCTCCTCTGTCTGTCAGTGGATCACCAGCTTCCTGACAGACAGACAGCAGCTAGTGAGGCTGGGTAAACTCTCATCCAGCAGTCACACCATCAGCACCGGCGCCCCTCAGGGCTGTGTTCTCTCCCCACTGCTCTTCTCCCTGTACACCAACGACTGCACCTCTAAACACCCCTCTGTCAAGCTCCTGAAGTTTGCGGACGACACCACACTGATCGGCCTCATCCAGGACGGTGACGAGTCGGCTTACAGACTGGAGGTGGAACAGCTGGCCTTCTGGTGCGGCCTTAACAACCTGGAGCTCAACACGCTCAAGACAGTGGAGATGATCGTAGACTTCAGGAGAACCCCCCCTGCTCTCCCCCAACTCACCATCATGGACAGCACTGTGACTGCAGTGGAGTCATTCAGGTTCCTGGGCACCACAATCTCCCAGGACCTGAAGTGGGACATTCACATTGACTCCATTGTGAAAAAGGCCCAGCAGAGGTTGTACTTTCTTCGCCAGCTGAAGAAGTTCAACCTTCCACAGGAGCTGCTGAAACAGTTTTACTCTGCAATCATTGAATCCATCCTCTGCACTGCTATATCTGTCTGGTTCAGCTCAGCTACCCAGTCTGATCTCAGAAGACTACGGAGGGTAGTCCGGACTGCTGAGCGAATCATTGGTATAGCCCTCCCCAGTCTCCAAGAACTGTACTTATCCAGAGTGAGGAAAAGGGCAAAGAAGATCACTCTGGACCCCTCACATCCAGCACACTCCCTGTTTGAACTGTTGCCTTCTGGTCGACGCTACAGAGCCCTGAGTACCAGAACGACCAGACACAGGAACAGTTTCTTCCCTCAGGCAATCACCCTCATGAACACTTGCATTTACATTTACATTTAGTCATTTAGCAGACGCTTTTATCCAAAGCGACTTACAAGTGAGGTACAAGGCAGCAAGAATCTAAGTCATCACAGACCATCACAGAACACATAACAATATTGCACATAATCTAATTAAAACTCATACTCATTTACTTTTCAAGTTGCACACATAACTACTGTGTTCACATTTGTCAATTTTACATTTTGTTTAGCTTTTTGCATTTTATCTTTATATTGTATATTATATTGTATATTATATATTATATTTAATTATATTATTGTATTGTATTGTATTTGTTCTTGTATTGTCACAGTCATTCTGTTGCACTGTGAAGCTTTGTCATCAAAACAAATTCCTAGTATGTGTAAACATGCCTGGCAATAAAGTTCTTTCTGATTCTGATTCTGATTCTGATACCTACAGTAAAGCATGGACTAAAAATCTGTGGAAGGACCTGAAGACTGCAGTCCACCAGCAGTCACCATCCAGTGTGACTGAGCTTGAACAGTTCAGTGAGGAAGAGTCAAACAGTGCTTCATCTACAGCCGCTGTGCAGGTTTTCTACTGTGTCTACACAGACTCAGGGCTGTAATTAAAGCAAAAGCTGCTTCTACACAGTATCAACCAAGCTGAAGACTGGGCTGACAATGTACAGTAAGTGTGGCTAAATGTTGGCAGGATGAGGAGTGAACACAATGCAGCAAACAGTGCAGGATGAAGCAATGATTTATTGATATTTTCTACATTTTTAGGCAAAGTTTTGGTCAAAATACCAATAATGCACTTTAATAATGTATTGCTCCATATTCCTGGAGACATTTACTCAATCTTAAACTTTTTGATGCGAACGTCCCCATTCACAGTGATGACTGAGTACTGCTCCGCACCTATGCGGTTTGGGAACCTAATCTTAGAGGCATCGGGTAAAGTCACCACAAACTCAGAGCGGAATTCAATGATGATCTGCACAGATGGAGAGACGGTGACAAAAGAGAAAAAGATGTTACACAATTCTCATTCCATCACTGTACCATTAGAAATAAGTTACACACATCATCAAACACCCACACAGGCACATTTAAGACTCTAATTAACAGTCATTGATACGAGTCACGAATTACACACAACGTCATCAGACTAAAGTGGGAATATAACAAATTTCACTTGTCTTTCCAAAATCCCACAAACAGCACCAACAAAGCACATCTGCCACAGCTGCATGGCTGCTATCAGCAGATGCTCCACAGGGTTTTCTCTTGACAAATCTTAATAACTGGATCAATTTATCGAGTGAATATCATACGTCCGCATGCTTGCAAGCATCTTTTCTTTATTTCTGTTTGATTTTGTAGTTTTCTGAGAGTAAAATTGACATGAAATATAAACTGTATTGCTAAAATATTATATACTGACACGTAAAATAAATCTTTTCTCTCGTAATTTTCTGGTAAATATATTTACCTTGTTCCCATTTGTTGGGTTTCTCTAAGGTCTTGATACTACACTGTAAAGTGCCTTTGGACGACTGTCGTGATCTGGTGCTATACACATGAATTAAATCCTTTATGTTACTTTATGTATATAAAGCAAAGGGAGCATCTCCAGTTGCCACTGTTTGCTGCTGCTGACACGATTAAGCAGATTATCTATTCACAGATAACATCTCACCATGAATCCTCTCCTCTGCCAAATGGAAAGGATTTCTCAAGATGCTCAGAACCCCAGTCGCCTCCTTGGTAAGAGTTGCAGACTACTACATTTTCATCATCCTGGAACTTAAAGCGAGGGTTAATCTGCAGAGCAATGTCCTGCTTGTTGGGGCCAATATTCACTTCAAACCTTCAGCACAAAGAAACACAGACATTCTCATTTCTGTGGAAAAGGTAACAGGTGAGTCAGTGTGATGTCAGTAGTGATGTAGAGAATGGCCTTTATGTTCAAGTCAGTTACAGAGAAAATCAAATAAACGTGTAAGTAAGGAACGAGGAAAATACATAGAAATGAAAATCAAGAAAACATGTTTCATGATGTAACTAAAGAAACTAAACCAGACTGAAAAGCAAAACTGAATTTTTTATCCTCATTTTAATGAAAGCAAGGAACAAGATTAGATTTGCTCATGACTTTACATCTTTAAATCACTTCAGTCACCTTGAAAGAAAAGTGTAAGATTAATTTTTCACTTTTGCTTTTTTACCAGACAGTGTTTTTTTGATTACTACTTACTGTGCGGCATTGGACTTGGGAAACCCACCAAGAGTCAGTTGCCCGGTCTTGAAGGACGTGTTCTCTATCAGCAAAGTCTGTGCAGATAAAGATTAATGGTAAATGTTCTACACTTATTTAGCACTTTTCCACCTGTTGGCACTCAAAGCACTTTACACTGCTTCTCATTCTCATTTACACTGCAGCTCAATGGGAAAATATTCTATAGATTAATAAAAGGACAAAAACAAATTGCAGCAGAAGATGTTAAGTAGTCAGTCATAATTTCTCTGTGCACTTCACTGTTTAACGTCTAAATCAGACGTTTCTGTTTCTAAGCTTGTAACTTACAACTGGCTAGTGATGGTTATTAATAATGACTAGTTCAAAGCCACGTTGGTTAACACACAATGGTACCTCGATGTACTTTGCACTTTTTGTTACAAAATTGAATAAAACAAAATCCCTAGAGTTAGCTGCTTTTACAGCCCATCCTCACTCCTGAGGTGTCAACAAGTGACGCTTTGTCCAGCCCCTTTGTGTTACAGGCTGACGCATAAGGTACCCGTTCAAATCGGTGGGGTGGGAAGTCCCTCTGGTGGGTGTAGCTATATTTTGTTTGATAGAAATTTCAAAGAGGAGATTATCGATTCACATTTGTCGTCAGAGGGAAAATGGATTATAAGTGTCGTTCAGTGGGGAGACTTTACTCTTCTTCTAAGTAACTTTTAGAGAGGAGGCTCACACACACCTGGACCAACCAACCCCCCCTCCCCTCCACCAACCGTCTCAACAGCCCAGGTACACAAAGCTCTGAGGAAGACCAACCCCCGCAAAGCAGCAGGACCAGACAACATTGCTGGGTGGGCCCTCAGAGCATGTGCCAACAAGCTGGCTGATGTTCTCACCTCCATCTTCAACCTCTCCCTCAGCCAGTGCACTGTTCCTTCCTGCTTTAAGACCACAACCATCGTCCCCCTGCCTAAGAAGAGCCCACCCACCTGCCTGAATGACTACAGACCAGTGGCACTCACTCCAACCATTATGAAGTGTTTGGAGAGAGTGGTGCTGGCCCACATTCAGAGCAACATACCAGACTTTATCAGAACTGCACTACTTCACTTTTTATTGCCTTATTCTATTTTTATGTTACTGTACTATACGGCAGTTATTGTGGACGGCAAAGTAAGAATTTGATTGTGCAGGGAAACATGCTTTCTGTCTGTGCACATGACAATAAACACTTTGAATCCTTGAATCCTTTGAATCCTTACGGATACAAATACTGCAAATACTTCTGTCTTTCAAAACTTAGGTGAAGTGATTGTTGCTCTTACAGATCATTCTGGTGTTTCTCTACTTTTAACAGATTCTTTAAAAAACTAAAAGATACTTCAATCTGACAAATCTGTAGTAATGCAAAATATTTTAATACATGTAAAAGCAGATGTTACTCAGTCTTAGTGAATATTTTCACTGCCTTATTTGTTTTCTTTATTCATGTTTTCGTTTTGTAGGATATGCTTATATCCCTTGTTCAATCCTTCAAAAGATGGAAACATTACATTGGTTCGTTACACAAACCCATGTGCACACTGACAAATGATGTGTATGTTAACATTCTGTTATAAATAGAGAAAAAAGGATCAGACCTGATGTCTGACTTGCGCAGCCTAAACCAAATGCAGCAACCGGCAATAGATTATGTTGTAGGATTTTTCCCCTTTCAGGTGAAAAGGGCATAATACACACTTTTTCTCAGACTTCTCCTGACCTAGAACCAATTTCAAATGTAATTGCTCATTTCAAGTATAACAATATTCTCTGGATACTTAAACTCATCTTGGCAATTGTGCTCAACAAAGAAGGTTTGAGAAGAAATGAGAGTGGTGAAGGCAGAGTCTCCTCTCTGCAGCTTGGCAGGAAAATATAGGTGACAGTATGGGAGGTGTGGCAGTTGCATCTTTGCAAATATGGTCAATGTTTGAGAGGGTCCCTCCCACACTGTCGACTATATTTTCCTGCTAAACTTCAGAGAGGAGACTCTGCCTACAGCTCTCATTTCATCTCGAACCTTCTTCGTTGACCATGGCTGCAAAGACGAAAGTAAGTATCAAAATACAGGATTGTTATCCTGTATTTTATTATCCTCTCAACAAATTGCAAATAATCAAAAATATAGAGATTTTAAACATGATGAGAAAGTAAAAAATGTACACAGACCATATTCTTCTTTAGTCAAGTTGTTATTATTGCTCAATAAGTATTTTTCCCTCCACCATTTGTCCCACCTAATGTTTCTCTGTCATGGTATGAGAATGGTACATTTCAAATCAGTGTGGGGGAGAAACAAGCTGGGGTCTATGAATTAACTACCAGTGGGAATTTGGAAAGATGAAATTAAAAGATTGTTTCTGTTTTTTTGCCTGTAGCTGCAATAATGTGTCTAGTAAAATCCAGTAGTGTTAAAGTATCTTATCAGTCTACTTCTCTGCACAGAATATGATGCTTAAGACCACCTTCAGGGCTGGCCAGACCCTGACCATTGGTGGGGTCCCCACCCTTAAAGCTGAAGAGTAAGTAGTATTGTCTTGTTGTTAAAAAGTAAAACTGATCATTGAAACACGTCCTTGTGTTAATTTCCTTCTTTACTTACTGTACTTGTTCCATTTTCCCTGTAAAATGCTTTGAGTGACCTGAGCATGACGGCCACTACATAACCACTGACGTGGAACCTGTTTTATTTGATGACTAAGTGATGAATGTTGAAGTCATTCTACTGATAATGATATTCAGCTTTAGGAGCAACACATGCTGCCATTCAGACATCTTTAGAATCACCTTAGCTGAACATGGGGAAACAAAGTAGTCGGTGAGACAGGAAACAGTCCCTGCAACTTCCTCATTCACATTAAACAGATTCATCATTTAAACACCTGGGTTCTTGTCTTGTGTTACTTCCCCTTCCTCTAACCATCCAGCCTCACAACTAATATGCTGTTCATCTTTGCTTGTAGCTCAGTGTCTTATTCACTTTTAGTATGATAGTCTCAGCTGAAGCATGGACAAGGTACAATATATCCCTTTAGGTCGATGCATCATGTGTTTCTGAACAATTCAGTCATGTCCAGCTACAAATCACAGCACCTTTGTCTCTGCTACAAACCGTCTCTGCTCTCTGCTGAATGATAAGAGAACATTTGTCCCAGCTGAATGTGCATTGTTATTACGTTTAGGGGTAAGTTCCCATCCTCTTTCCTGCCATTTCAATGTAGGGAGATACAAACTTGCTCCTGCTTATCAGTGGTTGACACATTGTGTGTGATGGCATTTTTGATATTTGACAAAGCTTTATTAATATGGATCCACTGGACATAGTATTTACAAGTTAACTAACAATATGGAAGCTTAACAGCAGCATTTTCCAGTGGCATTTTGTTCTGTTTCTTCTTACAAGTTTACGGTTTAACGTTTTTTATGCCAAAATCTCCATAGAGGAAAGGCACCATGACTCTGGGATAGGAAAGAGCTGGAACCTGTGAACAAGCAATCCAGAGGTGAAATAAAACAGACAGGCAGGAAATGAACTCCTTAAAACACAAGTCTGTCTGTCCTACTTCACCAAATGCAAAGCTTCGTATACCTCAGCAGTCCAGAGTGTAAAGAGAGGATGAAGGACAAGATGATCAGCAGGGAACCCAGCACACAACGATCAGAAACAGGGAACTTAAACACAACTCAGGTAAATGCTTCATAAAGACTAACAACACAAACAAGAATGTCCCATTTGAGACACAGATTGAGAATAAGCCTGTGGTGACTGTAACATCCCAGCGTCTTTCTGGAGTCAGTCGATGTGGACGTGATAACTTGTCAGAAAAAACACATCCCACTACTTTAGCACATAACAACTTCAGTCTCTGGCTTGTTGACAAAACTTTTTTTTTTTGACAAATTTTATTTGAATTTGTCAGTGTTAAAACGTTTGGGATGTTGGCATGTTAGGACCTCAGTTTAGCTCCTGGACTCATTTTCTACTGAGCCATGCTGTTGAAATATGTACAGAATATGGTTTGATGCTGCTTTGCTAAAATAATCAAGATCTTCCCTGAAAAAAAAGATGTCTGAATGGCAGCATGTGTTGCTCCTAAAGCTGAATATCATTCAGCAGTAATGGAGCCTCCACAGATGTGCAGGTTACTCATGTCATGCACATGAATGAAGAAACTCTTCAGCTCAGTGGTCACACAATGGTGGAACGAGCTTTTGCTCTGACGTTTTGTCCTTGACTTAGATTTTCTACCTCGTACTTCACTTGTAAGTCAGTTTGGATAAAGAATCTGCCAAATGACTAAATGTATAAGTATGTGAATGTCAGAGTGACAAAAGGAAACATTAATGAGAACATTTAATGGGACACAGTGCAGCTGTCTGAAACATGAAGAACAGCATCTATACCTCGATGGGGATTCTTTCTTTGTCGTCTCCCCACTGGCCTCAGTGATCTGAAGCTGCACTCATCCATGGGGTCTTTGGGGTCTTTAGACTGATTTTTAGTTTAGTGTCTATGAAGCAAATTTGATTCACACCTGCTAAACACAGCACTTCTCTAACAAGATGGCAACCAAGTCCCCTCACAACAACAGGATGTGAAACAGCTTTACATGATCTATAGGTCAAAGCAAACCACACACACACACACACACACACACACACACACACACACACACACACAGCAGATGTTTATCTGAAAATGCTGTGAAAAAATTTAAAGAAATTATTTCTTCATCTTTTTCACCACTATGGTAAGTAGCCATCTTACTCCTGTACAAGTTGATTATCTAGTTGATAAATCTGCAGCCTCACTGCGTATGATACTAGATACAGTTGCCCCTCTGAAAAAGAGGGCAGTGAATCAGAGGAGCCGACCTCCATGGTACAATTCACAAATGCACAGCTTAAAGCAGGCGTCACGAAAGTTAGAGAGGAAGTGGCGATTGACTAATTTAGAAGAATCTCATTTAGCCTGGAAAAGCTGTTTAAAAATGTACAAAAAAGCTCCGTGATGCCAGAACAGCATATTATTCCGCACTAATAGAGGAAAACAAGAACTACCCCCGGTTTCTGTTCAGCACTGTAGCCAGGCTGACTAAGAGCCATAGTTCTGTTGAGCCTAGTTTTCCCTTAACTCTGAGCAGCAATGACTTCATGACCTTCTTTATGAATAAAATTGTAGCTATTACACAAAGAATTCACCAGATCCTCCCCCCAAATATTACAGATAGATCTTCACGTACAACAGCTCATGTCTTTTAGACCCTGTCCCAAACAAATTGCTCAAAGGTTTTCTACCTTTAATAAACAAGTTCATATTAGATTTGATCAGTCTATCTTTAGAAACTGGCTATGTACCAAACGCCTATAAAGTCGCTGTAATCAAACTACTACTTAAAAAACCCTGTCTTGATCCAGGTGATTTAGCCAACTTTAGACCAATATCAAATCTCCTGTTTATTTCTAAAATCCTTGAAAAAGTAGTTGCAAAACAATTATGTGACCATCTTTACAGGAATAATTTGTATGAAGACTTTCAGTCAGGATTTAGAGTTCATCATAGTACAGAAACAGCACTGGTAAAAGTCACCAACGATCTTCTCATGGCCTCAGATAATGGACTTGTGTCCACATTCGTCCCACTGGACCTTAGTGCCACATTTGACACCATTGACCACAACATTTTATTACAGAGACTAGAACATGGATTTGGGATTAAAGGAACCGCATTACATTGGTTTAAATCTTATCTGTCAGACAGATTCCAACTTGTTCATGTTAATGATGAATCCTCTTTCTGCACCAAAGTTAGTTATGGAGTTCCACAGGGCTCTGTGTTAGGACCAATACTTTTCAATCTGTATATGTCACCTTTAGGCAAAATTATTAGGAAACATTCCATAAACTTCCACTGCTATGCAGATGATACCCAGCTCTATTTATCTGTGAAACCAGAAGGTACTAAACAAATTAGTCAAACTTGAAGCATGTCTAAAAGACATAAAGACCTGGATGTCCTACAATTTCCTACTTCTAAATTCAGACAAAACTGAAATTATTCTCTTTGTGCCTAAAAAGATAAGAAAGATGCTGTCTAATAATATAGTTACTTTAGATGACATAACTTTGGCCTCCAGTACTGCGATGAGGAACCTTGGAGTTATTTTTGACCAGGATTTGGCGTTTACGTCACATATTAGACAAATCTCTAGAACAGCCTTCTTCCACCTACGGAACATTTCTATAATTAGAAGCATCCTGTCTCAAAGTGATGCCGAAAAACTGGTCCATGCATTTGTTACCTCTAGGTTGGACTACTGTAATTCCCTACTTTGGGGGTGAAATATTAACTCTCTTAAAAGCCTTCAGTTAATCCAAAATGCTGCAGCAAGAGTGCTGACTGGATTAGGGAAGAGAGATCATATTTCACCTTCACTAGCTTCTCTCCACTGGCTTCCCATTAAATCTAGAATAGAATTTAAAACCCTGCTTCTTACATACAAAGCTCTGAACAGTCAGGCTCCATCATATATAGAAGACCTCATAGCACCATATCATCCCAGTAGACCACTTCAATCTCAGAATGCAGGCCTACTTGTGGTTCCCAGAATTTCCAAAGGTAGAATGGGAGGCAGAGCCTTTAGCTATCAAGCTCCTCTCCTGTGGAACCAGCTCCCAGTTCAGATTCGGGAAGCAGACACACACTGTCTACTTTTAAGTCTAGGTTCAAAACCTTCCTCTTTAATAAAGCTTATAGTTAAAATTGCTCAGTCAACCTGAAACAGCTCCTACTTAAGATGCTATAGGTTTAGAATGATGGGGGACTCCTGCAAGTGCAATGAGCTCCTCTCCTCTTTCTCTCTATACATTTATTTGTCACCACTGCATGATGTTAACTTTGTGTCTTCTCTCTCCCGTAGTTGTTGTTCTCCCCCTCTGTCTCACTCTCTCTGTCCCTTTCTGCAGGTGTCCCCGGCTTTGGAGCTGTGTGTTTCCAGTGTGCAGCTACTGGTCCAACTAACCTGCCCAATGTTTTGTTGTTGCTTTTGTTGCTCTTTTCATTTCTTTTCTCTCTTCACTTTCCACTCACCCCAAATAATTAATGTAATAATTAGTAATTAATGAATAATTAGTGTAGATCCTATTGGTGTTACCGTTTATATCTGATGCAGATTTTGTTTTTGTACATTCTTGTCTTCTCTTGTCACAAAATGGCAGAAATGGTGCCAGAAGTGGGATTGGAAGGATTATGGATTATGGATTATGCAAATGCTGACGTCATTGTACTTGTTGGCTGAATATGGCGAAAGAAAGCAGTCGGTGAGACATCAAACACTGAGGCACAGTGAACTTGTTCCTGCAACTTCCACATTTACCAGGATGTCACTGTGATGTATTGAGAGGAACAACTGAAATGTGGTAAGATGTTAATTTGAAAGGAAAAGGGACAAAGCAAGAAAAGATCAATCACTGAAAAGTAGCTGGCAGAAGTGTCTTAGTAATGAAACAGTATCTGGTGTCTGCAACAGAGCTGGTCTGTCCACATGAAACTGTAAATAAAGCTGGGACCGGACTGTCCCACATGTCCCATAAATACAGAATATCTAGGTGCTTGTGGTCAATTACAGGAAATGATTCTAGGTTTGATCTGAGTGAAAAGAAATTAACTAATTTCAAATCCAAAGTAGAAGCCGAAGAAAAGGACAGAACACACGTCCTCTTCTTTTAAAGAAAAAAGAAGGGACAGAAAAAGGGACTCGATTAAAGCTGAATGAAAGGTTTTCAGTAGGTGGCAGGTAGAAGCAGGTAAGTGTTGTTAAACATGAGGGAAAGGAAACGGAACCTAAACTCTACGTCTTCTTGTCACGACAGGTACAAATGACCGACTCTGTCCACTGTCTGTTTGTCCACACACAATGTTCACAACGTCTAACTGTGGCTTATTTAGGCTGAACATGCTGTGAACATGAAGCCGAGTGAGTGTTTGTGGTTTGCTTTAACCTATAGATCATGTAAAGCTGTTTCACATCCTGTTGTTGTGAGGGGGACTTGGTTTCCATCTTGTTAGAGAAGTGCTGTGTTTAGCAGGTGTGAATCAAATTTGCTTCATAGACACTAAACCAAAATTCCCTCTAAAAACCCCAAAGACCCCATGGATGAGTGCAGCTTCAGATCACTGAGGCCAGTGGGCAGAGGACATAGAAAGAACCTCCATCGAGGTATAGATGCTGTTCTTCATGTTTCAGACAGCTGCACTGTGTCCCATTAAATGTTCTCATTAATGTTTCCTTTTGTCACTCTGACATTCACATACTTATACATTTAGTCATTTGGCAGATTCTTTATCCAAACTGACTTACAAGTGAAGTACGAGGTAGAAAATCTAAGTCAAGGACAAAACGTCAGAGCAAAAGCTCGTTCCACCATTGTGTGACCACTGAGCTGAAGAGTTTCTTCATTCATGTGCATGACATGAGTAACCTCACCGTTTTGTCCTTGACTTAGATGTCCTGCACTCATCCATGGGGTCTTTGGGGTCTTTAGACTGATTTTTAGTTTAGTGTCTATGAAGCAAATTTGATTCACACCTGCTAAACACAGCACTTCTCTAACAAGATGGCAACCAAGTCCCCTCACAACAACAGGATGTGAAACAGCTTTACATGATCTATAGGTTAAACCACACACACACACACACACACACACACACACACACACACACACACACACACGGCTTCATGTTCTCAGCTTGGATGGTAATGTCAGTGGCAGCATGAGCCATCGCTTCATCAGCGTAAATAAGCCACAGTTAGACGTTGTGAACATTGTGTGTGGACAAACAGACAGTGGACAGAATCGGTCATTTGTACCTGTCGTGACAAGAAGACGTAGAGTTTAGGTTCCGTTTCCTTTCCCTCATGTTTAACAACACTTACCTGCTTCTACCTGCCACCTACTGAAAACCTTTCATTCAGCTTTAATCGAGTCCCTTTTTCTGTCCCTTCTTTTTTCTTTAAAAGAAGAGGACGTGTGTTCTGTCCTTTTCTTCGGCTTCTACTTTGGATTTGAAATTAGTTAATTTCTTTTCACTCAGACCAACCTAGACTCTTTTCCTGTAATTGACCACAAGCACCTAGATATTCTGTATTTATGGGACATGTGGGACAGTCCGGTCTTCACTTGTCCTTCATGGACTTTATTAAATGCTAACTGAAATCAAGTACAATGAGTAACAAGAAAAACATGAATCATTTGAATCACACTGATCATACGTGACACAGCGCTACAAAACAGCCACCGTGTGGTGCAAATTCCACGTTTGAGAATCAGTAGATTAAAAATCTACCAACAAATGACTTTGAAATCCTTGAGAACGTGTGGCAGCAGCCTGATATAATTACTGTTTTGCACAAATGTAGCTTGTTGACATATGAACAGAAATGAGGAGATCAGCAGAATGATGGATACAGGGAGCATGTTACTTTAAGATCGTAGCACTGTAGCTTCTCTTCCCTCCCTTTTCTGCTTCAGCAGAGAGAACGAGGTTGACGTAAAATTCAAATGTCAAGAAGTCGAGGGAAGTAACCAAGTCCACTTACTCCACTTGTGTACATTAGTATAGTTTAAAGGTACTAGTACTCTGCCTGGGTACTTCCAGTCGCTCCACTACATTCAACATATTTAGCCACTAGTTGTTTTACAGATGCAGATTCATAAACCAAGTCTAATAAATGCTGAACAGATTGTTTCATCCAGGGAAACTGGTGACTCTCTCCTTTTGCACTGTGTTTCAGCTGTGTGTTAATTGAAAAACGGTTTGAGCCAGTAGATGTCACCATCGTGCTTATATTCCAGCTCAAATACTGAAGGCTTCAGTTCGTTACTCTGGATTCTGAAGCAGCTGAGGTGCTTTAACATGAGAACAGGCAAAGAAGAAGGAACAAGACAAAATGATTTAGCAGCTAATTTGACCTCATGTGAATCAGCTTGCTGCTACATTATTAAACTGACTGGTTGCGGAGGCTGAAACAGAGCATGAGGTCCAGCAGAGGTCGGAGCTCTGTAAGGAGGGAGAGGACACAGGGTGGACTGACAAAGACCAGAGACAGAGCGGGTGCACGTTTCCCCCACATAGACTTTCTACACGTCTCTATTTTTATGTTTGATATACTCGGTGCCTTTCAGCATAAAACATGATGAGTACAAACAGCTTCACACATTTTACAGAGAAGGTCAACAAAATGTGTTGAGTAGCAACAATATATTTTCATCTAATTTCTTAACACGTCTTTCTAGTAGGGCGGCCCGGTGGTCGAGTGGGTAGCGCTGCTGCGTCACAGCTGAAAGGTCCCCGGCTCTGTGCTCGTTCTGTGTGGAGTTTGCATGTTCTCTCTGTGAGATACGTAGAAAATAACAAGGATTTAAGTACAGTCATGAAATACCTGACAAACAACCAAAGCAGTGTTTAGTTCATGCTTCCTCTGTGGCTGCTGGGGACAATCATGTGACCTGAAGCTACGCTCTGATTGGCAGGTGTTTGTGTCCCAACTATGTCTGTCCAACTGTGGCTGCAGCTCAGCGGCTCGTTAATGTGGTTTGCTGTGCTAATCAGCTTAACTATTAGATCAAACTGTCAGAAATGACAGATTATTAACTTATTCATCCTGTTGGCGAAACTCCATATTCACAAGTCCCAATTTTCATAATCCCTTTAAACTGTTAGTTATTGAAGTATAACATTATTTTAAATCTGTTAAACTTTTACAAAATAAAAAATCTCATCATTTTTCAGAGCTATTTGTCCAAACTTAGTCTAAGTGCATCAATATTGAAACACCGTTTTCAGCATGTTAAGAACATCAGCTTTTTAATATCCTTTATACTTTTAAAAATATTCACATTCACATGAATGGAGAAACTCTTCAGCTTTATCTAGTCGGGCCTACTTTAGCCTGCAGAGGCCATTCTGACAGGACTTTCAGCTATGAGCCGTGGATTCAGCCTTTCGATAACTTTTACTGTTTTTGTTACTTTTTGGTGAATGTTTTGCAGAATGTTGCCCAGCTGGAGTTGGTCACATCACACACACTCTTAACTTCTCAGCTTCAACTTTTATTCTTTTTCTTCAGTCGAGTTGCATCTTTCCTCATCAAATTACACATTGAAACGTCTGCATTTTTGTTTTCTTTCAGGAACGTAACTCTCATAGTGACAGGACTTACAGTGCTTTCAGTTTCTGGCCAGGAGGGAAGAGACTGAAACTCCTATTGGAAATTCTCCTGCAGAAATTCTCCTCAAATCACAAATATCTGCAAACTACATATGTCACCATGTTCGCTGAAGCCTTCTGCCCCTCATAGTGTTTCGATTTGTTAATAGGACTAATACTTTTTCCCATTTTGCACATTTTGAGAGGCGAATCTGAGCAGTTTCTAACCTGTCTTCAGCAAAACGTGACTCAGCAGACTGAAAGCTGTCGCTGCCATGGTAACAGACGCCGCTGAATCAGGTCATGTGATCAGAGTCCAAACACTTTACCTGACAGTCTTTCTCCCACATGATACACAGTGGAGACACACACACAGACACACAGGAAACACAGTTTCAAAATAAAAGCCTGTTTGATACTTAAAAAAAGATTTTAACATCTTAATGGTAAAACATTTTTCTGCATTGCAGAATATTGATTTTCAGCATTGCTTGGAAAATCCTTTAGCACTGAAGCATTCAGTGCATTTTCTTTTTGGACATTTTCTTTTTCTAGTTATTTTATTAATTTGGTGACTTCTTTTAGTTTTGTATTTCTCTTGTAGACTCAACTGATGTTCTCCACATATTGAAATGCAACCTAATGATGGAATTTGTTTCTGTGTACAAAGTGTACAGTGAATTTTATGGACGTTGGATTTTTGTTGTCACGTCGTTCACGATATATTGTCAATAAAGAATGTTCAGTATCTTCAAATAAACTTTTTTACAATGTTAAAACTGTTGATGTGTGAAACAAACTAATATCAGTCAACATTTTACTTGGATTTCAGTTACTAAATCTAAAGTTTATTACTATTATTTATTTCCTTTTTTTTCTTGCCAATAGTAAATATGTATGTAAGTAAAAAAAATGATATTCAAACCGGAAAACACGGTCACATCTGGATGTAGGTGAGATTAAAAGCATTCACAGAACTGTGCATGGTTCAAATTTTTCAAACATCGTAATTCATAACAGTTTTTGTTTATTTGGTTTTTTTACTCTGTATCTTGTCAAATTTCTTTTCTATTTCAGACAGTTCAGTTCCCTCATACATCTGTTGGTGGACAATCCGGAATCCTGTTGGACCTTCACATTAAATGTCTCAACAGGACTACAATGACTGATGACATTGCCACAGTAGATTTGGTTTGTTTTTAATTTTTGTCCTTTGATTGTTTTTAGGGTCTAATTGTGGGAGGAAACCGGAGCCCCCGGAGGAAACCCACGCATACCTGTCCAGAAAGGGGTGCACCCCAAACCATGGGCTGCACGCTTTGAAAAGGACCCTGATGAAGGCTACAGGCCATGTAACAATAAAGTTGTTCTACAAACTGCAAGTGTCCCCCCAGCTTCAGTTTGTGTTCCCACGTGTGTGGTGGGGTGGCGCCAGAGGTTCCTCTCTCTGTGGTCCACCCTCATTAAGAGCTCCCCCCCCTCTTTGGAGCTCGTTTGTGTCTCAGTGTGTGTGGTGGGGATAGGTGGTCCACCACACACACAGAGACACACACACTGAACCATTCACACTGTTACACCTCGCTGTTGCTATAGCAGCAAGTGATGGACACAGTCCAACAGGCAAGACTTACCGGAAGTAGTGCACTGCGACGGCCACGGCACCAACCCCGATCACAACAGCTGTGTAGACACACACTCCTTTGACCACTCTCCCTGAGAACAAGCGCGATGGACGTTTGGTCTCCAGCTGTGGAGGCTCAGCGGCGGGACTTTCTGGTTCATCGGTCCCCTCACAAAGGACCCACATGTCCACTTGTTCGTTAGCACTGACCAGACACAATGGTTCTTCTGTGAGGATTTCGGGTTCGGTTGGTACGTCCTCCTCCTCCTCGGACAGATTCTCAGTCTCTGCCAGTAGGGGTCTGTCCTCAGCTGTACTGCTGGTCCACTTTATGAACTCCACACTGGGTTTCACAGGTGCGGTTTCTGGGGTGCTGGCGCGGCTTGCAGCGCTAGAGGACGAGTCCTCTTCCTCGTCACCTTGCGTCTCGCTCATGTCCGATTGGTCAGTGACTTCCTGTCCCGCTGTCCGGTCTTCTGGCGGATTTTCATATTGCTGCCACTCCACCCACAGATTGTCCATCTCACTCACCAGGGAGACCAACTCTGGGTCGTTGTCTTGACTTTCTGTCTCCGCGTCTGACGGGTAAACGCTGTCGGATGAACGGTCCTCGCTGAGCTTACTTGTCTCAGTGGGGGACCAACCGTTCGTGCCGTGGGACAGTCGCCGTCTCAGCCTCCTCACCATTCCTTCAAATCCACTCTGCGCGGCCACATAGAGTTTCTTGTAGTTTTCTGCCAGACCCGCTTGGCCTTCGATCCCCCTCTTCAGCAACTTGACTTTGGACAGAAAGAACTTCTCCCGATGCTTCGCGTGGACTCGCTCATATTCTAACTCCATCCGAAGCTGCAGTATTTCTTTGTGCAGAGATTTGATCAGCTCCTCTGACTCCGTCGTAGTGTGAGTCGTGTCGGTCTCCATAAGTAATTTCCCCCAAAGACCTGCGTACAGTACGAACCAGACTCGTCTCTGTTACTGTGCAAAATTCAGTTCATATCGTGTCAGGCCTTCTGGCTATGCAGGTGACGTCACATACATCAAAGCCATGAATGGCTTTCATACTAAACAATGACGTCACAGGACGTTGCCCGTTTGTTTGTTTGTTTTGGTTTGAAATGTGTCTTTCCAGCGAGTCCAACAACTATATTGTGAGTTATGGATTTTACAAACACGAAAGCAAAACACCGAGTAGTATTTACTTCTTCTTTCTGAAATGATTTGTTTATAAATGAAAGTGTTCACGTGTGATTTCCTTTTATTGGTTGGATTTTCTATGACCATCCTGTGGAGTTTTCTTTTCATACGAACTTATATAATAATATAATTAATTACAATAAATTAAAGTTCCACATGAAACCATAAATATTGACGGGTTCACCAGTGTTGGTACCGTTTAACTTAAATGACGGCTCCACCAACCACGACCAATAAACACAGTAGAATTATCAACTTTCTGATAGTTTCAATCTAAAACCTAAGACGTTATAACAGTAACAGTATATGAAAGTTGCTGCTTTGCATAGCATCAGATTGTACAGGTGTACCTAATAAAGTGGACAGGCAGTATATAAGTTTAATTTCATGTCATTTCATCCATGCAGCTTTAAAATCGGTGAAACAAGCCCCGCAGACTAAGCTGGCAGCTGTGTGAGAAGAGGCTCATTAGGCTCATGATACCTAAAGATGTTCTGCAGGTCACATGGCAGATCCAGATGCTCAAAGAGTATGTTCAGATAAGAACCTGTCTGCAGTTTTTAACCACAACTCCTTCTTATATGCAACTTATTTCCATTGTTGTTGAATCTCCTGTTGACATTGTTGTTGACTTATGCATCTCTATGACATGTTGGCATGTGCTTTGGAATTTTGGTTTTATGGCACAAATGCAGCAGTTGTGGCAACATGGAGGCCGCTTTCCATTTACTGCCCATCAGGTAACGTGATCTGTCTTTGCAGAGCTGCCTGAGTCCGTCCTTCATGTCAGACAATCAAACTACAATCACATAACGAGTCACACAACAAGAGCTTTACTTCTCACATTCCAACTTTCAGTGTCTCCAACACCAACGCTACAGTCTCAGTCAGTGCTGCAGCTGTGATGGCCGGTTTCCATGACAACAGCATCCAGGTTGGATGTGCAGTGAGGGTCCTCTGTGGTCATCAGAAAGGCGTTTATGTAAGAACGCAAATCTCAGAGTGAGACGCTCCAGATATTTTCTGGATTTGAACGTTTCTTCCAGGACGTACGTATTCTGACCCTGCACTGTAATGAAGCACAGTGTCGTTCTGACCTCTGCGAACACAGGAACCCAGTGGTCTTCAGCTCTTACCAAGGGGGGCAGCTGGGGCGAGGATGTCTGAGAGGGAGGCTTTCCTATCTGCAGAAGACTGGAGCTCAAGCTGAGAGGTGCTGTGTCTTATCGTAGCGCTGCATCACGGGTGGAAAAGGTTACAGGTTTAACAAGTATTTACCAAGAAGCACGACTCTAAAAGCCACGATTGCTCTAAAATGTACTTTAAGTCTAAAAGTACAAGTACTCAGTTTCTCTGGGCCTCAAGCTGACTGAGCTCCTGATAAAAGCAAAGTATTTTATGAACTTGATGCTGCTGAAAACATTAATGTACAAGTTCAGTCCAGATTTGTTCCACATGTGCACATGCAGAATCTAAAATGTTCAGGCCTTTATAGGTTGTTGGATGTATAAATTCAAGGAGAGAACCACTTCAAAAAGCCCAATCTCTGACAGTTTACTGTGAAAAACCATGATCCTTGACTTCTTCTATTCCCCAACATCTGGGTTGGACTTGGTGTGGATCAGGTGAAGGTGCAGCTGATTTTTAACACTTTATGCTCTGACAGCCGCTTCATCCACAACCTTTTTTTAAAAAAGTGTTTATTAATTCTTTAGATTTTGCTCAATGAATCTGCATCTGTCAAAATGTATTGGAGTACAAACTGCAGAATTTCTCTTAATCGTAGTGCAGTAAAAGCACTTTCAAAATGCCCGAGTACTCGAGTAAGTTGTACTTAAGTACAGTAGGTGAGTAAATGTAGTTCACACTCACCGCCACCTGTGTCCTGCATATGTTGCTGTCAGTGACCTCTGCTGGACAATGTGTGTCACTGTACCTCTGATGGCTTGATTTACTTTAATTTCTTAGTTTATTGTCGCCCATAGATCAGTGGAAGTTTATTCATTTATTTGAAAAATGAGATGTTAATTATGTGATATCTCTGTTCCTCAGTTCACAGGTGCAGCGCTTGCGGTAACTTCATCAGATGCTCCAACCTTCACAAACACCAAATGTTAGTTGGCCCCATGAGATTTGAGATCTAAACCTCACAGGAATCACCGGACTGAAAATCTGTTGTTTTCAATTTGTCTCCCATCAGGTCACAAATACTTTTAAACAACGATGTCTCTACATGACATAGTTGCCACATATGCAGTATTTGCTCACCAAGTACCTGATAAAATGGGACCAGTTGCTCTTAAAAGTGCTGCGTAGATTCAGAGATTTGTAACAGAGAATAACGTTCGCCTCTCACCCTGTTTTGTCTCAATATTCAACTATATTTCTGTCACTGCCTTTTTCTTACTCTCACACCAAGTACTCCGTGTGCATTTACACCAGCAGATCAACTGAACTGTCCAGTATTTGTGACATTTCTCTACACTTCAAACTATTGCTGTGTGTCAAAGCAACGAGTGTCACTGAAGTGCGACATCAAACCTGTAATTTGAATGAACCTGAAAGCTTGTTGTAGCCATTTGTAACCAGCAGATGTCAGCATTGCTAAACTAATGTGCGTCTACTGAAGCTGGTGGTAAAATAACAAGCTGTGCACCTTGGTTTGCTTTGTGTTGCGTACTTCCAGTATGAACCTCATGGTTGAACAGTGGAGGGACGTCTGACGGCTGCACATGTCTCCTGCTGAGCAGCATCATGTGTTTGACGTGCAGCAGCCCGGAGCCAGAAAATCCATCCAGAGAAATCGCTGTCTTTCTGCAGTATTTATAGTACTTCAATTTGAGTAAAGACTTTGAAAGTGGTACTTTATGTTTGCCCTGTACCTCAGTACTGCGTTTGTGTACTTCGGAGCTGGAGTCATTCCATAGAAACTCCGAGTATTTGTGGAAACTATGAGGCTAAAGTTCAGGCTCACATTTGGTTTGATTTCTCATATATGCTGGTTATTTGCTTTGGCAGATTTCCTCCAACTTTTGGAAACAAGAACCGTATCTTTCCAAGGAAAACGCAACAAAATGACATCCATGTCTTTAAAGAAAACAGTGTTTATTCATATAAAACCACCTGATGTGGTTAATTTGATTATATTATGAGCAAATAACTGACCTCTGCATCTTAATTGTATATTTTTGTTATGTTCGGAAAAATTATTAAATTATAATAGTAATAAGACGGACTTCATATAATATGGCTTCATATAAATCACCTGTGAGTTGATGGTCATGTTATCGGTGGCTGCTGCCCGTGTTTTACGCCTGGCATTGATGTGAACACAGCAAACTGCTGCAGCACCGTAACGTGCCTCTTTTCTGTGCTTTTCATGGTTATGATTAGGATCAAAGATGAAGAATGTGACGAGTTCTTTAAAAAAAACACCACATGGGCCTCACTTCCTCGCTGACTTCGACTAAAAATAACTGTTTGATGAAAAGGCATTTTTGCTTTTTTACTGATGAAGTTTCGGACGCAGCAGTCTGCGTCAGGCTGACAGCCATCATCATGGCCCCGCTGTCATCCTGTCACACTGCTTCCCCGAATAATTACAGCCCTGAATGACTCCTCTCCACTGTGTGTGTGTGTGTGTGTGTGTGTGTGTGTGTGCGCGCGCGCGTGCGCGCGTGTGCGTGTGCGTGTGTGTGTGTGTGTGTGTGTGTGTGTTGACAAAGCAGAGCCCCAGAGAGAAGCACATCCATCTCCACAGTCACAGGGAAAACGGGTTTTATTGGGTTCACGCGTGAAGCGACCGGCCGTGCTGCTGCAGGCGGGATCGAAACTGCAGATTGTGCGGTTTCACAGAAACACAACAAAGACATCTGTACACAGTGCATGTATTGTATATGTATGCACGGACACCACAAGGACCAGTAAGCCTGTCACGTTTTCACATCTATTCTGGAAAAGAGTTTTAACAGGATGGTTAATGAATCCACACAGGAAGAGTTTGGTTTGATTCTCCCTCGCAGCGCAGGAACAGGGTCGGCAGCGTCCCTGGAGCTGTGGATGGATTACTGAGCGGGCCAGCTGGACACAAGCCCAGGGCCCAAGCACTTAGGGGGCCCCCTGGGCCGGAGGCTCTGATGTAGCTGTCAGCGTTTCAAATGATTTCAAAGAGACACAGAACAGACTCACACACAGACTACAAAGAGAAGCAGAATGATCACCGAGATAACAAAGTGAAAATGGCACAGAACGATGCACAAAGCAGCTACAAAGAGATTTTACATGACTGCAGAAAGAGACGGACAGCTGCTGCTGCTGCTGCTGCTGCTGCTGCTGCTGCTGCTGCTGATGCTGCTGCTGCTGCTGCTGAGTGGGTTTGTGTCTCTCTCAGTCAAGCTTCCAAGTCTCCACCGTAGGTGGACTACAGGGAAGCTTTTCTATCGGACCCCAGAGGCCCATCGTCTCATCGTGCGTCCTGGAGCCAGTAGGTGTCGGTTGCTCTTGGACACAACAGATGGGTTTTTATTTTCACTTTGCCTATAGACACGTAAACGTATCACGGGCGGAAACACGCAGCCGCATCCACACAGAAGCTTCAATTCCAGTTTTAGCTGGTACTTTAGTTTAATCCAAGACTATGGAAGCAAAGAAAAGCCGCAATAATTAGTTGTAGTTTGAAGTAAAGCATTACAGACAATCCTGTATCCAAAGAATTAAATTCCTGTGCAACTAAACTGCAAATGTGATACGGTTTTTGTAGGGAACAGATTCAGTGGATGCACTGAGTTGTGATGCAACACATTGTTTTGAACGAACAAAATGCTGCATTTATTTAGGAGGTGGTCTGGACAACAGAAGCACTTTGGTGAAGATTAGAGAAAGACTGAGGTTTTGCCCAGAGCTTAATAAACATGTCGTGTCTGAAGTCACTGATTAGTTTTCTCTTTTTTTTTAACCAAGTGCTGCCAGAGTCTAAACACAATGATAAAAAAGTTTAACACGACTGTAAAAACAAAAATCGGATGTTGTGCTGGACAATCGGATAATTTGGCAGACAAAGATTTGTTATCGGGAACATTTACTGATGTAAAAATGACATGTAGTGAAAACACGCACTCGTGTTGAAAGTGTCTGGTGGCAATGACGTCTAAAAAGTGAACGCGTGTTTGCAGTTTGCTGCTCAGGAATTTTGTAATAATTCTTTTCACCGAGACTCATTTACAGGAAACAGCGTTTAATATCCCAGTTACATTATGTGTTCATCAGGTTACTGCAGAAACACATTCAGCCTTTGATCTCGTTATTGCTGATTGCTTCAAAATGCATTTTACTTTAAATCACACTGATAATAATACTGACATATTTCTTTATTTTTTATCTTCAGGTTCACAAATTCACAAATCGTCCGGCCATTTTGACTGACTGAAGCCCGTGACTGACAGGATGTGACCTGAAGCCAGACGATGCTTCCCGCTGTCACTCAAACCATATAAAGCTAAGACAAATCCTGTAATGCTATAAAATGCAGAGGTGTTTATACTCGTTAAATATTTCTTTTTACTCAGATTTTAGTTGTGGTTACATAAAAAACAGTTTTGTGTTGTTTGTAGTAGTTGCTCGTGAACTTTATTGTGCGCATTCTTTGCTTCCATAAATTAGTTTGTTCAAAATGTTTGTGGAACAAAGGGGCTGAGTTTTACTTTTTTAAATTGAGACACACACACACACACACACACACACACAGGATGAATTACAACACGGTGAAGTAATAATCATCAGGCTTCACAGACGTACACAGAACAACAAAAGCTGCAGGTTTTGAGTAACAGGACACAACAGGCTAAAGCGTCGGTTCAGAAGCTACAGTTTCATCAGGAACATCACAAAGACTCAAATACAATAAACCACATTAAACACTGAAGAGCACGACAGTCTGCTGACCTCCACCCAGAGGCTGGACGACATCTACACTGTCTGCCACCACTTTCTTACAGTTGTCCCGCTGAGCTCTGCTGTCGTCACCGGACACGTCATACACAACTAGATGAACGTCTGCAGGGAGTGTGTAAAGTGTTATTGGGTGGATAATCGCAGCGCAGGTGCTTCTCTATGGATCCACCACATGTCTGTGCTCACGTGGGCCCGCGTCGTTTCCCATGCTGCGTGTTGTTGTCACTGGTGGAGGTTTTATGGTGCTGGCTGCAGCCTGTTATAGATTTTTGTAATGAGCTCCCTCTTACTGTGGCTTGGGAGCATGTGTGTTATGAATTACAGAGGCCTGTAATGAGTGCAGTGAGGAGGGTCTCCAACTGGCCCGTGGGAGCAGCAGTTTGGCCCTGCTTGCTGCAGTAATATGCTTGTATGATTTGTACTGATTGAATGCACATAATAGTGAGGGTATAGTGTTTTCTGTCTGTGTCCCAAATGGCTGCGGGTCAATTTTAAGGGTGGTACGATCGCTCCAAACTGTCACTCCCAAGGTAATAACAAGCATGTAGAGTGTCCTCTGGGGCGGTTTCCTGATCCAATAATCAACCAAAACTCTCTGGACAGCTTTCGGTTACGGCCCAAAGCCAAGAAAAATGCGGGGTCTCGATTGCCTTGTGGGTCTGGGAGGCTCCCAGCTCAGCTGCACTCCTCACAGTTGCAGGCCAAGATGTATCTGTAGGTGGCCGTGATGCGCGTGCCGCCGGCGCAGCGCAGCCTCACGGCTTTCAGCTTGGAGGTGTGCGGTCGGCAGCAGGAGCAGGTGCTCTTGAAGGGCTGCTTGAGCACCGAGCTGAAGGAGATGAGGGGGTCGGAGCGGGTGGTGTGACTGCAGTGGCCCTCGCAGCGAGCCAGCAGCACCATCTGGAACACAGCATGCAGAGAAGACAGTTAGGAAAGCACAGATAAGTCACTGGCGCAGGTTTTTCTTGACCTTCGGGCTTTTGTCAGGGATGAGAAAAAGTGTGTGTTTGGGCTCAGAGTGTCTCAGCTGCACCTGCAAACAGACCGATAGCAACAAGGTCAGTCCCACATTCCTACACCTGCTAAAGCTCTCAGGGTCGGTCGCATGAGGCCATTCAGACGGGCAAACGCTTCTGTGTGTGAGCATAACAGGCTCAGGCCTTATTAGTGTTGTGACCACACGCCTGACGCTCCTCTGTGGGTCACCACATTCCTGTCGCCTGCCTGAACAGACTCCTGTGTCATGTCCTTCGCTCAGCTGCTGTGTGTCGCCGACCGTGTTCCCACTTTGACAAAAGCCTGTCTGGGGACACGCAAACCTTCACACACGCGTCAGAAGTGTTGTCGCCACTTTAAGACCATTTGTCTTTGTCCCAGCGGAGGATTAAACAGAGACAATTCCTCTGCTGTGACGCCCCCGTCGGCACCTTTCATGCTCCTTTCACGCTTCTCCCTTCATTCATGACCAGCGGGTGGTGATTCATCTCCAAAGACAACAACGTCCCTGCAGTGTCATGCAAAGTGGGGAACGTTGTAGCTTGGCAACAGAATAACTTTCCCGGAAACATGTTCATTTTTTTTGCAGAGCCAGTGTGAGATGTGTGGCACTTCGAGCTCTTCCAAAGCCTGGATTGGCTTTAGTCTGACCTGCTTCAAGTCCACAAAAACAGCAGCTCATGGCAGACTGAGCTTAGAGATTACACAACAGATTAAACCGACCTCAACTATTAATTAATCCAACAAATGTCACGCAAAGTTTTGTTTCGACGGAAACTTTCTAACAAGGACTGAAACAGTTTGCATGGCCAGAGAATTTGCTGTGGGCTCTGATTGACCCTCGGTCGCTCAGTCGAGTGTTACCAGCATCTGCTCCTGTTTTAGGACTCTTGTCCAATTCACTTCCATATCTCTGGGCTTGGGACTAAATAAATTGAATAAACAAAAGAAATATGTGATGAGATTTACGGCTTGGACCAGTTTCTATCTTGTGTTTTTTGCCGTCAGTATCAAGTGTGTACAGTGCAGTGTTTTATTGTGTTACTGTATCTGATGATGGCTGAAAAACTATTTCTACATATATTAGGTATAATATAGAAAAAGTGCTTGCTGTCACATTAAAAAAAGGATGGTAGTATTGGGCGTTAAAATAAATCCGCAGTCCTCAATATGTGTCAGACTCTATTGCTCCCACAGTTCAACTCCATAAAGAAACAGTCATTAGACTCACTGCTCCCACCACCTCTGGCTTGTAATTCAGACTTAAAGCATTTCTACTCTCCACACAAAGCCAAGGATGACAAAAGTGTCGTCATTAGGTGGATTTTGATCCACTGGTTTTCACACATAAATACGGCTCGGGGTCAAATTGCCAAATTCATCAGAGTTGCACGTCTCCAAACTATCAATTCCTTTTAAAAATGCTCTTACGTAACAACAAGGAGCTGTGGGAGAGAGGAAGAGTTGCTGCTGACAACCTTTATAAGCCTACTTCTGTTCCACACAGCAAATTAATCAGGCACTGATAAATGATTTAAAAATGAACTAGAACAATAAGCAGAATCTAAAATGGCACAGGTTTCGATATCTCATCAATTCCCCTCCTGGTTTACAGCTGAGACAGGACAGGTCTCCAGTCTGTCTCATGCCCATGCCCACACACACAGAAAAGTGCCACAAGGCCGGGGATTCGAACTAGGGAGCATCTAGTTGTGAGGTGGCAGCTCTAACCACTCCACCACTATGCTGCCCAACTTCAGAACATGATGAAATTATTAACATATGAATCAGTGTCTCCGTGCAGCTCGATTTGAAACGGTGAAAATATCAGATTTCAACAGTTTTCTACATTGTTTCACAATACTTTCTACTTTCTTTAGTCACACGGTCTGGTTGCAGCCTCATCGTACAGGATGTAATGACACTGAATGGGTGACTTTAGAATCCTGACGCCGCTCTGTACCTGGGCAAATGAGCCCACAGCACGGACAGCGAGCGAGTTCGGTGCAGGTGGATCCTGTCAGAGCCTGTTCGGACTCAGTGGGCTCCTGCTGTGAGTGTGTTCAGACCTGCCTCGTCCGAGCTGAGCTGCGGTTTGGCCACCTGCTCGCTGCAGTCAGAGTCCCAGCATAAAAAAACCCACAGATCACTCACAGTACAAGAACAGCTGCACAACAAAAGCAAGAGAGGAAATTGACAGCACCTTTCCACGATAGCATTCACATGTTGGGCGTTACTCAATCGATCATCAGTCTGTCCACACAGCCTGGCTGTCTCTGAGTTTGACAGGGAGCGGGTCAGTAGGTTACCGTCCACTTTTCTTTCTCTCTCTTCAGCCTGTCTTTCCCACTTTTACAGACAGGAGACTGCAAGCGGACACGGAGACGTCCACTTCAGCTGAGGTGCAGAATATGTCTGCAGCATGGCCCATGTCCAGCACCACACACACACACACACACACACTCTGACAAATGGAGCGTGACTCGTCTAAATGACGGTTGGACGGAAATGAAGGGACACACTGGGCTGATGAGGCTTTCAAGGACAACAGTAGGCGAAAGAGAAAGATGCAGCAAATGGATCTTAGGCGTTGGCCTGTGTTTCTGTAACTAATAGGTTAATTTGTCAGGCGGTCAGACCCTCTACCCTCAAAGAACTGGTGCACAGTGTCTTACCTTAGAGTTGCACTTGTAAATCGGGTGTGTGATTGTCTCCACAAAGTGGTGCCTCATGCAGCGGTCCGGGTCAGACTCGCCCAGGTGCGGGTGTCCGTTATCGGTTGCTTTGTTGCTGTTGGCAGACTGGGCCGAGCCCAGCAGGGGGAAGCACATCAGGACCAGCAGCAGGCCCGAAGTGCGGCCCACAGAAATTGTAGGTTTCATTTTCAGGCCACCCTGAAGCTCACGGTCCTCTCAGGATGTCCACCCTCTTAGTTTGTCGGCTATTCTCTGCGTTTCCTTTTTCTCCTTTTCGCTTTCTCACATGTCTTTCCGTCTCTCGCCCAAGTCGTATTTCAGCGTCTCACAAAAGGGGGACGTCTCTGCCTGTCTCTTGTTGCTTCTAGCGCAGCGAAGGTTCAAGGTCGGCGACCTGTGAGGAGAAAGGTAGCAGTGGCAGGGCGGCTTTGTGGCAGCGCTCCATCCCCCACTGTCTGGATCAACCACAGTCTGCAGCAAAAAGACAAACAGGTAGATTTCAGCTCAAGTGTAAACAGATAAAGGCAAGAAAAGAAACAACAGTGCACGTGTAATCGGTATGTTTTGTCTATTAGTCACTGGTGCATTTGGGGGAGCTGTAGGAAAGATAACACACTCTCCCGTCGCAGATAAAACTAGCTCCACACAGCTTCTCACAGTTGACTGTTTGATGAGTGTGTGTGGGTGTCCACACTTGGCTGTCTCCTCCACTCACATGTAGACACACACTGCAAGTCCTGCTGCTTTTATTACACGGGAGAAACTTAAGCCATGCACCAACAGCCCACAGCCAGGCCCTAAACTCTCCACAGGAACGGCTTTTTCATTAAAACAAATCACTCTCCCAACAAGCCCTCTCATGACTGCGAACCCCTGCCAGTCCCGCAGCAGATTTTCACATGTATTTATGTAGGGTTTTTTTTTCTTTCCCAGCTTCATAGTTTTATTGTCCTCCTGACAGTCGGGCTCCGTGTTAGGAGGAGGTTTGGTGCTGGCTCGGGCAGGTTTGCTAACAGGCAATGTGTTGTGAGTTAGAGAGAAGTGTGTGAGGTCAGGGTGAGAAGGGAGCAAGCTTTTTATAAATATACATTTATTTTCCGTCTGAACTGTATAGAAATATTTGTTTAAAGCTTTTAATTTAATGACGTACTGACAGGATGCCTTTTAACGGTTCCTAAATTAGGTGCATTTGGAACAATCCCCACACACACTAAAATCAATAAATTGTCTCGCGTTTAGTCCCTGTCCGTCACTGCATAAGCATTTTGGAATGAAGGCACATGTCAGCTCTGGATAATGTGTTTAAATTGTGTTTGGACGACAACAGAGGTCACGGCACAGACCAACAGCAAATCCAGCCACTAAATATGAGGTGAAGCCACTGATGGTATGTGGATGTGAAGAAAATGCACATTAGTTCACACGTTTGCCTTTGCTTGACTTCTGGATCCTCTCTCTACATTTAATTTGTCTTAAACCGTGGAGTTAAACATGACGCTTCTGCTCAAAAATATAATAACCTGTCGGAATTAAAGAAGCAAGTTGCTAAATCTGCAGCATAAACTGCGGAATGTTTAGTACTGATTTAACTGAGTGAAAACACTCATTAAAAGTAGCTTTTACAACAGGCAGTTTTAAGATTGAGAAACACTTAATTCGTGTTGCTAATAATTTGTAAATGCAGCTAAAACATAACAAGTCAGTAGATGCTTAGTGAGGCAGTTTAGTCTGAGCATGATGTTTCACATTCTGCCACCTGGCAGATCTTTACTAGTCATTAATCACATACTGCTCAGGTAATATTTTGTAGTATTGTAATAGATATATTGTGTTTTTTTTCTCTCAACTGCAAGGTTACATTAAAGACACAAAGTCAGAATAAAAGTAAAAGTATTTGCCTAAAAACATTCTTCACTACAAGAAAAAGTACCACCTCAAATTCTTTAAGTTGAAGTACAGAAGTACATGCTATAAAACTAAGTACAAATCTATTGAGAAAACTGTATTTTACATAGTACTGAACTGTATTCTGTTGATAACATTTCTGTAAGTTTATTCAAGATTAACTTGACAAATTCATAAAGGGGAAAATGATGGCAAAGGAAAGTTGTTGTAATTACTTAAGTCTGACGGTCAAAGTTACGTAGAAACTGGTAAAGCTGGTAAAGTTCAGGCCGATTTGAACCAGTTCATGTACTGATGGGTGCTTGATTTACAATATAACATCTAATTTATTAGTTAGAAATATTAATATACTACTTCTGAACAAAGTAACTAAAGATGTAAAAATAATAGTGAAGTAAAAGAACAATATTTTCTTCTGAGCTGTGTAAAAGTAAAAGTAGTATAATAACCCTGCAATTTGTACTCAGGTACAGTACGTGGGTAATTGTACTTAGATATTTACTACCTCTGCTGCGTATTTTAAACAAAATATATATCAGAATGCTGATATTAGTTGGTTCATTTTGACCCTTAGCAGCTAATTTATTATTCAGCGACAATTAATTTTATTAGTCAGTTTTAATAATACACAATATTTAATATACTCCTACAACTATTACAAACTTTATTGTATCTTAAAAAACTTAGTTAGTTTCTTTTTTATTTCTGCTTGTTTTCTTCCGAGGTTTTCGTGCTTCACCACTGGATCCACCTGACACCAGTTTCTGTGGCCGTAACTAAAGTCTCGAACAGTAAATTGAAAAGGAAATTAACGAAAGTTTGTTTTTCACCCCAACTTAGCATCCATGTCCCTCCCTGTATGACTTCGTTTTCCTCATTGGACGTGAAATTATAAAACGCATGACGTTCACTAGAAACCTTTAGACATCGCCTTCCCAATCCCCCCGACCCCCACCCCTGACTCCAGCTGCAGTGTTTTTCTTTCTAAGGAGAATCATTTAACCTTAACATTCCTCTTGAGAGAAATCGAAGCATCATTGGGCCTGTTAAAATAAATACTCCCCGAGATGTTTCGTTGGCCGGCTGAACATGTGCTGTGGGGTTTACGTAGCGGGCGGCCCAGGCTCCTCCGAGCAGCCAGCACCCATCAGCACCTCCGGCCCTGCCAGCCGTACCTGGCCGAGCACAACAACCACCACTGTTGTCCCCGTCTCTGCTGCTCGTATCACTGTTGCCAACATTAGTGAGGTTGTCTCGGGCTGTACACGCTGAGCGGAGGCCTCGTGATCACTAACTGATAAAATCAACAGGACAAGTAGAAGCACGACTAACAAACTCACATTAGACTTCACAAATCCACATTTACCTCCACTTCATTGAGGCACCAGCGCACAATTTGGATGTTTGGCTACGATGGACCCCCCACAACCTTACCACCCTCAGAGCATTGTGTATGTGCCCTGTGGCTTCATAAACACACTTCATAGAGCAGACTACACATGGCAGCCTCATTGGACCCAGGCACCAACCCCTGCGATGGAAAAACTCTAACTGTTCCCAGGTTTTCTGCCTGTTTACTCAGCGATACACAACTTTATAGACCCTGTGAGCAAATGATGAATGCAGATAATTAGTGGACTCTGTAGTTCCCCTCAGTTCTGCAGATTCTTTCACTTTTGTTGTGGTTTTAGTTACACCTCTACTGCTTCAGTTAAAGCCCAGAGCCTTTATAGCATCATTTTTGGTGCTGTACTTAATTACTTTAAACCCCATCTACACACTCTATGACTGCCCGGACACAGTCACTTAGATTTAACTGATATGTGAGTCACACGACTAAAGTCACGATAACACAATTTGTGCAACAGTACAACATTTCCCCTTAAACTGCGAGGTTATGATATGTTCTTCACGGACAGCTCGCGTCCCTGTCTCCAGACTGACTGATGAAAACAGACAATTGTCCAATTGTTGTTCCATATATTGTGTAGATGTTTGGGGAAGTGCCTGTAAAACCTTCACAGGAAAGAGCTGTGAGAATTATCAATAGATGTTCTTATCGAGAACCCAGAAACCATCTGTTTCTCAAATCACAATTAATACAATATGATGAAATAGTAGACTTTACAATTGCTCAGATATTTTGCTGTTACCAAACAATATACAGAGTTGGTTCCCGGAGAGAACGTGAGTTGTTATAACCCTTAAAAGAAAACTGAAAAGTTGAAAAGCAGATGTGTTTCAGACAGAGGCCTGAATATACGGAACAAACTGGATGAATTAGAAATATGTAAAACTCTCACTGGGTTAAAGACGATGTTTTAAAATAATGTGTTTAATAAGCACAAGAATTTAACATGATTTCATATCATGAGGCAACAAATGAAAATGTTGTCTTCCTGTTTGCTTGTTTATTGCTCCTACATGTCTTTATTAATTGACTTATTTATATGGATTTGAAGGGAAATACAATGGTAAAATATGTGAAGACAGTTAAAAAGGGGCAGTGTTTGAAACAAGCTTTGGCTTCTGCTTTTTCTTTTGGTTAGTACTTCAGACAACATCAATAATCAGATTACAACACTGACAATAAATTGTGTAAAGAAGCAATTATATGTATGATGACTATTCATCTATGAAGACTCCAAATAAAGCACATGAATGACTGAATGTTATATATATATATATATATATATATATATATATATATATATATATATAAATGTTATATTATAACTGAATGACAATATGTGTCTGTGCACAGAAATTTAATCTCTGAATACTAATAATGGCATATCTGTCCAAGTAAGCTATAAACTCAAATACATGTTTGTGACTGGATTATGTTTTCTCTGAACATGAGGACATGTTGACATTTAATGTTTATTGGCAAGTTGCAAAGATCTTGATACCACATACATGAATAAAATGGCCCCAAGCAAACTGTCCAGCAAACAAGCTGATCTTGCAGCATGTGTTTAGACTCCTCAGCATTTGGTTCAGGTTAGAGAAAGATTGTGGTTTGGATTAAAAGAGAAACTCTCTGAACTTAACCAAAGGGCTTTCTTGTCTAAGCTTGACCCCACACGGGACACTGGATTCAAACTCTAGTCTGAGCTGTAACAGCCATACACACTGTGTGTGTGCCTGCCACCGTCCTCCTGACCATCACTTTCTGCTGGAATCTGCAATCGTCTCCATTTCTTTCAACCAAATCCCTGAATTTGCCGGGATCACGTTCGCTAAGCAAACATAATCCCATTTGGAGTTAAGTTGCATAGGAAAATAAGGGTTAAGTGGAACATATAGCAAATAAAAAGACAGATTCTTGTTTGGGGAAGGCTGGAAAGGAAGAGGCCATAAATATAAATACAAATGAATGAAGCCATTTCAATATAAAAGATGATGAGGTGCAGCTCATTGTTTGTCCCCCAAAGGACCAGAAACCAGTGTAACTGTACTGTAGTGGTCATCGTTCTTACCATAACCTCCACTAATCAAAGAAACAAAGCAATTGAACTGCTGGGAGTTTTGGGGAAGTTACCTACTTCCATCCACATTTTGCAACAAGTACCAGAAAGTACATTAAAACGAGGGATTGTAGCTTCTCGTAAACGCGTTTTATAAAGTGTAAACATGCTTAATTAAACATGACATTGTGGCAGAGTTTCCTGGTAACTCACAAGTAGAACATGTGTTTTTGTTAAACAGACAACAGGTCCTGGCCCCCACACTCAAGTAAAACAAACACAAAAATGACAGGAATGATCTGCCTGGTAAATAGCAGGACAAGCCAAATAAACTTTATTTTACCCCAAATGTGGTCATTCTGGTCTGTGGCCAGCTCAGTCCGAGCTGATTAACAATTAGTGGAGCTAGCCAGACGTTCCCACTGTGCTACTTTCTTATGTGCTGCAACAAGGAGTTTTCATCCATTGTCATCTGCCTGTTATGCAGCCAGCTGATGCAGCCCTGCTCTCACAAACAGGGACATCCCTCACTACAAGGTGACTACACATCAGAATTACTGTCTCTTTTGGCGACTCGTGCTTAAGCTTTGAAAGCTAGTGGTATCAATACTTAGCCACGAATGGCAGCTGGCTCGGATAATGGGGGGCTTTTAGGATAATATACAGAGATAGTATCTGAGTGAGTGAGTTCATTACTGCACTGTGAGTGTGCAAACTCGCTGCTTATCTGAGGGTGATGTCCTGGCTGCCTCCCTGCCTGTCTGTACTCTGGGCTGTAGCAGACGTAAACAAGGTCAGGAGGTCTGGGGCACCATCAGGGCCCACCCTCTCTTCCAGCTCACCCACACTTGCCCCGCACTCAGATTTATAGAACCCTAGGTATTCCTCCCGTCCACTCCCATCCCTCCCCCCACCATCTCGTCCAAGTAATAATGGCTGGCGAACCCATAACCGTTACGGTCTGTGTCTTTCCTGGATCTACCCCACCACCAGCTAAAGCCCAGCTCGTCCGTCTGATATAATTACAAAAACAAATCCCCATTGCACTCCACCTTAAAGTGCACCCTTCTTCCTATCTTGGTATCCTCCCAAAGCCCATCTCTACATGTTTCTTCATCCATCGCCAAGACAGATATAGCACTTGTAGCCCTCCGAGGCTCGACTACAATGAAAATGTTTTAGAGGATTGCTGGATCAAAACTCACTGTGTCACCTTGGGTCCGTACTCTTTGTATTACAAAAAGAAGCTTTGTTGGCAGCACAGCTCCGCAAAATAAATTTCATTCATTCTGAATTAGCCATGAAATGTCATTTCGATTTAAGTAAACAGTTTCACTTGATGATTGCTGTACAAAAGCTGCTCCAAGGCCAGACACCATCCAATTAACCTCCACCAAGAAACGAGATGAGGGATGTTTTCAGAACACAAAGCCACCTTCAGCCATCAGATACATTCAACTTTGAGGAGACGAGAAACTGAGGGTGGTGATGGTTAAACCTCCAGGATCCCGCGTCCTCCTAAGCGACAGCAATCTTTAGAGTTTAGCAGAGGGGGAAAACATGTGGTAAAATGGTAGGAAACAGAGACTACACTGTTCCTGCTTCAAGTGGGTAAGGAGATATTCAGTCCTAACAAGGAAGGAGGGGAGACTGGGTTCTGTTCTGCCTGGGGAAGAGGGGAGACGTCCATAATTTGTTATCACAACCTTGCCAAGTTTGAAGAGCGTCCAAAACAAGTAGTCTGGAGTGGTGGCTTTGCTGTCTGAGTGAAGGGGATGAAGTGGACCAACAGAGGTAAGATTTAATAAGGAAAGCAGCAACATATTTTTTTCCCTTTTGGTAATTATCTCCTCCTGTATATGACATCCACTCTGCACCTTACATTGATGATGGCAGATCAGAACTCAAACTAAAGAATAGGTGCTTGATTTGAGACAGAAGCAAACTGTGGCCAGGTCCCTGATAAAGCTAATGATAACTCCAGGTGATTGTTAATGTTTCTCTCCGACTTGTTTTACAAAAGAATGTTGTCAAATGGGGTTTTAAGACAAAATGCAGCTTAAGCTAGAGTTTGCTTTAAACTCAGAAAAACACAGAAAAGCTCAGTTGGTAAGGTAGTGATCCACGGACCACAGGGTCAGTGGTTCGATCCCTGGTCCCGGCTATATGTCGAATGTTCTGAGACAAGTATTTGCACTGTTCAGAACCTACCTGGGAATCATCATGTTTCCTTTTTATTAGAGTAAATGTGTGATAGGTATCTGTACATCCAATGCTACAAAGCAAAGACTATCCGTTATTAGCAAATTCAGCATTATGAACGTGTTGGCTCCCACAGTGCAGCGTTCTGTATCCATCGCAACATGACCACTTGGCTTTTTGTTCCTCCAGGTGGAGACATTTGGGATTTAATGTTTAATAATTTTTCAATTGAATCATTTCGGCAAAATCCTCAGGTCACAAAGTGTGAAAGCGTGTAATGGTTATGAAGCCAGAGCTATGTGAGACAACAGAGCCATGTGCCATCTGATGTCATTCTCCATCATGTACAGGCTACTTTTATAGGCCTTACGTTGGATTATCAGAACTACTGACACTGTCCCCAAACTACTGCGAAAGTAACGACATTTTTCTGGAGTGTTCCATTTACTTTGTTATCCTACTATAGAATATCTCAGAATTATAAGGTCTCCAACTTCATTCCTTTCTATTTAATGTAATGCATTTCCAAACTAATCATCTGCAGCTCAGGTAAAGTTGATGTCACAAACGTGCGTTCACACAAAGTACAGGCGTGTCTGCGATGACCAAAGTGAAAAAACTGACTGTTCAACTAGTTAGATATAGGCAAGATATTAATCACATATAACATTACGTTGGATAAGCAGTGTTGCACTTTTACCATTATTAAAATGAGACAACCTGGTGCCACAGGCCCATGCAGTCCATTTCAGCACCAGAGAAGTCTGACAGTTTTGCTATGATCGTTGTTTGTGGAGAGAATGTTTAGCAAATGTGCAGTTGTTTCATCTCAGGATTTAGGCTACGAACCTGCCCCGTCAGGTCCTGCAGTTAAGTGGCACTGGCCCATCAGTTAGAGTCTATCCATGGGTACTGAAACAAATAATGACTTTATTAAGTTGCACAACAAACCCAAATCCAAACCATTCACCTTCCCTATTTAACTGTGGAATGTCTGGTACTCAAAACCAAGACAGCCAAAGCTGGAGGCCCACAGCCAAACGCAATTACAAAAAGCCAGCATGCATTATGCTGTATGCACACGGACTAATCTAATCATAGATCTAGAACTGCATTTACTGCTTATTAAAAGACATATTGCATGTCATAGAGACAATCTAATTTTGTAAATTCCACTTCATTTTTGTAGATGTAGTTTTAACAGAATGACCGAGGGTCAGATTGTTTAAGAAAGGGCCCAGAATCTGCAGAAAAGATCCAGTCTGGGTCAGGAATACGTGAGCAGCCAAGCCACATAATTACAGTACAATTCCGGCCCACATACCACAATCCCCCTCGTTTGAAGCTTTAAGACTTTGGGAGTTACGAGACAGTGATTCCGAGCTCAGGGACTGCAGATATGTGTAATGTCTCTCTTAGAGGCTACGGTGGGAAAGTGGCCTCCCATCCACGCACACACACACACGCACACACACGCCAATGAGTGACAGCAGTGTAAGTAAGCTCATCCACTCAAATTGTGTAGTTATTGATAATTTTGAGTTACAATTTTTTTCTACTTTACACCGTACATGTACATCTTATAATTGGACAGCTGTAGTCCTTAGTTACTTAGCAGGTTTATACTCGACAACCTACAACATAGTGATACATAACACCGTGACATACACACATATACACAGACGGGGCAGTTATCTGGCATAATACAGGCTTTTACTCTAGGACTCTACTTTTACTCAAGTACAATTATTATACAAAGTAGAATGTTTTGTTACTTATACTTAACAAATGAGGATGAGAGAAATGGGACAAAGGCTTCAAATAGATTGAGGAGTTACTCAATATTTTAAAAATGCAATTAATTAACCACATGCGTTTACTAACAATTCATTTCTCAACTAACAGTTGTTTTTTATCCTGGTAAATATTTGCTCGTATATTGAATATCTTTACATTTTGGACAATTTTGAACCTTTGCTTTAGTCACTGGCTGGTTGTGATGGGGGTTTTCATTACTTTCCTGTAATTAATAAAAGAAGTAATGAAACAATCTTCAAAATAATTATTAACAAAAATAACAAAAAGGTAAAAGTGCAACAATGACATTTTCTCAGAATCTGTTCTGAAAAGTGACACCATGAAGCCTCCCAACTGTTTTGGCCATATGCTGTGTACAACAGAATTTCTCAGTCCACATTTTGTTCTTAGCAGTGGGGGGCATGTATAAATATCCCTGCCCACCTTACTTATGGCTTTTTGTTCTCACATGTTGAAACCTGAACACACACAGTAAACAGGGGCTATGTGGTGCTGTAACGCCACAGGTGGGATGCGATGGCACCATGGGCCAGATGTTCTGGCACATTTTGGTTTACTTTGGTTAATTCTTTTGGGATGATTTGTGTCTGTTTTCAGTTATTCATAGTTGGAGAGTTTTGATCATATTGTGGCTATTCGGGGATGTTTTCTGACCATTTACACCCGTTTTCAATAGTTGTAGATCCCTGTTTATCATTTCTGCATATAAACAGTTACTTCAGGGCCAGAGTTAGGTCTGTCCAGTTTTCCATCCTAGATGATACGTGGTCCAGGCTGAGGAGCGAGACCTTCAGAGGAATCTTCTGTTTAACACAGAGCACACTGTTGCACCAGGACGTGGCCTGTCCACAGCAACAATGGGTAGCTCAGTTATGGAGCCCCTGCTGTCATGCCCAATAAACAGGTGCATCAGGGGATGTCAGGGGAGGGGGTATCTGGGAGTAATGAAATGTAGAGAGGAGGAAAGAGTAATTTTTTAACCCATCCTGAATGCCTGTCCATACCCATATCCTTCCCTCTCTTCTTCTGATTTGCTGCACGGTGCCCAGAGTTTACGTCATGCTTTTCTATTAACTAACCCCCACCCTGCTCCTCCTCCTCCTTTTCATCTCCCTCCATTGTTTCACCAGCTTTTAATAAACTAAAGGGCAGATTCCTGACTGGAGGGAGGTGGGGGGTACGGACCCACAGACCTGTCCTCCAGCCACACACACATACACAGCATAGGCACACACACACACACACACCCAGATTGGCATGCAGAGTGCCAAGCTCTTCCACTGTCTACTGACGCCAGCTCCTGAAACACTCACACAAACTCTCTCTCTCACACACACACACACACTCACCCTCTCTTACCCTCCCCACACGCCAATCTCCTAAAAGCTAAGCTCCTCACTAAATATATCCCCCCTCCGTAATGATAAGACAAACAGTGTGGATTTGAGCGCAGTGTACAGCCAATGACAGGCGGCCATGTGAGCCGGGGCTAAGCTTGTGTTAGCTTTACAATTTAGGCTTCTCAGAAACAATGAAGAGACAGAGACTGAAAGAAACATATATATGTATATGTATGTGTTTTTATATATATATATATATATATATATATATATATATATATATATATATATATATATATATATATATATATATATATATATATATATATATATATATATATATATATATATATATATATATATATATATATATATATATATATATATATATGTATGTATGTATGTGTGTGTGTGTGTGTGTGTGTGTGTGTGTGTGTGTGTGTGTGTGTGTGTGTGTGTGAATATTCTGTGCAAGAAGCTGCTTAGTTGCTGTGTGTTAAACACAAAAACCTCTAGTCATCACATATTCCAACTCAAATCCTAAATCCACCTCCTCTTGAAAAAAACATGGGCTGCAGGCAAAAAAAAATGGATGAAACCAGATCAAGCCTCCATTCAGCTCCCAGCCTAAGGTGCTCCTGAAAACAGTGCGCAAAGGAGTCGTAGGCGTGTTTGTTTTATCACGTTGGACCAGGCTCCTTTGAGCAGCCGAGATCTGTCACATGCTTGTCTGTCAGGGCGCCGTTAAGGATCTTCTCAGTGGCCTGCGGTTCGTGCGGTGCATCAATTTGTCAGAAGCACATTCCTGCGGCGATGAGACATTGTGACCTGCCTATCGGAGGTTCTGCGATTCCCAAATAAATTCGCTCACAATAGGCCCCTATGCGTGTGTGTTTGCATGCACGTGTGAGAATATGAAACATGAGCCCTCAGACACGTACACGGCTTTGCCAGAGCATTACTATCTATCTGCACCTGGTTGAATGTGCAACGTTTCAAACACACCTCCCACATCTCTTCCTCATCTTTCTCTTCTCCGAACAGTTCAAAGGTGATTTTTAGTTTGAGGCGAGAACGCAGACGGTTTTCTCGCCGCACAAACTGTTTCTCATCTGGTGTCACAAGAAGTTGAGGGGGATGTTTGCATCGCAGTCTCTCTTTTTCCCCCTCTTGTGTCAGGCTCTCTGTCACTCTCACCTCCTCCGGTCCTCTCTCCCCCTCTCACACATCTCAGTTTCATTCTGTTTCTCCTATTTATTGTGTCCTCTCAGGCACTGCATGTCCTCTGAATGTTCTTGTCTCTTCCTCCTACGTAGGCTTTTTCCTCTCCCCCCTCTCGATAATCCCTCGGTCTTTTGGAGTATTTTAATTTTTCATTTAAACACCTTCTCCCTTTCTCACACGCACACCACCGATTCTCAGTCAGATGGAAGTGGTAGCTTATCTCCCCTCCTCCGACCTACCACAGAGTCTATTATGTCTGTCATCATCTCTTTTAGCATCGGCAAGCAGCCTCGGGGTCCAGCAGAACAGGCCAAGTCAATCATACACTCGCAGACATAAATGCATGCACGTGTAAAATATATACATACAAATCCAAAGTTATTCACGCCGCTACCCACACTTCACGCTCCCGACACGCTCCGTGAGCCCCACTATCCTTCCAGCTCTGCTGTCAGTGCCTGATTAGTGAATTCACCGGTGCCAACACAAACATGTTTCCTCCGATTACACATCATGTCACACACTGCGTCCTAATCACAACCACTTGCAGTTTCTGGACTATTGCGGCGCAGAAAATACCTGCAATAAAAGAGGAATGCACACCTGAGCCTAGGGGATGTGCATGAGAGGAAAAGTGAGCACAAGTTTAGCTCTGTGGGAGTGGGGCCATGTAAAAACGCATTAATGTAAAACAAACGTGCATCACATTATCTCAAACCTGTAAGAGAATATTGCGTCTTTTACCGGCTGTGAAATGTTTTAATACAATATATCCTCAGCTTACAGGGTTTAAAAAGGAAAAAAAGGACAGGATCCCTCTGTTGCTGATCCTGAGGTTGATTCTCTTACCTTCAGCCCTCGGCAGCAGAAAGACAGCAGAGGTATCCAGAGGGAGGCTGCGTGCAACGCTGGATTTGTTGTTCAACTATTGTTACCCAGCCAGCTCCTCTCCTCCTGTTTCTACCTCTCTCACACACACAGATTGTCTGAGCATTATTCTCTCCTCCCTCTATCTCACTGTCTCTCTCACCTCCTCTTTCTCTCTCTCTCTCTCTCCCTTTCTGTCCCACAGCCACTCTCCCTCACTTTATCTTCAAGAGGGAAATCACCGGAAAGACGGAGCGGCCCTGATCCTCTGTGAGGACGCTTGTCACATGTGGATCGTGACACAGCAATCGTATATCATACGCGCTGCCCTGTCTTTCTCTCTCGCTGTGTCTCTGTGTCTCTCACACATACACACCAGCTGACACACCGACACGCTCCACAGCGGCAAATGGGAATTCCAGCCCTGGACGTCTCTGCTGGCTCCATCAGAGAGAGGGATGACCAAAAGCTGCAGCCAGTTTTACGAGGTCAGGGTTATAAAACTGTTAGCAGATTTAGTTTATTTAAAAACAACTGGCCCCCGTGACCTTCCTCTTCACACGTTTCTCTGCCACAATGACATGAAGAGTGGGGTGTGTGGGTGGGAGGGACCGTGGAAAATAGTTAAATGACTTACCTTAGCAATTTCCTCTTGTTGGAAACTCAGTGTTGAAGGTAGAGTTTGGGACATCCTTCATCTGCTGGCAGAGTGATAGATTTGGTACAATGTCTAATTAAAGACAAATGAAGACAAATGTTCAGCTTCACTCATCATGAAAGTTCCCCAATTGTTCACAAATTGTCAAACAGTGTATATGAACAAAAGTTTAAAAAAAACCACATCATCTGTTACTCAGTTTTTAAAATATACAGGACCCAATGTGTCAGTTGCTAGTCATCTGGTGGATATTTCATTTTGGATTATTTGTCTTCAGCTGTAAACAATTACATGTACAGTGCAGTGCCTGTATGTTTGGAAATGGTGAAAACAACAGCAATTCAGCTTCGAACTGTAACGAGCTCATCCATCATTCTGAAGATATAAGGGGGACAAACTATGATGAATAAAAAGCTAATAGTGAGGGAGGCATCAGAGAGGCGGTCAAACCTTCTCTGAGGCTTTGCAGACAACAGCTGCCAACGTATTGTGATATGTTAAATCAGTGGCTTTGCTTTTCTCTCATCTGTGGAATGTTTGCCGTTTTGTTACTAAAGCGACATGGCTGGTATAAAGGTATATTTTAGTCACGGAGAAGCACAGCCAGATGCAGCCAGTCGAATAAGTTAAAATTTCTACTGCCTGAGCACTGAGGTTTCATTCTTCTAGTGTGTTCCACACATGCAGAGGAGAGCTAAAGGTTGGGGGAGCGTAACGTGAACTGACAGTATGTATTTTTCACATCCGGATTAAATAAGATAAAGGCAGTCGAACGGTGGGGGGGAAATCATGAGTGCGATGCAAAAATAGGTGAAAAAGAATAACATGAGTTGTGTGAAGCTCTCTCCCTCACACACACACACACACACACGTCCTGGTATGCAGTCAAAACTCTCCAGGGAAATAAGGGAATCAAGCTGCATCACCCTAAAGTAGAGCTTAGTGGGTCAAAAGTTTAAGAAGCACAATTACCTGAAAGACCTCGGCCGACCCCCAAATTTCTCACCTTCTGTTCCCTCACACATGCACACACACATTTTCGACAGAGGCGATTTACAGCCGGCAGCAGGAGAGGGTGAAAACCTATCCAGCACCAACAGGCTCCTAGAGAGAAAGCGAGCGGGAGACCCACGTAAACACACTTTGTATTTTGATTACACTTTCAGGCATTGTAAATGATCGCCTGCTGCCGAACGGTGTCAAATTGAATGGTCATAACTCACCTGGACAGAATGTGACCGCCTCTGCTTGGCTTCGCTCAGCCTGTGTCCACACGAGAGGTGGTGACAGGGAGTAGAAGGCTTCAGATGATGTATCATAATATCGCATTAAGAAAATGTTCAGCGAAGCCAAATGTAAATCCCATATGCAAAGAGTAGAGGGTGGGGTGAGAGGCAGAGAGCGGAGGAAAACATGCCAGAAGCCAGAAGATATATTGAGGAAAAGAAGGGGATCCACTGAGATGACATAGCACTTCAATAAAGCAGCTTTCTGACAACGTTTAGACCTTTTTCCCTTCTGTTGTGATGGTAACAGATAGGAATGCTGCCCCTACATGAGAGCTGTTGATACTCCACTTTTAATTTACTCCAAATTTTACCATCTTAGTGCTTAGCATTCTGGACCTTAGCCTGTGGCTGTTCACACCAGGGATTAGGCCACAGGTCAGGTTGCACCCTCATTACACAAGCATATAGGCCAGTGACTACTGGGAGAGCAACGTGGCAGTTGTCCCCATCCTGATCGAGTCCCACCTTGGCTGCAGGCAGTCCAACATGCTGTCCTGATGAGCTCCAGCAAGTGAGATGTGGGTGGACCTGATGTGAGTCTTATTGTCAGAATGGGATTAGCAGGGTCACATCACAGCTCAATCACACCTGAGCCACACATTCACAGGCCAATGGACGAGGTGTCCAAACACCAGCAAATCTTCGTCCTGTTCGACAACAATGTGCGATGGTACATAAGTTGGACTCCTGCTCCGTAAGTTAAATATCTCTGTCAGCTTTCAAATAAAGCTATCGTTTCTTTCCTCCAGTGCAATAAAGCTTATTTCAAGCTGGTTCGTGTGATCTATGAGAGGGACAAAGCTGTGGATTGAGCGGTAGTGCACAGGCATATTCAGTCTTCATTTGGAAGATTGATTTCCAGCCTTACTTTCAGCTACATGAATGAAAAAGAAAGGAGGCTGTAATTGTGAGAGATTTATGTGGACCGGTGTGCTACAGATAAACAGGCTTGTTTGCCTGAGAAATTGTCTCTGCTGGGAGCTAAAAGCCTATCAAAAGGAGTCCCATAGTTGTAATTTACGGCCGGTGTGGAACAACGTTGTCTTTTCCTGAGCAGGTAAAATAACGTCACAGCAGCTGCCAAAGATAACTGATGTGTGATGAGTGTACCAGGTCTGGTTTTTGAGTTCAGGGGGAGACGCCAGTACAAGATAATGTCTAGGACAGGAATAAAACTCCCGTAGCAAAAGAGAAACCGTCCTTCTCAGACAGCAACGAGGACAGAGTGAGTGCAGATCTAATGATCACATTACCCATTTGCACACAAATATACACAATCATGAGCGAGCTACTGCATCACAGAAAAGAACAGGGGCTCTGGGTGAATGTGTAAGGGTTTGGGGGGTTGTGGGGGGAAACAAAGGACAAAAGAGAGAAAGTGAAAAATTCTGAGGTGGAACAATGACTGAGCCAAGTGTTTCCCCATGTGTACCTGGGGCAGTAACTGACCCTGTAAAGTGCAGACTAAGCCTTAGACCTTTCTCCATCCACCCCTCCCACTGTGCCAATGCCCATAGGCACTGAGGAATGATTGGAATGAGGGAAAGATAGAAGTGATAGAAGTACAGAGCGGTGCAGAGGCCCTCGAGTCTGCACAGGTGCAGAACACTAAACATGCTGCTCCATTTTTCCTACAGCCCACCTGGGACAGTGACGGGCTGACACTGAATTATTTCTTATAATAACAGATCCTTTTGGCCAAGGTAGTTTTTAAGAATTTGGGTCTGTGCCATTTTGAAAGTTGGATTTCCAATCGAAATGTTTAAGAACCAATTTAAAACCCTGTTGTAAACAAAAATGTTGGAACCAGCTTTCACTCCCAAACAGGTTGTCATCACACTGGCAAACACCAGACACATGTTGGTCTCAATCAGAAACGTCTGTAAAGCACGCAGCCTTAGATTTCCATTTTAAATCAGTTTGGAAAAACAGGTGCCGATTTTTAGCCATGTGCATGGCTCTAAAAATACCGATGTGTTGGTCAGCACAGAACTTTGGATCACACTATAAAGTTTTCACTATTAACTCTTAGATGAGTTGCCACAAAATATTTATGTAGACTGATTTATTCTCGTCTCAAGTGTAAATATTCCTCTTACCAATGTTTGGTTTACGATCACAACTGAACAGCCCCAGCATGCAAAACTAATATGAAGAAAACAGTTTTAAAAAACACATATAACCGTTAGCATGTTAGCATTGTCAAAGCATATGTGTGTAAGAGCTGCTGGCACAGCTGTGGAGCCTTAACCTTTTTACTTTATACATAAGACGTGTAAAACTGTGAGTTTTTAAAGCAGAAATGTGGCCTCAAATGCAATCCAGTTATAGTTTCCGATTGTGTAAAAATCAGTTAAAGTTACCAAATAAAAACATGAGCGTTACACCATATCTATTACTAGGAGCTTATTCAGACTCAACTATTGGGCCAAAAATTGCTGCTCTGGGGAAAGAGTTCTGAGAAAAACAACATCTGAACACAGGTGCTCTGAGATGTGTGTGTGTGTGTGTGTGTGTGTGTGTGTCTGGGTGCTTCCAGGTTTCGGGTTTGTTGTCATGAGAAAAGAACAGCACGCAGCCAGTAAACAGGAACATTTCCTTTCTTCTTCTGAGATATTGTTTCAACTTCATAAATTAGCCATGACGCCATCACACTTGCATGAAGCCCAACATGCGCACATACATAAACACACATGGATGTACTTCTGCATCTGAACAAACACACACAGATTCTCTTATAACCCCAGAGACATTTTGACCTTCCTGTATATCGTTTTTCTACAGTGCAGTGGACCTGAGCAGAACAGCAGTAAAGTGGAATGAGGGGGAAAAAAGAGATGCAGATTCTTTACAAAGAGCCTCCATGTTCTGTTTCTGCTAAAAAAACACATACTGAGAAGACAGATCATCGGAAAAGTTGGTTCACAAGCGTTTGATCCCTTGATAAACTTTGAAGCAAATGTAAGTCAGCATCTAAAGGTTTGACAAAATAGAAACTTTTGACCATGGATGGTACAAGAAAATGCCACTGGCATCTCGTACACCCCGAACATTAATATTAGTAACTCTCCATTAAATCAAATAAATGAAATAAAACCTATGAAAATCATGTAAATCCACGAAACCACAATGCAATGGTGCATAATAGACATGAACTCTGTCTCTCTGTCACAGACTAGGAGCCTCCACATGTCTGAACCGGCACTTTGTTGGTTTTCATATTTCCATGGGACTTGTTAATAATAAAGAAGTAACATTATACTTTAATAAACATGTTTTGCTAAATGTTTTGGTGAATGGAAACTGATGTGTCTCTACAAGCTGTGTCACCTGTCTTGTTGGTGTATGTACAGTATATGAACAGCTAAATACCAGCCATCTAATCCTACCGGATCATTTGTTGCAACCAAGTTTCACGCAATTCATTTAACTTGCTGTTGCTGTGCCACAGAGCATGACAGGGCAGAAAATGGGGACGTGTGGGTGCAAGCGACTGACTGACAGGAGGAGAAAGAGTGGGAAATGAGGGGGGAGGGGGATGTCGAAGTTTCTCTCTCGCTGTTCTCCCTCTCTCACACTGTGTTTAGAAGGCATGAAATGGCCAAGTACGCACTCGGGAAGCTCCCTGCCACCGCTGACTAGGGCTGACTGGGGAACATTTTAGTATGTGTGAAAACAGACGGGGAGGACCCGACAATGCCTGAGGTGATGTAATGCACTGTTTCTGTGCTCGGTGTGTGAGGGGTGAGGCATGATGGGTGGATGTGCACTGGTTACAGAGGAGCGACTGCATGGTTGATTAGCTAATGTTTGACTTGTCCACTTACTAGAATTTGTAACGCAGGCTGTGATTACAGTGATGCCTCAACCTGAACAGCCTGTACCTTTTTATGCCTCGCTGAAAGCCAGGTACATAACCTCTGATGAGCTCACTCCCTCAAACTCATGTTCTCTTCAGCATTCAGTCTTTTAATATAATAAGAAACCACTGACACTGCCAGGAAAATATCTGAATTGTGTGCACAGGAGTGATAATAGAAAACAAAACGGACATAAAATAATAAGCACGTACTGTGTTCGGGGCCTGGATACACTTTCTGTCTTTTGAATTATTCACAACCCATCTGTATCTGTGGGTTTAGAAAGTGTTCAGTCATCATACAGCACACTTCTTTCATTCCAAGAGCAATTTTCCCCCTTATCAACTTAGCACAGTGCCTGAGGATGCAACATAATATCCTGTAATCATTCAGTTTTAGGTCCCAGCAGGCTACAGGCCGACTCGTGTAAACACAAGCACATCAGAAAGCATCTGTGGTCTCAGAACTTTTGCCCCGTAAAAAAACATCAGTGCTGCAGGTAACTGGACGTTAAAACAGACCCATTAGCTGGTCGAGTTTTCATACAGAACAAAACGAATTATGCACACACATTTCATACATCATCGCGAGACACAGTGACAACACATACGCTGGTTAGCTAATGTGCCATGTTCTTTAATTTAGCTTCATGGGTGTGTCTGCTCTGGAAGACAAAAGAGTGTCACCTCAGTCTGTGCATCTATGTTGCAGTGATGCTTGTTAGTTCGCTGTTTTTGGAGGTAGACATGAATACATCCCCCAGAAGAGCAGAGTAGTTGACGTCTTCCACTGCAGCCCCATCAGTGTCAAACCTCACATCAAACTGGAGACGACAGGAATGCAAGTCATTACGCAACTGCAACAACATTAAAATACTTGTTCAGTGTTGCCAAGAACTCATTATGTTAGTCTCCAAATTGGTTTTACTGTTTGTTGCTCTTGATTTAATATTTAAACATTGTTATTGTTCCTCTGTAAAAAATGACTCATTATTCTTTTATTTCTCTTTATGCACTAAGATACTTGAAAACACCTTAAACTTTTAGTGTGTATTAAATGGGCTATGTACTCAACAGCTCCTTGTTTAGAGGTTCAAAACTCAGGATCGTCCATTACAGTGATAAGAACTTAGAACAAAATAATTCCTTTCAAACATTTCTTAATGTAATTGAGCCATTTTTTAAAGTGTGCTTGTTTTTGAATTGGTTCCAAGACTGTTAAATATAAAGAACAGAAAGAAATAAAGAGCAGAGTAAAGGCAATAAAAAATTTGGCAAAACTAAACAGCAAATAAAAAGTCGACCAAAATTGCACTTAAGAAGAAGCCAGTCAACCTGACACCTTTAAAGATGTAAAGACTTTCTCCTGTTAAAAATGTTCTTTTGAGTTTTACCTTCAAGCTTTTTAAGAAGGTCAGAGTAGTTGAGCAGAGACTGATGGACTAGCTTGGGCTCATAAACCGGTGCAAACAACAGCTGGAAACCGTGACAGAGGAAAATGGAGAATTGAGTAAGTGCTGCACACAAACACACTCACACACAGTCTCATGCTGTTTGATCCTGTCACCTTTTCTTGCCACGCCATGGTTTTCATCTCACCTGTTTACCTGTCTCTGCTTAGATCTGGCTGTGGCAAAGTGGAGTAAAACCAACATTACAGAAGAAATACAAGTATAGGAGGAGACGACCGAGATGCAGGGACAACCTCTGTGTATGTTTCTTGCTCTCTTGTAAAGTCATCCTTCTCCATTTTAACCATCCTTTCTCAGATTCTGCATTTGGCTCACTTATCCACTGAGTCATCACAGACGGGGGTAAAATGTAGATTGATTTTCAATTACAACTTTTTAAAAATCTGTGCACACAATGTCAAACCACTTACTCAGCTTTACTCATTGACTCTTGTCTGAAAAGTTTTTTGGAAGTTTTGTTTTACGTGTATCGCCTGCATTCTTGTCTCTTACCTTTAAGGTGTCCCCTGGCAGCACTGGGGGTGCAGGGTTCTCTACCCAGTTAATGCCAGCCAGGAAAGCATGGTAGTCAATCTCGTCCCCATCTCCAAATCTACAACAGATGTACATCAAAATTAAAAACACCTAAGTACTATTTAGAAACCTCTGACAACAGCTCCGTTATGATTTACATGAATCTGTTTTGCACCATTAACTATGTATATTTTTGTGGTATTTGATCTACATGCTGGTTCAGGTTTTTCAACCACGCCAAGAAAACTCTCTGGGCCTCAAAAGAAGTAGGCTACATGTTACAATGAGTGAAAAATGAATCACTCAAAACCACTCTGAGCATGCTGTGGCAGCTTGAACTGTGTAGTGATTATTGGGCTCTTACTTGCTAAGCAGAGCTCTGAGCAGGTTCTCAGGCAGGGGAAGCTGGAAGGACTTACAGATGGTCTGAACCTCTTTGGTGGAGAGACGGCCAGTTCTGGACACACACACACACACACACACACACACACAGAAAAGCAGATACACAGGTAAAAAAAAAAAAAAGCAAAACTGTAAAACTTGAGTCTTGGATCCACATCACACCGCTTGTCTGTTTTCTTTGGATTATTGGAATGAAGCTCAAAGAAAATACACGTGCTCCTTAGAGGCCAAAACGGAAAAAAAGTCAACATATTGTTATAATTTCATATGAACCACTGAACGGGACCTCTTCACTGGTTAGTGTTGACAAATTGAACACAGCATCAGAGAAAATATGCCATCAGCAGCAACATGAGCTGGTTTTATTTTAAAGCGCTACCACTCTTACATCAGAGTATGATTTATAGAAGAATATCCTACTCTGAATTTATATGAAAACAATGTGTGTGTGTGTGTGTGTGTGTGTGTGTGTGTGTGTGTGTGTGTGTGTGTGTGTGTGTGTGTGTGTGTGTGTGTGTGAGAGAAACAGAGAATCCTTGCCCTCTAAGACCACAGTTGTTCTCTGCAGTAATGCCAGACAGTCCGGAGGCTTATTCTCCTCATGCCATCTTCATTACAGGGATGTAGATGAACAAACTAACGGATAGTGTCAACACAGCCATAAAAACAGACACGTCAGCCTTGTGGCACTGTTGACCATCTGTTTCAGCAAACTCTACAGCTTCATGTGGGTGTATGTTGGACACATGTATCAAACGTGCGATTTTACACACAAATAAAGAAGAAAGAGGCACAGAGACCAAGTGTGTGTGTGTGTGTGTGTGTGTGTGTGTGTGTGTGTGTGTGTGTGTGTGTGTGTGTGTGTGTGTGTGTGTGTGTGTGTGTGTGTGTGTTTGTTCCTGGCCTGCACAGATAGATGCCATACTGGTTTTAGGGTCCATCTGGTTCCAATGCTCCACTCTCACGCTGCAGGAACTAATCGTTGCTCTGAGATATGGGGCCACTGGCTGCCCGACTGATGTCTTGTGACGCGATCTGCCTGTGTGTGTTTTTGTAACCACACATCTGTATGTGTCTGTGGGTGTGTGTGCTAGGGGTGATGCCTACTTGTGGCGGTCGTGATAAGTAAAGATCCTGGCCAGGTCAGGGAACGCTTCAAAACTCTTCCTTCTGAAAATGTCCTGGGCCACAGCCAGCATCATGCCCACGTTTACCTCAGGCTCCTTGCACTCTGAGAATTGTCGGCAAAGCACTAGCACCTCGTGCTCTGACAGACCGCAGTCCAGGCCCATCAGGAAGTTCCTGTAATACATACATGCACACACATACGTTATAAGAATGTAACACAAATAAATCACACAATAGTAAAAAACATGTAAAAAAGTATGTGGCAGGAGAAACTAACTGAGTGGGACTCTGATCATCCAGCTCCCAACATGCACTTCTAGGTATCTGAATGTCCTGGTAGAGACATGGAGGACAGTCTTTACTACACATATTGTGCTGTCTCACTGTACCTGAATGACTCATAGGGGATATAGCCGGTGTTGCTCGGGTCATTGAGAGTCAGAAACTTTTTGATCTCACGGAGTTTCTCCTCTGAGAAGGAGCCTAGTTTGCTGAGGATGACGCCGACATTGGCTTTGGGAATCTTTAGACAATTACACACAAACACACACTCTTTAATGTTTACGTAAAGCCGGAAGGAAATGTGGTTGCTACAAAGAAAACTAGCATCACTGAACCAGACTGTAATAACCTTTAAACCTATGACAGAAAACCACATATAAACCTCAGAAAAACCCAGGAAAAAATGTGCCTTCTTCAGTTCCCTCCCTACCTCCTTAGCATGTTTCTCCATGTAATTAAGGGTGTACTCATCAGCGTCCACAAGACGGAAGTCCTTACTGTTGAGGCAGAGAATAGCTCCAACGTACAGATCTTGAGCTGAAAAATACTCGGACATCTCGCTTTTAAACAGCTCCTGTCCTGGTTTCTTCACACGAGCCCGCTGCAGGAACTTACCGCCGATCACGCCTGGTGCACAACGTGCAAGAAAGAGAATTTTATTTTTAAGGTTTCGTTAAAACCTTGGTTTTATATTTTGTCTAATGAATTTGTTTTTATTTTTGGGCAATATGTTTTAACTTTTACATTTAACATACATGTGAACTGAATTTAAATTCCACTCATGTTCTGTTTTACATCATTTCAAATGTTTGGATATTATTTTTGGACCAAACCTGAAAAGTCCCTAAACCCATAACACACTATTCATCCTTGACTATAAAAACTACTGTCAAATACTGATTTACATTAATGGGACTGTGTCCATCCCTGTACAAAAAAAGTACATCTGTGAGCTAAAGGTCATGTGTTTCATCTGTTTTCAAGAGGTTTTGAAGATGCAAACCACGAGGGTCATAGATTTGGATCTCATGACCTAGGAACAGTTCTGGTGCAGCTATGGTCCAAACTGTTTTTTACCCGAGTTCCTCTCTGGGTGTTCGTACACACTGATGGAGTCGTCAGACAGGTAGAAAGAGATGATAAACACCCTCTCTCTGTCAACTGGATCCGTGGTCACCATCTTGGCACGGAATTTCAGCACGTTGCTGTTTAGAGGTGTATACAGAGGAGTTGGAGTTCAGCACAGACAAAAATCTCAGTGTGTAATTTGATTGTGACTGCTATTCATCCAACCTGTCTTTCTTCATAAACTTGTGGAAGTCTTTCTGCGGGGGCTTGGGCAGCAGGCCCTGGCAGAAGCTTAGGGAGTCCTCCTCTGAGCCAAAGCCGTTGTAGGGGGGTACAAGTCTCGGGGGTTTAGGGGCTTCGGGAGCTTTGTATTGAAGTGGGGTGAAGTCCTCTGAAAGGAAGAGGGAGAAAGAAAACACCAAATGCTTAAAAGAAGAAAGAAACGCAGGAGGAGAGCTGAAATGATCACATGGCAGCAGGTAATCCATCCACACAGCCGCACAACAGCCCGGGTCTGACTGTAACCCTGAGCTGACCTCTCACTGCTCAGGACCCTCCATCACTGTGACCTGTCAATAGGGGCTCCGCCTGCCTCGCTACTGTGACTAATGCTGCGAGTCCCGAAACCTGCACGGGGTGACAGGCGCATCCAGGACCAGCTTGGGTTTCTACTGTTGAGGAGCAGTGTGCCTCTTGTGCTTCCCGGTGTGTTTAAATGTGGGGGCATGGAGAAACACCAGTGCTGGGGGGCTTGAGTATCTTATGTCTTATATAATGGTGCTGAACCCTGTTGTTGGTCCTAATAGGCAAAGACTAAATAGAGGCCAATAGAACCATAACATCAAGCAATCTGCTGAAAAGTATCCTGTGCTAGTAGTGTCAGGAATCAGTTTTGCAGGTAAATGTATTGCTGGTGTTTGCTCTTACTGCCCCCCAGTGTTTGATTAATGCAATGCAGAAGAAGCAACAGATGGCTTCAGACCCAATCTCCAGAGGAGGAAAGTAACTAAGCACTTTTCCTTCAGTACAATTTCAAAGAGCATTACTTTTATGTACTTTGGTACAGTATTTTCATCCTTGTGAGGTTATGAGGAAGCTGAGTCAAGGCAACTGGACAAGAAAGAAGACCAGTTGCCAAGACTCAGCTTCCTCATAACCTCACCAGGATGACCAGAATCATCCCTGAAGCATCCAGAAGGTATGTGTGCAGTAGTTTGTAGATAAAGTTATTCATTCAAAAGTAGCTGAAGTTATTTCAAAAGTGACCACATGATTAGCACTGCAAAAGGACTCAGGCTATCTTGTCTAAATACTAAAATACTAAAACCCGATAAATGATGAAGGAGAACTGGTTACCTATGCCATACTTGGAGCGGTAGTACTCTTTGGTAAAGTCATCACAGTCAGCGATGATTACTCTCCTGCCCCAGACATTCACCTCCCCACCTATAGTCAGATCACTGTCCTTATAAAAGTCCTCGTGGACAGCTCCTGTCTGCAAGAGAAACATTGAGGGCAGAATGAGGTGAGTCAAAGCACTAAAAGAGACTTTTTACTTTATGGACTTTCTGAATGTGGTAAATGATGAATTTTGAATATAGACTGTTCTGCTGTTTGTGAGCGAACTCAGTGGGGATCCCACACCTGGCTAGGATCTAATCCTATTTAGCCAGAAAACAATTACTGAGGTCCAAACGCTTCACAAAAGTTCCAGTTTACTTAAAAGGACGACGTCACCGATACTCAACTTGCTTCTTTTGGTTCTGGTTTGAGTGGTACACAAATGGCATAAAAGCTCTGATTTCTCTACACACAAATATCTCTCTACTTCTAGCTGAAAAACGCCTCCAGAAAACATCACTTGGAGGAACTTTCAGTTCAAAATATGTCATGTCATACTAAAAAGTTTCCAACGGGAGGCGGCTGTAGCTCAGTTGCTAAGGCACATCCACGAACCACAGGGTCATTGGTTCGATCCCCGTTTCCGGCTATGTGTCGAAGTCTCCTCGGGCAAGACACTGAAGCCCAAGTTGCTCCCGGTGGGTCAGGTGAGCACCTGGCACCCACCGCCATCGGTGTGTGAATGGGTGAATTTGAATCAAAATTGTAAAAGCGCTTTGGATAAAAGCAAAATATAAGTGGCCATTTACCATTTACCCATCACGGGAAGCCTGCGTTTCCAAAACCCCACCAGATGACATTATATGAACTCCTAATAATGGAAAACTCTTCCAGGTGATGTCATCTGGAGGAGTTTTTCAGCTAGAAGAAATATTTGAATATAGGTAAGTCAGAGGGATGTTTAAAAGCATTAATGTACATTTACACTCTAAACTAAAGCCACAGAAAGCAAGTTGAAAGTTGGTGAAGCCGCCCTTCAAAGGATGTGTCCAGAACTCTGTGCTGTTAAGTCACAAACTCAGAAATCCATGTCTTCATAGGTTTGTGCACAGAGAATAACAGGACAGGACACTCGTCAGACTGTTGTAACAAAGACGCCCTGTATCTCACTGTATGAGAAAACATTTAGGTTAACATGAACCTGAACTTAGTTTGCTTTTATTAGAAACACGCTGAGTTGGACAAGGGTGTCTCTGTGCTTTTGATCATGGGCAGCAGCTTGTTTCAGGCTTGTGGTCAGTACTGCAACCTCTGGGTTACACAATGCTTTTTAACATGAGCATGACTGAGACAGGACATACTTTGAGGCTGTCCAGTATGTAGCGTTTCCCTTTACTCTGAGAGCCAAACACGTTGAGCACTGTGCGATCTGTGATTTCTCCAGGCTGCTTCATTTGAGGTGGAGCATGCTGCAGAAGAACATAAAAGACACGATATTTACAGAAATAAGAGCCATTGTCCATGCAAACACAGACCCACACATGTAGAGCGAGATGCAGAGAGAATCACAACAGGAAAAAAAGAGTAATGAAACGATTTGTTACTGAGGATGTGAGGATTTCATTTTGGATGGCGGGTTCTGGTCGACCTTTAAGACCGACATTTATTAAAAGGCATCAGAACAAACAAAATTACTGAACTGAACAAACACACAGACACACACACAAAACCTGGCAGTCTTTCAAGATGAATTAGACCCCAGTCAGTACCAAAGCAAAATGCTTGAGGGCGACTGGATGCTACAGCATTTAGACTGGATTAAATTACTGTGAGGGGAGGGTTGGACAAAGATGAAAACAAGTCAAATGTTCTTTACCGCCTTTGAGAACTTATCTAACTTTCTGACCTCTAACCTGAATTTTCCTTTCTGTTTTCTAAAGTATTTAGGATTTTCACTAACAAATGTTTCCTTCTGCTTTCTCTAATCTCCTGAGACACTCTGACGTGCTGTTTGTACAGTTTCTCCCGTGATGCCTCACCTTTGGCAGTTTGCTGCGGCATAGAAATTTGGGGACAGTGTCTCTCCCAGAATTCGGGGAGACAACCTCCAAAATCTCTAAAGTGTCATCAGCCAGGAAGTAGTGCAGAACAAGTTCCCTCAGATCCCCAAACATGCTCTCTGTATCGTCCCAGAAGCAGTAGAAGCACAGCACTTCACGGTCATGTTCTAGAAACTGCTTCAGTGTGTCTCGCCGCTCATACGGCCGAAGTGGCGTCATATTTTTCTCAATCTGGAAGAAGGACCACATGAAATATGGTGATACATATTATCATACATGTTTTACCTTTTTGATTTAGAAACTGTTCTCTCCAAGGAGAGGAATGCGTGTTTTAAATATTAATTTGGGAATGCCTAAAACAAATAAAAACTGAATTTTACAAAAAAGGCTCTGACTCTGGAGCCTACCTCTTTACGGAGATTGCTGTAGGGGTCATCAGGAACAGGGGCAGAGTCATTTAGACGCACGCCAAGTTTAGTAAGAAAGTTCTTTGTAAAAGAATCACAGTTGGTCAGAGTGAATGTGCGAGAGTACAGCACCATCTGCTGGTTGAGGTTGAAATGGAAAACGTTGTAGAACTGGTCATCGTTTGGGGGAGGCAGGGGTATGCGATGGCGATGAATAAATGTCCCTGCCACAAGAAACAAATTGATGAGCAATGAGCAACGATTAGCTTGTTCACAATGTCTCAGTGTGGTGTCTCTTTACATTGGCCAATGGACTATTTTAAATCCTGAATGCAAGAAATGTACATGAAAAATACGCTGTTTTTCCTTGAGTTACACATGAAGAGAAACGGGTCTTTTTCACCTTGAGGGATGCCACTGTTCTTGTACTCTGGCTCCACCACCTGTATGGTATCATCTTCCAGGTAGAAGTAGATGTGACACTTTCTGATTCTGTAGGTCTCATCCCGTGCCTCCGGCACAGCTTCCTGAAAGTATGCTTCAAAACACAAAGTCTAGAGAGAAAAAGTGGCTTTTAATGTCTAAATTTAGTCAGTGCCTAAACTTAGGTGAGTACTGGCTTTCGAGGAGTCAACGGTGAAAAAAATCCCTGACATAATTTATTTTAAGTGTGAGTATGCTAAGACACATAATGGATACTCCATACTTATGTAGCGGAAACAACATGTGTTTAATTGCTGAGGTAAAATGGATCCACTTAAATAAAGTCACCTGTTTGTCAAAGGCTACCCATGCTGGTAACCCACTGCCTTGTCCCTGGGGGTAGACCGAGTACTTTGGTTTAATCTTCTGCCCGAATAAAAGCTCTCCTCCAATGCCTGGCTTCTCAGACACCGCCAGCATTGGAACTCCCTTGAAATACTCGAAATGTTGTGACTTGTGGAATTTTTCCTTCACCAGCTGTATTACAGATGGAGAAAGCACCATGACATATGCTTTCTTTCATGTGGAATTATTATATTAACTAATTACTTCTGAATGACTTAATGATGATGGTCTCCTAAGTGAAAAGCATAAAAGCAAGGTGAAATGTAACGTGTTTATTTAAACACGAAAGTAATATTTGGACTCATTCAAAACTTAAGAATCCTTCATGAGCTTTATACTGTACACTATATTTAGTTGAAGTAAATACTTCACTTAAGTACAATTTTGAGCTACTTCTATTTTACTTGAATACTTCACTACCTTTCAAAGCCACGATCCTACTTTTACTTTACCAAATCAATACATTTATCTCCAGTGTGAAATTCATAAGTTGGCCAACATTAATTCTAAACAAAACATGTAAAGATCCAAACATGTGCAGAGCGTTAGAAATAAACTCAGACATGAGCAGCTGCAACATTAATGTGATATAATACATGTAAGTCTACCTTTGTACTTTTACTTAAGTACCATTTCCCATGTTTGTCTCTTCCTACAGAGTAGCCAGTTATACAGTGTGGTAATACTACTTTTACTTAAGTACATGTATTTGTATTCACCACTGCTGCCCACAGTTTACTTAAGTGTGTGTGTTTTTGAACAGAATTCTTAATTCTGTAAAGTTTCATTGAAAAAACAGTGGCCAACGAAATATATGACTTTTTTTTTTAATTGCTCAATTTAGCTAACACATTAGCACAGAAGCTAACGATTACCTCTCAGCCTGTAACATTAGCTCAACACCTGCTGGCTCTAAAGTTTTACCAATTCTGTAAAATACACTAAATGTAGTGATCTTACGTGTCTGTTGCGAGAGTTCCCAGGTAGAAATGGTAAAGCCATGGCGGTGATATTTAAGATAGTCCGCTCATTTGCTTCATGCAGCTGCTGGTAATTTTCGACCGTCTGTTACTGGTTACCATGGAAGTACCTGTTAGGAGCGTCTCCTGGCAACCAGTTGGCACATGCGCAGAAATGATAGTAGCGGCACAAACGTATAAAAAAAAACCAACAACATTGAGTATTGAGTAGAATGTAAAGTGTATAATTACAAACTACAGACTAAATACACTTAACATGACGTGTCTGTAAACTAGAGACAGAGGACGTTTTCATTACTCTTTATCAACACTTAAACCAGCGCTTTAGGCTAAACCAAGCTCACATCATAAACGTCCAAGTAAAATCATACTTGTGTGCCCTTGATCATATTTCACATAATTACATAACTAATCATACAACAAAAGAGAAGCAGCTTAACAGTTTTATTTTTTTATTTTTGTTCATCCAACTTACATGGCAGACAAACCACAGCCTTCAGTACCTAAAGCATCCATTTATTGCTAAACAAAATATAAAAAATATGGAGAGACTGGCATAACCCAACATGTAGCACATCTAATTACGCTTAACAATCCTATATTTTACAGCACTTAATAATAAAATTAAACTTTTAGGCTTAAAGATGACTGTTTACAATGTCTAAAACTTATATTGAAACTGAAAAATATACTTAACAACGACAGAATCCTGTGGACACCACCAGCCATGTGAATTTGATTGTAGTTGGACTGTGTGAATACCAGAATATAATCTTTCTTTCTGGCACAATATCAGCTAGGTAAAAATAAATATGTTTAAAAAAGCAACATTCTGATAACCTTCATGTCTTTTTTCAATAATATAGCATGATATGTATCATTATTTAGCTCAGAAAGTGGTGTACTTAAGAGGGCCATGCAGTCCAACATTCATTTCAACCCTGCACATATCACATAGAGGTACAGTTTCCAGGTAGACAAAAGTATGTGCAGCTTATGTTCCAACACATAAGCTACAGGCTAATCAGCAACTGGTGTCTTGCCTTCAAAACACTTGAACTAGAACAAACCACCAAGCAATGAACTTTTTTCCCTTTAGTTTTTGTGACATCAGAAATAGACTCTTCTCATTCCGCAGGCCCTAAGATGCCAGACCGAGCAGGAATCCTCCAATGAAACCACTTGTGACAACAATGTTTTTCTTCACGAACACTGTGGACTAAAAAAGACAGAAAACATGTTTCAGTATGATAAGTAGTTATTTTCAATTTCATCTGACATTATTTCACTACAGATATAACTGAGCAAACACATGACATTAATCACATTTTCTTTCTTCTGAAACAAATTTTCTTAAGCAGGCATAACCTGTGTCTCCTTAAAAAATAAAAAATAAAAGAACGAATATTGTGTTAGCAGTCCTTGCAGTTAGCTACTACTTCCGTGTAAACATCAAGAAAAACCTTTATTTGTTGCTCCTAAGTTCTTCAAGATGAACACAGACAGTTAAAGTTAAATTAGTCAGACTGAATAAATTCTAAAGATGTGAAGAAGTTTTCAAGACTTTTTGTAAATTGGTTTTAAATAGCTAGAGAAAATGCTCGTGCAGACCGGAAACATGGGGGAACCACAAGACCACAAGGATGTTCCTATTGTCTCATTTTCAAGTGTGATGGGAGGATAACAAATAATCTAAAGAAACTAATAGTGAAATTCTGGTCACTATTTAAGTAAACACTTAAAACAAAGCAACTAGCGCCACATTATATTATCAATGATAAACTTTGATTTCTCGCCATGATTAGTGTCATATTAGTGTCAACATTTCCAATATAGTGCCCTGCTTTTTTTGGGCTTACAGACACAAAAGCACAGTGAAAGGCTATGTATGTTGGAAGTGTCTGAGCAAGTTTCAGCGGAAAATCACTGGAAAAGTTTAAGTTGTTCAGCCAAAAAATAATAATAATTCAGATGTGAATGAAGTAGTGATTTGCAAGCTGTGTACCAGTATCAACAAAAGAGGAAAAAACATCAAGTTTGTTCCACCACATCAAGCAGCTGTTAGACCAACTACAGTAATAAACGTAAAAACTAAAATCAGAATGGTTGTTTTCCAGTGGTTCTCCATATAATAAAACACGGTAACACTGAAACAAGTTGAAGGAAGAACACATGATGCCAAACAATATATTTTGATTCAAAGTAAATATTTTGTTCTTATTCTATTTTTAGCTACTAAATAAAAATTTCAGCTGCAGTTGCAAAACTATTATAAAATATTGTGATATGCTCTTAAACAGATATCGCCCAACCTCAAAAAGTAGGGCTGGTTACACAACGTCAACACTTTTATTGCGCTGACCTGCCTTCAATGCTACCGAGTATCAAAAAATGCCTTGTCCTCCATTCTAAATTACAATAGCTAATGAATACATCTCACCAGCATCGGTGAGCTAATAAGCATCCAGCATTCGACACTGACTTGCAAGTTTACATTCTGCATTGAAAACATTTGTGTCATCTATTTATTTTTTGTACTGTAATATTTTTCTTTAGAGTGGATCTGGTTAAGGATGTATAGACATGTAGTTACATGGAGGTTCCCGCTTCAAATCCATGTTTCATAAAGTTTATTAATTGATATATTAGTAGACAATTTTAAGTTAAACAGGTTTATTTATTGCTGTAAAAACGCTTAAGTATAAAAATGCCAAGGTGATAAGAATAATGAGGTAAAGGTGTATTGTAAAATGTTGGTATCTGTATTGGGACTGAGTTATTTCTCTTTCCAATACCCAGCCCTAGTTGTCAGTTTAAATTTAATTTATTCTTTATGAAGGTAAAAACTGCTTTCACTGGAAATGCCAAGGTGCTGAAAAATAAAAAGGCATAAAGCAATTGTCTTTTTGTTCAAATTTATTGTATAAAATTGGTATCAAAAAAGTATCATTCCGATCCGGTATTGGAGTCATGGTATCAGTATTAGTACTGGTACGGATTTTTTTAACGATACCCAGCGTTACTTAAAGGCGACACAATATCTTACCTTCTCAACAAATGTGTTTAGCTCTGGGCCTGCTTGATTGGTGGTCTTCTTTAATTGTTTCTTGGCTTTGTTGACATCCTTCTCTACCCTCTTCCAGTCCACCTGAATATAGCCACTATTGTTTGCTATCTGAAGAAAGCAGCAGGCACATGGAAAACAGATCAGTGTTAGATGCATCAAAACGCTTCGAAATAACTGCTGAAAGGTGTAACTTTTATGTGTTTAGGCCTAATGACGCGAGAACACCTGCAACAGCAGAAGACCTCCCCCCACAGCTGTCGCGGCTACTTTCCCAACCTTCTGGAAAAGATATCCTGCACACCTAATATGAACAAGAGACAGAACATGAATATTAATCTAACATCAAAACAATTACAACCACCCCACCACAGTGAATTGCCTAACAATGTGCTAAAGATTTTGTCTTGTGTCCTGCCTATAAAATGTAAAAGCATTGTTATACAATGTAAAGTAGACAGCATGGCATTTGTTTTCCTAACTGATGCCATTTAAGTTTCATTAAAGCAATTGCATCTCCAAGGGAGCTCTCTTCATTCAGACAGTAGGAAACTCAGGGGATTAGAGGAGCACAGGGAAAAGGCTCATGGTTCAAAGGACTTCACTGCAATGCCACAGCACGGCAGCTGTGTGATATGAACAAAATCTAATATCCCAATTTAGATAATCTATGTAATAATACAGCATATTACTATAACAAGCTCGAGCTCTGCTTAAAAATAACTTCATAAATGATGTGACGTAATATGAGTGATGTTTTATTTTTCTCATACAATATGTATCGTTATATTGCTATGTCACAGCAATCTATACAAATGTCTATCAAAATGAAAGATTTAGCGTGCAGACGAGTTATGCAATGTGACACATGATGATAATATCAATAAAGATAGTGAAAGAGCTTAATGTGATGATGAAATCAGTGAGAAAATACATGAGGCTATATGAGAGAAAATTACACAGAATAATGCGACGCAAATTTGAAGAAGCTACAAAGATCACGTGTAGGGCACCTAATTTTAAACGGAACTGTATCTGAGCAAGTCAAAAGTTCTGTGTTTATTAGCAGAAAGGGGAGAAGTACTGGGGGCACGGGAGGAAGTTCGGGTCATTTCAAATGGAATTCTCACCATCCACTCACTCCCCCTATGGCTATCTGTGTGGCCACCGAGTATTTCTCCGCCAAAGGCCCGGAGTTCTTCCCGAAAAGACGGTTCCACCATCGCTGGCGTTTGGCATATTCCGTGAGGTCTACGACCTTGTCGTAAATCTCCTCTTCCATTTCTGTACATTGATGGACAAATGCAAACAGCATAACGTTACAATCACTGACTCATTTAATGAAATGGTGATAAAGCGTTGCAGCAATGACAGCTGCCTAAAAAGGCAATGCAACCATATTAGGTAAAGATGGCGAAGTTCCAAACTTAAAGCAATATTTGGGTACTAGTAATAAAGTATAGTGTGTTCACGTGTTGAGCTAAATGACACAGGTATCTAATATCAAGTCCGTTGTCCAACGTAAAGTTGTTAGTAAAGTTAGCACAAGTTAAGCTAAGCGTAGAAACGAAAGTAAGCTAAGTATGTTTGACACAAAATGGGATTTCTAAGCGGAGACGTAAAGAGTTTTGAGGAAACTCCAGGTAACTGTTCAGCAACATGTTTGACGTGTAAAACCATGCGAAGAAAATTCCTCGTGTATCTGTTACGAACGAGATGTAATTAGGTTGTAGGCCTGCTTACCCTTGTTGCGGGTCGCCATTTTGAAATCTGCCCTGTCCTCGGCTGCCTGCACGTTCGACGTCATTTGCATAATTTGGACCGTCAAACTAAATGACGCAACATGTACATTTCCATTTAGTCATTTAGCGGACGACAAGTCAAGATAAAATCTAAATCAAGGAGAAAACCTCCGCAGCAACCTGTCCTTTTAGTTACGTTCCAGTTTTACACACCAAAACAACAGCTAGATTATTAGAAACAATAATAACCATAATAATAAAACTAGAAAATAGTAGGAATCAACGCATAATATTGTACAGACCAAACCAAAATAACAACTTTAAGTTACTAAGGCGTCATTTTCTGTTTGGGTTGTAAATGTTTATCCAAACTGACTTCTGGGGCTGCAGAAAGCCTCTTTTGTCTCAGAACATAAGTTTCTCATAAGCTTACATGTCCATTTCACTTTCTGCCTAACAAATGTAATTCCACGGTGCTAATTGTTGGTGCATTTTCTATGGGCAGCTGACCATTAAACAAAACAATCATGGGACATACTATAATGTCGCCACGTGTTCGGTGCAGCTCCAGTGGAGTTTGCTGATTTCCTTTACCAACTTCACTGGGTTGGTCTCAGATATTCGAATTGTTATAGAAACCGTGTTTTAATGAAATTTCACATTAATTTTAAGTAAAAGCCACTAGTTTGTAATACCTTCCTGTTTGTGTTGAAACATATTTATATAATATTGATTAATTAATTAATTAATTAATTAATAATCACCAAAAACTAGATAAATTAAAGAGAGAACAGAGTGGTAGCATATTTGCAGTCACCATCGGCACCATTTCCTATGAAGTCACTGTATAAAAAGTGCTATGACATCACTTGCAAGAATGTTCTTTTTTGTTAAGCACAGGGCTAAATTAAATCATGATTATTATAATTCATTTTTATACTGAAGTTTCATAAACATTTGGGAGAAATAGCAGTCCTATATGTAAGGACATCTAATGTCGGAGAAATGTGCATGAAGGTCAAAGTGGTTAAAGTCGCTGATGAGCTGACAATAAATGATATAGTCACTGTGAAAGTATATGTGAGTATATGCTGTTTTCGTTTGTTTTGTCATTTCTACTGTATCTGTAGTGCAATTTACTGCTTTTTTTCTATAAAATTAATGAATATCGTATTAATATCTGCATAGTTTGTGACTATGTGAATTTAAGCATTCTGGAACATGTTTGGTTTATTGTGCAGATTATCTGTCAATTTGGGTTGTTGCAACAAACATCCGCCCCCCCAGTGGGACAGCTGTTGTAACCAATAGACTGCCTTAGAATTATGTTACGTAATAATAAATAACGTGAAGAACCAATTGCAGAAGTGAGGGGGGAGTGGGTCTTGGAGTGCCATTACATGTGTGCGTGCGCGTGCTCGCCCGCGCGTCCCCAACAAGTTTAACTGGAAAGGGTCACGTGACCGGCTGCCGCTGATTGGCCACTGAAAACGGAAGGCGTGCCGACGGTGGCGGCGTGCGTTTGCCTATGTGACACAATTACAACAACTTTGAGTCGATGGTTGGGGAAGTTTGCGATATTATCAAATAACACTCACTCCAAAATCCCACCATCACATCAACTTCATGCACAAAGTGCCACTGGAATACAAGCTGTGTTTTGATGTACAATGATGAGTGTGGAAGGTAACTTGAAGGGATCATTTCCTTGAGGATTTGGCAATAACTACGCTACGCCCCGTTCTAGTCCTGGATAGGTGTGCAACACTCTCGTTGTTGTTGCATTTTGCCGGAGTTGCTCGGTGCCGCTAATCGTCCCGTTTTCTCTCCATGAAATCGTGCGGAGTGTCGCTCACCGTCGCCGCCGCTGCTGCTGCCCGGAGTCTCGGCGTTGCTGGTAATGACGAGGAGAAAATGGCGTCGGGAAAAGCGACTGAAATCGAAGAGGACTTTCCGAAGCTAACGGCGCATGAGAAAGAGAGCTTGGCCGGAATTGACAGGTTAGATCATCCGCTGCGTGTACAGCCTCAGCCGCTCCCTTTTCTGCAAATTCTGTGTTTCTTCGCGCAGTTTGAAACAACAAATGTAAATGTCCCCAACTAATACGGAACCGTCTGTGTGTTGTCTGTCCTCTGTTCGCAGTTCTCTGTTTGGATTTCATAGGCTTCAAGAAGATGGCGCCAGAACGAAGGCCTTGCTGTTAAAGGTATGACAGAAATGGGAGCACAGTCTCCTCTGTCCGTTATCTCCTCTGATTAGTGCATATCCCACCTGAAATAAGTGGTACAGACCTGCCAACGCCACGCTAGTTATTTGACTAGCCGCGACACACACAAGCCCCGATTTCTTTCAACTTTAAAGCGGAACCAGCGCCGGGCAATTTTTTTTAATTTATTTTTTTTTGGGACGTGGTAACTGCAAACGACCAGCGACATTTGCACTTCGGACGGATTTTTCGTTTATTTGGTCCTGAAATGTAAAAGACTGCTGAAGTCGTTGGCGCACGGGAACATTGCAGGGCCATATGAAACAACACCCTGCTGAAATCCGTGGTGTCGTAGGGGTGTTGGGAGAATAGGTACATGCTACGTGATAGCTTTGGAAAAAAAAACGTGTCTATGGCTAAAACGTTATGGTCCACAAGGAGAAGCAGGTGTGCGCGAAGAAAACGCCCTCGTGCAACAACTGCTCACTTTTGCGGATGACATTTAATGTTGAGGCAAACATCCGTTGTAAACTAAGGAGACTCCAACGTGAGCCTAACAAATCGGACATTTTACTGCGAACGTTAGTCACGAAAAAGCGCGAATGCACGTGTCTTGCAAATGTATGGCCGGGAGAGGCGTGAAGTTAACAGAAACGGTGGTAACACACTCCACCATCCGTCCCATCCGCGAGAACCGCAGCCAGAGTTTGTGCGTCAGCTCACTCTGTTAGCATGTACCGTTAGCCGCTAACTGCCTAGCAGGATTCTTCCATGTTCGCTCGCGCGACAACACTTCGCTGACTTTGTCGAAGGAGAAGCGAGAACACCGTGGCAGTTCACGGGCTGCAAAAATAATGCTTGTTTGACTTTGCTCAAGATGGCGGGGATAGAAAGAAAAGACCCAGCAAGCGCTTGCTAGCTGACTAGCACCAGTGGCTAAGCTAATCCACGTTCGCTGAACAGAGATCGTGGTGGGGGCTCAGTGTTTACAACAAAGATGATTGATTAAAGCGGAAGACGGGCGCCCACTTTTCGAACGCTGCACTGCTTGGTGCACACGCAGCAGCCAGTGCAACTACCGTAACGCTGCCTGTGCTTGATTCCACTCTTCAACATGTGGCTGCTGGGGTTTCTCGTTGTATGGTGAGCGGGGGGGGGGGGACGTTGTTTTGTTAGGGTGGACTATCAGATCAGGCCCAGCCGTGCACGTACTTACTTTTCGCTTGTCCTTCAGGGATATGCATGCAGGTCCACTTCACGTCCTAACAATAAACTTGCAACAAGCTCTGATTGTGGTTGTTTTCTTGCAAAACGCTGTGCTACATTAAACACGTTTGTATTTCAGTGGTGTCATAAATATACAGAGATGCCCAGTTCCTAATACATTGTCTGTCTCAACTCTTCCATCCCATAATGAGGCGGAACAGAGAGCAATAACTGCACTGCTTAAACTGATGTAGATCCGGCAAAGCTGAAGAATGAAATACATTCACATTGGTACTGTCCCAGCATAGATTCTAGCAAGTATTAATAACTTGGCTAAATAGTGTAAAGGATGAGTTGGAATTACACGTCCAAATTTCTAATAGTAATGCACCATGTTTATAAATGTGGAACAGACTTTTTATTTGAGGAAGGACACTTCTGTGGACTTTAAGATTCATGTTTTTCCTCGTTTATGAGGATATGATGGCAGGTTTCAGTTGTAATGTGGCTTGATTGTGACTATTAGGGCACAGACTATAATAATGCCCAACTAACTTTTCAAATCAATGCCGTTGGTGTCAAAGTGATGAAAGGAGCATGACGTCCAGTTGGTCACTTTACAATGCGTTGTCCGGGGATATAAATATGATTTAGTTGAATACATGCACATGTGAATTATGCCCCATCGTTTGAATATACAGAAAGTCTTGTTGAAATGCACTAAAGCCACGATGATGATTAATTGGCCAGCAAATAAAACAGTCATTATCCCCCTAGTATGAGATTGTCCTGTGGGGACTGTCGTTCACTGTCGTTTACTGTCTTTTTAGTGTCTGGATGAGCTTATACGCTTTGATTTTTTTTTTAGGGAGTCCTGTGATTAGAGTTCCATGTGAGATTGTGTTCTTCCTTGTTTTTTTGTAGCAATATATCTTTCAGTGCACCACTTATTGTATTACAAACATTGGTTGAGGTGGTCTCAGTGATACTAAAAGGTCTGGGTCCATTTAGAATGACCTCAGTAACAGTACTGTACTATTCGTACATAACTGGTAAAATTAGTACTGTGTGCACAGTGTGATGATTTCTTTTAACACAGTCCTTCGCTGAGTAGATTTAGTAGGTCATAGGTGTTTTTTGCATTATGTACAGAATTTCTATTATGAGGAACTGCATTTATCATAATAGTTTTGTGAGTTTGCTTGTTCTTCCTGTGCTGGGTGCGCTGGTTTCCTCCCACAGTCCAAAGACATGCATGTTGGGTTAAATGCTGACTCTAAATTGGCTGTAGGTTGGAATGATTTTGTGTCTCTGTATGCTACTCTGTGTTGGCCCTGAGACAGACTGGTGACTTGTCCAGGGTCTACCCCACCTCTCATCCATCGACGGCTGGGATTGGCTCCAGCCCCCCACAGTACTGAACAGGATAAGCAGTTAAGATGGTGCATGGATGGATAGGTTTTGTTGCAAACAATTGTTTATGTGAACACTAATCACTGAGGAATGATTCCCTGCCTGCCGTATGGGCTGTCAGCAGTAATTTGTTTAGCCGTTGTTTAAGCACTGACTGACACAGACTATATTTGGGCACACAACTGGCACTATGCAAAATAGCCCTGTTAGACCTGGTAGTATATAATCACCTCTGATAAATGTGATCTACTGGCCTATGTGTTAAGATCAAGTTCTAATCATACCAGCTATTTGTAATTTGGTAGATTTATCATAGATCATAGTATATACCAACTGTTTCACTGTGTATTCTTTATTGTAGCACCGCTCTAACTATACACTGCTATTGTTCTTTGTGTAGGCTGTTAGCTGCTATGAGGCCCTCATCCTAAAAGCAGAGGGGAAAGTGGACCCAGACATTTTCTGTCAGCTGGGACATTTCAACCTCCTGCTAGAGGACTTTGAAAAAGGTGACAATATTAATGTATAATTCTTTCTGCCTGTGTTTCTGACTCTCATACCTCTACAAATCTGACCCCCATTTATGCCAACTAATTTAATGTGCACAGCTGTTGATTTAATTTTTCTGCACGCACTATTTTAGTTAACATTGTTAAAACCTACACATAGAATATGATTTGGATTTGTGCTTTTAACATGGTCCCTAACTATTCTTCTTCTTCTCTTGTCTCTCTTCTTCCCTCTGTATCATCTTCTTTTATTAATCTCACTATTTTATCAGCGTTATCTGCATACCAGAGGTACTTCAGTTTACAGTCGGATTACTGGAAGGTGAGTTTGCACAAAGCCACACACGTGAAAACATCTAAAATGAAAATGTCTTGTGAATGATATTTTTCCTGGGAAGTGGCTGCTTTTTTTTAAAGTTTTTAGTCCACATGGTCTTGATTTGACTACAGACCCTACACTCCACTACAGTTATAACAGCACGAACATTCTAGTGCATTAACAAATTTCCACAGTCTCTCAGTTCAAGATCCAACAACTTTATTGATCCAATAGGGAAATTGTGTTGCCCTGTTACAGCTGGTCTCCATGTGAAAGTAGAAAGAAAGCAAGAGAACTTCCACCAAACCAAGACAATAAACAAATCCAAACCACTGATCAATAAGTAAGAAAACAACTCCTCTTTAACATTGAGTACATCAGGTCCAGTTTCTTCTCCCCCATGTTATGACAGTCCTCATACTGTGTGAAGGTGGGAAGGGTCTTGGAGAGAGTTGCATGATTAAAGTCACCTGAGGTCTGAAGTCTGGCTGCGACCGAGTGTTTGACGTCACATGTAACGTCTGAGGAGGCAGAGGGAGGAATATAGACAGCGATCAACATGAGGTGTGAGAACTCTCTGGAACTATAGTAAGGACGGAGGCCCACCGCCAACAGTTCAGTGTCCGGGCAACAGACTCTTTCTTTCACAGCAACATGACCAGTATGACACCACCTGTCGTCCTCTGATCCACCCGCACTGTACTGAAGCATGTGTCGGACAAACTGTCCTGCAGACATGTCTCTGTGAAACACATTAGTTTACACGAGAGAGAGAGATTTTCCTTCCTCACCACTGCAGTCAACTCGTCCACCTTGTTCTCCAGAGACCTCACGTTGACCATAACCAGTGATGGGAGATGCGGCTGTAATCTTCTCACCCTCACTCGCCTGTTTACTTTTCCACCCTTCAGCTTTTTACCAGCTTTGCGACCTCCCGCTGTTTTTCTTCTTATTTCGTCCGGGATGTTTAAAGTCAGAACGAAATTTAAATTCACGGTGCCGGTCTGCTGCAGCCCGATCAGCTGTTCCCAACCGTAAACAAATGAGCGGCTCCAGCTCCAGACGCCCTGCTCACAGCTTGAAGCAGAAAAAGTTCAGCGATGATAAAAACAAAGATAACAACTCCCTCCAACCACATGATCAGAGAGGCTGAGCTTTACACAGCAAACTGGATACTTTACTATAATAAAATACTACATTAAAAATATGAAAAGGGAAGAATAAATTAAAAGAAAGCTAACTAAACTCAGCTGTGTTTAATATTTGATTAGTCTTTACAGCCAGTAGCTGAAGTTAAAAGTCAGCACTTGGTATCATCTCTCTTTGTACTGCAGCCATCTTCACTTCTTGCTTTATTGTGGGCTTGTTGCTTTAGTGAAACACTTGCCCAAGTTGGTTGTTAAGTGGGGTGAATGTAACGACCACTGAAATATAAACAGTTGTATACAGCGTTTACTCTTTATAGCTCAGCACTGTAATGTTAATCGCCTATAGAGCCAAGCAATGAAAACCCATTTCCCTGTCCTAATGCTTTTAGTGTTTTTTTCTTAATCAACACCATCCTGTACAGCTATAAAACCTTCACTGGGGATTTTGTTGTTGTACAGGATGGTATTCATACACACACACACCAAGAAATAAATGGCAGTCAGCAGCACGTGTCCTAGTGCACCCTGTGCTGGCATATGTGCATTGCAGTGCAGAGTAGTGTTTTCGGTGATATTTTTTTGGGTAAAACGTATTTTTTTTAAAAACTGAACGGCAGAATAAATGACCCATATCGTGACTATATGGGTCCTTTGGCTTTCAGTAGCTATAGGACTGTCACACTGTGGGTATAGTTGAACTCGAGCATAGTAGGTATTTCCGTGGTAGTTTGCACAGAAAGAAGGTTCTCGGTTTGACCCGGCCAGCCAACTTCCTGTGTAAATTGCACATATAAATGGTTGACTCTTGTCTCCAGGGTGTGTGCTATGCAGCTAGCCTTAATGTCAGCTCCCCTGCAGCTCGTAAGGCTACGGAGCTGAGGAATACTTGCTGTCCATAAATTGTCTGTGTACACAACATGGTACACGCAATAAGCCTGCATTTGTTTGTAGAGATGCTTGTCCATGTTGTCAGAAATTAACGGCATGCATACATGAAATGCAAAACTATGTATTGCCCACGTGGTGCTAAGAAACAATCTCAGCACCAGCTTCAAATCACAACCATAATGTAAAGTCCATGGGGAAAACATACTTTGCCTGTCCACAACTAACTAGATGTGTGAAATTTATGTTGTCGCTGCTGTGATCTCAAAATTAATTTGAGTATTGCCATGGCTCTCATTTATTTGTGAAAAAGCAGCAGTTTAGGAGCAAGAAATGCTGTTAGTCAGGGATGATTCTATCCAAATCTTCCTTGTTGAGGGTCTCCTGTTACCAGGAATTCAGGTTACTCTTCTGCTGCATGTATACACAGATTTCCAATAACCGTGGTTCTTAGAAACTCTGCTCCCCAATTAAAAGGGAGAGCAAATTTGTCAGCAAGTATCCCTGAACCCTGACATGAGTGAGCTAATGGATCGGATAGTCCTGGTTCTTGTTGAGGCATTACCTCAGTGGCAGGTCAGATAGCATAAGACAGTGCAGAGGAACAGCTGTGGTGGGATGTTTTTTTTCCCAGACTTTTTAAGTAACTGTTCTGAGAGATGTTTAGAATGTAATTAAATGTAACTGAAATGATTTGCAACTAGAAAACATTCTGCATGGGTTCTTTTTCCTGCAGTGTTTAGTATGGCGCCAAATAGGGTTTTGGGTGTCTGTAAATGCTGTACGAGGAAAATGTGTTGTTCTAACAAGATATTTATTACATACAGGGTGAAACAGTAGTCTGGTCTTGCTGCATGATGCAGCAAGTTGTTGCTGCAAGATTGTAGCTGTTGTGTGGTCTGTGCCTTTGGTCTGTGTTTGAACATCCTCTTTACATTTACAGAATGACATTCACATGTAGTTTTCGACTAGTACTACATTTTATAAAATGTGATATAACTACAAATGTTTGAAAGAGACAAACATCCCATATCAACGGCTTTCAGCTTGTCCCATCAGGGGTCGCCACAGCGGAACTGCCACGACACTCCCATTTTACCTGAGCTCAGGAAAGGCACTATGGTGTCTGAGTAGGGACATGGGGTGGCATTCGAACCCGCTCTACCACTGAAAAAATGTATACTGTTTTTCAAACAGGTTGGAAAGAGTTGGCCGTTTACACAGCTAGCAGCCTAAATAAATTAAAGGCTGATCATTCACTAGAGATCTAGAGGAAGACCAAAGAGGAGATTTATGGATGTAATGAGGGAGGACATGAAGTTAGTTGGTGTGAGTGCAGAGGACAGAGTTAGATGGAGGCACATGATTCACTGTGGCGACACCTGAAAGGGAACAACCCAAAGGAAAAGACGAAGAACAAGAAGAAGAAGCTGATCATTCACTGAACGTCACATTTTTACATTATTACAATCTTACCTATAAAATATTGGCTTGACTGTCTGCACTTTCTGCTCAAGGAATGTAGTTCATCTATTTAATCAGCTGTGACATGATGGCGTCCAGCTTGTCGACCGGTCCTCTGTGTGGATGAACAGGCCTGTTTGCTTTGTGATTCACTGTTGGAAATGCCCATAAACAGAGGGGGTGGGATCAGACCTGACATCTCAGGGCTCTTTGTGATCACAGATTACACAAAACAACATGGGGGAAAAAGTGGTGGGAAATGGTAAACTGTAACAACGATGTTGATAAGCTTTACGTACTTTCAATGTATGAGACCAGAGCCTAGTTTACTAGTCTGAGAGTTACTCATCAGAACCCACCAACAATCAGTCAGTGTCAATACCCTCAACAATATAATTTAGAATTTTCAGCTTCAAGTTATGAACAATAGTCTTGTAAAGTTGCTATATAATGTCCGTGATGCTGTGTATAACCATTTTTATGTTCCCCCCCCCCAGAATGCTGCCTTTTTATATGGCCTTGGTATGGTTTACTTCCATTACAACGCATTTCAGTGGTAAGTGCTGTTTAAAGAAATCTTTCTTACATGTACAGTTCTATAACGATGATAATGACTTTGGGGTGGTGGTTAAACAAGGCTGTATTCTATCTTCTGCATACATTAACGTTTCATCAGTGTGGTCAGTTCAGTTCAAGCTCTGTACACGGGAAAAACCAGCTTTGCCTAATAGAATTTATGGAGGACTAGCTTGCACTCAAGATGGTATCTAAACATGAAACATTTGGAGATGTTGTGTTTAAAGATGTGGTGCTTTGGAGGCTGGGAGGTTTCCTACTTCCAGTCTGTTTGCTGAGCTAATTTAAACATCATGAAAATGATAGAGATTTTCAGAGATATTCCCTTATGAAGTCTGTTATTTAGCTTTGCTCTTACAAACATTCAGAGGTCAAAGTCTGGGTTGGGAGCTCACAGCTGGTGGAGCACCTCTGCCCTACTCCTGTGGCTTATGCTAGATGTTGCTTTGACTTGAGTCCCAAATTGGCAAGCTCCCAATGCCTGCATTAGCTAAGACTGCCTTTGTGCTAACGGTGTAGGTGAAGAGCTGGATGGAGCAGAGCAAATGGAACGATGCAAGGAGCTGGGTGTGTTTCTGTGTGAAGAATGTGATGGCAAAAGTCTGCATTGAAATTCATTTATAAAATCCTACAAACATATTAAGGAGCTTGCATGTCCAGATGTAGAAACGTGGAGAGGCCTGCAGGCCGCAGTAATGTGAGCTACACACTCCAGGTGTTTCTAAAATGTGCTGTACAGTATAAGGGATGAGGGAATGTGACATCTTTTATGGCCTGCCTCATGTCATTTTACACGTAATAAATGCCGTTATGAATAAGGAGTCACAATAACCAGGAGAGCACTGTTTCGTTTGGCTCCACACATCTGCTTTAACATGAATCATTTGGTCATTTTGCACAACAGACATTTTTATTTCCTATAGCCAGAGAGGCCCAGCTATCCATAAAATAAATAATGCTATATGCATACCTCTGTGACCATGACGCGCGAGCCTGCAGTTCCCCAGTCGAGTGTCTTTTATCGTATTCATTTAAGATGGAGCCAAATCCGTTATTACGTAGTGGAAAACGTTTACTTGCTAAAATATCAGACATGCTTGTCTTTAAACTCTATATTTGAATATCTTTATGATTTGCCAGCTGATGTGCTGTGTAATTCGTTGTTGTCTACTGCTTGACAACATCCATAATCATGGTCCATCATTGGAGTGGGAGTATTGATGTGTGAAGAAGTGAGAAGATTTGCTATTGGATGAGATTAGGTCACAGAACAGCAACAGAGAGACATAATTGTCTTGCTTTTTTCTGTTTAGGTGAGTATCAGTACATTACTTTGGTCTGTATTTCTTAACTTAAGGGAAGCTGTTTAAGCTTTAAAACCACCGTCCTAACTGAACCATCTGGGTCTGTTCTCAATCCCGGTCCTCAGGGATCCTGGATCTGCTTGTTTTCCAACCATTCCAATCTTTTTTTCCATCTACCCACTGCTGAAAATCTGCATCAGGTGTTTTCAGTCAATCAGAAGCTGGAAGGCACCATCTCAGATGAGGGTGGAGAGGGGAAAGACAAAATGACTCGGTCTCTTCTAGCTTCTGATTGGCTGACTGAATACATCTGATCCAGGTAATCAGCAGTGGGTATTTGCAGGGCCGGTTAGAAAACAAGCAGAGGAATGATCCTTCCTGACCAAACAGTGTTCTAAATGCTGCAAGGAACCACCCAGTTCAAGTGTCCATTCGCACAAAATCAGAACCAGTGGCAGGAATCTTAATATTTGTGGGAGCAGTCCTCAAACTAGAAGAATTACTTAAATTACGTATTTTCCTGTGTTTTTGTTTGTTGGCATATGACAGATGACTTGTTGTGTGGTCTAAATGACATCAACCTCCTGGAAAGAGGCCCAGGTTGGGCCTGTTGGCGTTTGTGGTAGGACTATGGTTTCAAATATGTGCTTTGGATTTATTCAGATTTAGAGGCCAGGTTCAGGACAGCAGGTCAGTGTCTTTCTTTAAAAGGGAGCTTACCCAGTAACTGTAACTGAATTTGCCAAAGGTCTACAATGACATGCGTGTTTAAAGTGAGGTGTCAACATTTCAGGCCAAGACACTGGCAACAGAAATGACCCGTTTGGCCTTGGACAAATATGCAGGTTAAATTGCAGTAAACAAAATTAGTGGAACATTTTGTAGATACCAGTCTGCTGCATTATGTACAGTTTTGTGTAGAGTTTTTCAGAGAGGAATTGTCTGTATCTTATCCAACAAACATATGGATGGAAGGAAGGGGATCTGCCTTCATGTCAGCACATTTGCCTTCTCCAAAAGGAGATGGTCCCTTGCCATACCTGCTCTTTATTGGTCGTTGAAAGCCGGCGTATGACTGTTGAAGTCACTTTAACAACTAATTTAACTGAATAGTTTTAACTTCTAGGTCACAAGGAAAATCAATCTGAAATTGAGGATGGAATTTTTCATAGTTTAATCCCTTTTAAGTCTTTTTTTCTTCTACCTATTTGTCAGAGCAGTTGGACAACAGCTTTCTTTTCTTTCCTCATTTTTTATTTGAAAATGAAAATAAATTTTGCCAGGGACACAGACTATTTGAGCCAAACCCATTCACTTCAATGAGGTGATGCAGTACCTCCTTCTCTTCCGCTGTGCTACGGTGGCATTTAGCCTCCGTTTTGCCCTCTGTTCTTCCTCCACATCATTCTTGCCCTTGAAGGGCTCCAGTATTTTTACCCGGCCAAGTTCCTATGACCCTATCTCTGAGGTCCGGGTAAAGTGACAGTGGGGGAAGGGAAGGTTTCATGTTGGATCACATCGCCATGAGCCTGAGGCCCAAAGGAATGCTGAGCTGTCAGATGTTTCCTTCACAGGACTGAAGTGGTCCAACTGTTGGTCGTTAACAAGTCCATCCAAAACTAGCCTCCTCATTGCAGTCTTAGGTCACAGCGGCCATGCAAATTTCAATGTAGAGCAAGAGTGGAACATTAATGCTATTAAAATCTCACCAAATGGCAATCAAATAATGGAACTCAACTGTGTTGCCTGCCTGGCCTATCGACAAATGTGCAGTTTTTTCCCAGTCCAATGCCCTTTACTGATGGATGGTGTAAGCTCCACACGGCTGCCTTACACTGTGTGTCGAGAATTATTCTGTAGAAGAGCTGCATTCTCCAAGCATTCGCCTTAGATTGTGCCAGTGACGGCGGAAAGCTGGAACACTGAACACAGAAGGGAGGGAGGGACCAGATTGAGCAGGGGGAGCGTTGGGTAGGAGGGAAAAGGGGGCAATGAGTTCACTTCGCTGTGTCACCCAGTGAGAAAAGCTTCATGCTGACGTGCAGTTGCCATTGTTGTCGTAGCTCCACATTGAGTGTGTTAAATTGAAAACATGCTTTTTGTTTTAACTGCTATTTTCCTGTTGACTACTTTCTTATTATTGTTGTTAAGAGAGGAGTAGAAAATGTATTTCTTACATGACAGCAGCATTTTGTCTTGTCTACCATCTGTTACACTTGTGAAGTCAGCCCAGTGTCATTGACCAGATAAACTTCTCAGACACTGGATCATTAGATTTAACAAATTAAAGACTGTGTGGCCACATGAGCCACAGTTTTAATTAGGAGGTGGCAGACTGGTGTCTGTATGAGGTGTTGGAGGTGAAATAAAATGGTGATATCGGTGTCATTTGAAAATTGCACTGTCAGTTACAGTTTCACAGTACTAACTTTGGGTCATCAATATTAATCCCTGTAAGCATCCCACCTTACACAAACCACTCTAATGAATTTCACACTAGGGGCGAGTGCAGATAACATGACTGGTATTAGATAAGTGCTTGGTTTCAGTATGGGGAATTTAACATAAAGCCCAGGTTTGTGAAGCAGCAAGGCCACTCACAAATCCTGTAGCTCCACTGCTGATGGCAGGTGTGTCAGCCCTAAACATCTGAAACTATTAGGCTGTACTAACCTAATGGACAGAATGCACAAAATTATATTAGTTTTTCCTCTCCGGTATAAAATCAATCACTTCTAAGTTTTAAAGCAACACTAGCCCCTATAGCATTTGTCCCTCCCAGTGCAATTGTCTGATATGTAGATACATTTTAGGTTTGACAGTTTTACTTGCACTTTGCCACTTGCGTGTAGATTGAGTTTGCTTGATCACAAATCTGATAATGTCTGTCCTGCATTTTACAAGGTATAGGCAAATCTGGTTTGTCTGTGCTCCAGCTCAGAAGTTGGCGATAATGCACCTGAAGCTGTATATTTACAACTATCACTTTAGCACAGCTGTGTCTTGCAGCTTTATTATCGCAAGGGCACAATAAAACTGGAACATCTAGATTCAAGATTCAGACAAATGCAATAATAGGGAAATTGGGTTGTCATGTTACAGCTGCTCTCCATGGGAAAAGTAGAGCAGAAAGAAATAATAAATGAAATAAAAACAGTACTATTTGTCCATTTTGACCAATTAGTCAAAATCAACAGCTTTCAGCTTGTCCCTTCAATGGTCACCACAGTTTAATGGCCACTGGGAGAAAGGATCTCCAGTGATGTTCTGTGGAGCACTTTACTATGATCAGTCTCTGGCTCAAAGTGCTCCTCTGTGCAGCCAACACACAGTGGAGTGGGTGGGAGGGATTGAGAGAAGTTTGGACAACATTCTCCTCTCAGCCACAGAAGATCCAGCTTCTCCCCCAGAACAGAACCAGCCCTCCTTATTATTTAGTTCCGTCTGTTACTGGCTGCCACCTTCATATTTCATAGAAGATGGAGCTGGCTACCACAGACTCCTAAAATAGCCGGAGCATGGTGGTGGAGAGAGGATTGACGAATTGAGTCCTGGACATCCTGAAGTCCACCACCAGTTCCTTTTGTTTTACTGATGTTGACCTGGAGATGATTGTGCTCACACAGGTTAAAAAAAACTGTCCACCACTGATCAATACTTATCTCCACCCATACATCCAACAACCGCAGAGTCATCAGAAAAGGTGGCAGGACTCTGAGTTGTACCTGAAGGCAGAGGTACACAGGGTGAAGAGAAAGGGAGACAGGACTGTCCCTTTGGGAGCACCTGTGCTGCAGGTCACAGTGTCCGACACAGTTCTGCAGACAGACATACTGGGGTCAGTCAGTGAGGTAGTCCAAGATCCAGGCAACCATGGGGGTGTCATCGAGCATGCTATTTAATCTCTCCCTCAGCAGGACACGCTGCATTGTGTAAAAAGCACTGGACAAGTCAAAGAACATAATCTTTACAGACCCCCCAGGCTTGTCCAGGTGGGTGTAGCTGTAGTGTAGCAGGTGGATGAGAGCACCCCCCCAGAACTAACACTTTCATGATGTGGGGCATTACAACCACAGGTCTGTAGTTACTGGAGACACTGGGGCATGCGACTTTCTGTACTGGCACCAGGCTGATGTTTTCCATCTCACTGCCACCCTGGTTGAAGATGTGCTGAAGGAGGCCAGGTAGCTGTGGGGCACAGGCTTTCAGTACCCTGGGTCTGACTCCATCAGGACCTGCAGCCATTGTGGAGCGAAGCTCTCTCCTCACCTGCTCTGCTGAGATGGTCAGCTTGTTGTTGTTGTTTGGGAACAACACAGAAGCTGATGGAATCTGTAATGCAGCCTGTCAGTCCATCAGTGTCCTCACCAAGTGTCTCACATAGACTTTTCCAATCATTGGCCTCAAAACATCCCTGCAGGGCATATGTGGCCCCCTCAGACTATCCTTTCACTGTTGTGGTGGTGGGGGGCTGCCTTTGAACCACGGGCTTGTACACAGGTAGGAGGTGGATCGGTTCGTGGCAGAAGGGCAGAAGGGCTGTAGATGTGTCCAGTCAGGTTCTTTCCTCTCTCCTCTGATCCGCCCACACTATACTGAAGTATGTGTCAGGCATGTTTTCCTGCCGCCATGTCTCTGTGAAACACATTAGTCTACACTCGAGATATTTTCCTTCCTTATCAGTGCAGTCTACTCGTCCACCTTGTTCTCCAGAGACCTAACGTTGACCATAATCCGAGATGGGAGATGCAGCTTCCACCCTTCCGCTTTTTACCAGCTCTGCAACCTCGAGCCATTTTCCTCCTTATATCGTATGTGATGTTTAAAGTCCAAACGAAACTTAAATCCACAGTGCCGTCTGCTGAAGCCCAATCAGCTGTTCTCGACTTTAAACAAATAAGCGGCTCCAGCTCCATACAACTGTTCTGCACTGCAGAAAAACTTCAGCGATGATAAAAAAAACAAAAATTTTAAATTAAAACTTCTCCAATCTAGATTGAATTTGTCTTAAATAGGGTCTAGTGATGATTTTACCAAGGAATTACCATCCGTCTCCACTACTATTAGTAGCATTTACTTTGAGACTGAGTAGCTATAAGGTATCTAAAAGTGCCCCATAGTATCAGTTCTGATATATTGACATGTTGTTAGATGTCTGTCCATATTGCCCAGCTGTGTTGAGTGTCAGAATTACGTTGTAACAAGCTGCATTTTTATTTTCCAGCGTTCCATTAATGTTTGTTGAAATATGTTTGTATTAAACACACTTGTTCTGTGTCCAGGGCAATCAAGGCATTCCAGGAGGTGCTTTATATTGACCCCAGCTTCTCAAGAGCTAAAGAGATCCACCTGAGGCTGGGATTCATGTTTAAAGTCAACACAGACTACGAGTCAAGCTTAAAGGTAAATCTGGACAATTCTTATATTGTGGCAGCAAGACAGACAGAATGTATTTATTATGTTGCTTTGGACCAGCTGAACGAGGACCTCAGCCCCCTTCTTTGTTACTTTGGGATCAAACTTTAACTTTCTTGAGGTTGTGGGTTGAGGCTCAACCCATATTTTATTCACAGTAGAACATAAACAACATATCAGATGTTGAAACTGAAAAATTGTACCATTTCATGGAAAATATTAGTATTATATTAATATTTATTATTAATGTTATTTTGAATTTAATGGCAGCAACACATCTCAAAAAAAGTTGGAATAGGGCTCAAAAAGGCTGGAAAAATAATTGCAGCAAATCAAAAACAAATGGAGGAGCAACTAACAAGGTTGACAACTAATTGGGTTAATTGGCAACAGGTCAGTAACATGGCTGGATATAAAAGGAGCATTTCAGAGAGACGGGGGCTCTCGAATGTAAAGATCTGCAGAGGTTCACCATCTACAGTATATAATGTCATCAAAAGATTCAAAGAATCAGGAGGAATCTCTGTGCACAAGGGACAAGGCTGAAGGTCAAACTGGATGCTTGTGATCTTCGGGGCCTCAGGCAGCACTGCGTTAAAAACAGGCCTGATTCTCTACTGGACATCACTGTATGGGCTCAGTGAGTTAAAGCTGTATGATGCAAAGAAGAAGCCATATGTGAAAACAATGCAGAAATGCAACTGCACTTTCTGGGCCAAAGCTCATTTAAAAATGGTCTGAGGCAAATTAATCAAAATAACACAGACATCATGTCCTGACTAAAGACAAGAGGAACCATCCAGCTTGTTATCAGCACACAGTTTAAAAACCTGGAGGTGCATTAGTGCCTATGGTGTGGGCAGCTTACACATCTGGAAAGGCTGAAACGTACATAGAAGTTTTAGAGCAACATATGCTCCCATCCTGACGACGTCTCTTTCAGGGAAGACTCTCCATATTTCAGCAAGACAATGCTAAACCACATGCTGCATCCATCACAACAGCATGGCTTCACAGGAGAAGAGTCCGGGTGCTGAAATGGCCTGACTGCAGTCCAGACCTTTCACCAATAGAAACCATTTGGTGCATCATAAAACAAAAAATCAAGGAACAAAGGCCCAGAACTGTTGAGCAGGTAGAATGCTGCATCAGACAAGAATTGGAACATTCCTCTCCTAAAACTTTAATTAGTTGATAAAACAAGAGCGGATCATACATAATGGTAAACATCATCCTCTTCCAACGTTTGTGAGATGTGTTGCTGCCATAAATTCAAAATGAGCTAATATTTTCCATGAAATGGTAAAATTTCGCAGTTTCTACATCTATTTTTGTTTTATTGTGAATAAAATATGGGTTGATGAGGTTTGCAAATCAATGCTTTCTGTTTTTATTTACATTTACACATCATCCCAACTTTTTTGGAATTAGGTTGTACTTAAGTATTCAGTTAGTGTACTTCTACCACCTCTGCACACAGGGTTTCACACTACGTAAACAGTAGCCATGCTGACTCTTGTCCTCCTCGACACTATTAAGATCATCATTGGCTGATTTTTATGTACTACATGAGTAGTGAAGCTTCAGTGTTTGCTCTATTACCTGTGTGGAGACTGTGGACAATGCAATTGAGTTAGAAAATGTCCTGTAGCAGCACGCTATAGTGGTCTCCCTGTTAACATGTGTCTTATTGTACACAACTTATCTCATACATTTGACAAAATATGGTCAACTCATATGACTAATACCTGGGTCTCTGTAAATAAAAAGACTGCTTATCATGTGAATGAGGAAAATATCAGAGTATTATCTTCTAGAATTATAATCTCACTGAAGTGGGAGTCATACAAGTCTTTATTCTTCCTAAATAGACTCATCCTGCCTAGCAGTCCTGATTAACAAAGGCTGGTAGATCATCTGTCTTCTCTGTGTGAACTAAACCTCCTCTATCTCCTGACACCTGTGAGCAATGGATGTCCAGACAGTAATGAGGAGCTTTGTGACTGAAGCCTATGGATCTATTGTTGTCTAAGAGTCTTGGTTCCCTTTAGGAGCAGACTGCCATCTGATCCTGGGCTTTGTCCTGCTCCAGATGTATCTATATTTTTTACTATTACTGTTTTATTGTATTACCATGATTCGAGCCTCAGAGAATATGTTTTTGCATTTGTACTTATGTTTATTACATGTTGGTGGTTGAATTAGCTTTACAACATTACAATAGTGTTAAAGTGTGCGCTTGATAGTTTCAGCCAATTGACACTAAAATTGAAGGTAGGCAGTGTCCATAAGATGGTGTACTATAATATGTATCCATAAGTTAGGCCTTGGTGGCTGGGTGGAGCCACACCTGATGAGGTGGGATTCAAACCCGTGGCCTTCTGTTTCCCAACCCAATGCTCTTCCAATGATCCACCAGGCCACCTCAAAGCACGTTCCATGACCGGGAATCGAACATAGGCCGTGGCAGTGAAAGCGCTGAATCCTATCCACTAGACCAGAACGGAGCCGTGTATAGAATAACTGTATTAAGCCTTGTAGTGATACTGTTGATCGATTTAAGTAGGCTGCACATGCTCCAGTTTCTCACTCTGTCTTGGAAGCACCCCTCCCTCTTACTCCTGGCTCATTTCCACCAACACACACACACATCTGCCCTGGTTATCTACAGGGAGGGGTGGGTGCATGTTTAGTGGAGCATTGAATAGAGATTGAATAAAGGTTGGAGAGAGGGAGAAAGGGGGAAATGGAAAAGGCTGCAGATGATGACTGCGGGGAGAAAGGGAATGTAAAGACAGGTTTTTATGGGGGATGCAGGTTTCATAGTGCTTCCCCTTCCTCCTTGTTTCTCTTGAGCACACTTTAGGTAGAGGAAGAGGCTGAGTGGCATCATGTGACAGAGAGATGCCTGCAGTGTCTGAGAATACTCTGTAACCTAATTTGGAGCACTGCAGTTCTAGATATAACTCAAAGTCACTGACAGTCCTCTATACACAAACTTCATTCCATCAGTGGCTGCACATTTAGCCAGTGAGAGGACAGGAAGATGATTGCAAGAGTGTGTGTTCAGGCATTGTTTTGGTAATGTGATGAGTTGAGCAGTGAGGAGAAGAGCTTTGAGATGACTGAGGAAGGGGGAGAGGCAAAGAGACAGGGAGAGGTGGTGTGCGTCTGCACGTTCCGGCTTTGAGGTATTGTGTGTCATCTCTCTGCACTCTCTACTGCAGCCGTCTGCTGAATAGTAATCAGTGACACCAGGATAGAAAAGGGGGAAGGAGGGGGTGAGAGAGAGAGAGAGAGAGGAAGAAAAAAGATAGCAGCGAGAGAGAGAGAGAGAGAGAGGGGAAGGCGAGACATGGGAAGGGAGGTGGAATGCCAAGCTGACAATCCTGCTGCATTATCTGCCTGGTGGTAGAGCAAGTGTGAAAGAGAAGGAGGGATAGAAGAAGCTGAGGGAGAGATCTACAGGAGGATGCGGTGTGTGGGGGTTCCAGGAGGAGTGTGATATGGCAGTGATCTAGGTAATGCACTTGGGTGTGTGGGTGTGTGTGCATGCATGCATTGGGACAACTGCCTGTGATGCTTGTCGGATGTTTTGTGGCTCATAAGCTCATAGCCCTTAAAAGGGAGTTTATTCTAAGCTGTGTGTGTGTGTGTGCGTGTGCGTGTGCGTGCACATGTGTGAAGCTCCAGTGGCCCTGGGGTGAACTATGTGAGAAAAGATCCAGCTGGACGCTTCCTTTTTTCCTGTCTGACATTGGCCGACCATGTACAGTAGCTGCTGCTGCAAGACTGCAGACTCTACCTTTTAAGTGTGTGTGTGTGTGTGTGTGGTTACAGCTATCTGACATGGGCCTCTGTGGCAGATAGTAACATTTGCCTTTAAGCTTGCAGCAAAAGCTAATTAGAGAAACCTCACCATAGTTGAACAGTGCTGTAAGGCAGCCCAGGCAGTGCAGCCTGTTCTGTAGCTGTGTGCTAGATTCATGCGCACGATTCCCAGTCTTAACTGACCCAGATAAGACTTTATTGGTGGTGCCCCTTTAAATGCCTGAGGCTGTGCTCGGCGACTGTGCTGAGGTTATGGTGTATGGAATCTATCACTTGAAGCCATCACTGGGTGCTTGAGTGTTCTCTCTACAGATTTTCAAAATCAGAGCTCTTCACTGGGATTTAATTTCTTCTCTCAGCTCAGGTGAATTTTAACAAACCCAACATCAGAATGTAGGTGGCAAACACAGGAGTTACATGGAAGAGTCCTCAGCTTTTCAGGAGAAAGCCGGGGGGGATGCACCAGACAGCTGTCTCTGTAGCCATGTGATGCACTTATGTGCTAATCTGTTCAGTGACCCTGGATGGAGATATTTGCTGGTAGTGTGCCACGCCTTGGCAGCCAGGCTAAGCCTCTGCAGACATCTGCTTGACCCACCAACCCTGTTTTAAATCAGATGAGAGTATAGGATACTACTCTTAACTAGTGGGCGTCTTATTTACAGGGCTTTGAAGGAAACATTGGAGCAAGTTAAGTGATCCAGAGGCAACAATGATTATGGTTCAGCCCCTCCAGCTAACAATGTCCTCATGTTACAGTCTCCAGGCTTCATTCATGACTTGTTAAGGATCAGCTAAGACTGTCAGTAAAGCAGAATAAATATAATAAGAAATGTAATTATGATGTATAAGTAATGCAGTGCTTTATGTTCTTTGATTTGATTTTTGAAGATTTAATTAGATGTTTATTTTATTTATGCAGTCTCTTTTGTATGAACACATGAAAATGCATTTGCATTCATAATAACATGTCCTTTTTTTTTTCTTTGCAGCATTTTCAGCTGGCTTTGATTGACTCCAATCTCTGCACTTTGTCCAAAGCTGAAAGTAAGTAGCATTAGTATAATTAGCAGAGGCCACAATAAACCCTGCCGCACGCCGCAGTGTAATGCAGTAAGAGCTTTTCGTGCACCAGCTTGTCGATGGCAGAAAGCAAATATTGAAAGGGCACCGGAATATTTCTTCAGAGCAATTTTTCTCCTCTCTACTGCTCTTTCCCTGTTGACTCTGCCTAAGTCTTGGGTTGCCAAGGAGACAGCTTACGGAGAGAGAGGGAGATGGAAGTGCTTGCATGCACATTGCACCCTGCGATTTCGGATTACATGAGCACTCTAGGGATACTGTCCCTCTCCCGTCTGTGTTCTGTACTGTTTGCAGACTGTAGACACTGGTTGTGATTGGGTTACGTGTATAACATCTTTATTTTTTCTTTTTTGTTTTAACAAATAAAGCCTAACTTTTCTTTCCTCTGCTTTTTTCCCAACAGTTCAGTTCCATATTGCTCATTTGTATGAGATCCAGGTAAGCAGTAAATTATTTTTTAATCATTTGAGCAGATGAATATTGTCACTAAAGTTCATCTTTAAGTATGATTACAAGAATGCAGCAGTTATTCTGTACGATTGTTCGACTTGATCCCTATCTCTAGTCAAAGCAGGACTGACAGACTATAAGCCCCTGTCATTTATTGGCCCCAATGTTTACCCTGCAGTGTCTTTATTGTGTTCTGACAGGAAGAATCCTGGGGGTTGTTTCACAAGCTTGGTATAACAGACTGTTAATGTTTGAGTTGACAAACCCTGAAAACTCATAGTTTTGCAGAGTACTGAGTATGTTGCCTCTGAGTGGAACGCTGACGCTATCATTCACTCTGGCACCTGCTAAACAAAGACCAGAGCTCGGTTTTCATCTAGTGGAGTTACAAATATTTTTTTAAACTGTGATAATGCAGCTGTTTTAGAGATTAGAGTTTAAAAATAATTTGTCAATAAATATATTTAAAATCTTGATCACCATCATTTAACCTATATTTGGACGTGAATTAACGACAACCTGTTCAAGACAAGGATTATTGCACCTATTTTCTCAACACATGGTCTGTATTAAAGGCACAATACCGGTACAGAAGGTCATAAGCTTCTTTTCCATTGCGTGGTTTCACTTAGCCCAACTCTACTGCCACAGCAAAGGAGATAACTGTTCCCCAGAAGAAGCTAAAGGCTTTTAGTGTCACCTCAGATCACTGTGAACTTCTGTGGAGGTGATAACCAAAACATTGGAGGCAGCAGGTACTTTCCAGAACTTTTCCACAGAACTAGCAAAAGCAAATCAACGCCCAATTATGTGATTATTCAATTATGCTGCGCCAAGCAGCATATTTCCAACCTGAGTGTTATATGCCGCAGTAACTATGACAGGAATGTTCCAACAGCGTGACCCTTGACTTTTGAGTCCATAGGTGTTTTCAGACCAGAGGAACTTAAGCATAGTTCTTAGAACTGATGTAGGAAGTTGTGCACAATGCAGAAACTGAGAAGAATAATATTTCCTGAAATGCCCCTTTGAGGGACCTTTTAGCTCCTATTCCAGAGTAAATGTACTCCCAGCAAAACAGGAACCATGAGTGACTGTAGCACTGAGAGGTCTGCTCTGTCAGGATGAGGTAGAAGACCACAGTCTCACAAACTCATGTAACCATACATACAGACTGTCAGAAACTGAAAACTCAGTTTAGACTTTTTAAACTCAGTTTTCACTAAAATCACTTCAGTAAAAAGGCTGGCACCATGTTTGAAGAACAATCCCATATCTCTTCAATACAAGCTTCAAAAGCTCCTCTCTGCAGGTACCGGGTGTCTTTGCCTTCACTCCATTCACTGTTACTGAAGTATTACATGCGTTTCAGTCCTTATATTCAAAAAAAAAAAAACCAAACCAAAAAAAAGCAACTGGTCCAGATGAGCTTGAACCATATGTTTTTAAACTGGCTGCAACAGTTGTGGCAGTTGATGCTGTCAACTGGCTTCAGAGCTGTTGAAATGACTGTGTACAGTTTGTCAGGATGGGTAACATTATTTTTGATCCATTTGACTTATCAAAGGAAATACCTCAGGGTTCTATCCTAGGCCCACTGCTTTTTTTACTATATGTTAATAACGAGTCACTGTATAATTCTGTACTCTTTTGGTTCATCTATTAAAACAGCAGCTGCTAATGTGCAGTCTGATTTTAACTCATTACAGCATTCACTTATTGACTATAAACTGTTTTTAAATATAATATTTTCACCAAGTCAAGCTAAAAGACCATCCATCTCTATTAAAGCCTTATATGGTATTCATATAGAGTATCTGTTATTCATGTTCTGCTGGGTTATTACTTTGTTTCTGTCGCAGCTTGACTACGGTGACATTGTCTATGGTTTTGCCTGTACTTCAGTTCTTGCTAAACTTGATTCTCTGAATCATTGTGCATTGAGATTTATAACTCTGGTTACAGAACACATCAGTGTGTGCCCCATATCCTGGTTAGTTGGACGTCTCTTTCTAATTGCAGGAAGCAGCACTGGTACATTTTCATATGTAAGGCTCTACTGGGTAAACTACCTCATTATACCAGGTCTATTTTTGTCCCTGAGCAATGTTCATACAACCTGAGATCCACCAACCCGCTTCGTTTTAAGGTCCCAACTGTGAGAAATTAAGCTCGTAGAAAAAGTAATATTTTGTTCCCTGTTCATGTAACAATTTGCAGACTCTATTAAAACTGAACGTTTTAATCTCATTATCCTCTTTTTAACAGAAATTAACTGTAATTTACACCCCATCCTGCTCCTGTATTTAGTGATTGTTTTTTTTTTTTTTGTCTTTTGTGCTTGATGTTTTCTCTTTTTTTCTTTTTTTGCTTTACTTTATTTACTGAATTTTGTCTCATCGGTTATGTGATCAACCTTTCTTTTTGTATCCCGTCGCCCTATTGGCCAGGTCACCATTGAATTAAGGTTCAACTAAAAACTAAAAAATCTCAGTTCATACTCAAGGTCAGTAAGGTCACCCACTTAAAACAAGCAGTGGGCTCAATCACTCAGGTTCCCCAAATACACAAAGCATTCACCTAACTGCAGAAACACTTAGAGCTTCCAGACGTGTTGAGTCTGGCCTGTCCTCATCCACGCTGACCCTCCCCCGTGTTGGTGTCTGGCTGGTCATTACGAGTATGAGGAGGTCTTGAGGCTCTTTGTGTCTGTCCACATAGAATCATAAAACACCCTGACCTCCCGTCTGCTTTAAACAACCTCTGTCTTTTTTTTTTTCTTCTTTCTCCTCCTCTCATTCCACTTGCAGAAGAAATACAGAGCAGCAAAAGAAACTTACGAAAGTCTGCTGCAAACAGAAAATCTTCCTGCACAGGTGAAGGCGACCACACTGCAACAACTTGGTGAGTGCCGCCTGCTCATGCATGCTACACGCCTCCACATGTAAATGTAACAGAATTTGCTTAAAAGTTTAACACTCTCTAGCATGAAGAACTTTGCATGCTAATAAAGTAACTCTGTAATAGTTACTGGGTCCTCTGAGGATGCTTTATACCATTATTTTGTTCAGTAAAGGGCTTTTTCTCTCTTTTCAAAAGCTCTGTGTCAGTGTGTGTTTTGCAACGGAGCATGGTTTTCTGTTGTTCCCTTCCCCCACCCAGGGTGTAGACACACAAATGTATAATTATGTTGTATGGGTGCATTTGTGAGGATTGGCATTATTTTAGAAAAGAGTTGTGCTAATAAACATAATGATGTCACTCTGCAGGCAGAATTTTAGAGTTTCTTGTATGCACAGTTCAAGGTCATGGGAGATTCGAGAATTACTGCACCGCTTAATTAAGAGTTTTGTTTTGTCTTTTTTTTTAATGTGATGACGCATTACAATCAAAACTGCAGCAATGCTAGTAGTTTACTGAAGCACAGTAAGTTTTCTAAAATCATAATAAGTTTGTAGATTCCTTTGTTCTCAGTTCATCTAGAACTTGATGACAGTAGTTGGTGATACACAGTGACGAGTGACTCCACAGTGCTGAGCAGAGAAAAGCAGAGAAACTTTCATGTTAATGGGAATTTGCTACGGCACGTAGTCATGGCTTGGATTAACTTCACACAATCATTTTGTGATATTACAAATACATGTTTCTCAAAACACGAGTGGCAATTAACAGACAGGTGGAACTGCCCATTAGAAGGTTAATTAAGGTTGGTTAATAAATATGTGTTTGACGCTCGAGTCTGTGAAAGGCAGTAAAGGCAGCTGTGCTCATGTAGGAGCAGAGCAACATAATGCAACAGGTGTTGTTAAAGCTCTTTGTCTTCAATGTACACCCACAGTGGGAGGCTAACTTGCATTGGACAAGACAAAATGGATTCATTTTTTATACTTTGCAGAAGAAATATTACACAAATCAAGATGATTTACTATTTCACCTTGTGTTGTAAAGTAAACTTGAGTAGCCAAGAGTATTGAGCATTGAGTTTATCCATAGCAGCCATAGGTAACAGCCTACCATTACATTTTTAATATGTCAAATTGGACATATTAAAACGTCTAATACCATCGTGGGAAAATGTAATTTAGACATATTAAATACAAGTGATCGGAACCAACAGCAGTGTCTGCTCTGCTTAAGTTTATATACTATACTGTTGCCTCATAAATATTATTTGGATATTGAAGACTTACTCTACATTCTGTCTGCAGGATCTCATCTTAATTCTGGGCATTTTTCTTTTTTCCCCCCATGTTCTTTTCAGCACATTTCTCTGTCCTAATAAAAGCACACATCGCATATCGCTGCCACATTTGTTTTGGCACAGGAACACACAAGAATTCTAATCTGGCTGCATTTGCTGGTTTGTCTGCCTTAGAACTTCTAGTCGGTCAGTGTGTTGCCCACAGTTTTCTCAGTTGTCAGGTGTGTGCTTCCTTTAGACTGTCAGATTTCATGTCTAGACAGTTGGTGAAAACAGTGTTTTAGTGTGAACCATCCCCAACTTTAAGCTCAGCAATTTGAAACAGAAACGACTGTCTCAATAAATGAGACAAAACTGCTTATCTTTGTATTAAAAGGACATTTCATGCCTTATGGCAGCTGATTTTGCCCTAATCAGACAGAATTTTCATCTCGTGTATACACATGAATGTATATTTCCTTGCCCAACATATCTGAGATCAGTATTTCACCCTCAATCACAGCCAGAGCAGGTTCCCTCCACCTGTTCAGAATTTAATGCAGATGTTTTCAGAAGTGTTGTATAAAGGTTTCGTGGATCTGGACAGTGATTCTGAGGTTGTCTAGTAACAATCCTAAAAAAAGATGTTTTTTTTTTTTTTATGCAGGCTTCAACAAAAGAGTACAGGGCACCTTGCGTTTTGTAGCCTGAAAAGGCACTTTGTCTCATCAGGCCCTAAAGCAGAAGCAGTGCAGCAGTAGCCTTAGAATGAACCAGCATCTTGTGGTTGATTAGGTGATAATTTTCTGTACTGTCAGTTTGCTTATTGAAAATGTACTGTGACGAAGACGGGAAACAGCAATTAGGCTTTACCTCACAGACATTTCAATTTGCCTTCCCTCCTCTGTGTAGACAAACCCCCCCCACCCACCCATTTACTTTGTTGTAAATGGGTGCTGTAGTCTAGCCTGCTGTGGTTGTCATGGTGACCTGTGGAGCTCGCCACAGGTATATAGGAGAATTCTGTGACTATCTTCCTGAGAGCTTGTTTATTTACGTGTGTGTGTGTGTGTCTGTGCGTGTGTGTGTGTGGACCCACATGTGGAAATGGTTGGACAGCAGGAAGAAGCGGTTTGCAAAGACTCATTCATATCAGTCCTACTGAAGTGTCGGGGTGTGTTAAGAAACCCCTCCTCCCTCTTCCTCTTTTTCTTTCCCCCCTTGCTGTTTCATTTGAGACCCTTGGAAGAACAAGCCATTTGTTCTGTTGGTGTGTGTAGATGAACCACACACCAACAGACAGTGGTTGTAACTTCCGTATGAGTACTGTGGATACAAATTCATGCACTTGAATAATATGAGTAGTGCCAACTGTATTTTTGCTGTTGCATGTAGTAGCAGTGAATTTATTTGATTATTTATTTGTAATTTTTTAGACTTGGTCACCACTGATCATTTTGCCGTTTTCCTCCAGGCTGGATGCATCACACGGTGGAGCAGCTCGGGGACAAAGGCACCAAAAACAGCTATGCCATCCAGTGTCTGCAGAAGTCTTTAGAAGCAGACCCAAACTCGGGCCAGTCCTGGTACTTTCTCGGCAGGTAAGACAAACAAAGCTGTGAGGTGTTTGCCTGTTGTTATAGGGTCTGTACATTTCGTGAGTCCTGATTAGCCTGTTTGTTTTACCTAGTAGCCATCTGCCAGTGTGCTGTGATAGTAATCTTGGCTTCTTAAGTGTTTTGTTAGTTGAATAATAATGGATAGTGATTCATGCTCCATAGGGCCTTTTGTAGGCATGTGATTCACATCACTCTTGTCCCTGTGCTGCTAAGCTGTGTTTCTCTCGGGGGCAGATAATCAGGCCAAATGCACACAGGTGCTGGAATGAGTCCCACAAGATCCATGCTGTCCCTTTGGGTGATCAGTACTGTCTGTGTGAAACCCGTTTTGGTTTACTCTTTCTTTTTACACTGAGAAGGCTGAACTTTACACACTGATGTACAAAATGAATGTTTGTCCAGACATTGCACACCAGAGTCAAGATGGTGAATGTGCTGTAGCACAGTCTGCTCTCATCTCCATTAGAGGTTGTTCCTGCAGTTTTGGTAAAACCATTATTTGTGTAACTTGGTAGCACTCAGATTCTAACGTGGTTAATTAGTGGCACACAATCAGTTGAAGAGCAGCTATTTTAAGCTGCGTAAATCAGTAACTAGACCCTTGTCCCTCATTTTGACTAACTGCCCCTGAGCTTTTCCAAATTGGCCTCTGGTGTGTTTAAATCTGAGACTGGTGATTTGACCTTGTACATGGAAAGTCACATTTTTAACATGCTCTGGACTAGAGGCCACCACTGTGACGCATTCCATGCAAACCATTACATCTTAGTTTGGTGCACTGTGAACAATAGTCGTCTATTAATTAGAAGAATGCAGTTATACTATCTGACACTGTGTTAAAAGTAATTTGGTTTCGTGTGTGTGTGATCTAAAAGGAGTGTGCATGGAAGTACTGTGCCATGAGCCTGAAATTTTTAGCAAAAGTTCTTCTGCTTTATGTGATCAGCACTACTTTGTTAATTGTTTGTAGTCATTTTAGTATCACTGTGTATGTCTATGCGGTCTTCTCCCCTCTAGGTGCTACTCCAGTATTGGGAAGGTGCAGGATGCCTTCATCTCTTACCGTCAGTCTATCGATAAGTCGGAGGCCAGTGCTGACACCTGGTGCTCCATAGGGTAAGGACAAAAACATGCAGTACAATCTTACTTTGTGAGGAACTGCAGCAGTCATTTGGAGATACAGACACCTGCACACAAGAAACATGGTTACTACTCTGGACAGTAGCAACAGCAGCAAGGAGAAGTGCTCAAAGTGGTTGTGTTTGACTGAACAACATGAAAAATGTGTAACCACGTCACAAAACAAAGTAATGTTAAAATAAAAGTTGCACACTTTTGATCCACCAACCTAGCATCTTATTAGCTTGTCTAAAGTGTGCACAGTCTGTGCACACTAACATTAGTGCAGAGTTTCCAGATTAGTTATACAACCTCAATTCCAAAAAAGTTGGGTGTGTAAAGCGTAAATAAAAACAATGCAATGATTTGCAAAATCGTATCAACCCAAATTATATTTAGAATAGCACATAAACAATATATCAGATGTTGAAACAGATATTTTACACACATGTAAAATATTAGCTCATTTTGAATTCGATGGCACCAACACATCTCCCAAATAACGAAATAGGGGCAACAAAAGGCTGGAAAAGTAAATGCTGCAAATCAAAAACAAATGGAGGAGCAATTGCCAACTAATTAGGTTAATTAGCAACAGGTCAGTAACATGACGAAGTATAAAAGGAGCTTTTCAGAGGGGCAGAGGGTATCATATGTAAAGATGGGCAGAGGTTCACCAATCCGCAGCAAACTGCATCTGGAAATTGTAGAACGATTTCAGAAAAATGTTCCTCAACGTAAGATTGCAAAGACTTTGAAGATCCCACCATCTACAGTAAATAATATCATCAAAAGATTCAGATAATCAGGAGGAATTTCTGTGCACAAGGGACAAGGCCGAAGGTCAAACTGGATGCATGTGATCTTAGGGGCCTCAGGCAGCACTGCCTTAAAAACTGGCCTGATTCTCTACTGGACATCACTGCGTGGGCTCAGGAACACTTCCAGAAACCACAGAACACAGGTCACGGATCCACAATCCACAAATGTAAGTTAAAGCTCTATCACTCAAAGAAGAAGCCAGATGTGAACACAATCCAGAAACACTGGCGTGTTTTGGAAAACTACTGTGGTCAGATTAATCAAAATTTGAAATTCTTTTTGGAAACCAAGGACGTCGTGTCCTGCGGGACTAGAGAGGAGAGGGACCATTTGGCTTGTTGTCTTGCCAATAAAAAAAACATTTGTTGCATCATAAAACCAAAAATCCGGCAACAAAGACCCATGACTGTTGAGCAGCTAGAGTCCTGCACCAGACAAGAAGGGGACATTCTTCTCCTAAACTCCAGCTACTGGTCTCCTCACTTCTCAGACATTTACAGACAGTTCTATAAAGCAGAGGGGATGCTGCACCATGGAAAACTTTACACACTTCCAACTTTTCCATGATGTGTTTCTGCCAATAAATTCAAAATGAGCTGATATTTTCCATGAAATGGTAAAATGTCTAAGTTAAAATCTGATATGTTTATGTTCTATTCTGAAAAAAATATGGGGGGATGGGCTTTGCAAATCATTGCATTTTGTTTTTATTTATGTTTTACACATCATCCCAACTTTTGGGGAATTGGGGTTGCAGATGAAGCAGCTGCAGTGTGACAGAAGATGCTGGGAGGGAAGGGATGACAGAGAACTTGGAGGGTGAGGAAGGAGCTATAGATAGATGTAGGAAGTGTGGGTTATGTCCTCTGGGAGTCGGGAGGATTTAGAAAGAGAAGGACCTACATTCTGGAGGTTGGCTAAGAATCAGCTCGCCTCTTTTCCTCTGCCTCCAGGGTGCTGTACCAGCAGCAGAACCAGCCTATGGATGCTCTGCAGGCCTACATCTGCGCTGTTCAGCTGGACCACAGCCACGCCGCCGCCTGGATGGATCTCGGCACCCTGTACGAGTCCTGCGGCCAGCCTCAAGACGCTATCAAGTGCTACATCAATGCTACTCGCAGCAAGGCCTGCCTCAACACTGCTGTACTCACACAACGCATCAAACTGCTGCAGGTAGGAGGGTTTTACATCAGACGCCCCCTGTTTATTAGATGCCGTGTAGTGTTTTTTGGTGCTGTGTTTATTGCCGCTCACTGGCAAAGCAATCGGCTTTTTAAACGCAGATTGTGCTCTGGTCATTTCGATTTCTGATCACTGAGATATGAATGCTGATTCATATTGAGGTGTAAACACACTTTCCTCACCTGTAATATTAAAACGCACTCTTTCATGGCATTGAACATTTCTGTGATATCCTGTATGTGGTTGCCTAAGACGCCGCCTGTGAGCAAGCAGTAGACTTTGCCTTTCTTGTAAAACCGAAGTTCAGCACTAAAGTTTGTGTCTTACACAATTTCTCCTAGGCACAGTTGTGTAACCCACAGCCAGGTAGTCTGCAGAGTAAGAGCAAAATGCTCCCTAGTATTGAGGAGGCTTGGAGCCTACCCATTCCTGCTGAGCTCACGTCCAGACAGGGGGCCTTGAACACTGCACAGGCACAGCAGGTGAGATCCAGCCTATACAACAGACTCCAGTCTCTTTGGAACTACTTCAACAATATATTTTTGAGCGATTATTAAAGCTGAGGCCTCCTTCTGATGTGTTCAGACAGTATAGCTACAACAGACAGTATTGATGCCTCCAAAGTCCTGGTCTGCATCCACAGCCAGTATGGTCTTCTGAACTAAGCGATGAACCTGGATGTATTCTGAAGGGCAATAATCTAATAGTGTAGTTGACCCTCATGATGCCTCTAAGGTTCTTATCCTTAATGCAAAGACGCACATATTTTGTTCACTTAATGTAACAAATTCAGGAAATCGAGAGTGTAAATATTCATGGTTAGTGGAAACACAAGTAGTTTGAATGCATGTTTTTCTGTCATGTATTTGCCACTCACCTTAATTTTTCTCTTCTGAAAATGGAAAATGGCCCACACCTCTTCCAGAGTGTGACGGATCCTCGCCCTGCACATTTACCCTCAAGACTTCTCACCCGCTTAGATTTAGATTTTGTTTTATTTTTTTTTCTTTGAAAACTGTCATCGTCCACTTTTGGCTTCCAACACCATCATTTCCATCATTAGCACCTGCATGATCTGCTCCAAACACTGAAGGGGAAACATTTAAAGTGATTTGTTTTTTAAATTCCCACATAAACCCAGTTTTAGGTTTGTTTGCTTTGTAGCATTTTATGTGTGATTGATCAAATGTCTTCTTGTAAACGTTATTAATGTTGCAACCAAGTACTTGGTCTTAGAATAGAACACAGTATGTTGTACAGCCAAGTAACAGTCACAATTACAAAATGACATTGTTGTGCATTTCAATCCCAGCATAAAGACACATGTGAATATCGTATCAAGTGTATTCTCACCAACCCCAGTGTCAATCTGCAGAAAAACCTGTATTTATGTCTGTTTTCTTCTTTTTAAAATGTAACATTATGGTCTGTTTTCAACTGTAGCGTACTTGATAAAGACACCTTGGAAGACATTTGTTAGGACAACGTGTCCTGACAAACTGTGTCTGTGCTGTATTTCTAGGCCTGCAAGGGGGAGGGAGGCCAGCCTGCCAGCAATCACACAGAGCCACAGGCCAGTCCTGCCAAGAAAAAACGCACTGCCAGTCCAGCTAAGGTACTGTTCACATCAACTTCATTAAGTTGTTGGACACGTTTTAAAGGTGAGCAGCTGGAGAGTTTTGAATTCTTTCTGTCTCTCTCCCAGATTGTTGCAGATTCATGGGCCAACAAGCCCAATCAACAGCAGATCCCTAGCTGGTACCTAACGCCACAGAAGCTTCAGGTAGGAAAATGACTCAAGTGGTTTTTTTGCCAGCATAAAAATGAATGGTCTTTGGAGAAAGTCACTGAGTTCAGAAACTTACTAAGTAGGTAGGCTTCATTTCCACTGCAGGAACTTTTCCCGTGCACCTACCTGCATTTCTAGGAGCCAGGATTAAAAAGGATTAAAGATGTCCTATTTTTACTTATATTTAGCAACCGAACATTTAATATTTAAATGCATTTTTTTTTTCTTTGAGCAAGTGAATGAGAAAGTAGTCAAACTAAAATTCATTTTAAATTAAAATTAAAACTAAGTTCAAATTATTTTTAAAAAGGTGATGATATGTGCATATCGTTCTCGCTACAGGACAGTTCTTATCGTGCACCACCAGTAGTGAAAATTAAGGCCTTTTAATTGGGTGCAAAAGAAATGAGTTGGGATTCTGTCTTTGTCCTTTAACCCCTACGTGTGTTTGTTGATTTAAAAATACCAGTTTGCTCTCAATTATTTTGGACAATCATGTATTTAAATGCATGTGACTGTGAGCTGCTGAATGAATAAAACTCTGTTGTGAAATACGCAGCACCTGGATCACTTGCGGAGCAACAGGGCGAACCTCAAGCCCCAACAGATGCAGATGCTGGAGCAGCTGGAGAACCAGTTTGCTCTCATGCAGCAGCATCAACAGCAGGTACATGAAGCAGGAACATACATGGAGGTTTCTACCTGTTGTGTAAAGCTCCTGTCGAAACTTAAACTCACGCTTTCCTCTGTCTGCGTCAGGTGAGGCAGCAGGCAGCAGCAGGTGTCCGACCACGGCCCGGCCTTCCCAATGGTCCTTCCACGGTGCCCTCCCAGCACCACGCAGGCCTCTCCTGCAGCTCCCCCCACAATCACGCAGCCCTCCAGCCCCCATGTGCCCCCCAGCCCACAGCCAACGGAACCTCGAGTCCTTTAGCAGGGCTGTCGGGACACCCGGACAACGGTCACACCCTGGGTCTGGGAGGAGTTGGTGGCGTGAGCAACGGAAACGTGCCTTACCCACAGCAGAACTCTCTACCTCACAACTGCACAGCCGCCAATCACCCCAGCACCAGCAGCACTACGAGCAGTCCCAGTCAAACAGAGGAGACCTGGAGGAGCCAACAACACAACACTACGACTCAGGCATGTCTCTGGTTCCTGTTATCTTATTATTTTTACATGCTTTTGTTGATGTTGAAATCTAACGATTGTGTCATTATTATTAATAACATAATGTATCTTTATCTTTTTCTAGGGGCTTCAAAAAGGTCCAGGTTCACATTTGGCAGGTCCCAATGGAGAACCCCCTTTCTCTTCTTCCTCCTCTTCCCCTCACACCTCGTTCTCTTCCTCTGCCATTCTGAATCAGGTCGGACATTCCTCTGGGCCCTGCACTGCCTCCTCCTCAGCCTCCTCTTTATCCCCCACCTCTCCTCAGTCTACACCCAACCACTTGTCCTCGCCCCCCCACTCCGCCACTACCTCAGGGGTCCACACCAAAGACGCAACGCCTTCAGGGGGCAACAATGGCAGCAGCGGTGCAGCTGCCACTTTGCCATCAGGCACAGAAGCCACCGGCAGGCATTCCGCAGGGACACCCCTTAGTCCCAGCACCACACCTGCACAGGGATTGACTAATCACGTCCAGCCGCAGGTGACGGACAGTTCTGCTAGCCTATCTCAGCCTGGCACTCCTGCCCCCGGCGTGCTAAGTTCAGACAATCCTAAGCTCTCAGCCTTGCGAAAGGGAAAAGCCAATACTAATGAAGATAACTACAGTAACCATGGAGAGCCTTCCTCAGAGAAAATCAACAACGGCCACCCAGGTCTCCACGCCGCCTCCAAGCCTGTATCGGAGTGCTCAGTGGCATCCTCGCCACTTTCAGCCACTGCTACACCCTCTCCCCATTCAACAGACCCTTCCACTACAAACAGCCTCTCCTGCCTTAATGGCCCATCCAGCAGCCAGGGGCCCACGCTCAATGGAAAGGGGCTGGGGGACTCCCAGAGCCCACTGAAGGCAGAGCCCTCAGGAATAGCTCATAGGCGCACAATTCCTGCAGGTCTGGCTCCCTGGTCCTCAGTCTCCATCTACCCTAGCTCCAGTGAAGTTCTCAAAGCTTGCAGGTAAGATGTCTGCACGACACCTGTTGTTCTTAGTCAAGCTGTGAAATATTACTACAAATAAATAAAGTGTGTGTTAAAACTGAAAACCCTAGAAATCAGTAAAATGCTTAATGTGACTTAATGTTTTCGGTGTCTTTAAAATAATTTATTTTGAGAATTAATTTTTTCAATAAATGTATTTATTGGACAAAAAAATATTTATTTAAAAAAAAAAATGCCTACATACAGCTTTTACTGAAAAGCTGTGTTTCCAAAATCCGTGTAGGGAAACCTGAGTTACCAAATAGATTCATCTGCCGTGTATACGAGTCACTGTGTTTGTAATTAGCCTTCTCCAACAGCGCTCGACTGCAGACAGGAACATGAAGCTGAGTGAATGCAACCTCATTTTAAAAATGAATTCTACGTACAGATAAAAATGTTTATAACTTGTTACTTTGCACTTTGGATCAGCTGTGTCTTTTCTCTCTTTTGCTTTCTCTCCCTCTGTGCTGTCACTGCAGCAGCATCACCACAACCAAAAAAAAAAGTCAGGAAGCATCATTTTGCATTTAAAACTTGCTTCAACGCACAGTTCCAGGAACCAGGTTTCTTAAGTCACTGACCGTGAATGTTTGCAGTCTCACACAGTTTATTTAAATGGACAACAGTTCTGTCCAAGCTGATAATCTGTCCTCTCTCCCCTACGCTCCGGCGTGTAGGAACCTGGGGAGGAATGGCCTGTCGACTAGCAGCATCCTCCTGGATAAGTGTCCCCCGCCTCGACCACCTGGTGTGCCCGCTCCTCCGCTGCCAAAGGACAAACTCAATCCTCCAACACCCAGTATTTATGTGCGTACACCAAAGAAGGAGAAGTATTCACCGTGTTGTTGTGTGCAGAGTTTAGAGCAACAGTATCTTGGCTACAGCACCAAAATACAAACACACTCAGTCTGCTCTTGTTTACTGTGTTGATGCTCTCAATAAGTCTGGAGTCAATCCACCTTCCCTGACTGCCCCTGTGTCTCCTCTGACATAACAGCTAGAAAACAAGAGGGACGCATTTTTCCCTCCCCTTCATCAGTTCTGCACCAGCCCCGCCAACCCGGTCACAGTCATCAGAGGACTGGCTGGTGCTCTTAAACTCGGTAAGAGACAAGAAACACTCCATTTGCACCACATTGTCAGAAAGTGTGTAAATGAGTTTGATGAGGCTGCATCGACAGCAGCTGTGCGTGTGAAAGAATGACTGGATGTTTGTGGCTTCTCCAGCCTCGTGTGGCTCTGTGGGTGTGTCGGGAACCATGGGAAGGAGTGTTTTCTGTTGGTAATTGTAACGTGTGACAACAGCACCATCTGCAAGTGGAAAATGGTACTGCAACTGCTGGAGAGAAAAGCTGCCAAGATTTTACCAACATCTGCTCTATTACAGTGACTTGCTGCTATATTATGTAACCCTGTCATAATTAGAAAATACCTTTCTTATCTAAGTTTTTTGCTGTTGCACACACATGATCCACACAGCACCTGTTCCACCCAGTTTTCCTTAGGTCTTGAGCTCAAAAATATGGTTCAACTAAAACTCTAATTCACCAGAAAAAGCACAAAGATTTATAGATTTATCTAAGAAATGGACTTAAACTAACTGCTTTTGCTCCTTGGCTCCTCTCTTGCACAGATCTTGGCCTTTTTTCCACTAAGACGTTAGTGGAGGCCAACCCCGACCATCTGGTGGAGGTCCGGACCCAGCTAGCTCAGCCCACTGACGAGAACTGGGACCCGAGTGGCAGCAGGAAGATGTGGCGTTGCGAGAGCAGTCGCTCCCACACAACCATCATCAAATACGCACAGTACCAGGCTTCTTCCTTCCAGGAGTCTCTGCGGGTCAGTGGGAGATCACACACACTCTGATACCAGCTGCTGTGAGATGCAATGTGTGCATTAGACTAAAAGGAGTTTATTCGACTGTATGTTATTATTATAGGAGTTTCATGTCTGTCAGTACGTTTATGCAAATGGGGATGAAATTTTTGCAATACGCTTAAAAAAAGAAACCATTTTCTTTAAAGTAACCTAAAACTGACAAAAGTGATTTTAAAAAATGAAGGATTTAATTATAAACATGTGACTGTGGTTTTGATTTACCAGAGTGGTTTAAATAATACAAATGAAAATGGCCTGGAAAGATTTGTTAATAAAGATCCTTAATAATATGATTATAGTGATATTTCAATGTTGATTTAGCATCACAACCTATTTCAATTGGAAATAACGATGCACTCTGTTGTTTGGCCTTCGTTTTCTGTTTTTAAATGTTTTTCCCACGTTCGAAATGCCATTTTTCAGAGAAAGTTTCACTGCCCTTTTTTGGTGGAAAGGTTCCAACCATTTTGTCCATTCGGTTCACTTTCTCTTAAGTGAGCTGCATGCAAACAGTAAGCTGTAAGTTTTCATCATCAGGGTGGGGGGTTAGAGAGGCTTGATCTCCCCAGGTAAATGTCTCCTGCAGATTTCTAATCAGGTTTTTACAGAAGTATAAATGTGCATGATGAAAGGCTGCAGCTGGGGAAAGTAGCTGAGCAGAGTTGGGCTGGATGAAAGAGGCTGTACATAAATTCAGCTTAGAGTTTGACTAAAACTGCAACTGCCATAAGGTCCCTGCCGAAGTCTAAAAAAGGCACTTTCTGCAGACTGTACTGTGCAAAACAACTGTGCGCTTCAGCGCACACACACACACACACACACACACACACACACACACACACACACACACACACACACACACACACAGCGAAGTGCAAAAAAACAGGAATCAGCTTTTATGTCACCATGCAACCAAACTCTGTGAGCCATTCTTCCAAAATCCATCTGATGTAGAGGAGAAATCAGTTTCTCATCTGCTGCATGTACATCCAGGTTTCTTACAGAGTGCACGTAAACAGGATATTATGCAGCCATGCAGCAGCACATGAGTGTGGAATAGTTAATGACTTATTCAAAGCATGTTACACAACCTTTTTTATAACACTTTGCAAACTTTGTGATAGGAGGAGAATGAGAAGAAGAAGGAGATGGAAGTGGATGCAGGTTCCAACAGGTGAGTTGTCTCCACTGTTCTGTGTCTTAGTCGGTGCAGAGTTCACGTTCCTGCTGCTAAGCTCATTGTATCTTTGTTCTGTCAGCGCAATGCGGCGAAGGAAAGGACCTTTCAAACACATTAAGTTCGGCACCAACATCGACCTCTCAGATGAAAAGAAGTGAGTGAAGCTTTGAATTTACTAAATCTATTCAAAGCTTTTTACCACAATAACATTGACTGTGTGATGCCCATCTGCAACCATTGAACTTTACAGGTGGAAGCAGCAGCTTCAGGAGCTGACGAAGCTTCCAGCCTTTTCTCGGGTGGTGTCAGCAGGGAACCTCCTCAGCCACGTAGGACACACCATCCTGGGCATGAACACTGTGCAGCTCTACATGAAGGTGCCAGGGAGCAGGACACCAGGTGGGCGTTGAGCTGAAGTACTGTCCTGCTGTTGTGTGCGTTTTGTCCCTAGGATGCTAATCACTGGATTATGTGTTGTAGGTCATCAGGAAAACAACAATTTTTGCTCCGTCAATATTAACATCGGCCCCGGGGACTGCGAGTGGTTTGCTGTGCCTGAACCATACTGGGGTGTTATCAATGACTTCTGCGAAAGGTGCGTTGCCAGAAAGTACGACCCAAGCGTTTCTCAATCAATATACGCCGATGCCCACACACGTTTTCTGCTTTGACAGGAATAATATCAACTTCCTGATGGGTTCCTGGTGGCCCGACCTGGAGGACCTGTACGAGACCAACGTGCCCGTTTATCGCTTCATCCAGCGTCCTGGAGACCTGGTGTGGCTCAACACGGGCACCATCCACTGGGTTCAGGCCATCGGCTGGTGCAACAACATCGCTTGGAACGTCGGACCCCTCACAGGTGAGGAAAGGAGAGGCATTAGACATGGTGACGCGAACTGTGACCTGGCCACAGATAAAAACTGAGCGGCTCTTCTCTGTATCCTCAGCCCATCAATACAAGCTGGCAGTGGAGCGCTACGAGTGGAACAAGCTGCAGAGTGTCAAGTCCATCGTTCCCATGATCCACCTCTCCTGGAACATGGCCAGGAACATCAAAGTGTCAGACCACAAGTTGTTTGAGATGATCAAGTGAGAGCTCGTCGTTGTCTTTAAAATTCAAAAAGACCAATCTGCGTTGGACTGTTTTTTGCGAAGCTCACTTTGTCTGTGTGTGTGTGTCAGGTATTGCTTGTTACGGACTCTGAAGCAGTGTCAGATGCAGCGGGAACTGCTGTTGGCTGCAGGGAAAGAGCTGGTTTGGCACGGGAGGACTCAGAATGAGCCGGCACACTACTGCAGCATCTGTGAGGTAAACACACACACACACACACACACACACAGAGAGCTGAATTATATAATCTGCTGCATTTCCTCAGTGTAGGCGAGATTTTTCCACGTCTCTCGTCTTCTCTAATTCCAGGTGGAGGTGTTCAACCTGCTGTTTGTGACCAGCGAGAGCAACAGCAGGAAGACATACGTGGTGCACTGCCAGGACTGCGCCCGTCGGGGGAGCGCTAACCTGGACAACTTTGTGGTGCTAGAGCAGTACAAGATAGAGGACCTCATGCAGGTCTACGACCAGTTCACACTTGTGAGTGTCTGAGTCAGAGACTTTAAAATCACGTGGAAGTTTGATGAGTTTTCTCTGCAGAGCTCACTGTGCTTTCCTTCACCCCTTCTTCCACAGGCGAGTCCGCTGCCCTCCTCCTCTTGACGGTAACACCCGTTCTGAGGACAGTCACAACCATAACAGACTCAATCCGGAAACCTTTTCTTTTTTTTCTTTTTTTTTTTTCCGTTTGTTTTCTGATATTCAGGAAGTAAGGTGGCAGCCGTCAAACTGCTCTCTGTAGCTATCCCAAAAGGCAGCTGTGTCAAAGCTGTGCGTCTATGCAACCTGCCCAGATTGGTGGGCCTCCCCCCTAGTGCCCTGGAGGGGGGGAGGGGGGGTGGCAGCCCCTTCTGTCATCATGACCAGACTGTTGTACTGCTGGGCCAGCTGGACTTCACTACAAAACACAGAAGTCCCACATAAAAAAAATGATGAATTAAAGTTTTGTACATATTATGGTTTAACTGGCAACACCCTCACATAAAGACTACTGACATTTTTTGTGTGTGTGCGTGTGTGTGTGCGTGCGTGTGTGTGTTATAATTCATTTTCATTGTCATTTTCATGTTCTCTTTGTGGGTCGAAGCCCGGCATTCCCCCCCCCCTCCCTCCATAAGATGAGTAATTAGCCTAGCTGGTCTTTTAGACACCTGGTCGGGTCAGGACAACAAGCTGTTTTGTAATGTGAAAAGTTGATTAACAACATTCCCCCTCAAACCCTTTTTTTTTTTTTTTTTTTTTAAATTTAAAAAAAAAATAAATATAATTTAATTTTGCTGGAACGTTGATGAGTCTTTGGTTAGACACAGCCAAGTCCGAGAGAAAAAGCGTTGCACACAGACAAATGAGTGAACTTTAATTTGTTTTTGTTTAATTTTTTTTTTATGTAAATTTACACTATTTATAAATGCATATTTATTGCTCGAAAATCTTTGTTGGTGGAATGCTGTACTTTTTTTTTCCGAGAGTACCTGCCATTAAATTTGAAGGGGCCTTGTGATTTGAAGCACAGCCCCTCGTACCATTTCGTTATGAATAAAAGTGCTGAGTAAGCATTGTACAGAGACCATACCTTGAAATGAGTTTATTGTTTGAGGGACGTTTTTGCGCGTCAATAAACAAAAACTGTCTTTATTTACACCTGTGGGTCTGCGGCACTTCTTCCAAATCATTTCTCTTGTTTGTGCTGCTGCTGCTGCACGTAGAAGCCCGTTCATGTTCGAGCCTTGATGGTTGATGTAAGCTGCTTATTTGAGACTAAAATCAGATGCTGTGCAAATTTGCAATATGTCATTTTCTGAATTATCATAATTTCAAGTGTCCCGTACACAAACGATCTGAATCACTATAATTCCACAAGAAATCTGATATGTGTGCAGTAGATTTTTGCTCAAATTGAAACGTCTTTGACAACAGACGAAGAAGGTTCATCAAGGTTGTCCAGCCTTTACCCTCCAGAGCCTTGTTCTCCATCTCATCCTGTGGAATCCAGGATGTTCCCGGGCCTGATGAGTTCTGCAGTGTCTCCAGTGTGTTTTGGGTGGTCTGTGCCCCCCTCATACCAGCTGGACGTGTCCAGTAGACCTCCATCCTGATCACAGGACCAAACGGGTTTTCATTTTGATATGAAGAAACAGCGAAGCACCAGTTCGCAGCAAAAGTCATGTCAAGGCTCTTTAAGTAGTCAGGAAGAGAAGAACCCTGTAAAAAGAACCGGGCTCGACTGGTTGGTACAAGCGGAGAGAGAAAGAACACTGGGCAGGTTGGTAGTAAACACCACTCGGAAGCTGAGGAGACCTGCAGAACAGTTCATAGGTAGAAGAGAAGCATTGCTTCATTCAACTGACCAACAGCATGAATGTTCTCATCTGCTCAGTTTTTACATGAATCTTTGCCATTGGATCATTTGAAGAAGTTGCTGATCATTAAAAAGTCATGCTGCATGTTTTTTTTGCTCAGTCTATGTCCTAACTGAGCCAGAGGCTCTGGCTCCTGGGCCTGTGCCGTCGGCCCTTTCAGTAACACATCCATACTGTACGTATCAAAGTTGGAGAGCAGTGCACGTTAAACAGCAGCACAAACTCCATGAAGGAGGATTTAGTGTGTGGCTTTTAGCTCGCTGTACCTAATAAACTGGAAAGTGAAAGGCGGTGGTGAGGACACGGCTTCAGACGCTGAAATCCCCAAATGAAGCAGTTCTTGTTTAAATGTGCAGTGTTGGATCTGACCCAGCAGAGAGTAAGACCAGTTCTGGGCTGATGACCAAGTGAGAGCATCACAGATGGCTGCGAGCGGTTCCTCGTGTTCAGCAGCCACTTGGGCTTTAAAAGAGATGTAGAGCTAATAAGAACTGTGACACAGTGATGTCTGCTGCGGAATCGAGATGCAGTTTTACATTCAGAGACTAACACGGATTCAAAGAGCAACAACCTGGTTTTACAGGAGCTTTAAGTGCAGTGTTCAGTGGGAGCCCGTTAGCTGCAAGCTGTGCCCGAGCCACAGTCAGGGCTCTGCACCCTATCAGAAATATACGACCTCATTACATGTCCCAGTGCTGCATCCTGTCTTCTGGCTCCAGCTGGGAGCAGTTTTCATGCGCATGAAGCCAAAAAAAAAAAAAAAAAAACCACGTGGAGGAAATAATGAAGCCAACCAAAAGCTTTTCTGTCTGCAGTCCCACATGGTGACACCATGTGCAGCTGGGAGCTGCTGCACGAGGTTTACTGTACAGGCTCCTAAAAAAAGAGCCGGTAATGGACTGGCCTTACGGGACATGAAAAGAGGAACTTGGACAATTGTCGGTTTGTAAAAGAGGAACAGAAACACTTTGTTCCCCTATGAGCTAATGGATACAAAAAGCAGCAAACCTAATGGATAATGAGGTGATTCTGTCACATTTCATTGTTTCTGCACTGCGATTATCAGAAATCTGCATTGTGTTCACATTCAGTCACCAGGTTACAGTCATGTAAATGGGAAACCTGGTTTTTGCAGGTTAATTCCTCCTGGAGAAGGTGGGGTTCTTTGTTTAACTAGGTTTCTAATCAGCTTTCTCCAACAGCAAAAAGACTGCAGACCCGAACAAGCAGATGAATCAGAGTTCATATTTCACCTTCACTAGCTTCTCTCCATTGGCTTCCCATTAAATCTAGAATAGAATTTAAAACCCTGCTTCTTACATATAAAGCTCTGAACAGTCAGGCTCCATCATATATAGAAGACCTCATAGCACCATATCATCACAGTAGACCACTTCGCTCTCAGAATGCAGGCCTACTTGTGGTTCCCAGAATTTCCAAAGGTAGAATGGGAGGTAGAGCCTTTAGCTATCAAGCTCCTCTCCTGTGGAACCAGCTCCCAGTTCTGATTCAGGAAGCAGACACACACTGTCTACTTTTAAGTCTAGGCTTAAAACCTTCCACTTTAATAAAGCTTATAGTTTGTTATAGTTATGCTGCTATGAGTTTAGACTGCTGGGGGACCCACCCCCCAATGCACTGACCTCCTTTCCTTCCTCTCACCCCACAATTGTCACCACTGTATGACATTAACTCTGTGTGTTTTTTCCAGTAGTTGTCTTTGTCCTTCTCTGTCCCCCTCTCTCTGTCCATTTCTGCAGGTGTCCCCCGGGCTTTGAAGCTGTGTGTCTTCCAGCGTGCAGCTACTGGTCCTAACAACATGCCCAATGTTTTGTTCTTCTTTTCTTTTCTCTTTCCACTTTCCACTCACCCCAACCGGTCAAGGCAGATGGTCGTCCACCCTGAGCCTGGTTCTGCTGGAGGTTTCTTCCGTTAAAGGGAGTTTTTCCTCTCCACTTTTGCCTAGGACTTGTTCAAGGGGGAATTGTTGGGTTCCCTCTATACATCTTTATAGTCTTGACTTTATTCTGTAAAGTGCCTTGAGATGACTTTGTTGTAAATTGGCACTAGATAAATAAAATGAATGTTGAAATGAATTGAATGAGGGAGAGATAATAATGGAATGACGCCACCTTGTTTTCAAATCTTAACTTAAGAAAAAATGCTCTGTAGAATCTACATAAGTCACTTTCCATCGTTGTCTCCGTTTTTGATGTGTTTTGTAACCTGCTTAATCAGGAAATCAGGTTTTTAAATTTTTTGTTACAACCCTGCCTCACTAGAGGGGAAGTAACATAAAAGTGGGGGATCATCCAGGAGCTAAACCCAGGACCTGTCACACCCCAACAGAATTTTCCTCTTTGTCGTAGTTATCGTGCCTCTTATGTTAATACTTTAATGTTGGTGGACTAAAGTATGAGAGCAGGGCTTTGAGTTTTATTAAGTTGTTTTAAATTTGCATTGTAATGAAAATTTACACAACATACAATACAAACTAAATTATTAGATTAGAAGCTTAAAACCAATTCTACATTCTTTACATTTACTACTCTAGTAGTATTACTTTTATTTAAGTGTTTAAGTATAATATTCTACAGGTAAAAAGAAAAATAAGTTTCTTTTTATTCTGTTGCTTCTTTCTTTTTCTAATGTAATAAATCAGTAAAATTCCAGCTGCTGAACAGGAAGCACCTCTTTAATCCGAACCATTTAGGACCACGTGTTCATGTTGAGGTAAATCTGGAACATGTGGTGTAAACTATAAAAAAATAAAGAATTTGTTAAAATGTTCTTTATGTCCTTTTCTGCACAGTTCAGTCAGCGCACATTCATTTTTAAAAAGTATTCAAATGGTTTGTACTACAGAGCATTTACATCACGTGCAGAATGTTTTCCTGTAAAAATACAAGAAGCAGATGCTAAATGTGATCTTTGCTTTAACTGATCTCTAAAGGTGTCTGCAGTGGGAAAGCAGCTGATAATCCTCTGCATTTCCTGGGGAAATGTTCCATGTCAGGGACGGTTTGCAAACACAAAATGTAAAAAAGATATTGGAGAACGTGATGCTTTGTTCCACATTTCAGCTGAAATTAGCACTTGCACAGAAAATCAGAACGATTTAAATAAAGTTTTCTGACGTGGCGATTAACCTGGTTTTCTGGGTCAAAGGAGAATTGTGTTTTCAGTTCTAGTTAACTGAAACATTTTGTTAAAGTTAAATATGAGGAAACATATTTAACATATTTCACAGTTAAATATGATGAAGCATTTTCAATAGAAACGAGCTCCACCGGAACCAACTACTCATTAACACATGGCTATAATAATCATTTCATAAAAGAGTATCACACACGGAATGTTTTTCTGCATTATGTACTTTTATTTCTGGTACATTTATATGTATTTATTTATATTTACCCACACACTTTTTCATTGTTTAAACTTGTAATGAAGTATTTTTATAGTTAGTGCTTTTACTTTGAAATGTACACATTAGGATGTAATGTGAGGGCAGGTAGATACGGTGGCCCTGAGAGCCCAAAAAGAAATGACTGGAAATGGTTCAGACCTTCGGAACAATTACAGGCAGCTTAGACACTGGAGAGCGAAAAAAGAACAGGAAGAGCTGAAAATGAGATTTAAGAAATAATGATTAAAGCCGGATTCAGACATGAACTCTAGAGAATTTCAGGAGGATCAGGTGCTGACACTGTCAGGACGTAGTCCGTGTTAGATGTGTTCTCACTTGTGAAGAAACACTCGGGTGGTGAAGCAGGAGGCAGAACGTGACGCAAAAACAGAGCTGAATCTCGCGCTGTTCCTCGTATTTGTCTCACCATTTCCAGGTCTGACCTTACCGACAAATCTAGTTGTCCTTCCACTTCACATCGTTGTTGGGTTCATATGAATGAATGAGTTCTTCACCTTCGGCTGTTGCCCAGTCAGCAGCCCCACTCACTCACGGTGAATCCTCCGGAGTATTACATCCTCTATTCACAAATACTGATGCTGGAGGTAATTCAGACTTTGCACCAGGGAGCTGGCTTGGTACAATCCGAGTCACATCAGGGGCAACAGACTTGGGCGTTTACGTTCACACATTCTGGAAAATGTCTGAATTCCCGTTGGTGTCCGAAAGGAGCTTAGGTTTGTTTGAGAGGAGATGGCGAAGCAGCAGGACGCTGCAGGACGCCACAATGTAGGCGATGGCGACGGGACGCATGTTGCTCTGGAAACTTTTCAGCGTCTGTCTGAGCTGTTTCTTTGTGTTTCCTGGAGGTTTTATCTAAGTACGTGTGTTTATGGAAGCTGCAGCACACTGAGCTCTCAGGGCCAACGTGGATTCATTTATTATAGGCTGATTCAGACGTTTACTTATTATTTTTTTGAGTACACACGTGTGGCTTGGACCTGATTTTCCATTTCTGCAGACGTATTAAAAGCTGCGTCTCCGTCTCTAAAGAGCCTTAATGCATCTCGTCGGTCACTCAAAGCAGCAGGAGGAGCAGCTGTCACCTGATGACAGGGTTGAGTTTTTCTTCTGCAGCAACACAACGCTGCAGACTGAGTTTTCCTGTCTGCTAATTCGTCTGTTTCACTTTAATATTCTAACACAGTGCCTCACTCCGCTGTTTTAGGCCACAACCATCAAAAACGCTGGATTCCTCTGCACCGTTTCACTGGGTTCCCACATGTCAGAAAAAGTCAGAGAAGAGCAAATTTAATTTAAATGAAATATGAAATGTAAGATTTGAAGTTTGTGCAGGATAGAGCTGGTATTGAATTCACTAAATTTAGTACAAATCTACATATTATGAGCGTTAACACTACATTTCACTCTTAATGAACCATCACACACAAAAACACACACACTCCTGTTTTTCAACCAGTTCAGTGTTGAGACATATCGTATAATATTTGTTTGAGTGTCTGTGAGTCAGACGATTGTATGAGTAGAAATGAATTATTATTTATTATTTATCATCATTATTCTATTCTTTACAGAAGTAAGTGTATAAAATGTGAACACATGAAAACGTGCTAATTCAATTCAATTCAATTCAACTTTATTTATATAGCGCCAATTCACAACAAAGTCATCTCAGGGCACTTTACAGAATAAAGTCAAGATTATAAAGATATATAAAGAGAACCCAACAATTCCCCCTGGAGCAAGCCATAGGCAACAGTGGAGAGGAAAAACTCCCTTTAACGGAAGAAACCTCCAGCAGGACCAGGCTCAGGGTGGGAGGCCATCTGCCTCGACAGGTTGGGGTGAGTGGAAAGTGAAGAGAGAAAAGAACAGAGCAACAAAAAGCAACAACAAAACATCGGGCAGATTGGTAGGACCAGTAGCTTCACGCTGGAAGACACACAGCTTCAAAGCCGGGGGACACCTGCAGAAAGAGACAGAGAGAGGGGGACAGAGGAGGACAAAGACAACTACTGGAGAGAACACACAGAGTTAATGACATACAGTGGTGAGAATTGCGGGGTGAGAGGAGAGGAGAGATGGTCAAGAGGAGGAAAGGAGCTCAGTGCATTGGGGGGTGGGTCCCCCAGCAGTCTAAGCCTATGGCAGCATAACTATAACTAACTATATGCTTTATTAAAGAGGAAGGTTTTAAGCCTAGACTTAAAAGTAGTGAGGGTGTCTGCTCCCCGAATTTGGATTGGAAGCTGGTTCCACAGGAGAGGAGCTTGATAGCTAAAGGCTCTACCTCCCATTCTACTTTTGGAAATTCTGGGAACCACAAGTAGGCCTGCATTCTGAGAGGGAAGTGGTCTACTGGGATGATATGGTGCTATGAGGTCTTCTATATATGATGGAGCCTGACCATTCAGAGCTTTATATGTAATTCAGCCCCTGATTCAAGTGTTTCCACATCTGGATCCATCAGCATCTGTGGTGTGATGCTGTCTTTAATTGCCGCTGTCCTTTGTGTCGTGACCTCAGGTGTGAGTCGCTTGGACCACTTTGTCCCTCAGCACTCGTCGGTGCAGGAACAAGAAGCTGATAAAGACTGTTTCTGGACGTCCTTGCCTTAAACCTTTTCTCCAAACTTCAGCAAGCGTGTGACGGGTGCATTGTGCTCGCTACATGACATTCATTGTGCTACGCACCAAAAATGAGTCATAAATGTGGGATCATTCGTCTGCAGCAGGCTGTGTAGGCACCGCGCTTGACAGTTATTTCATTATCACAGCCGCAGGTGGCTGCGTTGGACCAGTGGACTGACAAGCACTTCAACCAAAACACCTTTAATTTATTCATGATTCCTTTTGAAATTTCTGGGCTTTTTTTTTTTTTTTTTTTTTTACAGTTTTGGCAGCCTGTGTTTTCTCCCCCCTTTCTCCACTCACCTTCAAAAAGTAAGAAAGGAGGAGGCGGAGGAGGAGGGTGACATTTAAGAAAATATCAAAGCTGGAAGCTGAAGCGTGGCCTTGTACAAATCTCTGGATTTCGCATGAGACAAAGTAATTTCCTGGACCTGTTGCGATCTTTCGCTTTGTGCATGAATGGATTTATAATGTTGGGTTTGCAACACAAATATGTTTATCTAGTGGTTATAGATTTTTTTTTAAAATCATATGCAGGTGTTTTTTTTTTTTTAAACAAAGACATGAAAAACATCACCATGAATAAAAACTGGTGTTAATGTGTCAGCATGAGAAAGCGAGCGCACGCACACACACACACACACACACCATTTCTTAACGTTTTTTTAACGTTTGCTTTTGGACATTTTCTCTTTCCGATAGTTTCACATCACTTTCAGGACAATTTTGAGATTTGCATCTCTTTGTGGTGACTTCAACTCAAGAAATATGTAACTTCAGAGTCTCTGGCCCATGTTTTCCCTGGGAAGTCTCTTCGTAGTGTTAGCGACTCAGATGGATTTCTGCATGAAATACACAAAATGATCACATAAAGAATCAAAACGACAAACCGGAGATGAAAACCAACTAAAAGCAAACACGGAGAAATCAACAACGCACAGCAAATGAGCAAAGAGCGACACATGACAACACAAAAAAAAGATCCAGAACAACTACAAGCCAGACGTCAGAAAATGGCACAAAACTGACACAAAATGAAGCAGAGTTGACAAAGTGAGACGCAAAGCACAGACGCAAAATGTCCACTTTGCTTCAACTCTGCACTGAAAGTTCAACATCCAACTAGAAGGAAAAAGAAAAGACTGGATTCGATGCGAGTTCGACTTCACATGCCGAGCAGCAGGAACAGCATCCGTGTGTCACTCAGTGAAAATGGAAACTCAACCCGGTCGTCAGACACACAGGAAAAGTCTGTTCAGCAGAGCCGGTGAAACCTGGATCCAGCAGATGTCACTGTGGATATGGAAGAGATGGACACACACACACACACACACACACACTCACTCATCCCTCTGTGAGACACAATCACATTCCTTTTAGCCAAACCCCACTATCACTGCCTGACCCTGACCTTAAGATAATTCTAACTCTAAAACTGTACACACACACACACACACACACACTTAAAGAGGATCAAAGCTGCTCCTAAATGGTGAAGGTGTATTCCAGACGTGTTAGTCACTCGTGTGACTCAGCTCCTATTTGTTCCGTTCCAATTTGTTTTTACTTTTAACCCAAATGACTCACACCCAAGTTGACACAGAAACACATGCGAGTATTTCAGGGAAAAAAACCAGAGAGGGAGACAGAAAATGTGTTGGACCGAGCGCAGCCGGGAGGAAATCATAGTCATTTGTGGAAGTGCTTGGCTTTGTGAGGAATGTGTGTGAAGCGGAGCAGAGAAAGCCTGACAAGGTGCTGACAGACTGGTTCAGATGGTTTGTGACCAGTGAAGCCATCGTCAGACGCATCACAACAATTATCTGTGAATGAGAGAACGAACATCAGAGCAGTGTCACGAGAAGAAGATTTTATTGAAGTTAATGTCATATTTACAGCCAAATGAATTCATCTTTATGGCTCCTTCCTGTTCCTGTGTGTCTGACTTTAATTCTTAATTCACTGCTCGCTGCAAACACACAACTTCTCATTCAGTTTTATTTATGTTAATGTCATTGTTGTGGTCCTGAACCCAGATATCAAAGCATGAAGTGATTTCATTTGTTTTTCAGTAAAATGTGCAGTAATTTCTACTTTTTTCTGTTTTTTTATATTTTAAAATAAAGTAAATCAAATGACATCAAACCTCCTCCTGTCACATGTGTGTGTATTACTTTGTCTGACTTTTTTTTAAAAATCGTGTTTAAATAAAGTGCAACACCCTGCAACCGAAACCTTCCAACTAGAGCTTTAACCACTTTCTGAGCAATATATTGTGGTAGCGCCGTGCTGATTTCTTCCTTCCCACAGATGCATAATAATGCACAATCTGAAAGAAGGAAAGGCACAGTGCTTCACACCCATTCGAGAGCAGTGAAAACGATCACGATAAAATCAGAATGAAAAAACAAACATACGACTAAGTGATTAAAAAGATAAGAAGAGCCGATACAAAAAGGCTGGATACTTTATGTGCTTTGTGTTTTCTAGCTGCCGGTGTCAGTCTGTGTCTCAGTGGCTGGATGGACGTGCAATGATCGAGCATCATCACCTCCAGCTCCTTATATACAGCCCAGAAATAGGCAGCGGCAGCTGGAACAGCAGCTGGAGCAGCTCGGTGACTCAGATACGACTCAGCGGGTCGCGTGCGTCTCGCGAGGAAACTGCAAAGTTTAGTGTTGGCATGAATGAACCACAGGCTGAGTGTAACGAGAAACGGAAACTGTGGTGTAAATACATAAAAAAAGAGAAAAATGAGGCGACTGGCACATAAACAGATGAGCGGGGATGTGTGTATAAAAGGCATCCATTCATTAAATTATTAGGGTGGAAAAGCCCTGGTTTGTGTGCGAAAACCAAACTAATGAGTAACTTCCTGTGGAAGTTATTGTGCAGATCATGTGATAAATGCGGTGGTGGAAGAGTTAAATCCTTAGATTAAAGTATAAACAGTGGAAAATACTGCATTAGGCAAAATTAGAGCATGGGATAAAAATATCACCGCGTTCGGTAAATGTACTCACAAGTACTCAAAGTACAGAGTGAGCCCAGTCCGAGGGTGGTACACGGTTAAAACCCCTCAAAGGTGGAGCCTGAAGCATCAATCCTACATGGGGATTTTTTATATTTTATTATTTATACTTTTTAAATACTGAATGCAAACATGAGACGAGTGGTGAAGGAAAAAAGTGCACATGCTGAAGTGAGGAAGCAGAGGTGCTGCGTTCAAATGCATTACTTAATAAGGAACCGCAGTGTTGAAATACCATTAGAAAAGAGGAAGTTTTGCATTCAAATAATATTGTATTAAAAATGTTAAACGTACATCAAGTGTAAAACGTTTAAATATTTTACAGTATCAAACCAAACTTGATTTCAATTGTCCAAATGGCCTGATGGGGCTTTGCCAACATTTTGCTTTGCCCCTGTGCTGAACAAACACTTTTAAAACCTGATTTGAACCCGGATTTTATTAGTGACCGGCTGGGACTGATCTGCCTGCATCACTGGTTTTTATTGCTGCTGCCTCTGTTGGCCAGGACCCTCCTGCAGAATCCGGTCAGACACAATGTAGAGCTTAAAGTAAGAAAACCCAGAGCACCAGGGGTGGAGGCCCCTCCTCCTGTCTCTGTGGAGAGAAGACTGTCACCTGCCAATTGTCCACAGCGTTCAGTCTCCCAGTAGCTGACTCCTCAGAGTCGGAAAGCCTCCGTGTTCCCTCCCCGTGCCGGAGCAGCAGCGAGGCCTCCATGTGCTAAAAGTCCCCTGGATTCCTCTGGGATGAGTCCAAGGGCTGTGGAGCTGTGAGTCACAGGAAGCATCGGGTTAACTTGATGAGTGTGTGATCGTGTGTGTGTGTGTGTGTGTGTAAAGTAAAAGTGCTCGTTATGAAAAATCACCTCCTTTCACAGTGTTTTGATGCGAGGGCTGCGTTGTAGCTCCAGGTGGTGCAACGGCAAACTGCTCCAGACGTAATTCAGTGAGCATTTGAAATATTTCTAACACAGACAGATGGTTTCTCTCAACGTGAACTTGGAAAAACACCTTAGTAAATTAAATTCAAAATCTCCCAAACTCCATTTAAAAACCATTTTATTATAAAGTTTGTGGTTATTTTAAACAGCCGGCTCCTCTCCTTCCTGCGTCTCAGGTCATTTCCTGCTGAACTCGATGTGAATTTGGTTGCGTTTTGAATCCTAATTTAATAATGAATCTTAGCAAAAACTTAAAAAAAGGCTGAAAACGACCTGTAGCAGAGTTCAGTTGCAGGAAAGATGCAGAAGCAAATTAATTCCCTGCAAAAGTGGCAATTAAAATTTCTGTTTATCATCCCTGAAAAATTCTAAATATTTCTTAAACTCCCTGTCAACAAACCTAGTCCATCAAATTACACGATTATCTTCAGATTTAGTGTATTTTTACTTCCGTGTTTGCTGCTTGTGCTGTCGTTCTCACACAGACAAAAACATGAAAAAAAATCGACTTCGATTTCCCTTAATTTTTTTGGAAATTACTTAAAATAAAATTTAGGTTGAGGTAAAACTAATGGATTTACCAATTCTATATTTAGAATAGAATTCTAAAAAATTCTCGAATAGAATTCTAAAAAAATTCCAATTCTATTTTTAGAATTGGTAAAAATTGATTATTTTTTTTTGTTTTATCTCGAATGCAGGAGTTTGAGTTCTCTTTGGAGCAACTTAATAGTTTTGAGTAGTCAACTTCAAAACATTTGTTTAAAATGGCAGAAATTAGGTGAATGGTAAATAAAAATACTTTGTACATTTATTAGTATCTCTCTAAGTTTTTATAAGTTTTGTATGAAGAGCTACAGGCATCTGTTGACTTTCATTCATTTCTGCGTGTTATGAAAATGATGTAGCCTCTAAGTGCAGATGATTCAAATCAATCAGCAAAACCAGAGAACGGTACTGAAACTTTCACCTACTGAACTCAAACAGGTTTCAAGATAAATGGAAGTGAATGGAAACAAATTGACACAGTGTATTTCACCAGAATATTTTCCTTTTCTGATGCTTTTTCTTCGCTCTACGTATCCGAAAACATTATTACTTCATTAAATTCTGATGAATTTCTTTTTAAAGTAACTAAATATAAATGCAATGTTGTAAATGAAGCAGATGTTTTTCACATTTGAAAGTTTCCCTGCAGTTCACAGCACAATAAGTGTTTTCTCGCAGCCCCCAACATTTGCTTTTCTACTGCTGCAAACTAAACTGTCAACTAGTGATGAGAAATAAAAATAAAGAAAAAAACCAAGTGATGTTGATGGTTTTTAACAGTATATAGAAATTTGGTTTTAGAAGTGCTTGTCTCCTTTAATTTGTCCTGAACACTGTAGATTTCTGCATCAAGTTCAACAGTGTTGAAATACTTTTTAGAGCGTGTACTCACTAAGAATGTGAAGGGGTATTTATACAAATACTTGTAGGGAGTTTGTGTATTTCCAGCCCCTCTGGTCGGTTTAAGGGTGGAAGCTTTTGATTCCTGACAGACGCGTATGATGAGTCGGAGGCTTCAGCGGTGAAACCTTTTCCAGTTCAAACCTGACTTGGATGTCGTCTCTTCTACTTCGTCTACCAGCCTGAAGCCTGCAGGCATTTAGACGTCTGATCGCTTCGGTCCTGTCCTTTCACTTCTCATCACCAACGACCGTTGGCGACAAAACTGCTAATTTCACAGGAAATGAAGGGAGTTTATCATGTCGCCGTGTGGCACACATGACCTCACCGCTGCCCCTTATCTGGAAAACTGCACGGTACAGAAAATAACGCAAAACGTTTCTTCCCGTTATAAATTATTAAGCATTCAAACTAGAGGTGGAATCAGTGGGTGTGGAGCTCAGCTCTGAATCATAATTTAAAAATGTACACGGGGGAATAATTTGGTTGTGGTTGGACGAGGTTTTCCAAGCAAAACAAAAAAGTTGATAGTTAATAGTACAAATCAGAACATGTTACTACGATAGATCAGAAACGGGAATCTGACCTATGTAAAGAGTAATTTGTAAATTATAATGAAGATTTCTAAATGCATTAAGTTCCATTAATTCCAATGTATTTCCAGCCATTCTAACTGCATTCATCCAGAGTGACAGGACGTCTGTTACAGCTCTGCGAGATGGAAGACGTTAGTTTAACGCCTGTGCTGACTGATGCTCACTGGAGCTTCAGCGAGCATCGAGTTCATACACAACCAAAAATAGGATCATGTGTTTAAAAGTATTCTGATGAAGTTACAAGTAGTAGAAATATTACAAATGAAAGTTAGAGATGTGAACAACTGTGAGCATCAAAATATACTGAAAGTACCAAAAGTAAAAGTACTAATTTTACAGATCTGTCACTTATTACGCTGACACGAGTTCAGATTCTCCTTAAAACATCGACACTTGTATGTGTTCAGACCACTTTTAATGGATGTGATGGAGAAATCTGTGCACCAACCTTATTAACAAGGTTATGTGAAGACAATATGAGTCACTTTGGGTAAATGTCTGCTCTGCTCACTGCACCTCAACGGAGGGATTTTCTTTTTTTTTTACTACACAGACTTGAATTCATGAACTCATTTGAACATCAATGCTGCTGCTTCAGGACAACGTTTATCCCCAGTGATGAAAACCTGACACTGACATTTTCATCTTTAATCTAGTGTTCTGCAATTTTTACTTAGAACTACTTTCCACCTTTGACACTGAGTGTTTCAATCTGATTAAATCCTCTTTAATATTTACAGAATTCGCCTGTTCGTTGCTTTTCTCTGCCTGTATGTTTTATTATCACCTGTCTCCTCGGAGGTATTTTCCCAGAGGCTGAGGTTCACGTTGTCTCTGAGCCCTGAGCAGCGCCTCTCAGGCTGGAGTGGAGCCACATGGGGGCAGTGTCCACAAATACTGTCGGTGTCCACATGAAAACAACCTCTCACCTCCGAGGTCCTGCAGCGAACAAGTGCCTGCTTGTTAGTGGAGTCAGTGCTGGAGTCAGCCTGAAGCTCCAGTGAGCATCAGTCAGCACAGGCGTTACACTTGCAAGCTGCGGTTAAACCAGCCCACAGCGGCGAACTTTAGTCATTTATTTTGTCACATTTTCGGCTCCGTAAACACGAGGAATCAACTGGGGGAAAGATCAACAGACTGGGGTTGAGTGATAATGATGATGAGTAATGATGACTTAACACAGGAGCAGAAAATATGTCTAAAAAACATCAGGTGCTTTTGATGTTCTGTTGGTTTAAGTCATAAAGCAACGTACTTCCTGACAGGTGCTGCTGTCGCTACCTGGGCAGCGATGGGGGGGAAGTCCACCGCCTCAACGGACAAGAGGACGAGAGACGCTCTTTCTCTGGAGGCTGTTGACACAACGCAATCTGGTGATCGCATCCTTCCACCTGTCCGGACCCTCCCACCTTGTATTTGTGCACGGTGGGGGCTGCATTCCTGGATGAGCCTGAAACATCTGGACAGGGCAGACAGCTGGACTCGGGGTTGTGCTACTTCCTTTTACTAACATACCACAATGTTTGGTCATCTGAAGTGTCTCCAACAGTCACCGCATTATCTGCTGGACAGCTCGGTGCTTTCCACCTTCTCATGCACGCGGTTCCACGTGACAGATCCTGCACGGAGGCCGGCTCCCGGCTTCGACCTGCTGTTGTCCCGGTGCAGAGTGACGCAGGTATTGCACAACATTTTCCTTAGCAATGACTGTGTGACGTCACCAGCTCGTCTCAGCGCTCGCTGTTTCCCAGTTCCCCTGATGCGTGATGCGCTCTCTGATTGCGCTGTTATGTGTAAATACGACCCAAAAAAGCCGTCGTATCCACGGAGGCACCTGTCACACGTGACGTCACACACACATGAGTCAGGTGCATGTGTGCATGCGTGCGTGTGTGAGTTTGTATAATCAGCACAGCAGCACACCTTGGTCACAAGGTAAACTTTCCACTGTGCTCAGAGAAAAAGAGCTCCGCTTCACACTCGAGTAGTTGGGGAATGGCCTACTTTTACAAATGGAGCTGATAGGAGGTGAAAGGTCGCGACAGTGGGAAGCGCATGAGGCGTCGTTCACACTTAAAGGTTCAATCTCTCCCATAGTGGCAAGAAAAAATGTGCACCGAGCTGATTTTCTGCCTTTATTCCTCATAAGTGTATGGTCTTAATAACATCCATGAACCTTACACACAGTGTTTCTGCAAAGCTCTTCGTGCACAATTCAACCTCAGTCCACAAACATGCTCCCAAACATCATCAATGCGTCATCAGGCCATCGATTGTTGAGTTATCAGTCACAGCTTAGCAGGTCATTTGATACCAAGTGGCTTAGACGTGTAGGAAATTGGTGACATGTCGCAGCCACAGTGAACATGAAAGGAGCAAGTAACATTGTGACAAAACACAGGAGACAGGAGACACAGGTTCGTGTCTCATTAGAGATCCTCATGTTGCCCTAAGCGTCTCATTTTGGACCTGTAACTAACCATAACTGTAGAGTTTGGTTAAAATTGGTCCCAACCCCAGCAGGTACCTACTGGATCTAAGCTATGGAGGTGATAACGACAGATTTGAAGAGTTGAATCAGGGACAGGTTTAGTCCCATGTGGTCTCAGGTATCGCTGAAGTACATCTACTACAGCAAGTAAGAAAATTCAAAATTCTGCAGTCAGAGCACAGACCTCAGCCCAACAGAGGAGCTGTTGTTCACACTGGTCCAGAATTCCTCCTGCCACAGAAGGCCGGTCTGAGGTCTCTGCTGCCAAAGGAAGTGCAGCCAGTTATTAAATCATCACTGTGAATGTTTGATAGGGGTGTTCAGCAAAGACTTTACAGATCCTATTTGTGCGTTAATAGCTCAAATGGGTTCACATACTTTCAGCACAGTATAAAGACAAACCTACACTGATATTCATGCTGCTTTTCTGCTCAAATCTCCTGTAGGCCACAGTTGGACAGTTTGGACATTTGTGCCAAAAACGAGAGGACATCGTGTCAGTGGTGAATGTGCCGGTGTTTAGCGACGCTCTCGTGACTTCAGCCCAACGTGTTTTTAACAGGTCCAGGTCCAGGCACAGCCCAGGAAGCTAACCCAGGAAGAAAATCGAAATTTGAGGCATTCGGGCAAATACTGCATATGCCACATAACAACCCCCTTTAAGATTAATACAGTGTTCTTTTAGAGGGGGGGTCTGTCCCTTACGTCGTACAGTGTCAGTAATAGTGAAGCTCCACTCGCTTCTGTCGGTAATCGTTTTAATAGGAGGCGAACTACTGTTCACCTGCACCGAGACGTTAACAGTGGAACCTGTTGTTAGCATGAGCCACAGAGACCCATCTGTTCTGCCCTTATGAATGATCATCAGCTCCGTCTAAATATAGGCAGGTGAGTCAGATGCTCGATGACTGAGACGGGTGAGTTATCCCTCCTCAGTGCCCTGCTTCACTCGGTCAACGTTCAAACACACGTCGAGCCGAGACTCACTTGTTCCACTCCAGGCTCTGGGACGCGTCTCAAACCTTCAACTGTTAGAGGAAGGAGCTCGAGTGGGTTTGGGAGGAAGATGGGTGGAGGGAGGAAGGAGAGAAAGGCTAACATCAGTTGGCAAAGGAGAGGAAGCTGTGTCATATCCAGGAGGAAGTGTGAGTCAGTACTCGTACATTCTTGGCGGCTGATTCAGCGCCGCGCCGGAAGTGGGAAACGCTTACTGCTGAGCCTTCAAGCAGGGAGGGAAAGAACCTCGTGTGGAGCGGTGTAACTGTTAAAAGAGTCCCCCCGGCAAACAAAAATAAATAAATAAATACAAATGTCAGCCGAGCAAACAAACACGGGGGCTCGTTGCTGCCAAACCCAGAAAGAGTCTGTCTGCGACAGACAGCAAGAAGGAGAGGAGAGAGCTGTCAGAGTGCAGGAGGAGGAGGAGGAGGAGGAGGAGGAGGAGGAGGGCAAAGGGTACTGCCCTGGGTCTTCCTCTTTTTCTCTGGTCCCTTCAAATCTCCACCTCCTCCTCCCTCCTCTCCGGTCACTTCTCAGATTTCACGGCTCCAGTCTCGGCAACTTAACCCCTTGTTTTCCAGCAGAGCAGCCTTCGCTTTCAGCCGAGAGGAGGAAGTGGATCCACAGGAAGTTGGATCAAATGCTGCTATTCGTCCCCATTCAAATGTTCCCCACTGGGACCCGTAGGGTCGTTGAAAGCCAGGGTTGGTGACATCACGGTGGCAATGTGGGTGGTGGTGTAGGGGTGTGCAGGTTTCCCCCCCTTCCCCATTTCTAACTGCACGATCAGCCTGTCCCACCCAGAACTCTCATGGTCACTGCCTCCGGCCTCGTGATAAAACACCGGCTTATCACCACTTTCCATTCAGCTTCTTATGTAACATCAACTCGGGGAGTAAGTGCTGTCCACTGTGAATAAAGAATGTGTGTGTGTGTGTGTGTGTGTGTGTTTTGGAAGATGAAGGAGCAGCGAGACGACGGGTGGTAGTGGAACAGGTTTCAACATTAGAGTGAACCCACGAACATCTACGACAGTGGAAAAAGTGTGTTCAGCTGATTAGTACACACACACACACACACACACACACACACACTCTGCGTCTGTCTCACACAAAACCATACGGGCTGTTGCTAATTAACTAACTTTCATATTTGTTCGAAACCTCTTGAAACAGAGGGACTTGCTCCTCATTTCTAAGCCGGTATGTTGGAAGAGAAACGGGCGAGCGAAGGAAGGAAGGGGGGGGGGGGCTCCGACAGACAACAAAGCAACTCTCCCACGCAGAAAAGCTTTCACTCTCAGCAGGACCACCGTCCACAGACTCATCAGTCTCCTGGTCCGACGTCGACTTCGCGCCTGTAAAAGCGTTAGAGGGAATGACGAGAGGCTCCGGCATCAGACAGTTCGCTCAACTAAATGGATGATCAGCACTTCTCTTCAGTTGTTTCGGGGGAGGGGGAGGGGATGGGAGGGGAGGGGAGGGGAGGGGGGGGGGGGGGGTCAGATGCACAGCGACATTTAACTGCAGTTTGTTATTTTTGTGTGGACATAACTGTCCACACAATCTGTGTTTAAACAGCTACATCCTCCTCAACTGCACCGCACCACTGAACCAGCTGAGCTGGACATTAATTGGACTTTACCCCAGAATTTCGATGTGGTTTTAGTCTTGTGATAAAAATGTAAAATTAGTTTTAGTCAAATTTGAGTCATTTGGTCTTAATTAGTTCTAGTCGATATTGAATCAAAACCATCTTTTTCACCCTGTGCTTCAATTCTTTACTATGGTAAAGAGGAAAGAGCTGTTGCTATCTCGTGTGCAGTTGCCATGGTTACGTGCACTTTTCTCATCTACTGCGAGGAAAAACTCAGTGACTGTGTCCTAAAACCTTGTTGTCTGGGTTCAGCTTCCGAAATGAAACTAAATCATTATTCACATCAATACACACCGATGTCTTTAGGAAGCTGCAGCAGCTAAATGAAGCTAAAAGCACCAGGTCGGGTGGTTTTATTGTTGTGGCTGATTCTTGGAGAAAGCAGTACGTTATGTGTACTAATCCAAACCAGATTCTGTCTGAACCTGACTCTCTGGACACTGTCTGGCGTTAAAAGATGAAATAACAGGGAGCAGCAGTGATCGCTCATCGGCCAAAGTGTCCCGGGACAGGATGCCGACCCTAAAAGTTGCCCGGCGAACTGAAGAGGTTTGTGCCAGGACAGGAAGGACGTAGAGCTACTGTGGGATGAAGTGACACAAATGCTTTTAAAATGACTGCAACTGTAACCGTGAATCGTAGTTTATCAAAATTTTGAAAAGCTCCATAAAAGAAAAAGCTGATATTTCAGGATGGAGTTGGACATCGGAGCTATAAACACTGTATCTGAAAAGAAAGAGGAATCGGAAACGAGGAAGAAAAGCAGAAAACCCCATTTGGGACTGAGGCCTCCATGGAGTCTCAGACTACAGTCCACCGCTGGTCCACTCAGCTGCTCCGTCTCTCGGAGTCTGTGATACCTCCAAACTATTGTACAGGGGGACAGATAGACATCTTAGTCTCATTTCAGCAGGCTGTCCCCTTGGTGGGCTTCATCCTTGACACTGGCAGTGGTGTGAGGTCAGTGGACTGTCCGTCAGACATGACACAAACTCCTTTTTTTTTTTTGTTTTTGCACTGTCAGACTTTCAGGCATTTTGCAGAAATGAGTCCAGCACTTCAATCCTGAACATTACAATAACCATAGTTGTTTGTCCAAGTTGTTTGTCCCAACACCAAAAAAATGGCCAAAGATACAGTTTGGCGACATTTAGCAGCAGAGTCGTTATTTAGCGTTTACTACTGTTCAGGACAATAAATGCTGCAGATGCTCACATATGCACAACCAACCTGTCTACAAACCCAAACCAACTGAGTGTAGGAGTCCTCCAGCGTCACCTGCCAGGTGAACCACACATCTCTGGTGCTGCTGTTGTTTTCCGCTGACACTCCTCTGCACCGATTTCACTCTACATGTAACAGCACACTATCACATTCTGTGTGGCTGCAAAGCAACGAGAAAGAAAAAGCAACAAAGAGTCCAAAACCTGATGTGGACATTTCCGTTTTAGGCTGATAAGTCATGTGTATTTATGGTTTACTTCCACTCGTGAAGTTGCAGATGCTGTTGACAGAGATGAGGTGGAGTTGTGAGCTTGTGCTTCCTGAATTTGCATAGAAATGAGAGATGATGGGAGGATTATTGTCTCAGTCAGTGTACATAGTTGTGGGCGACAGGTTTACTTCACCTCAAAGGCTTTGGGCGAGCTGTACTGTTCCCCCGGCTTGTGGTTTAGGGTGTGTGTCTTCACGGTGATGCTTCCTCGCTGACACGGCAGGAAACCGCCGCCACAGCAACAATAATGCTGTTAGCTCAATATGTCGGATACATGTTGGATCAGCAGAACGTGAGGATCGGGGCAGGTCCTCCGCTGCCGGGTGAGTCACCGGGTTTGGTATGAGACAGCGAGGTGGTTGCATGTGCCGTGATTCGCCTGCAGCCACCAGCAGCTCGAGTTTCTGCTGAAGTGTGGTCGGAGCAAAGCGGCCTCCTCAGCCCTGCAGTAATTACCAGGCTCCCCGGTCGGCGAGCTGGGATATCATCTTCCAAGTGATGTTTAGTCACTGGTTTTCACTTAAGCTTTTGCGTAACTGCCGTGATTCAGCGTGCGTCATCAGGCATCAGACGCACCGACGCTCGGCCCCTGCGGCGGCCGTCTGTGTGTGCGAGAGATGGCAATTTAGACAGGGATGTGGTCAGCCATGTTTGTTTACCTCCAAGCCTCTTATTCCCTGTGTCATCGCGTTTGGCTGTGTGAGTCTGGAGCAAAGACAGAGGTGGAAGACGCACATCACAAATGTCTTTTAGCCACTTTTTGCTGAGCTGTTATTTCAGGGTCATCCTGATGTCACTGCTTGTGCTGTGACACTTCTTTTAGCGGCGCAGATTTTGCGTTCGTGATTCGAATATCTAACACATGTACACTGTGTTTCACGTTTATAGGTTTTTTTTATTCACTTTCAGTCATTTACCCCTTTAAAAAAAGGCAGGCAGCAAACTACGTCACAGACAAGCAAAGACATGTCGTGAGAATACCGTCAGGAATGAAACCATCACATTCAAATCTCCAACGTAAATAAATCAAATAAAATTGTGCATAATTCCACATTCACATTTTAATCGTGGCCATCTACTGAGAAAAAGCGTTCGTTAATTGTGTAATGGGCCCCCAGTGCAGTGCGGCGCCAGTTTACGTTGAAAATGTTCATCCCAGTCCACCTGAGACGAGTCGTCATGGTGATGAAGTTCGTGAGAGTGCAGAGTAAAGGAAGCAGATTAAAAGAAGGTCACAGGAAAGTCTGAGGCCTGAGGGGCTGTGGCTCAATTTGAACTCCCCTCAGCCACAAACAGCTGCACTCGCTTTACTCGCTGTCCCCTTCAGTCCTTTACAGCCTCACCGTGTCATTTGTGTGCAGATGTGTGGTAACACAGGTTATTCATGCTGCAGACAGACGACAGCTTTCACCGTGACCCTTCTAATGACACTGACGCCACATTTCACAGCTTCACCTGGTGGAAATGTTTGTGGTGACATAAGAAAAACCTCGACGGTTCCTGGCTCCTGGGCTGCGTGTGAAGGCGTGCAGTCGGGGAAAGTCCTGCTGCTGCTGCTGCTGCTGCTGCTGCTGCTGCAGCTGCTGCTGCTGCTGCTGCTGCTGGTCATTCTGTGACATTTAAATGACTTATTACCGCGGTGACGCTGGAGAGGCAGGGATGACCCCGTCCTCAAACCACAGCACCTTCACCTTCCGCCCCGCCCTCCTTGAACACACACGACAGACTTTGACTTTTTTTTTTTTTCCACTCTCATCATCACTTTCGTGTTCTCAGCATTTCTGTTGTTTTTGCACTCGAGCGTTCAGCGTGTGGGCCTTGCACCACGCGCGTCATCAGCAGCTTATCAAAGCCACAATAAACCACCCACACTGATGGTCTTCCTCCTCCTCCTCCTCCCATTAGAGGCCATTAGCATTGTTGGGATTCTCAACGAGGGTCCTGATGTATTCACAAACAAGGGCTGTGAGGCCCGACTCGAGGGCTCGAGTAGTGAGACGCAGACCTGGACCCAGTGTCTGGGATGAAAAACCAAATAAATAGATGCAAAAGCGCTTTAATTGTACGCAGAGTTGCAGCTCGCTCGGCTTTTTAAGCTACGAAGGCGCTTTTGTGGGGCACGTGACTGTATCCCTGTTTTATATTTCTACATTCAGAGCTTCATTCACAAGTTTCCCAAAGTGAAAAGCATTGGTGAATATTATATATGACTGTGAGTAGACACAGTAATCACATGCGTTACACTGTACTCAGCGTCTCCTCAGGATTATTTTACCCACAGTTATATGTCTGCAGGGGGTTTATACATGTGACGACATCCGTTTCTTAATTGTCCCCATTGAACTTTTTCTTTTTCCTTTTTCTTTGTGAGGGTCTGAGGACAGAATATGATTGATATGATTTTAGAATGTTTGCTTTTTGATTTGTTTTACGCTGCTGGTGAAGAACCTTCCGTCATGTATGAAAAGTGTCCTGCAAATGACCCGTTGAAGTCATGACAGCACCTCCGTCACGACGCCACCGTCATTTCATCTCAATACTCTGGGATATTTTGTCAACACAGTGGATACTGTGCATTTTCAGTGATTTTTCCTTTTTGTTTTCTCTACAGTGTGAGAGACAAACAAAGGCGACGTCCTGCTCAGAAAAAGATTTGTGCTCATAAATCGGTGATTACAAAGCAGAAATGATTCAATCGTTCTAAGGTTTCGTTTTTTTTTACACTGAAAAACGATGTTACATTTGACTCGGTGCTGAAACAGCTTGTGTCTTATTTCATCATTGGTCCATCAGCTTAATTCTTTAGTCTTCGAGGATCATAATTAATCAAACCTGCAATTCCAAACTAAAAGGCATCTCATTTACAGAGGTATAACCAGCAGCCAACCCTCACTTTAATATTTAATAATATTACTTTCCTTTAGTAATCACTAAATCTGAATTTCTTACATTGAGATTATATCAGAAAAGCACAGAGGATGAATTCATGTGACCAGTATTTTACTCGATTGTCTCCATTATTCAAGTTTCTTGCTGTCGTTTCTTGGAGACTCGTATTTTCACCTGCGTTGCCGACGCCGTGCAGCTCCGGACGCTCATCATTTGGTGTTTTCCACCTTCCTGCACAGCTCGGTGTGTCTCGTGCGGCCTGTTTTCTGCACTTTATTCACGCACGTTTCTGCCTTGCGTGTGTGTGAGAGACATATTGTCATCAATACTAATCACAGAGACACTCAAACTGGAGTTTAATTGCATGTGTGTGTGTGTGTGTGTGTAAACCTTCGATGCTTGGTGAAGTGCAAACACACTCGCTGTCTTTAAGGTGTCATGGTGTAAAGGTGTGTGACTCTCACAGCCCCACACACACACACACACAAACACAGAGGTAGAGGCTCCTGTGAGCTGTGCTGCTTAGTGTGACATTTGGGTGTAATCCCAGGTGTGTGTGTGTGTGTGTGTGTGTGTGTGTGTGTGTGTGTGTGTGTGTTGACTGCAGGGAAGTATAATAAGGAGCCAGTCTGACAGCAAGCTGACAACCTCCTGACAGACAACGACCCGGCTTTGTGCTGAGCTACTAGAATATTCCTGGCATCTCTTGCTCGGGGTTAACTCCTGGGACGCAGAGGCAACACTGAATCAATTTAGATTGTGCAGATTCCACATTTCTCTCCCTTTCTCCCCACTTCCTTCACATGCATTCAGTCTGACAAACGACAGTCACTCAGTGGCTTTTAATGGGAAACATTTTCCTTTTATTGAATTGTCAGGGTCAGGGCACGTCGACAGAAAAGATGAATGCTTACCTGTTTAAGACGTGCACAGTTATATAAGAGCTGCGTATATTGCCAGCCAGAAACCCAGCAGACAATGTAGCTGTAGAATTAAACCACACAGAAATCTACATTGTATGCCAGGTTCAGGACAAAGCAAAGGTATGTCTCCTCGCCTCCGGGGCATCGGAGGCATGCGTCAATTAATGCTTTGCCCTTGGTGCAATCATTTTTACGTTTACGGCTTCGCTCTAACCAAGGACATTTGATACAAAGAGGATGTCACAGAGCATGAAGGAGAGAAAAAGAATTTAAAAGAAAAAAAAAAAAACACACACACACACACACAGAAAAATGGCCCCTTGTGGAGCTGTGACAGAGAACATCCTGCACATCCTGTCTGTGGGGGTCACAGGATGGAGCCCCCCTGACATTGCAGCCAATCGGAGGAATGCACCACCGGCCAATGGGAAACGACTGGTGACACGCTTGACCGGGAAGTAGGCAGAGCCGTCGGAGACCCAGTAGCCAGATGTAGCTGCTGATTGCTACACAGGATCTACACTGCCTACTGAGCAACTGACAGCAGCCAGAGCGCCGGCGAGGTCGGGAGACGTCCGTAGACACAGAGAGTCCATCTGAGGACAGAGGGACAAGCAAAAAGACAAATAAGTCCACACACAGAGGTCAGACATGTGTTAAAAGATCCGCTGAAAGAGATCAGCCGTGAAGATGTGACGATGCCACGACGGTGGTGGTCGAGGGCAGACGCAGGTCGAGCAGATAAAGGAGGTATAAAGGGGAGGCGCCTGAGGGAGGGGAAGGATGTGGGAGATTATCTGCTGATGAACATCTCCAAGCGTGGCATTATCAGTAGCAGATTCCTGTCATTCTTTCCCATTAGCCCTGAGGCGTGACAGGCAGCGCCCACCGCCATGCCGGCTCCAACACATAATGGAAGCACTGACCCCACGGTAATAAATCACCACCTAGATACAGGTGGAGAGGGGAGGGGAGGGGAGGGGAGGGGAGGGGAGGCCGGACTCTCTCTCTCTCCTCTCTCTCTCCTGTGGTCACAAATCTCGCTCTGCATACCTGAGGCCTCATGACCGTATTGATCAAACATCCTCTGACCAGCTGACGGTCACTTGACTCTAATTTATTTTTATTAGGGGAAAATGTGCAAGCCTCTCTGTCTCTCTCTCTCTCTCTCCCCCCCCCACCCCACCCCCCTCCCGTCCTCACATTCCAGCTCTCCGTCACCGTTACTCCTCCTTCCATCTGCGTCTTCCGGTCTCACTTTTCATTGTTTTGACACTGCAGCTTTTGCGCAGCATCGATGACAAAGATACACGACTCCGAGCTGCATCATTTGTATTTATTTCCCACAGCTGCGATCTCTGCGGCAGCTCGATGACTGATGCCACCGGTGAACTTTAGCGTTATTATTATTGTGTGTGTGTGTGTGTGTAAAACACAGTTTCTAAAAAAGAAGCACATTTGTTGCTGCAAAAATCTCTGAATGACTTTCTCACCTTGGGAACACACACACTCTTCCAGGGGTTGTTTCTGGGAAAAGCCAACCTGAAAAGCACAGAAGAAATATGTGAGGTCAGACAGGATGTACTTTAAAGAAAATGAGGACAGCTGTATGTTGAAGCTGTCAACGTAAGTGTGATATGAACAGCTCCAGCCCGGTGAGCCTGAGTAAGCTCCCAGAGATAAGGTGATAAACTTCTCTATGTCTTATCTCGGTCCTTTTTTCCATGCTTTGGTGATGCTGGGCAGGGAGCTCAAATGCACCTAAAGCAATCTGTATTTTTTTCCACTGAACGTGTAGGTTGGGTTTTTTTTTTGTTTTTTTGTTTTTTTCAAGAGCGCCGCGCGCAAACAGGACAAGGTCCGAGGCGGAGGCGGAGGCGGACAGAGGCGACAGAGGAAGTGAAACTCTCTCGCAGTTTAATCCCCTACACAAAATTTTCAATGAAGTGATACCAGGTCACATATTTTTAAAACACGAGTGCAGCGTTTGAGGAACAAACTCGATATAAGAATGAATGACTAAACTCAGCAGTTGGAAAACTGGACTGAGCACTTTGTGTGTGTGTGTGTGTGTGTGTGTGTGTGTTGGAGGGGGGGGGGGGGCTACTCTGGTCAGCTGTAGAGTTTTAGGTGATGAGCAGTGAATCGGCATATGGAGATTTCAAACTGGGACTGAAAAAGGGGAAATGACACCAAAAAGACAGAAAGAGTGACTGCGCTAAAGGTCGCGGCAGATGAGGGGCAGAGGACGGTGGCTTCAGGAGGCCTGAGGAGGGGTGAGGTCCCGGCGTGCCATTCCATTCCTGCCTGCGCTGGGCTGGTCTATTCCTAGAGCGTGGTGTTTGGCAGTTGATGTGGGTTTCCTCTTAGCTGCCTGGAAGATGACTGAGCCCGACCACATCCACATTCACATACGTGCACGAGAAACACATTCACAAAGTGACAACTGTGCACACATGTACAGCAGATACACACACACACACACACACACACACAACGTGTTGATGTGCACACGCACCTTCTGAGGGAAGCAAAGAGGAACTGAATCATTACCCAGCCTTAGCCTCAAAGTAGGGGGTGACCACTGTACAAGTGTGTGTGTGTGTGTGTGTGTGTGTGTGTAAGTTGCACTTCTGCAGTGAGCGACATTGGTTCACTGGTTGTGTGCATGTGCTGATTGTTGCTCAAATATGTGTGGGCATGTGTGTGTGGGTGTATAGGATGTGTGAGCTGGGTGTGGATGCATTCCCTTTTTCAACTGTGTGTACATGTGCATCTTTAAAAGTCCCCTAATGTTCCAGTAGGGGACTGGAACTGGGGACTGGAACATTGAGTCCAAAATCAGATTGGATCAACACATTTTCTCATCACTTTTCGGCGCCTGTTTCCACACCATCCCTGCAATTTCTGTTGGATTCATGAAATGAAAACAGACAATCAGACTTTGCACCAATCAGCAACTTGCATTCCATCATGCCAAGAGCCAATCAGATAGCAGCTCTCAGCTCCTCTGGTTGAGTCTAATTGGCTGTTGGCTGAGCGAAAGTCTCCAGCCTGAAGGGAGCAACCTGACTGGTCCCATTCTGCAGTCGCGGAGGTCACGGAGGTTCAGTTTGGTCCACGATTTAAAGTCATTCCCTGCCCCTAATCCAACACTGCCAGACATAGTGAAGTCACTTTCTCCCCCCTCCTCTTTCTCTGTCTCTCCCCCTCTCACTTTCTATCCTCATCGTAAACCGAGGAGATGAAACAAGCTTTATTTGCAAAGTGATCCCAAATGGTTCCATTGGGGGCTGCTGGGTGGCTGAGGAAGGAAGCGTAGGCCAAATTCAGGCCTTGAGCGGCGGAGCTAAAGAGCCTCAGCAGAAGGATCCCCTGTACCCCAACCTGAAGGCTCAGCCCCAAGCCTGGAGAGAAAGAGAGGGAGAGAGAGGGGCGTCTGCAGGCTCTTCCAGGGGGCTGGACTGATGGGAAAGAGCTGGCAAGATGACCAAGGAAAGCTAACTCCCTCCTCGAGCTCCTTTATGAAGGCCTGGCAAACGTGAACAGAGCGAAGAAAGGAGGCAGCAGAGGAGGGAAAAACACAAATGTCAAGTAAGAGGAGGGACAGAGGCACGGTCACGTCGTCTCATGTCAGGGTCAGGACATTCCTGCGTCCTTTTCACCTTCGCGGGGTCACGGGGTTTCAGCCAGCGTAGCAGCGCAGCGCAGCAAACAGCCATAAATCTGCTCCATTAAGCCCAACGCGAGCGTAAACGTGAGCAGCCTCCGCCCTAAACGCCAACGCATTCATTGATAAACTGAGCGATGTCGAACACAACACAAGAAACTTTCAGAGCCCTGTAAGTGACTTCTTCTAATCAAGAGCTCGGTTCTCGTTCGAATAATCCCACTGATCCTCAGGAATCACAGGGATTTTCCTTCATTTGGTTCCGTGCCGCGTTCTGCCTGTACAATAGCTCCATGAGCACAGTTCCCTGCTGCAGCCGCTTTGGATAATCAGCCAGGTTGAGTCACCGTGTTAACTGATTACCTTTGGAAAACAAAAGGAACACCTTAAAAACGCTGCTCTGCAGGCCTTGCCCATTGATCCTGGTTTTCCATGACGTGCATCCGTCTCTACAGCCTCTTCGTCGCGCGCACACGGACACGGACACGGACACGCCGCGCATAGTGCCACTTATTGGAATTCACAGTGAGGCCCAGGTAGGGGAAGCTATGCCCATATATGAGCAGAGGAGGAAACGGGCCAGGTGTGTGTGGTTTGTACACCCGTTGGAACGAGCGCTCGAGAACACACACATGCACGAGAGGTGTGCACGAGCACATGGCGCTCTAACAGGCTTCAGGAGCCTGTGAATGACAGACCTGTGTGACTGACTTGTTGCTGTGTAAACAAAGAGGAGTCGTGCGAGAAGGAAAGGAGGAAGAAAAGAATGAATGAGTCAAGTGATAGTTAGGAGTCTTCGTGTGCAGCTTAACCCAGTTTTTGTTACATAACTCTGACGACGTCGGAGGAACTGTGGTATGTCACAACTTCTGCGTGTGTCACTAAACCTGCTGCTCACAACCTAACCCTGTACATCTGCCACCCTCGGCTGCCTCGTGTCCTTCGCACCTCCACCTCCGAACGTTCTCCCAGCGCAGCTGCACGAGAATGAGGCGGAGATAAGTAAACTTATAGCTGACGGGTGTTTGAGTCTGCAGTTTGCATCTAACATATTCTCCCAGGAGATAATCACTCTCCTCAGGCTTTGTCAGGTCACACGAGTCCAGTTAACAGTGTCACTGGCATCTGACAAGCTGGAACTGCTCTGTGACTCTCCATCGCCTGCCAAGGACAGTCTGAGCTTAATCATCTCAACTGTGGTTCAGATTCTACAATACTGACTGGAAATCAAAAACTAATTGAAACAAGCTCAACTTTTATCTTATCTTTACACTTTCTGCAGACAAATAACTATGATAACAAAACTGCCACATCATCCGTCTGGTATTTAAACCTGCAAATTTACTTCTCACCGGGTGAGAGATGGGATATACACAGGTTAGCAACCTCGTCACAGGTCTGACGTGACGTGACGTGTGTGTGTGTGTCTGTCTGCACAAAAACTAAACTCCCCCCCACAGCCTCTTTAACAATGCAGGAAATAGAAGAAACGTCTGCTGCAACACAACTTTAACCATTAATGATTATTATTCTTCACTCCAGAAGTGTCTTGGTGGCAGGAGCGTGGTCGAACGGCTCAGCTGCATTTTGCCAAGTAGGACAGGGCAGGGTTGGCTCTGTAGGCAGGGCGATAACGCCAGAGGGCAGATTCCATGCTAATCTCCAGCAGGGAATTTAATCTCCCTCATCAAGATACCTGCATCTCGCATCTCGCCGCCAACCTCGCCTCTATCACTCTCTCCAGCCGGAAACGCCGCCTTTGATAAGCTCTGATAGATCCTAGAGGTCCAACGTGACAGTTTACAGCTGGCTCCTTATCACCACTCCTTGCACACACACACACACACACACCTCCATTTAAGTTGTGCTGGAGTTGCAAACACTGGTGCAGTAAAGGAGCTGCACCTTTTAAAACAAAGCAACAGCAGCAGGGCGTGCGTGCACGAGGACGTCCTGTGACCACACACCCACACACACCTTTTATTTTATCTTAAGGATCCGTTTTCTTCCTGAAATCCAAAAACACTGATGGCAACGAGAGATGATTTCTCCAAAAGGAGAATTATTACGTAACGTTGCTGGAGACCTGCCCGCTTATTACATGAGGAATGAGTAAGAGTAATGATAGTTGGAAAGAGAGCGTCGCCTTAGTCAGAGAGAGTGGGAGATGATTTGAAGAACAACAGCTGGGCAGACAGCCACAGCTTTCACACACACACACACACACACACACACACACACCGCTGTTCGGCTTGTGACTAAGTCCCCTTAGACAAACACATGTAACCCAGAACCACGAGCACTGATTCACAGCGCCCGTCAAAGTGTCTCTGTGTCTCACACACACACACACACGGCGGTGTTGTAAGAGGTGGTAACCAGGAGAGACGGCAGCAGCAGCAGCCAAGGGCAGAACGAATCTAAACATGGAGCTCTGCAGTCGTCATCACTGTGCACTCAGCCAATCACATCAGCCGCCCGCCCTGTCCATTCATGAGGAAGCCACACTTGCACTGTTGATGCTGCGTGATACTGTAACCCCCCCCCCACCATATGCACACACACACACACACACACACACACACACACACACACACACACACACTCAGTTCATTCATGCCCTGTGGTGCTCGGCAGGAGCGGCTCGTGCTATCTGTGAGGCAGAGAGGGGAAGTGGGGCTTCAGTGTGAGAAAACTGCCTTTTCACCACAGGGGTCTATTTTTATCCCGTGGCCACAGCTCGCAGCGACAAATTCAGCTGTGTCCGGCGTATTATTCCAGCACTGGGGACAGTCCTGTCTTCAGACAGCAAACAGACCGGTGGACTAAGCCTAACGTGAATCAGCTCTTCTGTAACACAGTCACACGGTGAAGCAACACACACTCCATGTCGAATGACCACTGAAATGACTCAGAGCAGCTCCAAACCGAACGGAACTGCACGTGGGTCATGTGACTTCACACATGGCCATTTCCTCCACGAGCTGTTTCACACTTTTTAAAAGAACGAGCCTGAAGCGAGCCGGCGCCCTCTGTTCAGCTCAGCCTATTAGGGATCTGGGAGCAGTTTCTCAAGCCTAACTTGGAACATATGATCCCCATCAACAGCAGCAGCTCTGCCCCCCCCCACACCACCCCCCACCCACCATCCCCCCCTCCCCCCTTTTGTGTGTTTTTTCCTCTCTTTTCTTTTTTCACTTACCCGTCTGGCTGAAAGTTGTGTTTCCTCCTGCTGGGGCTGAGTGGGAAATGAGGGAACCCCCCCCCCCCAGTTTCTTTTCCTTTGGTGTCTGTCTTTCAAAATTCCTCGTCCATTTCTGTCGTGGTGTCCTTTGCTCTGTCCCAGTTCCAAAGTGGGACTCCAGGTTCTCCTTCAGTTGGTCCGGTGAAAAAGAGACAGAGAGACACACACAGAGAGAGAGAGAGAAGGACAGTGAGACGCTATTGAGTAACAACCTCTCACCCACGTCACTGTCCACGGCAGTGAAGACTTACATGTCTCATCTCTTTCTCTGTCTTTTTTTCCTCCTCCCGTTGCATTCTTCTGAGTGTAATCAGTAACAGGCTTAAAGTGACAGCAGCAGCACTACACACACACACACACACACACACACACACACACACACACACACCCTTTAGCTCCCTCTGGGCTAAAGGTGCTTTCCCAGAGCTCTGGAGACACCACAGCCGTTAGACTCCGTCTGAGCTCCGCCAGAGTTGCGCTATCACATGCTCCACAGCGAGCCTCCCTCTCCCCTGTCACCCTCCCTTCCCTTCTCCCTTCCTCAGCCCCCTTCTGACTGACACCGCCGTCGGACATGGTCCCTCACACACACTCGGCGGCGACGCTACACTCTCTTATAGCGTGGCTGTTAAAGAGGGGGCTGAGCCTACAGCGGCAGAGGGCAGTGTCCTGTTACACAGCTCTCAATTGAGGTTAGAGAGAGGACATCCATTCAGAAAAAGAGAGGAGGGAAGAAGGAGGGGGAGAGGGAGGAGAGACGAAAGTAAGGACAGCCTCTCTCGCTCTCTCTTTTCTCCCTCCCTCCCTCCCCGTGTGTGTGTGTGTTTGGGGTCTTCAAAAGCTGGAAACTGCCTCAGAGTTGGGGGTGTCTGTAGAGAACACACACACACACACACACACACACAGACACACACACACGTCTCAAATCAGCTGCTCTGTAGATTTTCAGAAATGATTAAATGAAAGTGCAGCTCTGCTGCTGCTTGTGACCACAAACAGAAAGTACCAGACTTTTCAAGAACACACACACACACACATACACTTGTAAACAAGTGACTAACCCCTGTGGTGACCACAGCTGATCACCAGAAAGTACCTGACACAAACGACAGCGTGGTGGGTGCAGGACGGACACGGGGACGGACGGGAGGACAGTGCACGTTGACCTTGACCCTTCACCTCTATCTGCCCTCGCCACCTCTCTGCTCGGATCCTCACCTACATCCTGCTATTTCGCTTCTCTTCTCTGCCAACCACACCTATCCTGTCTTACCCCACCCTGCCCCGCCTGCCCCGCTCCTCCCCCCCCCCCCTCCCCTCCCCTCCCCTCCCTGCTGTGGCGTTTCGGGCGAGGGTGGGCTCGAACTTTAGGAATGACATAGTTGGTTTGTTACTCACAGGACACCATGTGACTCATCGGAGGCTGCGCTGCACCCAGTGCTACGCTCCCGTTACATATAGTGGTGCACACAGACACACAGGCTCCATTTGTAGCCGTCTTAAATAACTTCTGAGTCATGTAGGAAGGTGGGTTAAGTAATATTTGACCTATTTCAGCATTGTCACCGGGAGACAGAGCTGCAGGTCAGAGGCTCCGCACCTTTTTGACTCATGTTAATGTGAAGCGTATTTAGTCCACGGAGCGCTCCACCCTTCATGGGTGGTTCTACGGAGGTCAAAGTACCTCGCAGTTTACAAACCTCTGCTTCAGAATTCGAACCTGTCATTCTCTGGATGCTAAAGCCAACAATAAAGTGCCTCCACTCGCTCGACCAACGCGTGAGCCGGACAGATCTGAAGCAGCCTTGTTCCACCTGAGGGTTCCTGCAGATTTGCTGCTGTACAAAGTCGTGGTGGATTCAGAGCGTTCGTGGGGGCTATTTAGTTAAAAATGACTAAAAAGGAAGAAACGTGATCCAGCTCAAGTGTTTTTAACTGTTTTTGCACAACAATGATGGAGGTGTACACAGATGAACAAGCTAATCCAGACTGGTTTAAGTGTCTGCATATTAATTGTTGAAAATACAAATACATCATTGGCATCTTCCATAAAAGCAACTCTCACGTGAAATTTTAATCCCCCCTTTCCACATCCAACCTTGTGCCACCGTGTTTACATCCAGGCTATGACTGCGACCGCACGTGCAGCATCAAAGGCGTCATCCTCCACCATCCAGCGTTACCACGTGTGGACAGGGAGCGAGTGGGCGTTGGCTGAATCACAGCCTGTCGTTGTGTTCGGTGGGAGCTGCTGAGCCCCCGGCAGCAGGCTGAGCTCGAGCGTGGGGATGACTCAGGGCCACCGCAGCGACTAAACGACTCCAGACCTGCCGATGAGTGGTAGCACTAACCTGCTGGAGTTCGGCTGAGAGCACCGGGCTCTCGTTGGTCCGGGTTCACTGGTCTTCTGAAACAGGTTCAGGTCTCTCTGTTCATTTCCCTTCAGGTTGTTCTGAAGCTATTTCAGCTGGCGCTCGCTGCTCCCTGCCAGCAACCTGACTGATTATCCCAACCGCTCTGAGAGCCAAGACATATGAGTCACTGGGAAATAAATAAGAATTGTTTTTATTTGTATTTTTTTTTTTTTTGTGTACAAATGAAGAGAGTGCTGCAGCAAAGGCAGCATTCTTTTAGCAGAAATAAGATAAAGATGAGCAGGTTATCAAACTGTGTCAACATTCAAACACAATTTTAATCAAATATTATTAAAAATCATTGTTTATGATTTTTAATTAAACTAGGCCCAAGTGGCAAGGATTCAGTTCCCGAGTAAAAAGCGCCGCGTTCGCATCGTGTGAGCCTCAGAGTTTGGACGGTGTGAAGATTTGAGCTTTTCTCAAAGAGCAAAGATTCACAGTAACGGAGAGATTTGCCATTTTAGAAAGTGACTCAGTCTATTGTGGGCACGAAGTGAGCACCGCCTGCTCGCCTTCTCTGGGTGGATACAAGGGCGGAGATGGGTTTCAACACACATGCACAGCACAGGCGGGGGCCTTTCCTTCACACACACACAATGCAGATTGCAGTGGAAAGGAAGCTGGGGATTCCTGAGATTCCTGTGGACAAAAAAGGTGTGAACTCAGGCAGCAGAGCAGCCTGGAAATTCTGGGTCGGCTGGAGGGGGCACACACACAGACAGAGTTGGAGAGATAAGGATTTAAACAATAAATACTGAAGATGTTTCGCTGTTTACAGTGGTTTAAACTGCTTTTGCTTCTAAACTGTGTTTAGTCAGTTGTGTGGAAACACAACTGACAGGTGACGTGTGAAGCATCAGGCAGCAGTAAAATGCACATGCAGCAGGTTTTCCCTCAGCTCAGAATCCAGTGATGAACAGGAAGGAAAACATGTTTGGGAAGAAGCAGAAAATCCCAAAGAGAGAGTGTGTGTGTGTGTGTGTGTGTGTGTGTGTGTGTGGACTGAGGTTCCTAATGACAACATGTCGTTTGTGTCAGAACAGCTACAGGAACTTTTACAGACTTCAGCGTTTAGACTGTTTTTACAGAAATGCTCCATCATTTCCTCACAATGTCTTCAACTAATTACGTTTCAGTAACTACTTTCTTAAACGTGTTGTTTATTAGTGACTTGCCACTAAATCATTTAATCATTTATTATTGCAAATTATTAGTAGACACACATCCCAGAAAACTTTGTATCGTAAAATCCTATCATTATATAAAAGAAGCTTCGCTTCCATTTGACTGTGTCACCGTTTGTTTGAGCTCACGTTTGCTTGCAACAAACATTCACATTTTCTACCAAGTTTGTTTGTGGAAGAAACCTAAGACACAGAGCAGCAGGGTCACTTTAAATGCACAACTGCAGGGGACCTTTAAAGACAGTTCATGACAGAAGCACCTCACACACACACACACACAGGGAAGTCAGATGCACCTGTCTCTGCAAAGACTGAAACTCTAAGCTGAAGAACAGACGTAACAAGACGTCATTTCATTCATTAAAATGCCACATACACACACACACGCACACACACCTGCAACCAACCAATGAGAGGAGATGGAAATCCAGCAGGGAGACTGTCCCCGTGCCCCTGTGAGGAACTGTGTGTGTGTGTGTGTGGCATAGTCTATACTGTCTATATTAGGCCGTTCAGATTCTAACACAGGGTGTGTGCGTGTGTGTGCGTGTGTGTGCGATGTAACAGTCACGCTGGAGAGGCATGACTCTACGTCTTATCTGTGTCCTCTGTTCTTGTCCTGTATGACGCTGCAACACACAGGGATTCCACCACACACACACACACACACACACACACCTGTCTGTGTTAAAGTAGCAGATAGCGGCTCCTCACTGTCACTTTCTGTCTCTGAAATTGTTCTTGTTGTTCGAAGTCATTTTGAATCTATTTCAGTCTCTTTTTTTTTTTTTTTTGGAGATGTTTTGTCGCTTTGGGATCATTTTCTTGTGACGTTGTGAGGCCTCCTCATCTTTCAGCTTTAATTGCTCTGATAAAGAAGTTTGGCTCAGTGTTTCCTTGTTTTTTATTATCTTTTTTATTATTATTAACAACAATATTTCATTTCCAAATCTGAGTTACTGTAACTGGAGAAACTTTAATGTTTCCTCTAATGGGGGAAATATTTACAACCAGTAAATATTATATAGTACAAACCATCAGGTATTAAGCAAACATGTACTTGCAGTGTACTTTCATATTTCTATTCTACAGTTATAGCTTTATAATAATTATATGCACATTAATACATTTTGAGTATTTAAATCTTATTTTCTATCGGTTTTAAAAACGTGATGTTGCATATTTCCGTGCATTTAGCAGTTTTGGTGTTTCCTCCCCTACATTGATTTAACGGCTTTAGTTTGTTGTTGCTGATGCAGATACTTTCTGTCACCAGCTCATAAACATTGATGTAGTATTATGAATGAAGTAGCTGTCAGTACACACACATACAGCAATTTGGATTAGACTGGCACATTAACATGTTATCAGCAGCATCAAATTTAAATGGAATTTTTTAACTGGACAACACATTTGAAGTGGTATTTGAGTTGCAGGGAAGTACTTTTTGTGCATTTTAAAGTACTTAATTTGTACTTGTACCACTTTTTGAGATTTTTTTAGTGTAAATAACAAAGGTTGAACTTTGCAGGCTGCGCATTAAGAGACACATCATGTGTTTTAATCTTTAAGCAAAGCTGTCAAATTAAAGTATTTATCATTGTATAAGATGTTATTCAAAAATTGCCTTTATATTTAAAATATACTGCAATAGAATTTGTAAATGTTTTTATTATTTTAACCTAAATCCCTTTGATTTGTGTTTAAATGTACACTGTACCAACATTCACACCTAAGTGCTGCAAAGCTGTTGTGCATTTAAGTAAATGTGCAGCTGAGTGTTAACAGAGAAACTGCACAAAATAAGACGAGTCTGAATACGCGTGAATCACCTGTTAACCAAAGGCTGTTGGGAGTAATATGATTTCAGAGCAGAATATTTTGGATGTGACGCCTTCAAATGAATAAGTCTAAAGTAGTTTTTGATTTGGTTTTACTCTCATTTAGTTTTCAGTGTCCAAATGTTCAGGATATAAACGACAAACTTTGAATACAGGCTGTATTTAAATCAGTAAATGATCTTAGTTGCATTCAAAACGATGCAAAACCTTTCAGAATGAACACATCTGTGTGTGTTCGACACCGTGGCTCCTTTAAAGGAACCCACCGGTGCGTCTCCTCTTCCCCTTCCCTTCAGGGGTGTCACAGTTCAGCACGTCCCTCGCTCGCTCTCCCTCTCGTATACGGGCCATGTGAGGACTGTGCTGCTGCTGGCCCACTCACAGGATACAAGAGCTGCTGCGAGCTGAGCCGAGGCGGTGAGGGGTCACGCTGTGTGTGTGTGTGTGTGTGTGTGTGAGCTCCCCCGCAGGCTGTCTGAGCACCAGCAGCAGACGCCCTCATCCTGACGCAGCCACAGGGCGGAGAAGGCTTCTTGTGAAACATTCCAATCTCCCCCGCCTCACTGCCCCGACCAGCGTTTCCTGTTCTCACTTCCCTGTCCTCCTCCCTCCTCGGCCGTGCTTCCGCCTCGCCTCCACACGCCAATGTTATCCTGCGGTGTTTCCCCCCCACTGCCCCATCCACGCCTCTGCTCCACACCCCTTGGTTGATTCCCTGGCTCCAGCCCCCCCACCCCCAAGCCCCAGACTGGTGGACTCCCTCTGGGCTTCCTGGAGAACCACCTTCCATTATCTGACCAATGGGCCCAGCCCAGAAACAGTGCCGCTGAGCTCACCGGGTCATTGTGGCCCCCGAGCGTGACCTCCATCTCTGAGGACAGACCTGAAAGGGGACACGAAGGCTCTGAAACAGCCCAGCAAGAACCCACCAGAAACCCATACCTGCCAAACCCTTTAGCCGCTTTTTTCAGCCCCAACGCAGGACATCAGAGCACCTCAGTTCACCCCCTTCACTGGGAGCAGTTCTTTGGTTAATGTGACGTGAATCTTCCAGTGAAGGCAGCACTCTGCAGACATTTTCCTCGTTTTCTGACACATTTAACCAGAAAACAAAACAAAAGCCTCCACAAAACATGAGAAAGGGTTTTACTTCAGTATCCAGCAGTGCATTGGCTTTTCCACAAACGCGCAACGTGTGGGAATCAAGCTTGTTGCAGCACGAGGGTTAAAACGAGTCCACCACCCTGCATGTTCACACGTGCATCCACGGGATTTGGCCCATTGTCACTGCCTGAAAATAGGGCACATCTCTACTAATAAATACTCTCACTGTAGCTTCAACTGAAACAAGTGGGAATTTAGCTTTTTTGTTGTTTTTGAGGAAACAAACCTCTTATCCACTGAGAAAGCGATGAAAAGCCCCACGAGTTCATTAACCGGGCTCAGTCAGCGGTGACACAAGCCCCCAACGGTCCATGCATATGTATGTGCACGCACAAGTGCGGACCGCTGGCCTGTGGCACACAGGAGATTAAGCCGGACACGCAGCACGGAGGCCCGTTCTCTCAGAGCTGCCTTTCACACAGTGAGAAGGAGCAAGTGCTTCTAGCAGATGGGGCCGGGTCTGATGCAGCCATCTGTCTCACGAGTGCACGAAGATGAGTAACCGAGCTCGGGCCTGTGCGTGTGGAGGACTGGAGCAGCAACAAAATTCATGTGCATTGTCAATCACTGCAGCACTCGCTTCTCCATGTCTGATCCTCCTGCTAATAAACTTTACGGCGTCTTCACCTGCGTGTGGGGAGAGCACTGCTTCCCCTCAGCGCTCTCTTGTCCGGGGGCTCCGCAGCAGGCTGACTCACAGCCCCGGCCCACTCTTCCCGCCCACTTCTTCCCTCCCACTCAGCCCCAGTTGTACCCCAGCGTGGGAGTCGGCGCAGCCCAGGACCAGAGCCTCCAGCTGGGCACACACACAAACGCAACCAAGCAGCATGGGCCCACGGCTCTGGAGCTTTGGCTTTCATTCCCCGCACCCACCCACACACACACACACACACACACACACACACACACACACACACAGTGCCCACACTGATTTTTAGAGCACCTCTTTAATGATGTCATGTGCCTCACATCTGAAGGGAGCAGAGGCAGGGGAAACACGTGGGAGTGTGTGGGCTGTGCATGTTGTTTGTGTATGTGTGTGTGTCCCGCTGCCTTTCTTGTGTTTTACTCACACATGTACAGTTGGCTACTGTGAGCAAAGAGCTTTAAATGCAGCTGAGCTCAGAAGCTTGCAGTTATTTTTAAATCGCTGCTACAGGGGAGGATTGTGATCTGATGAGAGGACGCTGATGATAGGGTCTCCTCAGATGTGGATCCATTAGAAAGTGCAGGCTTTTACGTGCGTGTGTGTGTGTGTGTGTGTCTGTGTGTGTGTGTGTGGGGCCGGCAAGTGATGTGAGACTAGTTGTGCTGCAGAAACAAATATCTCAAATGAACAAAAAGCTGAGTTTTATCACTGCATGTGACAAACGACTTCACTCTATTTGTGCCTCAGTCGAAATCCTGGATAATGTGTGATTTTTTCAGGCTCTGCCACCTTTTCACTGCTCTGCACCGTGAAGACTCTCAGCTGTGAAAAGCAGGTGGCGGAGGATCACGTCGCTCATCGTACCGAGCCTCCTCAAACCTCCTCACCGCCGACACCTTCGTCCAACTGAGACGAGGACGTCTCTGACAAGAAATTGGTAAGACTCGCGCAGTGTCACACGTCGTAGGACGCCCGCGCTGAGAACAGGGAGAATATTCAGAAGGGCCAGATTGCTCATTAGAATATCTCACATTTGTGTGTGGGCGAGCTTTTAGCAGTCCCGCTCCTTCTAGTCCCCAGCGCTGTTCCAGAAACACTGTTCTCTGTCCAATCGCAAGCAGGATCCTAACCCCAGTCTGTCCGTTAAAAAAGTGAATCCAAGCACCAACTTCTGTCCAACTTTCAAGTACAGTACATGACATACGCTGTCATCTTTCTGACATCAACTGCAGCCAAACCTGCGACAGCTTCTGTCTGCTCCTATATTTCCCAGCATGCCACTGTGAATGTTTGGCCTGAATGCTGGAGTTATGTTCACGTCATGTTATATAACAGCAGGTAACACTTGAACAGTGCACGTATAGAGGGAAGGATGCTGTCGCTCTGCTTCCTGCCCCCCAACCACCACAACACAACACAACACAACAGGCTTCCTGCTGCAACCAAACAACATCCAAACAAACACACCGCGCACTGCACGAACCCCGTGTCTCCAAGTGGGACCCTTCCGACATGTCTAGGCCAAATCCTGCACATTTAGAACTGAATGACGCTCGCTGCATACGAGGCTGTGCAGCTGCACACGGGTCCGCTTATGTTTCACGCTGCACGTCACAATTCTTTATATCGTGGCTGCTCCTCATCACGCTGCACAAACACAGGACAACGCAGCAAAGTCAAACGGAAGCTGAAGACTTTGGAGAGGAACAACATTTTAAGGATTCAAGTCTAGAAGCCTTAAAAGTGGAAATTAAGAAGTTGACGTTTTGGAGAAGTGTATTTCTCACAGCTGAGTGACAGCAAATATTTCAGAGTGTGACTCAGAATGAAAAGTTCTCTCTGCTTTTTATACACGATTACCACATTTCTAAACAACCAGACGGGGACAAGCATTAAGACGCAGTGAAGTGCGTGTGTCACAGGTGCCCCCTGTTGGAAACAGCAGCAGTAGATTTGAAGCTCAGGGCGCCTGGTTTTAATTAGAACCCTGCGAGAGAAGAATCACCATAAAAACAGTTACTGGTTCATAACGAGGCCGCCGCTGCCAACACAACGACGACAACTCGGCCCCGTGTTCGCACTGAGCTCCTCTCCACGCTGCAGTTCTTCGAAAGCCCATCAGCTCAGCCTCCCTCTGTCTGTCCCGGAGTCACGGGGTCTCCCCCGGGGTAAACGCATTCCAAAAACACAAGAATTTCCTCCAACCCGACTCACATACCGCCCCCCTCCTCCTCCTGCTACCTCCCCCCATCTCTTTCTCTCTCTCTCTCTCTCTCTCTCTCCCTCTCACACACACGCGCTCATGCGCACACGCACGTGGACAGTACACAATGGAAGACCACACACTGCAAATGTTGAGTATGAACAGGGCTCGCACTGTTTCTCATAACACTGCCGACAATAATGAAACATCTAAAAATGAAATTGTCACCAAAATGTAATGAATCAACGAGCTGAAATTGTTGTACCTGGATCTTTAGTCGTGGAGCAGTTGGAAAGAAGTTGCAGGTGAAAAAACAGCCCGAGTTGCAGACACGTTTTCTCCTGGAGCTCTCCGACACACACACACACACACACACACAAAGACTGAGAGAAAACACCACCGAGCGCTGAGGATACAGTGTCCGCAGAGCAGGCGCAGACTGCCGTGCCGTTCCGCGCACCTCGCCGCCTTCTGTGTCTCCCTCTCCGGTGTGTCCGCCCGCCTGCATGCCCGCAGGGAGACGCTGCTGACACGGCTCTGCAGCCCCGCGCGCTCTCCGTCCCCGCGCCGGCCGAAAGTCGACCTCAGCCCGCAAATGAAAAGAAAAAAAAAAGACGATTTCCCCTCCTTCTCCCCCTTTCCCTGCCTCCGCCCCACCGCCTCCCCCTCAGGCTCCGGGGACCGTCCCCGGTGCAGGCTGCCAGCCGTGCCACGGCCGGAGACAGCACCTAAAGGTGCGCGTAAGAACATTAGTGAGAAAGAAGAGGAAGAAGAAAGCGGAAATTTTTGTAGTAGAGTCGGACTAAACACAACAAGGAGCATTTGTTGGGTTCAAGCTGCAGAAACACTTGGAGTCAAGGCTGCAATAAAAAGAAGAGTATCTGAAATATCAGAAGGACAAATCCTTCAGGTGAGAGCGAAGCTACACTTCCACAGTCCCTCATTCAGAGACAAGAGGACGTCTTCTGTCTTTTTCTTTACAACAGCTGATGCCAGGAAGACAAACTGGAAGACACCAATCTCAGCTTCCCACTGACTAACGTCCCCCTCCATCTTCACCTCCACACACGAAATAAAGAAGAGTGGGTTAAAAAAAAGACCCCGACAAACTGAGCACAAGGTGAATTGAGGCACAGCAGGACGTCAGTCTCAGCTCCTGCACCAGGGCCCGACTGCTGCTCAGACGCTTTTAGGGGCGTAGGAAATGTCACAACGGGGCATTATCTTCAAACCTTTCTGCTTTTTCTTTACAGACGTCAGGAACCGGAGGCACAATCTGCCTGATCTCATCTCATCTACCTGCTTTAATTTCCATCAAACACTAAAATGTGACATGTAGCCAAAATCGCCTCCATCTCCCTCTGGGGAAATACACCTGCAGTGGGATTGTACCTGCTCGTATAAAAAAATCTGCATGTGCATTTGTGTAAATTTCCCGTGAAATGTACGAGATGATGTGTTATTGCTCACCTGCTCCCTCCCTCCCTCCTCCTCCTCCTCCTCCTCTTCGTCTCACCATCGCTCTCCTCCTTCGCTACAGCGATCGGGGAAATTAAATGTTTTTTACTGCTGCTTTTGTTTTGCTGTTTGGTCATTTTATTTATTTATTTATTTTGTTTGGGCTTGTTTGTTTGTTTTGCACAGGTCTGAGGAGGCACGAGGTCTCTCTGAACCGGGCATGAAGACTCGGGCTCATATTGTGAAATTCCCTGAATAAATTACTGTGCCCACTCGTTCTCTTATCTGGTTATGAGCACAGTTATGAGCTCAGTTTCTGGTATTCGGGATGGGTATTTCTTCAATGTAAACTTCCCAGCAAGCTTCTTAGTGACAGTGATGGCAGAGTTCATTTAACCCTTTCGCGTGGCCGCACAGTTGTTGAAATCTGTGATGGGATGAAAGGAGGCATTTTCTTTTTTCTTTTTTTTTTTTTAAATGAAGCCGTCATATCTCGCTCACGAGCGGGTGAATTTCACGTTTAGTCTGAATCAGAGAGGCTGATAAGAAAATTCTGCTTCTCGCGTTTCACAATTTGACCTTTGACTTTACTGTTAAATCTCATAATTGAGGCAGATAAGCAGCCAATCAGACGCTCTTGGACGTTTCTTTCGTCGTGTCAGTACTAACAGTTAGCACTAATCTCATTAATTCAGCCATTTCACTTGAAAATGTGTGAGAAATGTTGCATTAAAAGCATGTGAATTACTCACTAATAATTGTGCATTTTGTCTCTCTCACACACACACACACACACACACAGAGAAAACCCCTGCCGTGCTCACACAGACTTGACTGGGGATAATCCCGAACTTTCCCCCTCGTGTTTCTCAGCAGAGGGGCCGTGCTTTCGATTCTGTTTCTGTATTGATCTGACTGGGAGTGAGCAATATTGATTTCAGGTTAACACACAGATGTGCCTTTACCACACACACACACACACACACACACGCACAATGGCAGCGAGCACGCAGCAGCAGGACATCAGAGGTCGACCACTGAACTCCAGTCCCCTTGTCTGCGCGACCCGACGCAGACAACAAACACCTGATGAAATCGCAGAAGCGGCTTTGAAGTCAGAGATAAAAGTGTTAGTGTGTGTGATAATGTGTTGTTTCCTGACGGCAGCGGGAAAAAAAAAAAAAAAAAAAAAAAAGCTTCCAAAAACTGAGATGTGCGCTCGGCTGCTCGCGGCACTTTCTGTACGTCGTCATAATCCGTTTGGCTCTCTGACAGCTGCCTACAACGAACAAGTTCTTCGACAATTTGTCTCTCGCAGAACTTCCCTTTGAGATTTTCACGGTTTGAGAAAAAAAAAAAAAAAAAAAAAAGGCAGAGCTGAAGTCAACGGCGCGTCGAACAAGTCAATGGTTTACCAAAGGCTGCACCGCAGTGGTGCAAAGGCTACAGCAGCTCCAGCAGTGTGTGTCGTCGCCGCCGTGTTGGCTCGCGGGCCCGTTGTGTACATGAAGGTGTAGTGCGAGTTCTCAGTGTCTCCTCCCTGGGAATTCCCCTCTGTTCCAGGCTCTAACAGCCCGGCGGAGCCCCGCATGCGTGCGTGAGTTCAGATGTATACACGCTTTCGAGTTCAGCTCTTCACATTTCAGTGCACGTGTGGGCGTGTGAGTGTGCACGTATATACAGTACGTATGTGTGCGTGCGTGCGTGCGTGCGTTTTTGCTCCCTTGATTCCCAGGGTTCTGTGGAGTTAAACCCTCTTAAATGTCCCCCTGGCTTTTGTCCTCACGTTTCAGCTGAATTTCCCCACATTCATCCCACTATTCAGACTGTGTGTTTGAGCGCTCAGGAATGCGCTGGGTTTGACAGGCGCCTGAACTGTGTGTGTGTGTGTGTGAGGGTGTGTGTGTGCATGTACATGCATGTAAATGAGCATACAACAGAAAGAAAGAGGTCTGGAAAGGGGAGTGGGATTTTGTTTCTCTCTTTTTTCCCCTCCACCTCCTTTTGATGCAAAGGTGCTCGGTCGGACTCGGAAACACACAATCAGTTCACCTTTGCGCACACATACTTTTCACCTTTCTATCCACACACACACACACACACACACACTCGACACCCACACTTGGAGTCACATGTGCTCTCACTCAAAGAGAGCTCTGCACCCACTCACCCTAACACCCACACAACCACCCACACACTCACGTGCACTGCCAAATAGCTCTCACTCTTTACCCTCCCACCCTATCCCCTCTCCACCCACCACCAGCACCACTGAGCACACACACACACACACACACACAGTTGCACACTAAGTGCCAGGCATGCGCCTGATCTGGTTTCCTCTTTGCTTTGCGAGCGACCCGCAGTGATAAAATAAACACAAATACGTGATAATCACATTCCAGACATTTCTCTCCTGCCGGTGGGAAGTTTCAACTGGTTTCTTGCAAGAGTTGGTTTGGCTGCATGTGTGTGTGTGTGTGTGTGTGTGTGTGTACAACAGCAGAGAGAAAAAAGAAGAAAGAAAATGAGAGAGAGGGAACAAAGAGATCTGGGGCGAAGTCTCACACATTCCTCAGTCCTGCCAATACCAGTATACTAGACCATCACACCCCCCCCTCCATGCGCGCGCGCACACACACACGCACGCACATGACAAGAAGCAGCCAGATCTGAGTAAAATCTAATTTGCACAGCATCAATCTAAACAGCCCCACATTTGCAAAAAATTATGTCATGGAACATTTAAACGCAACAGCAACTTCCACTGACAACGGCATCGTGAAAAGCACCAACACGACAGCACTGAATGGGATTTAAAAAGCTTGGAGGAACCAGAGGAACCAAAGGAAGCCAGAGAGTGAAAACACACACACACACACACACACACAAACACAAATGACTGCATCTCATTTGAAGCCTGTAAAGGACAGAGATTCCTACCTTGTGTTTTCACTGACTGGCTCAGTTTCTCATGGGGACAGGAGACAGACGCAGTAAGAGACAGAGGCGCTGTGGACGGGACCTACCTGAGCACATGGCCCGCATGGCGTGCACACACTTCCTCAGTGAACACGCTTTGTTTCTCGTCCTCACTGCTGCTGCGGCGGCATGCTTCTCCTCAATCTGTCTGTCTGTCTGTCTGCGTCTCTCTTCTTGTCTTTCTCCCCCCTCCTTCCCCTCTCACGCTCTCTCTCTCTCTCCTCCCCTCGCGCTCTCTCTCTCTCTCTCTCTCTCTCTCTCTCTCTCTCTCTCTTCAAACTTCTCTGGAATTAAAAAAAAAAAACTGCCCGTCATTTTGCATTTCACTCTTCTTCTCAGACTCTAAACCTGTCTTTATGCAAGTGAGAGTGATCCATGAAGGCAGTTTTAACTAGAACGTCTCCTCCCCCCATACCACATGGTGTGTGTGTGTGTGCATGAGTGTTAATAAATATATATGTGTGTGTGTGAGTGTGTGCTGGTTTCTTGCCAGTCATTCACGTCCACACAAATGATTTGTCTTGCTTTCTTTATTAGTCGTCCTTTCCTTTTCTCTAAATGTCTCATTCACGTTATTTTATTCTATGTCCATGTCCAATTTCCAGTTGTCAATAAAATCCAAGAGAATTTTGAAAAATGAATGAACAAAGGATGAAAAGACTTCTAATGTGGCAGCAGAAAAAAAACAGGTGCACACTTGTTATTTTCTATTATTTATTGAAGGGATCCATGTGCACCAGAACAAACTATGCACTGATTTATATGAGAAAAATAATTTGATATCCAACCTAAACATTAAATATATGCTCAACCAAACGGCTCTGCAGTTAATCATCAGGAGGAAGTAAAAGTGCTGCATTGATTTTGTTCACTGGAAATTTGAGACGTGCAGCACATCAGGGATTTTGGCACATGTCAAACAGTTTAGGCAACAAAACGCTTGGGTCAGGGAGACATGGTGGTTTTTGTGGGATTTTTTTATGTTTAAAAAACAAAATTAAATACATCCAGTGTCTTGTCACCTTTTTTTTTTCTCAATATTTAACCAGGATCCAAAGCTTTGCCTGCAAATCTTTTGAGCTGCCAAAATGCTTAACGTGTCAGTCAGGCTGTAATGACGACGAGTGCAGAAGTTTGGAAACGAATGTGTTGACTGAGAATATTTTGCAGATGTGTTCAGGATGAAGTATGTGCAGATATCCATCAATTCATTATCTGTACTACTTCTCCTCCAAAGTATAACCAACACTGTCCAAGATTGTCCTCGTGTTTTGAAGCTACATGCTTTTTAGTGTATTTTTACATAAAATTGTAAATGTAATATTGATTATTTCATCCTATTTATAGTTGTTGTGTGGTATCCATTTACCTACAGACTCTTTTTCAAATTATTGTTTTGGAAAAAATATGCAGCTGTTGAATCCTGCTGCAGCACAGAAAGATCTGCTTCTAAACTTTTTCCAGCGAGGCTCAGCCTTCTGACCAATCCGAGAACTTCTGGTATTTCTGCTTGAATAGTGAGTTACCGTTGTTTGATAGTGATACCTGAAGCTTGGCGGAGCCATCATAAAAGCACTAAGCTTAAGATATGGAAAATACAAAGGACAAAAACTTTTTAAAAAGTATTTATAGTACACCAAAATTCTTTGCATCTGAATTCCATAGCTTAGCATTCATAGCTCGACAGTTAGCTTAGATGGACACAGCTTTCATCCGTTTACCATAGAAAACGTATTGTCCGAGTTAGGTGAATATTTGGAAACCTGCTCGCTGAGCTAACAAGTTGACTTTCAGGTGACCCCAGCAAAGCTGGACACATCAGGCTGCTCTGCTAACTTAGCACACGTTAAATGTCAAATTAAACTAAAGAAGCAATGTGAAACCAGTGGAAGCTCTGATATTCAACTGTCTCTTCACCAAAATTGCAGCTACACTGGCAACATTTAGCTAAAGCTGTTTAGTTTATTGCATTTAATCGCTATTATCTCCACTGCTCCACTTTTCCTGCTCCTCTTTTTTCACTCCCAGAAGTGTAAATCCTCATCAGCCGGTTTTCGTTGTCTCATCAGACCTGTTTGTTAACACTGAATCATGTTCTACTTGCAGCGGAGTGAGAGTCGGGGTCCTCTCGGGGAGGACTGCTAGTGAATCACAGATTTCACATTTTGTAAGAACTAAATGCGCTGGAATTTCTCTCTTTGCCTTATTATGTCGATAAAGTATCTGGGAAAACAAATGAGCTGTTGAAAATGAGTAAAAAAAAGCCGAATTCTTCAGACCTGTAACTGAACACGGAAGTCACATAAAATCAGCCCATCACACAATTCCTGTTTCATTGTTAAAGCACGTTACATGAGGTCACAGCTCACCTATAAATTGTGGCTGAGGGGCTGACTGTCACTGTATGCCAGGACGGGGGGTCGTATTCCCCAGGTCCCTTGAACATATCTTTTTCACCTTACAGTTTATTAACCCACAGTGTGACCTGTGAAAAACCGCCTAGTCATAGAAGCTTTATTGTTGCATGAAAAACAGGGGGGGGGGGGGGGGGGGCAATCAGACAGTTCCCTGAGATCCAGGGGTCCCGGGTTTTCCTGCACTGGATGCAGAGAGAGTGGGAAAACACGTACGTGTGTTGACGTTGCAATCAGAAATTCCAAACGTGGTTTAGCAGGGCAGCGGCTCAGAGAGGCCGCGCCGGGGGATCAATGTTGTCCCTAATGTACCGTTGTCTTTTCCAACCCCCCCCCCCCCCTCCCTCCAAATATTTTCCCGTGTTTCCACCGGCTCCATAATATTATGGAAGGAAAGTGGAAGGGGTGTCAGCTAGTAGCGTAGCGCTTGTCAAACACGCCTTGTTGTTTTTTCCCGTGCTCAGTTCACGGCCCGATGTGGCATCTCAACGCAGCATCCGCCGCGCACTCTCTCTTCGTCCGACATGACGCCTGGAAGCTAGCTGAGGGGGCGAGCAGGCAGCTTTAATTTACCCATGAGGCACGCTGCCCACCGCTGGTGAGTGAGTTCATCTTGCTTTCTGCTTTTGTGCGGCACATTAGAAACTCTTCGGGAACAGCCTTTCTGCTGAATGGCCATCCTGTGTAGCCCACCTACTCTTCGCATCCGCCCTTCTTCCCCCGGCCAGCTGCGTTGTGTGTGCGCGCCTGTACGAGTGTGTGTGGGAGTGTGAGGGTGAAGGAGGACCACTCTGCGTGGGCTGAACAGTGCTCGGGCTTTCTCTGCTGTGGTGTTAATAGGCCTTTTTCTCCCCTCAGCGGGACACAGAGAGCTGTCATTTACATGGAGGTAATGGAGTGATGGAGCAGTGGATGGATTATGTGTGGGCGAACGATGGAGAGGGCCTAGCACCTCTCTCTCCTCTCTCTCTCTCTCTTTTCTTTGCACACTTTCTCTCCCCCCACAGTCTGATGTTAAGCTCACTCTCTTCTTTTTTTGTATGAGAAACTCATCGAGAGGCTGCCAATCAGAACCAACACCAGCGAGCGAACAGCAAAAGTCCTCGAGGGTTCTCGGATTTGAACGTGCACGCATCAATACACGAGCCAGAGTGAGCTAATACAATTAAGCGTCTCTGCACACTAACTGGATATTCTTTTCTAACATATTAACAGTCGTTTGGGTGTGAAAGATTTTGGTTGTTTTTTTTGGTTTTTTTGTCTTTGTCTTGGCAGTGGCACCGTGTCAGCGGCTGAGCTCGAGCGCCAATCAGACACATGGGAGAATGAATTTGCTCTGTGGGAGAGTAAAATAGCCTGCGTGGAAAGGGAAGGCAGTCATCCAGCCAAGCTGCCACCATGGATTTAGTTGTCCTGGTAAATGACATGGATCTCAGTGAAAGGGGGTCTAATTGGGTTTCATGCCAGTTGTGTCAGCCAAAGCGTTTGACAACTGAAAAATGACACCGGGACAAATTCTTGAGTGTGTTTATCGGGAGAAAGTAGAAACAGGTTTCACCATCCCGATCATTATAAGGCAGTGACAAAACTAGAGCCGCTCTTCACCGTGTATTCAGTCTCTGATCACAGAGATCGTTGATGTCTGTCGTCAACATCAAACACGCTGAGAACAAGTCTGTGAGAGCGACTTCACACCGAAGGCCAGAAGCTTTACAAAGCACACACTTTATAAACGTAGGTTCCCGTGCTTTGCATATTTGTAGGCATCACATCCCTCGATTATGTTCCGATTATTTGTTTTATTAACAGGAAGCAAGTCACAAGGGGGCGGTTGGTGGGTGCAAGCCTGTCACACCACAGACTCGAATTCAACTCCAGAGCCCCGTGTGTGGATACGTTCAGGCGACGAATCCGCTGTGGTTAAGGTCGTGGAAAGATTGTGGTTTAATTTAAAGGTTAATAAATGTTTGTGTGAAGTGACTGTTGGATTTTCCTTCAATAAGTTAGACCACAATCTTTCCCTAGTGATGCACCACACAGCAGACTTTGTTTAATTCTGTGGTCCACACCTCAAAAGTACACAGAGAAATATAACAATGATATAACAATAAATGATTATTGTCCAGCCAGCTCAATATAAAGTCTAATAGAAATTAACAGAACTTTAAATTCTGAACGTACTAAATTCCAGTTATTTAACAATACGTAGAATTATTGTTCATTTCCTCAGGACAATGCAGTTGGACAGGGAACGAATGTGATGTACCTGATAGCACAGCCTCCTTTGTAAATAGAAGTAAACCTGTTTAGCTTCGACAGGTCCATTATGCGTTGCATCAATACCAGCATCAGGGGAGATGATGAGATGTGCACACTGTCAAAAAGCACAAAGATCCTCTTCAAAACATTCATTTTCAGACTCACCCCCCGTCCCGACAAAACGCTTTGTGACAGATCTCACCTGCTGCCGAAACACCAGGTGAAAGAGACTCGTTGAAGGACTCGATCTGTGGCAGGAACACATGGCTGTTTCACTGTTCTGAACCTGTGAAATGTCTTATGAAAGACAAAAAAAACCAAACGATCTGCAGCACGGAGCAACGGCACACCTGCCATCCTGACTGTGGTGACACCAACTGTCTGGTTTGTATTTTGGTTGGCACATCCAACCTTGGCAGGAAGTTGTAGATTTTAGGCCGGAGGTTGATCATTTTGGCAGAAGTAAAGACTTGGAGACGACGTTGGTTAGGGTTGGAAAACCTTAACAAAGCCCATAAGAACCACTCCACAATAACTGACAGAGACAAAGCTGATGCTTTGCGTCCAGGGTTAAAAGTCCATCATCTTCCCTCTGATCGTTGTCTGCTGCCTGGTCCAGTTAGGACCAATTAGGGATGGATAGTGCAGCTACCAACACTTTGCAGCAAAATGGAGAAAAGGTCCACGTCACGTTCTCACCACAAACAAATTGCTTCAGATGTCTCTTTGGACTGGACGGAGATCAGGTCCTCTACAGAGCATTTTTTTAGGGGGGGTTCTGCAGCTAAGTGTGACTCCCATGCTGAGATGTGGTAAAACAACCTGCTCCAAATTCGACCGAACCAGATTAAACAAGGCAGGTCCAAAAATCACGCTTAAAACTGCACTTGTAACTTCTTGTTTGGGTAGAACATAGAAATAAAGGTCATTAAATGTCACTCTGACTTCTCCATATTAAAATACCTCTTTACCTCTAGCTAAAAAAAGACCTCCGGGTGACATCACTTGGAGGACCCTTCAGTTCATCTCCATGCTCACGCTATGAAGTTGGCAATTAATGGTCAACCTGCTTTTCCAGAGCTCCTCCGGATGACATCATCTGAACCTTTTCACCTAGAAGCAGAGAAATGCTTTAATAAAGGGAAGTCAGAAAGAAAGCAAGTTGAAAATTGGTGAAGTCGCCTCTTAAGTTTGCATCATGTTTTCTTTCTTGGCATTTTGTGGAAGATTTAAATCATTTCGGTGAAACGCTGCTCTCAAATGAAACATTTTCAGCTTCTGCCCACTTACGTTACACAGAACTAAACGTCACGTATACAGATGATGTACGAGTCTCTCTTCAAGTCAAATGCAACAGAAAAAGTTACGTTTGGAGCTAAAGAAAATCAGTTGTTGTTTGCACACAGCAGGTACTTTTGGTTGCGCCCGTCTGTGATGGAGGGATTGTCCATGGGAAAGTTCTGGATTACTGTACTGACAGTAAATGACATGAGTTTCACAGCTTTGTTTGACTGAGATAAATAAAAGCAAAACATAAATTGTGTAAACAAGCAAATTCCTACATGATAAGTTGCAAAAGCCTAATTTTGAAGCAATGTGAACAGTTTCCATTAGAACCTTCTCTAAACTTTGTGACTATTCACAGATGTTTCATCTGATGTTGAACCTTGCCGCTCCACCGAACCCACACTTGCTTATGAAGTAAATGACAAATGACTAATGGAAACTTTGATCCAGTCGATCATTCTGTTCTGGTAAAATGGCTTCATGAACTAAAGTCTGATCTAACTGACAGATCAAAGTGTGTGTATTGCACGAAAACTGTTTCCACCTGTTCTGCTGCATGCAGTGCTGCAAGGCTCTGGTCTTGGTCCTCTTCTGCTCGGAGGATATTACCAAGACTATTTCTTTGACATAGTTGATCCCAAAACATTTGTGTTTCAGTGACGCTGAGTTGCTGCGTCATGCTTTTGTCACCTCTTGGCTGGATTACTGCAACATTTTGTTGTCTGGTTTACCAGAATCCAGAATCAGAAAGCTCCATATGGTCCAAAGCACTTCACTGAAGCAGAGGCTTGGAACACATCACACCAACCCCTGCATCACTCACATCTGATCTGAAGAAGTTTGTTTTGACCAACAGGATTTTAAAAGGCAGGAACCATCATATCTGTTAATGTCCATTCTCAGTTGACAGGACTGAACAATCTTCCACCGATGGACAGTCAAACACTCTGGAGCTTTGAAAGCTAAACTACAGACCTCCTTGCTGCATACTTACAGCCAGGCACATGTTCAATTTATTGTATAACATTTTTCGTTATTGACCATTTTTATTGATTTAGTTTTTTCTCACTTTTATTGCTTTATTACTATGGAAATCAAGCCTGTTTTTAGACGTGTTTTCAACTCTTCATTAAAGTTATTTGTTGTAATAAAAGGTTTTTTTTACTGATTTACATCAGATGAAATCATCTGCTTTTCTTTATCATTATTTAAAAAGTTTACATGCTGTACGTGCTGTGTTTGGAAACTCTGAGTCTTTTCAGGAATTTAAAATAAAACTGAGTGGGTTTGAACAATGCTTGGCTGCAGAACAAGCACAGAGGGACTTCATCGTTTGTCAGAATTAATAATGCAATAGCTCCTTAAATGGCACTGTTTTAATAAAAACTCATATTTCAGGAAAAAAAAACGGCAGCGGGCAATGATTCCACATGAGCGTGTGATGAGAGGAAGCAGCAGCAGCTTTAGTTTGGTATCAGGGGACACACACGGGGGATCGGGGGGGGATTCTCCCCTCCTCTTCCGAGAGAAGGGTGGTCCCATCAGCATGTCACTGACAGGAAACACTCACCACAAACCAACGTCTTCTCCTACCCAGAGTGCACACACACACACACACACACACACACACACACACACACACACACACACACACGCACACACACACAGACACATCACCTTATATGTGTTATAACAGTGTTGCAGCCAAGACACTGGTTCGTGTGCGGTAACTGCCTGAGCGACTGTGACTCGGATGGGGAAATTCAAATGTCGAAAACTGTATAAAAATAACTTGCACATGCATGTTTGTACATGTGTGTGAGCGTGTGCATGCATGTGTAAGTATGTGTGTGTGCGCGTGTGATTTCCCTGCACCTTGGACAGGGAATTCCCCTCAGTTTTTTTCTCTGCACAGGGGACTCGCTGCTTGTGTCCCGGCAAAGCACACTCCTCTCACTCTGAGTGCTGGAAACTTTTCTCATCCTCTGCTCTCCACATTTCGAAGCTCATTCTCATCCACGTCTTTGATGTCTCGTCTGAATGACGACAGTTTCAGCTCCCATCACACACACCACTCGCCAAGCGACGGTTGTCAGCGGCTTACGGTACATGTGAGCGTGGAAGATCGTGACCACAGTGGCATCCAACTTTCTCCGTAGGGCTGATGCACACACAGAAAATAGAATACAGCGTCAGAAAGATGTTTTAATATTTGTTCTTTAAAAAATGCATCGGTGAACATGGTGCTCAGTGCAAATTCGCCCATTGGATCCCAATCGTTTTAGTACGGCAGGAAAATCAAAGTCCACATTTGTGTGAGCTGCGTGGTTTGTGATGAGGATTTAGAAATTGTACTGCAAAACGAAGACATTGCAGAAGGGATTGATTACACAACTCACACAACTACAGAAATCAATGAATTCAACAGACCACAGGGAAAAACCCGGCAGCGTGCACTGTAGAAATAGTAGAACAAAGGAACCAACAATGTGCTTTATGGTTCATTCATAAAAAAACTAATTTCATGCTGTTCTGAAATATTGTCCTGTATTAACTAAACACTCCGGTTCAGTGTCTGTCAGTCTGCAGCCTGAATTAGCTTGTTCGTCTGTGCTGTGGACTCTTTTTGCTTTCGTCCAAAACGGTTGGTCGACACCTTATAAAAAACATTTCCGTAGTTGCTTTGAATCCACATGATTCCAGCAGAGATCATGCACATGTGTAGTTTACTGTTGCTTTTGTTTTTCCACACCTCTGTACAAAGTCGTGGCGATTCAGGTAAATCAGGGAAACACGACCCTTCACCTCGTTATGTCACCGAACTTTTATTACTCAAATTCTGTGTTTGTATGTTGTGTTAACACATCAGCAGCAAACTCCCGTTTGGAATTCATTTCCTGATTCATGAATCTCTGTCACACAGAACATTTGTTTTATTCCAGTTGAGTCTGGATTGGGATTGTATATCAAATTACAAATGACTTTCCAATGCAACTAAAATGCAAATGCAAATATGGTGAGCAGCTTAGTTCAATATGAAGAGCAGTGCAGTTAGTGATGGAGAACAGGTTAGTTTCAGTTAGTGTAAGTTGGAGAAGCATGGTGGTTTCTTTTAAAAGCATTAGCGCAGTCCACAATCGTTCCCTGACCTCAACCAAATGCTGCGAGAACCTAAACACAACCATAAAAACATTGTTGTCACAAAACCTGGACGTTGTTCTACAATGTCGGGCTTTTTTTTTTTTTAGCTGGAAAAAGAAAAAAGTCAACTGGGAACCTTTCATTAATGTGTTCAGCATCAGCACATTTGCTCTGGTTTTAATCCGCTGTGAGTGATGGATGACCAGCTGTGGACTGTGTGACAGGGACTCAAGTGTCCTTGTCCCTGCGGATAAAAGGCGCGATGAAGCAGCTAGTTGAACTCTCCCCGCTCGGATGGTGCAGGCACTAGAGAAAAGTCAATGATGTTCTCCCACTTTAGGGCAGGGCGCAGTGAGGCGGCGCAGAGCCGAGTGACATTTTGATTCAGGCAAGTGGATGTGGTTTGTTTGCAGAGGCAAAACTGAAAACATTATCAGCCCGGTGCCACCGTGGTTTCTAACATTCAACAGTGCAAAAGATGGATGGATGGTGCAGATGTGATCGAAAGCAAAAGTGCGGAATTTCAGTTTTCTTGCCCCTTTCCGAACCTGCCTGAGGTGAGTCCTGGAGCCCTGCGTAACACCGGCGCCTCATCATGTGTGTGAGACAATCCAAACAAATATGTAAATACGTGTGTGTGTTGCTGTTGCTGGAATTCCCCGACCTGAGTCCTGTCATCTGTGATTCAACTGTTTGACCAAAACCATAAAGAAAAAGGCTTTTTAACCACAACAGCCTTTAGTTCTTTCAGTTGCTGAAGAAAAATCTAAATGACAGTTTGCTATTACTTGAAAACACGACAATGATCGTTTTGTCGAAGTTGCCTTTCTATTGTTGTCAGTGGTTGATGCGGTGGTTCCGGCAACCACTGCATCTGTGTGATGTTCCCAGTCCACCAGGTGCAGTTTTCTGAAAACTGAGTCATGTGGACTGGACTTCTTTCTTCCCTAGTTCCAACTAACGATAAATACTGTATGTGGTTTTCCCAGACTGTCAAGTCCCAGTGAGCTTCTCTTCCTTCCCCCGACCTCAAGTGGCAGTCATGAGCCAAAGGAGGCAACGAAACCCCTTAAAATAAAAACATTATTTAACTACATCTCCTCAGTTTTCTATAGGAGCTACACATATATCACGGCCACTAAACTGCAGCCATGAAGGGAACATGATCAGAAGCTGGAAAATGTACAGATGCAACTTATCGATATTAATATATATATATATATATATATATATATATATATATATATATATATATATATATATATATATATATATATATATATATATATTAACACTGTAGTGTGACAATGTGGATGGAATATTTGGGTTTATTTTTAAATTGTAACTCACTCAATCGTCAATGTAATGATTCATCAGATTAAATCTGTACCTGCATGGAGGATGACACCAAAGATCGGATTAGACTCTAAAAAGTCCCCGTGTTTCAACTGAAGGCAGGTAAAGAGGGAAGCACCCTCTGACGAGGCAAACAGGTGCCATGTTTCTCCCATCATGCATCAGCAGAACACAGGCAGTAATCCAGGCTTTTTAATAAAAGGTGGGAAGCCATTGGCCACAAACAACAGAGGAGATGTTATCACTGAGATTTAGTCACTGATAACATCTCTACATACTACATGGAACCATTGAAGGGACCTGGAGACGTCCACGGTGCTGCTGGAACCAATGAATGAAAAGCAAAAATCTGAAACGCAATGACTGCTTTGCTTTTAAATAGATTATCCTTGATTATCCCTGAGTGGGCAAATCCTTCTGCAGCCGGCAGTACCACCCAGACCCCACCACACCTGTCACAATAACCACAAAAGGCTGAATGAATCAAAAAAATTGGAAGGAACAAATGAGTTTTTAAGTCTATTTGTCCTTCATGTTGGAAGATAGGATGCGAGCCGGGATCGAAACAAAAAGCTGGGAGGCAGCTTCTGGGGCTTAAGGACAAACCTGAAGTTTTGCTGCATAGAAGGTTTGTGACACACATCAGCAGATGAAACCACGTGAAAGTGGTGTCAACGTCACACGTTTTACAAGAAAAGAACATCCGCTGGTGGGCTTCCTCATCCCCTCCTTACTTTGGCCCGAGATATCACATCGACACTGGCTTTCAGGTGAACGTGTTCAACAAACACCTGCGTGTCCCGGTACTTGATTGGTTTGTAAATGGTTTGGGAGGTGCCCAAGATAAAAATGAATGAATGATTTTCGAAGTCTTTATTTCGTCTTCAGACCAAGTTAAAATGAAATGTCTTCTGCTCTGTTTAGGTTGTTCTGTACTTTACTTTACAGTTCTTTTTCTTCCTCTGTTGTGACGATGGTCTGTCCTATCTCCGTGAAAGGAACCAAACCATAGTTCAGTTACTCCCGGACTGAGACCACTTCTTCTAGTCCGACCAAATTCCGGTTCTTTGGTGTTTACCGAACCTTTCACTGTTAGTTAAATTCGGACCAAACTAAAAAGCCCAAAGATCTGGACCAAAGAAGGGACGTGTGAAGTAGTTTTTGAGCTAATACGTTTGCACTTTCACTTCTTTGAATGCAGACTTTTTCTTTTTCTAGCCTGTGAAAATGATACTTTTATTTCAGCACGTTGACTCTGCAACAGCAACAGGACCAAAGCTGCCGAAGAAGATCTGGTAGGTTTTACTTTGTTTCTGTGGAACTTAACTGATGAGAAGCAACTAAGTATGAAAAACCTTACGGGGCTAATAGGAAATTCCTAAGAACTGAACACATTATCATCTACATAACCATGAAGAATGACTCAAGGCCAAGCTGAATGAGATCATCTTAACAAATTGGGCTCAATCTGAAAACCATTTCAGATTTAAAATGTTTATGTACTAGTCACTATCTTCTTACATATGCAGCATTAGTTTCACTATTTGCATAGCATCACACTGGACTGTTGCTGGGAAAGCATCACCGCCGCATGACTACTTATCAGTTTTTGTCCCCTTTGAGCAAACCCCCCCCCCCCCCCCCCCCCCACCTCCACCAACCAGACCCACCAGCTTAAGGCCACTCAGTTTTAATTGGGAAATCACCACTAAATCATCAGTGACACAGGCACAACTTACATTTCAGTTGCATGATTTTCATCACCTAACATTTTATAGATCTCACTGTTGATGTTAACACGCTAAAAGACTTTAACTCACTTTACAAACATAACAGTTCTTCATGTTTCTTTGTGAGGTTCTAGTCCATAGTTCCACTTTAGTGAAGTCTGGGACCAGTGTTAAACCTGGCACCAGCTTTGATTTAATTTTACTGTTTTGATTAAAATGAATATTATTTGTTATAATTTATTCACAACATTTTTTAGTCAAACTGTAATGTAACATTTAGTTTCAGTGTTTGTAATATTTTAACTGCACAGGATTGTGATCAAATATCACTACTAATATCAGAGTGTGACGGCATTGTCACAACAGTCTGAGCAAAACTGAGCAAACTTTAATGCTTGAATCAACTGGGGGACAAATGAACTTCACAGTCACTACTCCACCTTGGACCTGACCTCTGTTGTTACGTAAGGTGGAGGTTTGTCTGGGGCCCACGTTTATGTGACGTCCTATATTCTCAGCTTCGGGGCTGGACACAAGCCATCGGCAGACTGGATAAGCAATGCCGAGAGCTTACCTCCAATTGTTGTGTTTACTGGTCCAAAGCTTGGTTTGGTAGCCGGGCTGTATCCATGCGGTCCGCTGCTTCCCCGTCGTCGGGTGCCCCACGCTGTTCCTAGTCGTCACTGTGATCACACCTGAACACCGGTCATATGTAATCAGAAACATTCTGCTACCCGTCCAAGGAGCTTCTTCAGTCTGTAAAGAAGAATGAAGAAGCTGCTCGTATAAGTAGCATAACGTTTCTAATCAAGAAGAAAGGAGATTTAATCTTCGGATGACCAAACCTGGATGACTGAGAGTCTTTGCCGACATCCATAAATGTGAGTTTTTGCAGCTATAAAATTACTTAAGCTGCTCAACGGAACATTTTACATGAATATTTCCCATGTTAATGCCCAGCAGGTGATTCAGTCCGATTTGGGTTTAAACACTGGTTTATTTTAGAGAGCAGAAGCTCAATAGAAGCTCAATATCTCTTTAGAGAACATCTAGAGGAAAATTGTAAAGGTCGACTGCTGACCTCAGTCCTTTGATTTGATAGCAACTAAATCCGTCTGACTAACAAAAATTCCGCTGTTGTGGCATTTTTGTAGTTTGTCTCGGCTTTTTGGAGTCTTCTCATCTCTTTTCCGTAGGTGATTTACTAACTGACAGGCAATAGGTTTTAACCAGAGATATTTTGGGTGGCAGATTAGAGTTTTACTGATCTGGATCTCACAGATGCTGTGGACTGTTCAATCAGACTTTGCATTGTGCGTCTTCACATTGTGTAGCTGAACGTTGTGCAGGGACAAAACAAAGATTCCCAAATGTCACTTTACTTCCTGCATAGAGCGCAATCACACGTCGCTATCACAGGCTGTGGTGAACGAGCGAGCGACGAAGGGACACAGCTAAGGTGCCATAAGTCAGCGTGTGCACTGAAATCTGGGTGACTCAGCTTTTGATTTCCCCCTTTTCTGTGAAGGTAATGATGTGGTTGAACTGGCTGATTGCTTACACCTACTGCAGGCCAGAAATGCACAATTACTTCCACACCATTTAATAATGATGAGGCCTGGAGCTGAAACATCCGTACGTGTACTGTTCTGAGAAAAGGAAGAAGAAAGAAAACAGAGTAAGGATCTGAGCTCTGTGCAGAGCTCTCTGCTCATTTAGCCTGTTGGATCTGTGTACGTTCATCAGTCAGTGTAAAGGCATCAGGATGCTTCAGAGTAAATCATCATCCTTTTCCTGATATTGTCGTTTCTTTGTGCACTGTGTCAAAAAACATAAAGACAAATGCAGGTAAAATGATAGGAGACGCACAAAAATGACTAAGTCACCTCAGTGCGATACACTGTAACGAGGATTAAGTTGGAGACCTTGAGACAGAGTCGTGGTTCAGTTCAGGAAAAGCACTGTGGTTAAGTTTAGAGGACATTAGTGGTTTTCAGTGATCATTCCGGCCTCTCTTAGAGTGTCTCGTTACACACACACACACACACACACACACACACACACACACACACACAGGCTTCTCATCCACAGCACTTGTCCCAACACCTCCCCAGTGTAATGTTGGATCTGTCTCCTCCTCCCCGTGTACTTAACCCAGTGTCTCACCTGCCTGTTTTCTCTGAGTCAACAACGAGAACAGCCGGAGAAATCCCAGCTTCAGCGGCCGGATGCTGCAGGGTTCGGCCGGTTGGCGGATGCTCGCAGAGGAGGAGGCGGAAGAGGACTCATGGGAGGACCTCTCCCTGGAAATGAAGCATCGTCCACCTTTGTGTGTCAGTTCTGCCTCCTCTCCCCAGCTGCTTTTACACCTACGTCGTCCTCCACCCTCATCCTCTCCTGTCCCGTTGCTCTCTTCTTCCTCCTCCCCCTCCTCCTCTTCTTCCTCCTCCATCGCCATCCTCCTCCCTTCTCATCAAAGAGAAAAGCAACACATGAACACAGTGGATGCGTCTTTCAGATGTGGTACAAATTTAACAGAGCAGAGTGAGTTAGCTCTATCGGAGGGTTGCAGTTTCCAATTCCCCTTTTGATTTTTACATTACGTAACATTACGTAAGTGCATCTGTAAATAAATGGAAGAACATTTGGGAAGCGCTTGACCTTGTGCAAAACTTCGAGCTCAGCCGCCCTGATATTTAACCAATAGAAGCAGCATTAGGCAAAATGCACATCACCGGCTCCGAAGAAGAGATTATTAAAAGGTAAAACGTGGTGTTTCGACAAGCTCGGGAAACTGAATTTATTTTGTGTTTCTTTGCCTTTTCAGAAATAAAGGAAGCTTGAGCATTTAAAGGAGGAATCCCACCTGTCGGTCAAGCCTTCGCTCTGTTTCCCTTTTCTCCATATTTTCATTGTGCTTTTCTAGCACACACACACACACACACACACTCCTTTACCAACCACGCCCCATGTTTTAGTCCAGTTATCCAGGAGCGAGTGTTTGCCACAATCAGAACACAATTGTTGGAGTGCCGCCTGTCGCACCTGAATATCAGAGGACCAATTCACCTAAAACAGCTCAATGCCGCTTCTCTTAACAGCAAATCATAATGAAAATTGTAGGTTTAGGAGGCAGAAAGAAAGGAAGAAAGAAAGACGGGAAGGGAAGGAAAATAGTGAGGAGCGCTGTTTTGGTTTCCAAGCAACAGTTAACGCTGGGTGCAGCAAGAGCTGTAGGGTGGGTTACTGAGTTCCCATGTTTCTGCCTTCGTGTCCACATTCTCCTTCTGAGGAATTTGACCCGCTGACCTCTCTGAATACGTCTGGATTTACCCTCCCCTCCGACACACAATCACAGAGCACTGTAATCGAAAAGCCTTTATGAGAGCAAACCTCACCCCTTCTTTTGTTGCCTCTTCATCGCAGAGGTGGCCCGAGCCACAAAGCCATGTGCACGGGAGTCGACACAAAGATTAATTTTAATCAAACTCTTTTGATCGTATTTGGTTTCCCGTGTTTCCTACTGTGTTTTGGCCTGATTTGCCACATGTAAAGGTGTGTAGCTCGGTGTGCACAGGTGCACTTGGAATGAGGACCGTAATCAAATAACAGAGAAACAGAAAGACATTCCATAAATGCTCATTTTCAAAAATCCACGGCAGCACTCCTGACAAGCAGACATGCAAACCATCAGTCACGGGTTGTTTTCAGCTGGACGCGTATTCCCATCTCCATAAAATCCAATTGAAAACTAATGCATACTGTATGTGCACACAGACTGTGTAATATGCTGCAGCTGCAACTCAAACCCCCATAGCTGTGCCACAGAAGGAGACTGACGGAAAGGAAGACATAAATGTTGTTGCTGTTCTGTGAGTGTCTGAGAAAGGCAGCTTGCGCATGCTTGCACTGGGGTGAAACATGGAGGTGTATGGGGGATGATCAGACAGAAGGCCATCTGAGAGCATGGTACACACTCCATCTGGACGTGCGTTCACTGTGAAAAGGAGTGTGAAAGAAGAAGAAAGCGACACACGCAGAGAGAGAAGGTGAAATTATAATCCTGAAATTTAAAACACCACCTGGAAAATTTCCACCAGCGTCTCGCGTCTCCTTTTGACTTTTGTTTTTTTTGCAGTCCTAGTTTGTGGTGAAGAAATGAATAGTCGTCATATGAACCAGAATTTGTCGTGTGACGTTCACATGTATCGTTGTTGTTCTGAATTCGGAAGCCAATTACATTTTCTTCGGACAGAGACAGGAGTGTTGCTGTCGTACTGTTTGGCACACAGAGAGGTTTTTTCCAATATTGCATCCAAACCATTTGCAGAAATGAAGGGTCTAAATTCGGGGAACAGTTTTGCAAATCGATTAGCAATTTTGAGTTTCTAGTTCAAACTGATTTCTCTGACATCAGAAGCTTCTCTGATGCTATAGACCAGGAGCCACCTGGGCCAGTAGGTTCAATCGGTGCACTTTAAAACCCGCCTGGCCTGGTGGATCAGAAGAAGAGCACAGGGTTGGAATGCAAAAGGCCACAGGTTCAAATCCCACCCCACCAGGTGTGGACAGGTATGATGATTGCAGTGAAAAAGTGGAATTATGACCTCTTTGACAGGGTCAACAGCTGTTGACACTAATGGTCAGTCATAAAGTGACCAGTGAGCACTGAAAACAAAATGCACAGACGCACACGCAAGATTTACGTAAGTCATCGTGAGCACAGAAAGAAATCCTGTTTATTACTGACAAGCTACTAGTGTTGATTATATGAGGGGGGTGCGTGGGGGGTGATTTTGGATCACAGACAAAGAGTGTAACGCAGGAAAAAAGCTGTTCACAGCATTGGTCTTTAATGCCCCATTTTCTTCACCTAAACCTGCACTAATCACTGCTGATTACCTGAGCCAGGTGTGTTCAGCCAATCAGAACCTGGAGGATGCCAATTACACACATAAGGACCCTGAAGAGGATGGATGGATATTAGAAAGGGCAAAGGTCAGTCAGTTTCCCAACCCACACTGCATCCAGTTGGTTGCAGCAAAGCACCAGTCTGTTGCTCACAAACTGCCGTGAAGAAGAAACAGAAGGAGGAAGAAGAAGAGTCACTGAAAAGAAAATCTAAGGGGCATTGGAATCAGCAGAGAACAGCAAGGTATGCTCCGGTTTACGGGCTGTGACCGGGACCCTTTCAGGGCGCTGTCCACCAAATGCCGGTAGGATTAGATCCAGTTTTCTGATTCTTAATAGTCACTCTTTTTATTATGAGCACGACAAACTCCCAGAATCCACTAAAGTTGTCTCGAATTCACAAATAAAAGGATGGACCCCCTTTTACAGCGAAGGGATCGTGGATGCACTCGGTTGTCGCAGACCTGCTCGACAGTCACTTCATAAAAAAAGTTTGACTTGAAAATGAATACAGGTGATGGATTATCTGCTTCCGCCTCCCTCGCCGCAGGCTCCCGCTGCGGATTCTAATTGTGCACTTCATATGATGAATATCATCGGTTTGCCTGCTTATAACTGGCCCTCTAATATTCCATTTAAATTTATTCATTGTTTTAGAGCAGTGAACGCCGTGTGCGTCAGCATTCGACGAGGTACAGTGAGAGGAGCGAACACACAGAGCCCAGCATGTTTAAACCGACAGACAAGTGCGGCTTTTAAAACCGTTCGGCCGTTTCCCGAGTCACACGGCCCACGTGAGCAACAGTTGTTTGCTTCCAGCCTTACAAAAAAAATACAAAATCTTGCAAACTCACACATGCACGCAAACGATTGCAGAGGTGTGGAGAGATCTGACCTGTGGCCCGATAATCAGTGCTCAGTGTGCTCCAGTGTGTTATATAAGGGAGCAGCGAGTGCTAGTCAGATCCTCCTACAGATGCCTGAGCAGTCACGACTAACGCGGATGTTCTCCATCCATCCACTCAGCCTGGTTAACGCAGACTTCACCTTAGCCTCTGCTTCACAGGCCCACACACAACAGCAGGCAGGTACTCTCACACACACACACACACACACACACTGCATAAAGGTGGAGCTGTGGAAAAAAACATTCCCTCGCACATTTACAAGTCACATATGTTCATTCTCGCAGTCTTACAAATAAATCTGCATGTTTATCATATGGGATTTCTGATCGGATATCAGATCCGCGTCCACCCAAGCATTCGACGACCATAACACTTTGAGCGATTTCTGCTCGGTGATACATGATACAATCATTCTACAAATCCCTCAGGACCCATTTTCCTTCGGATGCTTTTTTTTTTTCCCCGTCTCAAGGAAACTGGTTAGTTCAGCGTGGACCTGCTGCAGCCTCTGGGACCTCAGCACCTCAGGCTCTGACAAGGCAGGAGCTGAGAATAGCAGGCAGAATCTAAGCACCATCTGATGTTCTCATGCAGCCCCTGTCTGCAGGGAGAGAGATGAACTCTGATGAATAAATATGAAGATAACCTGCACCTCTGCTGCACTTTTTTTTTTTCCCTTCTCCAATCCCCATATGGTTGTACTGAAGAGAAGGATGGCGGAGGAGAAAAAAAAAAAAAAAACATCTCAGATTTTCAAAAGAAGCCTCTTGGCCATTGTTTGTCTGTGCGCTTGTGCATGTGCTGGTTTGTGTGCATCTAGCTATCTCTATTTGTGTGTCGCCATCTGAATGTGTGCATACACATTATTGTGTAGTGGTTGTGTGCATGTGGGCGGTTCTGTGTAGGAGTGTGCAGTAGCTTTTTGACAGAGCCTCCAGTAGCATGTATTTGTGAATCTTTTGTTTTATTCTCCATCTCCTCTTCAGCTCTGCAGCAATGACACCTACAGTAGCTGTGGCGCTCGTGTGCTGCTGCCCCTGAATGAACACAAACAAAAAGATGGCGTCTTTAAAAGACTCCTTTTCACAGGTGTACACATTATTAAAACACATACTTTACATGACAACAGCCTTTTCTCACCGTAAATCAGTGCACCAAGCAACTACGGCTTATTTTAAACCACAACCTGTTGCGTATGTGAGATCTCCTTTGCATACGAAAACGCTTTGATATTAGCAGCGGCGGCTGGCGCACTTCCTAGGCACGGCTCGCATTGAGGCTGAGTAGGAAAGAGGTGTGGGTGGGGGATCGATCCATTCAGGGCCAAATTGTACCTTGTTTTGACTATCAGCCGGTGTCACGGTGACAAGGGCACCAAGCAGAACAATGTGCCGCTAAAGTGCTTTACAGGAAGAAGAAAAGACACAGAGGGAACAAAAGAGGCAGAACACAAAAACAAAGACAAGTTATGGCTCAACACAGGAAAAATGTTCTGCTTAAATATTAGTTTTATCATCTTTGATCAGGTGTTCACAGCTTTAGCAAGTTCTGGCAGTGACCACAACAAGCAACAAAACTATACTGAGCTGTGCTACGTAGTCCCAATGTGATGTGTAACACTACAAGAGAGACGCATTTACGTGTGTGTGTGTGTGTGTGTGTGTGTGTGCGTGTGTGTGTGTTGGGGAGGTCACAGCTTGATTCTCATCTATTTGCGTTGGTCTTGCATCATTTCCTGTTAATGCAAAATGCAATAAAGTCTGTTTCACTCACATTTACTGATGAAATCCCCTCAGATTATTTTAAGACGGCAGCAGGGCGAAGACACTTCTCCCTCTCTCTCTTTATTATTTTATGGATTCTCCTTTGTCCCTGTTAATGGCTCTCCATGCCGAGATGGTTCATTGGAGCTTGATGAACTTGGTGGAGGAGCCTTCTAAATGCACATTCAAAGGTTTCATTAAAAAAAAAAAAAGGACTATAAACAGTGAGAAACAAAACAAACCTTGAGTAAGTAAGAAAGTTGAATTAGTTTGCGTGTAATGATCAGGCTGAAGTTACTAATCACTGTGCTCACTTCCAGTCAGCAGTGTGTCATCGCCGATCGTGTGCTGTGCTTTGTAGGCTGACTGATTACATCTTTGTTCAAGTACACATCATGAAGTAGGCTTCAGCACTGAGCCGGTGATTCACACATCGCTCTGTTCAGACAGAATCAAACAGAAATCTTCAGTCTGTTGCCGGAGCCAGAGACAATTATCACACTCCCTAAACCTGGCCACCGTTTTTCAGATAACATCAGCTGCCTCTGTCCACCAGCTTTGTCCGCAGCTTGTCCTGAGTCCGAGCCACCTGTTTCAGAGTTAATGCAGTACAATTGTTGCTGTGGCTCAGTGTTGAAGCTACAACCTGCAACTTTTGGGCCTGAAGTCACGAGGTCACTCAAAGTCAGTCCACTCAAAAAACCAAAGAAGAAACCAGAAATATTTCCGAAATACTTCTGAAATTCTCTTGCTGTTTTGAACAGAGAATCTGGCTCAGAAGCTTTTAAAAGTCAGTATCTTTGCAGTGCAGCCAGTGCCCAACTGTGATGCCAACAGTATCAATCAACTTTTATTTTTATAGCACCTTTCATACAGGTTGATGCATTTCAAACTGCTTCACAGATGATTTAAATGTTAATATGAAGGCAAACCGAATCCAAAACCAGGGAAAACAGTGAGACTAATGCTCACGATAAAAGCCAATACAATTAAATAAATGAATGTAAACCTATAGAATAAAACAGACTAAAGACAGGGAAACGAGTGTAATAAGCAGCATTTTTAATGGTTTGTTTCCTCGTTTTCCGACGTTTGCAGACCAGAGATTCATTACACAAATGGACTGTGAACAGGGTGTGTGATCACCTCAGTGTGTCACAGTCACGTAAGGACAAACCCGCTGTCTGCGGTCACGATGAGGGAGGGACCAACTCAATGTAATTATGTCAGCACTGGTTCTGAGTAGTGAGGGGATCAGCAGACCTGAAGAAATCTTCAGAGACAGAAACAATTAAAGCAAAAGAGTGAAACTGAAACAAGAAAGCAGAGCCAGACCCAAACTTTAATCATTTGTGCTGTGTTTCTGTATCTCTTGGGGGAAACAGGGCAAGTAAGGTCATAAAATCAGTGGGTTAAGATGCCAAAAGGTGTATTGAGGCCCACGATTTCCCACAGTTAATTTTGCCATAATTGTAGTAACTGCTGTCAAAGCAACGGGAGGTGATACTGCTGTGAAAGCCTTTCGTGAGGATTCACCAGCCTCTTAGAAATGACTTGTCTACATGTTTACACCATCTTTATGTCCAAGCTTTCTCCACAGAAGCTGGGGCGGCTGTAGCTCAATTGGTAAGGCAGTCGTCCACGGAGCACAGGGTCTCCGTGCCAAATCAACATGCGGACAATGATCCGCTGTGGAAAGGACCAAAAAAAGCAAACAAGAAAACCGAATCATGCACATGTGGGTGTGTGTGTTTGCAGCACATGCTACAGAAAGAAATGTCATCAACATCAGAGAGACATATATCACATTGCCCCATGTAGAGAGATGTGAAGTCAATGATGTGTAATAATGGAAGCATATTTCTGCCTCATTTGTGCTGCCGTGATCTCACAGCTTCTCTCAGCTTCCACATTTAATGCATCCGATGTGCGCGGCACCGGCGCTGTCTGACCCGCCACACGGCTTGTTGTGTTGGTGCCGTGGCTGATATCGAACGTGGAGACGCGAGCTCGGGAGGTCAAAGAAATGTGAAACTCCTGATAAAACATGTACAGGAAAAAGAAAATGGAAGCCAGGGAGACTCTGTGCAAACATGCTCTTTTAAAGCCAGACAACATTAGATTGGTGAGCTCAAGGCCTTCGATACACAGCGGCCTTATGACTGCGTAGGTGGCTGGGCCGAGCAGCATCGCACCGGCAGGCAGGGGAGAGATATATTAACAGCAGCAACGCTGTATATCGTCAATTACCAGGACTTCTACAGTTCTTCCTCTAGCACTTAGCCAAAGGTCCTCCGAGTTGATTTCACATACCTCAGCCACCTAGCCCTCCACCCCCTCACTACTCGGAATAATCCTCTCCATTGGAGTCGGGGCGGGGGGGGGGGTCGTTTAGTGTATTTGGGCCGAGCTGGGTAATGGCCACACTGGGTGACTTGTCAAGGTTTAGGTTCGGATGAGATGCTGATGAAAGGAAACGCACCTGTCATGGCACAGCAAACATTTACATTTAGTCATTTGTCAGACGCTTTTATCCAAAGCGACTTACAAGTGAGGAACAAGGCAGCAAGAATCTAAGTCAAGGAAAAAAACATCAAAGCAAAGTCCTGTCAGAAAAGTGTTCACATTTCATGAGATGCAAGTGCGAGAAAGAGCAGAAAGGATTTTTTATTATTATTTATTTATTTTTTAATAGATTTAAGTGCACAGGAAGATGCGGAACAGCTCTGTTTTCAGCAGTTTCTGAACATTGGGAGAGAGTCAGCTGAGCCTGCAAACACAACGGCAAAGCACGATACTTCCGGTTCAAATTGGATTTTTCAAATGTTTGTACTTTTTATGCTTCTGCTATCACAGACTGGAGACTAGGACTTTTTCTTCCCATAGGTGAGACTTGGCCGGGAGCTCACTCATCCTGTCCCTTCATGGTTCTCCTTGCTCCACAGTGGTGGTGAGCGTTACCGGGCCACACTTAGGGAGGACTCAGGCCTTCGTTTCCTCCGGTAAAGGCAGAAGGACAGTGAAGAAGAGGACTTCATGCTACTACCCTATAATCTTTCAAAATAACAGCCCTTAAGCACATGGAACCAGAACACTGAACTAATTTATGGCCACCTCTGCATTTCTTCCATTAAAGTAGTGACATAATAAAATAACTTTACACGTCCACCTGCCCACTGTCACACCCAGTGATGAAATGTCAGACAGTGTATGAGACGACCAAATGCTGTACATTGGTGAAGTCGGGACAGTCTGACGAGCTCCACAGGAAGCTGCGGGACTTTAAACGTGTGAATCCTTTAACATTTTATCAAGATCGACATCAGGATCATTGTGTTTTAGAGATGTTCCTGCCTATCGCTGCTCTGCGTGTCTGCACACGTCAGAAAGATCAGCGCAGCATTGCTTTGTTTGGTTGCTTTGTGTCGCTCGCATGACTGCACGTCCTGAATATTAGGTACTCTTCCTGTGCATTACCATGTACTTTGGTTTCACAACATCTCAGTGATCTGCCGTGTGTGTGTGGGGCAAAACTTTAGTATTGGGACGAGTTGGCCCTGCAAAGAAGGTTTAAATAAACAGTGAACGCTCTCAGAGAAATGTCCCTCTAACCCGATGAGGACCTTTCAATACCGTGCGAACTATGAATCTAGTCAGAACAATGTTACATCATCCAAAACATTTACGGGGAAGATGCTGAGTTGGTTGCTGTAGTTGTAATCTTCCCCCTTTTTCTACCTACAGTTGCTGTTTTCTTTAAATTTTGACCGTGAACTTTTCCAAACCCTGACCAAGTCTTCGTCAAAGCAAACCTTAACCGTAGCGATGGCAGTAAAAGTGTCAAATGAATCACTTTGGTAACAGTCATTCAGTGGTTTCTGACAGGCACTGCCAAACGGTGCCATCCTGCAGATGGAGGTGTCACATCTGAAAACACGCAAATGCAATTGCAAGTTCTGTTGTTTTGGTTGAAGGACACTTACTTCAAACCACCTCTGCACAGCCTCCCTTTTCCTTTTTGTGGTCAATGCCCCAAACCTGTGGTTCCAAATCAGTGGAGGTGTTTGTGAACTTCTTCTGTTTCCTTTCCAAACAAACCAAAATGCATTAGAAGTCACGCAAGAATAGTCTTTTCTGCTCATTAGTTCAATGGACTGTGGGGCAAGAACAACAAAGGAAGCACAGCGATCCGGTGATTATGAGTTAATAGGGAATAATAGCATTTTGGTTTGCTGGAAAATGCTTCACAAACTGGTTTAACAACAGGTTTCCAGGCTGTGGAACATCCTATGTTGGCCACCACCAGGTGTGGCCCTCCCCAGCCATCAAGGTGCACCCTGGTGTCAGTCGAGAGCCCGACTGTGACAACCTGTGAAGGGACAAGACAAAGGCCACTGACCTTCTGTCGGAAAAGGCTTTTGCATCTCTATGTATGGTATCACTGATTATTCTAAGCATCACGAGAAGCATCTTGTCTGCTTGTTGGTTCAGTGGATCTGTGGTGGGAACAAGACGGTAAACACAAGGAGAAGATCCAGTTCCTGTGCTGGTGACTGTTCCTCATCTGCAACGTGGAAAAACTGCACAACTGGAATTTGTTCCTAAGACAGTAATGAACAGGGGCCAAACAAAGCAAAACCTGCAGCAGAAAACACTTTGAGCTTTAAAAATGCTGGTAAAGAGGACGTGTTGTCAACAAAAAAATCTGATCGAGGTCGTATCACGTTGGGAACATGATCCAACATCCATTCGAATCCACTTGTGAAAACAGTTTAAGCCAAATGACTGACTGACGGCTCTTCTCCTGTACAAGTTGTGAGGGGGAGTGTTGTGTTATGAAGCTGATTTTTTGCAATGTGCTGCAGACTTGTCTCAGTCTATCACGCCGCGGTCACCATGGTTATGAGCAAATGCTAATGTTGCAGATGTTTCATGTTTCAGAAAACAGACATGTTTGTTACTTTCACACAGAGGACAGGCCTGCAGACAAAGGAACTGTGGGAGTTTTTCTGAATGGACTGAACGGAAAGAGTTAAAACGGTGCGAGACAGCGGAATGAGTCTGGACTTGAGGAAGCAGAGCCGTTGGGCGCTCGTTGCTGTTTGCTGTGGCGCGATGATATCTCCAATTCATTTGTGGTATGTCAGGTATATCTGTGGGTGCGAAGTTTGGCCATAGGGTATGTCCCATTCTTTTGCAGTGTGTCACAAGTGTGTGTGTGCGTGTGATTAGCTGCATACTGAGGATTTCTGGTGTGCAGCTTGCATGTGGGAGCAGAGAAAAAGCACCTGGCTGAGAGGTGAGTCACAGGCGCAGGTAATCACTCTGACATTTAATTCTAATGAAGCACTGGGAGACATAATGGTACCTGTTGGCAGTCACACACACACACACACACACACACAAGTGCATGCAAAACACAAGCACGCAAACGCACATAAAAAGCCATGCTCAACACTTAGCACTGTAAAACCTGTGCTTAAGACCCTGACTCATACACATTAAGACGGAGAATGCGGAGGAGGGAGCAGTGTGTTGAGGCCCCAGACAAGATGACAGTCAAAAGGACACTTACACAGCCAAACAGGAGGCCGACGGCGGCGAGGAGTGAGGAGGGATGCGGAAGGTGAAGGGGTGACTAATGCAGGAGACGCTGATTAGCTTACTTGAAAACACAAGTGCTGCGGCTTAGAGAGAAAAGGAAAGTGAGGACGTCCAAGGCCTTCAGAATGACCGATTTCACTCCGGAGGGGAAGGGGGAACGTTCTCACGCCAAAAAAAAAAAAAAAAAATGTGTAGTCAAACAAAGAGTTGGCAGTTTCTAGAGATGGAGCATTTCCAGTCGGCCTCGCGAATCTCTCGCGATTTCATTTATGCGAAAAGGTGGAGGATGACATGCAGTAAATTAAAGTGGGGTTTTCTCACTTGCAACTCTGTGCATTTGCATGTGCAATAATAACACACTCGTGTGTGTGTGTGTGTGTGTGTGTGTGTGTGTGCAGAGCCTATCAGCATATTTTAAGGTCACATCTGATGTCATCGTGTTTCCCCTCAGTGAAAGGATTGACTGCTAGTTGTGGTTGGTCCCTGACTCACTGTGGTTTCCCTCTCTCTGTCGATCAGCTACAGCCCTGTGTGTGTGTGTGTGTGTGTGTGTGTGTGTTTGATACAGAAACAGAGAGAGAGCACAAGAGAATGACCAAAGGTGTGAGAAACATTTCAGCCTCTGTGATGTGACTCACATGTCCCCGGGGTCAACGTCCGTCCACACCGCGGGCAGCGCGGCAGCTCTCCTGTCTCTTCCTCCAACTTTTGCTTTGCAGATTTTTGGGGGTTTTTGTCTTCTGGTGCCCACGCATACACACCAAATAACACACAGCACAAAAGCCCTCATTTATTTAACCTCTGTCAGAGTTTTGATGTTTTTGACACACTGTAAAACGCCCATGTGGTTTTGGGAAATTCTGCCTTTGAATGTCTTTCTCTTTTGTTCTGTCTCTCCGCTACCTCCACCCCCCAAGAACAGTCACTATTTGCTTATTGTCAGCTTGTGCAAAGACTACAATGACTTTATGAGTGACTGTGATTGTGCATTAGAGAGAGAGAGAGAGGGAGAAATGTGTATTTGATAAAGAGATGAAATGTGGGCCGCCAGCGCTGCACAAGAGCCCTTGAAAATTCGCTTGTTGCTCCGGTAACAGCAAGGACAGGTTCAGGTGAGTTTCCGAGTAAAAAAGAAGCTGCACAAACCCTACGTGCTTTTTCTTTTCTTTTGTCCGCGGATAGAATTTGTTTTTTAAAGCTGAATGCAACAGGTCCTGCTCCTCATCTCCTGCCAGGTAATTCCGCGTGTTAGTCATTCGCATTTGTTTCAGCGGGTCCTTTCACCGCCTAAATAAACTCGGCCTCATTCCTTTCATTCATTGAACAGTAGTTTACTAATGTGCGTCGCCCCCTGCACGACTTGTACTGTCATTGTACGTTTCTATGGCGGCGCAGCATTAGTGGCCTTTGCTGTCGAGCCATTATTTCTTTATCTGTTGATTTTTTTTTTCTTTTTTCTTTTTTGGATTGCTCCCCTTCCCCCAAGTACATCTTCATATCTTCATTAAACACGATGCTTTTCATCGCATTGAGAACCGACAGTCCTTTTCATCAGGTTGTCACGCCCTCGTCATTGTGCTGCTATTTGGCGATGAATCCCTTTTTTTTTTTTTTTTTGCTGGAAGAAAAAAAGACAAACATCTTGAAAACTGCTGTCACTTCTCAGGCGTGGACCTTTTTTTTTTTAACAATGTTTTAATTTTACTTTCAAATGAATATTTTGTTGTTGTTGTTGTTGCTGCTGCTGCTGCTGCTGCTGCTGCTGCTGCGGCTGAAGCCTGCGTGTTGAGTGGTGGAGGTGAAACCCATTATAAGATGTGTCGGCGTGGAGAGGAGAGACAGAGCCAGTGAGATGGGGAGAGAGTCGCTGAGTGGGCTGCCGCGCATTCTTTGAGCCTTATTCACTGAGGGAGCGTGGGCGGCTAATTCGTGTTTGCATTCAGCAGGTTTACCTAAGGGGGAAATGTTTTATTATACGCTGTCTTTGAAATCGATGACTAATTGTGCGCCCTTTTCTCCCCCCCCCCCCCCCCCCCACCTCCCGTCTCTCAACACTGTCCCCTTCTGGACTTGGATCTGAGGGTCGCGGTGCTTCGGTGGACGCACTCCGGCGGATTTGTGTGGAGCTGCTGCAACATACAGTAGAGTGAGGTGTGATATTCAAATCCTCCATAGGAAAAAAAAAAAGGTGTTTTATTCCTTCAGCTCTCAGAGTGAAACACAAAGAGCACTGGGGACTCATGCAGATATGGCCTTGGGAGCCACGAAGAAAAGAATACACCGAGATCTTAAGAGACGGAGGGAGAGTGTGATCGAGAGGCAATAAGACAGCTGAAAGAAAGGAAAAAAAGAAATGCATTCTCAGGATATGAGTCACTTCTGAGTGAAAGCTTTGTAATTTAAGCCACACACAGTGCAGGAGAAAACAGAGGGAGAGATGGAGGGGGGAGGAGGGGGGAGGGGCGAGAGGGGGGGCAGACATGTAGACATTATCCATCACAAACATCACCAGCTTCAACCACTGCACAATAGGTGGTCTCTTTAAATTCGGTGGGTGAACCTGTGCGAGTGCAGGTAAAAACAACTGATTGTACTTTAAACTCTCGTTTACTGTGTGTGTGTGTGTGTGTGTGTGTGTGTGTGTGAGAGAGCTACAGGGTTACTTACACACTTTGCCTCCTACTGTAAACACACACTTCACCACATCCTAGTGATTCACTTTATTTCTCTTTTCTCTCTCTCTGTAAACCGTCCGTGATGTGGATTAAAGTTCTGTGTAAATAACGATCCCACTGTGTGCAAATACCGCACACACAGGAACCGATCATTTAGAAGGAGCCGAGATGGTCGACTCTCCTCTGGTCACAGCGATACGTACCGTGAGAAGGAGGAACCGGAGCTAAACAAAGCCAGACAAACACATTTTCACCACCGCCATAGCACGGCTTCTCGTAACGGAGGAGAAAGCGACAGGGTCGGTGCAAGCGATTTCCGCTGAAGTACAACAAACATCAACCCAAAGATGGCGGCTGCTTTCTTCCTCGTTGACAGAACCGGCGAGCTGTGGGATCTGTGCTGCCACCGCTGGCTGGAAGATGTACTGCAAAAAATGTACTGCAAACCTTTCTTAATATGTTCTAAAGGTTAATGAATACAATATTTCCAATAAAGCAGCTTGTTCCCAATTTCAAGGGAACTAGAGAAAGTTATATACAGTAGGACCAACTTGTTTTCAAGTATTATTTAGTGAGTTCCATTTGAATAATAATAAATACATAAAACCCAACCTCAAAAGAGGAACGAATATAAAGGACCAGACTGACAAGGCTGCCTCACAAACTCAGAACAAATGTGACGGTCTCATCGGTGACCTGCAAACTGCATCCGCTGCAAATGTACCAGTAATACAAAGAAGCTTTTACCAACCAGGCACAGGAGAAATTTATTTTTTTTTATTATATGCAAAACAATGAATGTGATGAGGACCATAAATAAAAATGTGAATCCGAGCAGAAGGACGCAGACTTTATACAGGGCGAAATGAGGGATTTCTATTTGGGACCCAGAGGGGGAAACATCAGTTGAGAGGTTTTCTGGATTCACCTTTTAAAGAATAAAAAAATAAAGTAGTTTAATAACACATCAATCTGTTTTCTAGACCCTTTTGATATTTTTACTGTGAATCCTTCTCTGATATTTTCTTATTGGACGTGGCTTTAAGCAGCATTATTTTGTAACACCCTCTTATTCTCACATCTCATGATTGCACAGATAACATCGTTGGAGTCCGGCCACTTACTGTATGTGTCCAAAGCGGATTGGACAATCTCCCCGCCGTCCACACACGCTGTAAATCGCCTGTTGGTAAAATAAATCCTTCTGTTAATCCAACTTCTTTTTATTTAGATACCTGTTCATTATCATTTATTATTCACTTGTTTCCTACATTCATTGATAATTAGTCCAGTTTTCTTTAGTAGAATATACTAATGATTAACAAATAAATAAATCTTCAAAGAGGTTACAGAACGTTATCCCTTAACATCCCTCTGAAGATGAACCTCTGGCTGACGTTGCAAGGCCAGCGTCCACTTTGATCACTTTTTTTCTTCTATGGACACATGAACGCAGGACAAATCCGCCATCATCTGTCGGGTCCACGTGGCGAGATCCCAGCACATGAGTCATGTGCTACTTACCGTGACCTGCCTCCAGTCCTGCCTCCTCTCTGACCACCAGCTACTATTTAATTACTGCGGTCAGAATGATGACAGTGTCCTGGCCACACACACACACACACCCACACGTGTTCATAAATGCAGGCCGTCCACTTTGACAGCTGGTGTTTTCAATAAAATAGTCACTAGACCTTTTGTGTTTTTTTTTTGTTTTTTTTTTTTGTTCTTCATCTTGAGGAACAAAAACAGAGACACATGTTGTGAGTCACCATGATGTCTCATGGTGATCAGTCAGAGATTATGGCGTCCTGTGTTGGCGGCGATGTGGTCCCACGAGCGAGGGATCGCTTTTTACGACCAGCGCCGAGCAGCCTACGGCCGCGGTAGCAGGGAGAGATGCTGTAGAGGACGAGCATTTATCTTACTGACAGACATCAGTGAGGAGACTCCTGCAGCGATGCAGCGTCTGTCCAGGTTTTTTTATTTTCAGTAACTGATGTGAGGGTCTAAGCGCAGAGGGTGTCAGACTGTGAAATCCACCAAGACTCATTTGGGATTCATATAAATAGGATTCAATTTAAGTAACAAACATAAAAACATAAGTGAGAACTAGCTGCTTAAAAATGGTTTCAAGCAGGAGCAGATCTGAGAAGTGTCTATTTTACCCATTTGCCTAATATGCTGGGGATTTTGACGGATTAAGGATTCATGATTTTCGTGTTAGCATTGCCAACGCGAGGGTCCAGCACGGGCCCGGCTCACGGCTCACCGGTTTTTAAAAAGCTGGCCTCCCTGGAGCTGTGCAGGTGCCCGGCACAGGCCGACATCGCACCAGGCGGGTTTTGCAGAGAACCCTGATCCAGAAACTTCTTTCTGCACCTCCTTCCAACGCTAAAATAAGCAGCGTTTTTATAGAGACAAGTAGAAGTCAGCACATGGCCTGATCAGCGTTTGCATGTCGAAACTCTAAAGACACTGTGAGCAGCTTCACTTTTGTAAATTCTTACTTTGCTCAAACAAAAAAAAAAAAAAAATCTCGATTGGAGTTGTTTTTTCTTCTGAAACAAATGTTCCAACAAATGGCAGTGCAGCTGACGCCGGGCTGTGGCTCTGCTCATCAGAGCTGTGCAGCACATTTCAGTCACATTGTTGTTCAGCAGAGCCGATCGAAATCTCCTATTGGGAATTTTAGAAAATGCATTCTTTGCCGTCGTTCGTCAGACCCACAGTCATGAAATCTAAGGTCTGAAGTTGGACATTTAGGAGAATAAAATCCTGCGTTTCCAGGATTCACTCACAGTGTTGCTAAGAGTCTGCTATGCACAGCCCGCTGACAAAGCACACAGTCACGATGCACTTTGCGACGGACTGGAAACAGTCATTCTCACCAACCTGAATCTCTTTCTATTCGCTCAGAACTTAAACTGTGTTACTGACACCAGGTGTGGGAAGCAGTGTACTAAAAAAGGTGGAATGCTAAACCAGACGTCCTGGAAAACGTTTCGTTTGAGGGGCTTCCCACCGAAGCCGCAATGCTGCTCTCATGGATGCCAAATGAAAATAGAGTAGTTTTAATTTCAAACCCCAGTCCCAAACAACAATCAGCAGCTGACAGCAGAGGGAACCTGGTTTTGAAGCAGAGCTAGAAATGAGGGAAATCCCTAATATGGAAATCAGACACCTAAAGGCTTCAGGAACTAAGGCAGAAGGCATCTTTCCAAAGGGAGCACAGCACACACTCCCTCTGCAGTTCGCCCTGTGTGTGTGCCTCACACGGCCATCGTTGCCCAACCGTCGCGCGTCGTTCCAAGTCTGTGACGAGGCAGAAGTGTCGGCTCCTGGATGAAGTCCACCGGCAGCTTTGATCTGCCACCAGTGAAACTATATCAAAGCACACACAGGTGATAAGAGCTGCGCAGTCATGTTCCTCCCCTCCCCGTCTTCTCGTCTTCCTCTTATCAGCGTGGCCTACATCACACAGCACTCAGGTCATGCACTGTGTGGACAAACCCACGCACGGTGCCGACTGGGAGGAAAATGTGTGTTTAAGTGCAGAGTAGCATTTTACACTAACCAGTTTTTCAACATTCTTGAATCCACAGACCCTAAAACAATGCTCAGGAAACTTTTTCCAGCCTCCACATGAATGGAGACGATCACGTGAAAGTCACTTTCACGTGATGTAAGCGCCGGCACTTCTCCTTTGCTGCGTTGCACCCTATCGCTGATAAGGATCAAGGCATCAAATGTTTCCCCGTGGGGTTACCTAGCAACCTGTGAGCCGGCAGCAGCGGGCCGGGGATCGAAGGCTAGCTAAACGTCTGACTCCCGAGTAGCCGACTTAAAAGAGGACTATCACAAGCCATGTGACATCACCCTGCGGTGCACCGGTCACACACGCAGACGTATTGACCTAAGCTACATAACCTCCAAGGACTTAAGGCCAAAATAACAGAGCAGCCTGCGTAGACTGTGGTTAAGGCCACAGCATGACACAGCACTCTGGGAGGAAAAGGTTTTTTGGAGCCCATGAAACATGCAAAACCTTTCCGTAACTTCAACAAGCACATATCCTGGATGAATGCAGAATGAAAAGGAGACTTTTATTACATTACAGTCCCCGGTGAAAAGAAAAACTTGAAATTGCAACTCCAGTTTTATCCGGATGGTGATTTTCGTGCCTATAAAGCCACTGCCTTTCAAGGCAGGACCTTGAAAACACGGGTGTCTTGAAAGGCCTTTTTCAGAGGCACAAGGTCTCTCTCTGCCGTGGTTTTGTGTTGTGCAGAAAAGCGGTGATGGGAGAGGGAATGCTTCAGCTTTCTCCTCTAAAAGAAAGTCACATATTTCTAAATGAAAGGCCTTTCGCAACAAGGCTGCAATCATGTTTCTCTGAAAAGGCTGTCTGCCCTTTGGCCTCAGATATCTCTTGTAGGCAAGCGAGGGAAGGAAAGGAGAGGGAACAAATGAGAAAAAGCATATTGACAACCTTTTCCTCTCTCCTTTTTTTTTTTCCCCCCACAACTCACCTTTTCCTCCTAATGTGGAGCCTCCATCTTTCTGTGCTCCTTCTCCGTTCGGAAGCCACGTCAACATTTACCGCTTCCTCCATCCCTTGTCCGTCCAGACATCAGTGCATCCACCTTAGGAATTAGCAGGTAATGCCAAAGCATTGTTTCCCACGCCGAACACTGAGGGGTTAACAGAGCAGCGTAGGAGTAGTTTCGATCAGTCAGGTAGGTCAGGTTTCTCTTAACATGACTGCATACCTGTGTGAAACTGCGTGTGCGTGTGTGTGTGTGCATGCATTTGCATGCTCCTACTGCGACACGTTTTTAAAAAAGGAGGCGAGGAATCCAATCATCCAGAAAGCACATGTGACATAACAGCCAAGCTGATTTCTGCATCTACAGAATCACTGATGTTGTTTGGTTAAAAAACAGAAACGTGTGGTAAATCTTGAACTTTGAAGCGTTAAATAAATCCTTGAAGGCTACTTTGCGCTTCACCTTCTCAGTGTGTTATGTGCTTTCCGGAAAAGTGGATCTAGACGCTACTGGCTGCACATTTTCGTGTACTTTTGCTCTCAAGCTGTTTTTCACGTGTTTGGATGCCACTTAAGGCCTGTTTCCACTGCAGGGCACAAAACCTTTTAAGGAACAAAAGTTCCTCACTCTGTTTTATAACCAGAGGAACCAGGGTCTAAATTTATTTTCTGGGCTGTTCTTTTTTTTTATTCCCAGGAAATATCAGTGCAGCATTTGGGAAATAACTGTAAAGATTTGCTGAAAGCTGCTGCACGTGTCATGAAAATAAGAATGGAGAAGCCTGAGAGTTCAGGAGCAACAGATCACTGGTGAATTATGTGCAATGCCATAAAAAGGGTTAATGTAGCAATGCATATCACTCACGAAGAGGAGACTCTTACCCCAGGAAAGCTCCTGGAAAAGAAAGCACCAGGAACCTACAGTAAAAATGTACTTTTGGTTCCAGGGAAATGTAAATGCCACAGCATCCGATTGTATCTAAGATAATAATAATAATAATAATGCACCTCCAGTTTTGAGGCAACAGTTTCCTTCTCAACATTTTAAAAGAAAGTTGAAAAATCTCTGCAGAAGAGCCTGTCTGGTCTGCACAAAGCCCTCAACCCCTTCCAACACCTGTGGGAGGAAGTGGAAGCCAGGTCTTACCGTCCAATATCGGTGGCTTCGCGTCGGGCTGCATGGAAGCAAATCCCTGCAGCCAGGGTCCAAACAACTCGTGGAAAATGTTCGCAAAAGGTGTGGAGGCTGTCACAGCATCATATTAATGTCCGTCCACACACTTTGGTCCATGTAGCAAACTTAAAACCCCTGGTCTCAGATTTAGCTGCATACAAAGAGTCATGGCTAAGCAGATACGTGTGTGGTGTAGGTGAGCGTGAGAGAAACACACACACACACACGCACACTGCGGTGACAAGCGCTCATTCACACCGAGTCTCATTTTGTTTGTTTTCAGTTCTTGGAAATATACCAGACTCTGAAAGGCACCGTGCATTACGAAGGAACCTTGCTCTGTCACCACGCTTTGTGCAAGGACTGTATGAGTGTCTGCAATCAACGCGACTCACTCAATCTCTGCTGTGTCCTCCACACACACACACACACACACACACACACACACACACACTTACTGGAAGGTGGTAACTTTTTGTCTTAAAATCTCACCTGTCTTTACTGTAAACAAAATGACATTTCCACACAACTTTTTCTGCAATATTACGTATAACCACACACACACACACACACACACACACACGCACACACACCTTGTTTAATCCTTTTCATGGCGGGTGGCTGTGCAGGCGGATGCTGTTTAAACAGAGCGGGCCCTTGATGTGGGGCCTCTATGGGCCAGGGTTTGTGTGTGTGTGTGTGTGTGTGTGTGTGTGTGCTTCTCCAAGTTTTCTGGCCATGGGAACAATGGTCCTTTAGAATGTGAGGTTAGTGGTGCGCTGACCCCTGGCAAATAAGAGCCATGTTCTGGCATTCCAGGCCTGATTGGCACTTTGAGCCTGCAGAGAACTCAAAGGAGACACAGGAAATGTGACCAGTGTAATTGGTTATATATTAGCGGAGCATTCCCCCCCTTTAAATGATGGAACATTCTTCAGTGACACTTAGGTGGATGGGATGGGATTCCACCAGCTACAGGGAGAGAGGGGGGATGGAAGGAAAGAAGATGAAGCAGGCATTTATGGAGGAGAACACACTGGGGTGGGGTCACGTCTCGTGCAGCTTGTGCTTTTACCCCTGTGCTGGTGAATGGGGTGGACTCCACGGGTGGATACAAGGAGGGGGCGGTGCCATGAAGGCCAAATCAGTAGCTTGACCTTTGACCTAGGGGGCTTGCCTGGAGTTTATGAAAGGTTCATCTCACCCACACCGTGGCCATTTGTGTCCCGATCCAATCTGCATATCTGTCATAATAAAAGCCCCCGTGTGTTTCTGCAAAGCGCAGGTCTGCAGGCCCGTGTCAGTCAGGGGAAGCTCCAAAGGCAACACCACCCTGCATTCCTTCCCCATTCACTGAGTGTAAGTGTGCCGAGAGGTGCTAATGCTCCAGGCCCCGCCCTTCGAAAGCAAAATGCATGTCGCCCCCACAGCTCATAGGCACAGTGTGCGAGACACACACACACACACACACACACACACTTTGGTATGTTGTAAACAAAGAACACACAGATCTTGATGTAAACTAACTAGAGGTTTTCAGTTTCTGTCTGTCAGGCCATGAAATCCTATGGGCACCATGAGAATGCTGTCAAAATGGACCACCCACTCCCGTCAACGCAGAGACAGTCTTTGGGTTTTGGGTGAAGTTCACATGAAGCCACTGACAGCCACACAACAGCCAGTGAAAGTGGAGACGGTCTGAGGGATTCAGATTGTGCCTCAAAGTACAGTGTGGAAAAGCTGCAGAGCTGAGACGTTTAAACGTACGACAAGATCCTTTATAGTTACATAGTTCATTTGCATGCACTGCTGATTTTTGCAACTCAATAGACCTGGATCACATCCTTCAAATAGGTCTTGGTATCAATAAGAACGAATAGAGTCTTGTAATTAACACTAGTTTTCATAACTACTTAATATAGATGATAGTATTTGTGGAACAATAACATGATGTGATCATATCATCAGGATGTGACTTTACTCGTGACCGTCGACACCATCTCAAATTCAGACCCACATCCTCTAATGTGCACCGTGTGCATGCACCTCTATTTGCACTGCCTGCACAAACAGGCCTATTTGAACTGTTCCACCACATATTTCTGCTTCACTATAAACACTGTCCTTATTCAAACCATGACTCTCACCCCAACAATTTTCTATATCTGCTCACCCAGTGCGTGCACACTCGCACTTTGTGTGCATGCAGCGAGGGCGAGTTGATTCACATCCTGGGTAGTTAGCCACGGGGACCCAAGAACTTTGCATTCCACGCTGAGGTGAGCACCCGGGTTGAGAGGAAGAGACAGACATGTCTGTGGATGTCAGTGACTCACCGTCAGCCTTCTCCAGATCATCTGTCTTCATTCAAAGAGGCTGCAGCCATTGGCACACCACACGTTGAGTGAGTTTTCAAACTGTGTCATGCTTCTGTAAGCCCTCCCCCCCCCCAGTGGTGGGGTTCGTATTGATCTGGATGGAGGAAGCTGCCCTGTGGCTTTAGGAAGAGCTTGTTGGTAACTGAGCTAAAGCTTAAGGCCGTGTGATCAATCAGGTTGATCTGATGGGCCACGACAAGATGTCTCCTGAGGGACGGACCCGAGGATTACACACACACACACACACACACACACACACACACACACATCAAAAAAAGAAGAAGAAAGGTGAATGAAAACATACCAGCAAACACAGACATGGGGATTACACAGGCATGTAACGAGCTCTTTGTGCAGGTCAAAGTTGACTGCAGGCCCCTCAGGAAAAAGGAGGGGTGGGAGGCTGGAGGGGCAGCAGAGGGAAGAGCAGGGAAATGGGAAGAGACGAAAGACCCTGAATGAAACATGAAATCCTACATGCACTGCCACTCGTTCCTTCCCCTCATCTTCAAAATTACACGATCAACGTGTATTTTTTACCAAGCGAAACGGGACGTGGTCAGCAATCGCGAGGTGCCACAGTTCTCCGAGAGACAGTGTGATCCATCACGTTTTATCTGGTCAGAGCTGGGACCACCCGTGAACCCCCCGAGGACTTTGTTTAGGATCTCGCAAGAAAGATGTATGTGATAGAGGAAACATGCAAGTTTGCTTCCAAATGTTCCCCCTGCAAAATAGTCATTTGAAGAGTTTGAGGGGCTCGTTCTGCAGTCGCCTTGGCATAACTTTCATTTTACGACAGGAATGGCTGAGAGCTACCATCACTGGACCTCTACACTGTATTTTGCAAGTCACATCCATTTTCCTCCTGCTGATTTATTAGTACCTGACAAAGGCTCCCCACTTTTAGAAGACTGAAGTGCTCTCTCAAGGACAGGGAAAATTATAAACCACGGTGAAATGAATTGATGACCAACTGAATAACCGATCTCAGAGCCATGATTAATTGCTCACAGACCTGTGCTGTGCTTTACCGTGGATTCAAAAACCAGCCTGCTCCTTAAAGCAGACATGCAACAACATGGGGTCTTGGAAGAAGATGCGTCGCTGGCCCGGTCACAGCCCAAAGCAAACTAACATCATCACAAATGATCATTCTCATTTAATACACTGAAAAGCAGCTGACAGTGTTTCCAGATGACACACGTTAGATGATAATTACACAGATTAGGATTTAGGGAGCTACTTCACAGGTCAGTCCAGGTCAAGGAGAAATTCCTAGACTAACAGCTCCCTCTTGTGTCTGCATGCCATGAAAGGCCATCACACTGCAGCAGTGTCGCTACGACCAAGAGGCGGCAGCAGGCTTCTCACATGCCAAAAAACTGGACTGTAGGAGCTGGTGCGGCCAGGGTCCAAGTGAAACCGTAGCCAGGAGGACAATGGCAGCTGGAGCAGCGTTGTGTTTGCTGATTGTGGCCCGTAGATGGCGGCGCTGGCCCAGCTCTGCTCAGATGGGAGGAAGCAGATTTGTGCAGCGGCTGTGATCAGAGTCAAACTCATTTAGAGGGGAGAAGCTAAATAACACACATGATGGTTTACTTTGAGTGCAGTGCTGTGAGGGACTGGAGTGTGTGTGTGTGTGTGTGTGTGTTTACCCTATATATGTGAGCACCTACACGACACAAACTATTTGTTTGGCTTTTCTGTGGCTGCTCACAGTGTTATTTAAAACACTTCCTTGACCTCTGCCTCTCGGCGGCGCATTCCTGCGGTGACTGTGTCTGTGAAAAGAACACAATCATCTTGTCTTCGCCAGAGCAGAAACTCTGACATTTCAACATTTCAGCTGATGTTCAGGTGTGTGTGTGTGTGTGTGTGTGTGTTTGAGGGGCGTGTGCTTGCTCAACTATTTTAAGAAAGCAAACAGCTACACAGATATTCTGGTGGGCAAATATGAAAGGTTTATGTTATTTTGCAATATTTTTTAAAAAAAAAGGTTAAAGGGTTAAAGGATTCAGTCGTGTGGTGGTTTGAATAACACACTCAGAAAACCAAAGTCAACTTAACTATGAAGGAACCACTGGTCTTGTTCTTTGGCCTCTTGAAGCACAGATGTCTCCATTACAGTTTGTTTGTGAAGATCCAAGTGGTTTTGGCTGGTGACTGGACTCGCTTAAAGTTCTTGAAGATGTTTCACCTTTTGTCCAAAAGGCATCTTGAAGTCAAACTGACTGATTCAGTCCACAGTTTTTATAGTTTTTAGATATCAGCCATTAAACTGCACCTCACTGTCAGTGGCACATGAGCTGACTGATTCCTTGGATTATATTGAAATAATTCAAGCAGCTGCAGGATGTGAGCTCCAGCCTCTACTCCTATAAAAGGCCCGTGGTGAGTGAAGATGAAAGGCTTCTTTACCTCCGCCGAATGACATTAAATACTTTGATCAAGCAGCATCTTAAGCTTGTTGCAATGTTTGTCACCGATGTGTCTAGGGGACTTGTATTCACATGTGATACATTACTCAAAGTAATGACTTTGACAAGTCTTGGAGTGTTGTGTTCAATGGCATTGTACTCCGAGTTTAATTGTGCTGACAAGTTGCATCAATTTATTAGCAATTTGTCACCATAGAAACATCAACTAGAGCCTACTGCAGTACAAAACTGTAAACTGGTGAACTGCGGATGCAACTTTTTAATCTGATACTGAGATAATGTGGCCTGTGTTCCCGGCTTTGAAAACTTTGACCGGATTAAACTAATCATAACCAGTAGTTCTGGCGTGAGTGTAAAGTAATAGTTGGATGTTTCAAGCTGCTTTTAATACAAACATGGACGATATTTATACATCTGACAGCTGTTTTTTACCCAGAGCACCAGTGTCAGAAAAAGAACGTTTGAGTGTATTTGGGAATATAAAGGTTATGTGTCAGTGTGTTGGTGTCATTCCAGTTCTGTCATTTGAAGCCCAGTTACCTTGGAAAAGAACTTGTAGAGTATTTTTGGCATTTTGAAGTTTTGGGACAAAATAATTTGAATGGTTTGACAAATTCTGTGTTTGGATCATCAATAATGTTTGTGTGACTCCATCATTCACACATCCTAGATTCCGTTTGTGTCTGGATTGAAGTGTTCCACAGATTTCTGGCAGAGAGACACTTAGAGGACCAGGTAGCCTGTGAATTTACAATTAACGGAGATGACCCCAGCGAAAATCTGACCATCTCGAAATCTCATTTCGAAATCTTAAATGCTTTTGGTCTAACAATGTCTCTGCTGAGAAAACAGAAAGATTGAGTTTCAGTTTTCTGCTGAGGTCATCACATTTCCCAAAAGTTCACATCAGTCAAAAAATAAAACCAAAAAAAGACTTTGGCCTCACACTGTGCTTCGGCCCTTATCTGTACCTGACCACAGATTGATAGTTCTGATCCAGTTGGGGGATTTTTTAAATAAAAGCAAACACTATTTGCTTCCTTCCACTGTTTATGCACTTGGAAGAACATGAATAGAGTTTTTATGATGTACATCATTATTGCATTACGAGGCCCTGTCTCCAAGAATGAGACTAACAGTGAGACGGTTCCATGGAGGTTGGGAATTATGGGCTCATTAAAACACATAACACGTAATGATGCCGATGTAAAAGTTTTTCCCGGTGTCAAACTGCACTTAAATATTTAAGTGATGTCATCAGAAATGTCTGATTTATCTCTTGGAAACAACTTCCAGGTCGTGTAGCTGCAGCTTTACATCTGTGCCTGCTGCAGGAGTCCAGGGAAACAAACAGTATCTAACCTCCGATGTTGTAATTGTTAACCTCACTCCCCCAGAATCTGCCTGGGAATCCTGTGTGTAAGCTGACGTCAGTGGAAACTCTGGGAGGAAAGCGGTTGTGGAGTGATTCAGCTCAGCGGGGGGTCGACAGTCCGTCTCATAGGACCGAGGCTGGGATTCCTCAGGTTCCAGGATGTCGGCTCTAAAACAGGAAGCAGGAAACCTGTTAAACACATTAACCCTGGGCGTACACTCACCATGACGCAGGTGGTGGAGATAAACCTTGGCAAAAGATTAGCACTCGTTTCAGGAGAATTCCAGGCTACGGATCACAACACAAAGCATCTTCTTCGATTCCTGAATGGAAAAACAAACAGAAAACAGCAGGGCAATGTGAGAGTGGAGCCTGTAGCTCAAAGAGCTACTCGCTGCTAAAGTGTGTCAGGTCCAAGGTCTCATAAGATAGAAACAGGAGACTGAACAAGGACAAGGACAGAGAGCTTGGACACAGCTCACAATAGGCTGAAATAGTCCACTTTTAGCTGTGTTTAGCTTTAAACACATAGACTCCTAGAGTACATGTGTTAAAATATTGTGGCCTGGTTTGTTTTTGTAGGTTTTCCACACACAGTCCGGGTTCTGTTGGATCTAGACTGATATATTTAGCCTGGTCTGTGGCAAAACCTGTGCAGTCAAACAAATGCTACAAGCTGCTGCATTTTTGGTATCGCATGATGACGTTTCTTGTTACAAGTAAGTCGGACACACTAAACAAGTACATTTGGAGTCTCACCTTGTCTACGGTGGACATGTCCACGTTACAGAGTCGTTGGGCTCAGGTGGAACAGCACTGGCTTTTAATGCTAATTAACCATCCATTTTATGAAAACCTGGCGTCTACACGACTGCTCACCGATGCTTTTCTACATTTAATTGAGTACTGTTAACTTTGAATATGTAATAAGTAATGTGTTGTTGTTCTTAAGTAACTTGGCCGTGAAACGCTGAGAATTTGCCCTTAAACACAAAGTAACTTTGTTAGTTTTGCAGGTATTTAGTTATAGTCAAACTAGGAGTTATCGACTAGCAGTCACAAGAATCCATTTAATATTTAAATCCCTGAATTCAGAATTATTGGCATAATGCCAGCATTTTTAAAGCAAGTGGACCAGAGAGACACGATCAGCTGTTGAATGCTTGCAGACATTCCTAGTGTCTTGCTTCAGCTTTAGCAATTGATCACGTGCCGTTCATGAAGCAGGAAGCAGCATCTCAGCCAGATCCTGTCTCCCCGTCTCCTCATCCATCAGGTCTCAACACACACAGTCCCATTATTGAACAGCACTCAGGGCTGATCTTTGCCAGACCAGCTGTGGAACTGGCTGACTACTTCCCCGAGATTTGAGTCAGAGACAGATGTCTCTGGAAACACTATTCCACATGCTACAATTCTTGGACGTGATTTAAAAGGCAGCAATTTTCGAGCCTTTTATTGTGGCTAAACAGTTTCTGAATGTCCCATGACAAAAAAGCTGGAGTTGTTGGAGACTGTTTAGGTGCATCCGTCTTAACGAACGTCCACGACAAGAGACAAAGACAACACAGACATTATGTTTTTCTATATGTCTTTGGTGCTACTGTAAGTGACTTTATCTTTTATTAGTCCCCCACTTTGATCCACGACAGGTTGATTTAGTGCAGCCCAGACTAGTTTTTGACACTGTGGGCTGCACAGTACAAAAGAGCAGCAAAGCCGCACCACCCAGCACCACCCAGCACCAGCCGAGCTGAATCCACTACACATCACTACAGGTCCTTGAGCGACCTCGAATGACTGACAGCTACGTAGATTTCGTAGACCTTTAACTTTTATGGTTCCAGTTCCCAGTGAGGCCTGAGAATAAGCACGAAACAACGTTTCCGCACGGCGTGGGAGCTGTGAACTCCAGCATTATCACACGAAGGCTATTGTCTTGCTGGGTTTTGATCTCAAATGATGTGTAAGTGATAGTCTTTCACACAGTCCTTTATGTAATTGTGTGAGAAAGTCTGTGTTAAAGAGACTGTCACTGTAACCGTAACACTGCTGTTGTCTCTGCAAAATGTCAACCTTAGTACAGCGCAGACTGTCTGGGTCTCTGCTCCACAATGGGACTGTTGTATCAGAGTCAAAGACACAACCAAGTGTTCAAAGTCGGGACACTTTGGAAAGCTTAGCTTGGCTCTGTTTTGAAATGTGTGTGTGTGTGTGTGTGTGTTGTAGAAGCTCCGTTCCACACGTTGTATCCTGTGTTTAAAACATCTCTCAGTTTATCTGCCAACATGGCTGAAATATGCTTTGTATTGACATGAATGACGTCAGACCAACATGAAAGGTTAACTGCTAATGATTATTCAGTTGCACACACCCATCTCTTCACTGTCTTCATTGTCTCTCTCACATGTTTTGCATAAGCGTCCGATGCTGGTCGTCTCTGAGAGCTTGCTGATGTGTCCATGCAGCAGTGTTGCGTTTACATTTTTGAATGTCTGAGCAACCTGCCCGAACTTTTTTTGTTGCTCTTTTTCTCTTCTCTCTCCACTTTCCACTCACCCCAACCGGTCCAGGCAGATGTCCGCGCACCCTGAGCCTGGTTCTGCCGGAGGTTGTCCCTCTCCACTGTGGCCTAGGGCTTGTTTGAGAGGGATTTGTTGGGTTCTCTCTATACAAGTCTGGACTTTATTATGCAAAGTGCCTTGAGATGACTTTGTGTTGTCAATTGGCTCTATGTAAATAAAGTTAATTTAATTAAATTGAATTGAATTACATGTCAAGATCTGTGTCCAACCTAAAAATCTTGTCCCACATCTTTCAGATCTGGGTTTTGCTTGTGTTTTTATGTACAGTATAATTGATCCTGTCCCCTTAGTAATGCTTTGAATGAATACATTTGTTTGCAACTGCAGCTTGGGACGATTCCAATTAAATGTTTTAGAGCCCACATCAACGAAGTAGAACAAGAAAGGCTGACTGTTGCGATGCTTCACATCCCCGTATTCTGGGCCAGGAAGTGGCACTTTGACACATACATGTTCTATGCCTTTGTGAGAAGAAATGACATTTCGAGTCTGGAGGTCAAAGGGGGGGGGAAAAAAGGGCAGTATTTGCCTTTTGCGGTTTGGGATGCGCTGCAAAACTAGGGCAACAGATGCTCGCTGATGGATGGCTGCTGCCTCCCCAAAACTAAACAATGACTGGACTGCAAAACTGTGTCATAGGCTCTATGTCTACTTACTGTACATAGGGTCACAGGAGCATATTGTTAAGTCAGACTTGAACATCTGAGCTTTTCCTTTAAAGGATGTTTTTGTCACGTGCCTTAAATAGTATTTGAGGTTGTGGTGAGGGGAGCAGCAGGTGTTTTAAGGTATTTGGGTTGAGATTCAGAGAACACTGAGGTATTTGTATCAACCCTGACCTTTATGTATGAAGAGATTTTATGTTTGGCCTGTACAGCTTTCTGCCAGTCAACCTGCCGATGTGGCTGCACTTTCTCTTGTGGTTGTGAATGCAGGAGTCTGGTGGAAATGCAAATGTGCCGACCTGCATTTCTCAGAGCTTTACGTGTCCCCGCACAGCATTCCTACGAGTTGGACACAAAAATGAAGTGATTTGATTTTGGTCAAAACTCAAAGGTCAAGGTCACTGTGGATGAGCGGCTATTGGATTGATGATTTATTTACTGTCCAGCAATTCGCACAGAAGGAAACCTGTGTCGGTGCTCAGTATAGGCGAGTACTCTAATGCAAATACTTGTATCGGGACATTCAAAATGTAAAGTGAAACTTAGCCAGCTGGTGGAAGCATACAACTGCAAGGGAAATTCTGGTCGTCCACAGACCAAGACAACCTCTTAAAATATCCCATGTTATTGGACACATTCAAAGATGCTCATTTTGCTGTCACAACACTCATTTGAGAAGCTAGAAACAGCAAACTTTAATCCTATGCTGTTGACTGCTCTTGAAGTTGATTCATGTCAACTGGAAGCATTTTTTTCTATATAGTCAGTTTTATGCCAATGTCATTTGACATGAATTGAATTCTAAATTAAATGAGTCTAAAAGCTTGAGGAACCTACTGTGCTCTGAATTTAACTAACACCCAAAATGTAGATACCAAGGAACAACTAAATATCCATATACTGTATTTTCTTTGTAATCTGTTCCACACGAGAGCGATGTGACTAATAGTATGTTTGAAATCCAAGAAACACACTGTTATCAATAAATACAACTAGAATTCATCTTTAACTTTAACTTGTATTTGAAGGCTGCTGGTTCAAAGAGAAAGACGACAACACAATTGTGTTACAAATGAATACAAACCCACCCGCCACAGTGTGTTTTATGTACACACACATAAAACACACCGATATTCATCTTGTTAGTGCAGCTTAGACTAAATTCCACATTTCTGTCTCATCTGGAAACATTTGTTAAGTCAGTGAATGAAGAGTCTGAAAATGTACTGCTGTGGTTAAGATCTATTTCCAAATGTTCAACAATCTTCTAACCTAAAACATGATATGATTACGCATCATTACTGCTAATGGCTCATATTTGAACTTCCAGCAGGATCCATGGTACAGGTTCTCTGTAGTCTTTGGCAGAACATCTAGTTTTCATTGCTTACCAATTTTAAGTCCATGTGCATGTGTCATCAAAATGTGTGTTTTTACAACTGTGTCCGCAGGTCTATGTCGATATAGCAACAACCAGATTAAGTCTGCCTGTGAGTCCGATTTCTTTACAAGATCTTTACTCTGGTATTAGGACTCTATTCAGCGTACTCCAGACCCCAGACATGTTTTGGTGTCCAGCGTTAGTCAGAGCTGTTAGCCGCAGGGGGACTTGGCACCGCGAGACGCCGGCTGGGGTGAGTGGAGACGCTGAAGGACTCTAGCCGAGCTCAGCGAGAGAGCAAACATTCTCATCCTTAATCCTCCCCAAAGTAAACATGACCACCAGATATGCCCAGGCCTTAGGACACTGTGCAGCAGACAGGATGTTAATACTTCCTTAGATAAGTTAATGCGCTCTATGATCTAACTGGAGATGTTTTCAGCTTAAACTAAACCTGGAGTCGATTTTACAATATGTCTAAAATTGCTATCTGTGGCGTAAAGTCACGGCCACTGTGGCTCAGGAGGTAGAGCAGGTGTCCACCAATCCAAGGGTTGTTGGTTTGTTCCTGGCTCCACCTGTCAGTCCTTGAGCAGGACACTGAACCCCAACTTAGTTGCTACTGGTAGGTCATGCAATTAGTTGACACACAGGAAACATTAACCGGGATTCTTGCAGCTTTTAATCAAGAAACTAAAAGAACAAAATATGATACGACAAATATGGCAGTTGGGCTATGGACACGAACACAAAATGAAAACCCAATGAGCACACACCGTCCGGAAGTGCGGCTGTAGGATTATGAGGTTGAACAGTGGACTCAGCCAACAATCACACCACCAGTCTCTGTTGCTGTCCATATGTTAATTACACTGACACCGAGCCCCAAGTTGCTCCCAGTGGGTCACGGCAGCTCTGCCATCGTGCATGTGTGTGTGTGTGTGTGTGTGTGTGTGTGTGTGTGTGAGACTGTGTGAAGGTGGTAAATCTCTTTATACTATATATTTGTTAGGGTGAAGCGGTGCGTGTGACTGTAGAGGTACAGTATGTGATTTCTGTTAACCTGGAGCATTAAAGTTGGGACACTTGAGTTATTTGTAGCAGTAGCTATGCATAACAGGAATGTTATCATAAAGCCTGACGGAATGCACTGTTCAAACACTATAGACCCACCCACACACTGTACTATGTTCTCTTCACATGGCGATTAGAAATATTGGTATAAAAGGACATTCATTGTTCAGGTATGCTTATATATGCTACTTGCACTGATGTATGCTTAATAACTAGGAGCATTCATTGCATTTGTTTGCTGACACATCAAAAGACATGCATGCACGTACATGTTCCTGGACCATCATGTAAGCGTGAAAGACAGATTTGCACAGTCTGCTGCACCCTCCCAGCCGTCCGTCTCTGAATGCTGCCACATAAGGGAGGCGTAGGGCCACGACGGTAGTTGGCTTTATGATGCTCAGGATTTTTAGATTTTTTGAAATTCTCTACTGAAAAATCAACGTGTACCCCCACTGAGGTCAGTACTGGTCAGCTGAGACTTAAAGGTTGACTGAGGGTGTGGTGTGAGGACATGTTCCCTCAGTCAAAGCCTTCTCCAGAAAACAGAGACGTTTGTATTCAGAGCCACCTGCAAGTTCAGTAAAGCTAAAAACAGGAAGAAAGAGACACAAGGAGCAAAAAGAACAAAGCTGATGCTGTTGTTCTTCATAATATAATATAATATAATATAATCTGCTGATTTTTAGATTTATACAGTAACAGCTTTGCTCATCGTCCTTATTGCTGATGACGTCCTAAGGACACAGTTACATCCCTAAACTGGACACTTATATTACTTTACAATGTTGATTCCCATTCACACACACACACACACACACACCGATGGCAGTGGCTGCCATGCAAGGTGCTCACCTGATCCACCCGGAGCAACTTGGGGTTCAGTGTCTTGCCCAAGGACAATTTGACATGTACCCGGGAGTGGGAATCGAACCAGTGACCCTGTTCTCCGTGGACCAACTGATCTGCAGCCATCCCTAGGATGGACTCCTCTGGAGGCAGCAAACAAACCTCTTTCCCAAATCCAGTATCCAGTATTCAGTGTCGGGCATCGAGCCCACTCCCTCTTTTGTATACTACTGCTTGTACTCGTAAAACTTCTCCAATACTACACCTAATACTACATGAACCTTCGCAGGTAGGCAGAGGTGGAAGAATGTCTGTAGTTTAAGGCTGTTTTAAGATAATTGATTGATCAAATTTAAATGCAAATTCTCCGGTGTCTTAAAATCTAGTTACTCATGTTTTTCAAGAACATTTTAGAAATGCTTAACATTTGTGACTGAACTCAGCAAAAGCTGTGTGAAAACTATCACTGGGAATCTTAATGAACTAACGTAACCTTGGTCACTTTACTTTGTGACAACAGACCACTCTCAAAATCCCGTTCAAATGTTACTTTAGTGTGTGCATATAACCACATTTATATCATTTACATACTTTTGTACATAGGGATTCATAACCTGCACCCTGGACTTTAAAGGCCAACGTGGCTGAAATGCATGTAATGGATGTCAAGTTGTTTAAACCTGCAGCCTGTTTAAAGCACAGGTTGTGTCCACATGCGTTAAGTTAAATCAGTGCTGTAGGCTATTGTAGTTAATAAAAGCACATTGTGAGAGTGAAATAACGTAGCAATTCAAATAACTTGTAATAACAAAACCAACATTCTTAAATGAGGAAATGCATAAGGATGTGTAAATATTTGAAAAAAGCTGAAATGGTAATTTATCTAAACATTGAAGAGTTATTAAATCAGACTTGGGGAGAGGTGCATTTCCTCCAATGTTAAAGCAAAGACTCAATAAGCTTAGAGGCCTAACACGTTACCGGGCGAATTAAAGATGCCTATCAAGCATCAGCGACCTTAAAATCCAAGAGAAACATCCGCATTGCAGCCTACAACTTACTGTTGTCTCTGTATCTCTTTACACAGCAGCATAGCTAGATTTTATTATCATGATTATCTGTGCTCCATCTTCTGTTTCTTTCTGGGAGGCATTGGAGTTTTATTTTGAAATGTTGAGATGTGTGTGTGTGTGTGTGTGTGTGAGTCTGTGTGTGTGTGTGTGTGTGGCATGTATTCAAGGTTAATAGTCCACATGCTCTTCCAACATGGAAGTCTGTAAGTTATTATCCAATCTGTGCAGCACTATAACTAAAACAAGACCCATGAGCACTGAAACTACACACCGTGACTTAAGGAAGTATTCAGACCCCTTTACTTTTTGCAAAAATGGTGGTACTTTAGGAAAAAAAGATTATTTCTGACCTTTTATCTACACCCAACAACCTGTTAAATGCAAACATTTTGTAAATGTATTAAAAAGCAAAACTAAATCTCCTATTCACACACGTTTTTAGAGACTTTGCTGTCGTTCCAAATTAGGTCGGTTGGCTGTAGATTTCCTTAAGATTTGTCTAGAACTTGAGTGGAGTCCCCATGTGGAAAACTGAACTGATTGGACATCATTTAATTCAATTCAATATAACTTTATTTATATAGCGCCAATTCACAGCAAAGTCATCTCAAGGCACTTTACAGAATAAAGTCTATAAAGATTATAAATATGTATAGAGAAAACCCAACAATTCCCCCTTGAACAATCCCTAGGCAACAGTGGAGAGGAAAAACTCCCTTTTACTGGAAGAAACCTCCAGCAGAACCAGGCTCAGGGTGGGCGGCCATCTGCCTTGACCGGTTGGGGTGAGTGGAAAGTGGAGAGAGAAAAGAAGAAACAACAAAACATTGGGCAGGTTGGTAGGACCAGTAGCTGCACGCTGGAAGACGCACAGCTCCAAAGCCAGAACGGAACACACTTCTGTGTCTTTAAGACTCAAACTGGATGCCAGAATAAAAACCAAGCCACAAAATCCAAGGAACTGTGCGTTGACCTCCACAACAAAACAAGACATTATACGGATCCAGGCAAGGTTTTAAAACCTTTTGTGAAGCTCTGAGGGTCCCCAGGAGCACAGTGGCCTCAATAATGGAAGAGGTTTGGAACCACTAAGACCTTTCTAGATTTAGCCGTCTGGTCAAACTGAGTAACTGGACAGGAGGAATCTTGGTTAGAAAGGTGATCAAGAACTCCAACATAACTGGGAACTTCCCAGAAGTACGACCATCTCAGTAACACTATCAATGAGCCAATTTTGATGAAAAAGACCAGATTGAAGCAGCTTTGAGTAAACGGCAGATGACAGCCCATTTGGAGTTTGTCAGATGACTCAGAGAACATTGGGAATACTTGTAGGAAGAACTCCAAGCTTAATGTCACGCAAACACCATCATGTGTTAATAGCGTGCACACAGTGAAGCACAGTGACCCAAAGCAAGCAGCCAAGACATCACTAGCGTTGCTTCAGGACAAGTGCGGGACTTTCCTTGAGTAACCCAAATAAAGCCCAGTGTACAAATCTCAGTCTGAGCTCGTTGCTTTGCCAAATGTCACAGAATGTGACTGTTCACATATTTTGGGTAACACTGGTGGTGGACCAGCCCTGAGCACATTCAATCCCACGTTATCGGAAATAATATTTTGGCGTGTGGGTAGACTTAAGCAAAGGACTTTGATATATCCGTACCCAACTCCAAACATGAGATTCTGCAGTTGGTTTGCTAACTTTGGCACGTTGAAGCCGGTGTTGTTTCAAACTGTGTCACAGCGTTATCATGTGTTTCATACGTCGGAATTCTTTCTTAGTTGAAGTCTGTAGGACAGACAGCGGTCAAAGGAACTGGACTAGATGGAAAATGTGAATGACATGTGATAAGGGATTTGCTGGCTGCCTAACAAATAAGGGCATTTTACCAACTTGGAACTGAATCCAAACTAGAACCAGAACCTGTCCCTAATTTGAAGCTGCTAAAGTTCTACAAAGGACTGAATATAGTATCTGAATACGGTGCCTAGGGTTATTTGAACTCCACTTTATCTTTGGATTCATGAACTCTTTTCCTTGCTGCATCTTGTTACCATTCACTGCTGGTATGACGCACTTTCCACCTGGGAGTTATTAGAAGTGCTGTATGGTTAATCATTTTTGAGCTCACTCCTAATGTTCAGTGATGACTGATAAGAGCTGGTGGTCACAGGAATGCGAGAATGCTCACGTCTCCTTTTTTCTTCTTACCGTACTTGAAGGTTTCTCTGCATTCAAACAGTTAGCACAGTGTGCCAGTACCAAACAATTCACAAGGAACCGGATGGCGATACCGTGCGCGCTCACACCATTACCCCAGATAAATCGGGCAACGTTCTTCTGATCTTCTTGTTTTTCAGATTGATACAGTGCAGGAATGTGCTTTGTCAGTGGGACTGCTGTTACATCCAGCGTTTCCCCCTGGTCGCTCAACACAAACCTCTGGGCTGGTTGATGTCATTCTAAGTGAAGTTACAAACTGCTACACTTAACCAGTTGTTCGCCCTTAATGCTGGATGAAGCTTATGGAGTACACGCCTTAATGCCACTGCATATTCGAGGCCAATTTACTGTACTACATGTACATTTGTTTGGAAATCAACCTGTATTGTATCCTGTATCTGTATCTTGTCATTACTCTGGGGCCCAACACATCATTCAGATTTTACAAGAATTTGTTTGTAGGTTTTCTTAACAACTGCTGCTACTTATAGGAGTGTATCTCTGGGTCAATCCGGTCCATGGGGGTCAGCACTGTAGTCTTATTAATACCGAATCAGCGGTTTCGAGGGCTCTGCATGGGCTGCCCCTTACTCTCTGGGATGAGGTGGAGATGTTTGAAGCAGGGATCCAGTGTGCAGGCCACGACTGGGATGGTTTCCGGGGAACAGGTTTCAAACTGGACTCCATTGAAAACAGCGATATAATCAGCAGCTACCGCACTTTAATGACGACTCCGCGGTGGAAGATGTTCACAGGTTGGTGTTTAGTGATACATTGTCCTTTCATCTCCTTTGTCAGGGTGTCGTACCGCACTTCCACAGTGTGGTGGACGAGGGTCTGACATCTTTCCTCACAAAATTCACAAGTGAATTAGTTATTTGCTGTCTCCTCTTGTCTGTCAAGAAGTCCTGAATTGACATCTGCTGTAGCAGGTTTGGTCTGACGCTTTACCAAATGAATGTGCAGGACACACTGTGTTATACTTAAAGACATGTTTGCATATTTTGCAGGTTACAGCAGTGTTTGCTTTATCGGTAATTAAATAATTTCATACAGTTGATGCACAGGCTCCTCACCCGCCCTCTTCTCTGTGGCCGTCATGTTGATAGTGGTGTAAACACAAGGTGCACGTTGGTGCCGGGTGTGCATGCACTTGTCTGGAGAACGTTCATGCTGACATAAACATACCACTGAAGGTATAAACGTATGATGCGCAACTAAACTGTGAAGAGCCTGTTTTCCCAAGAGTTCAGCAGCAGATTCTCATGTTAAACTAGTGCCGACGCTGCATTTAGGCCTAAAATAACTGTGATGGCCACAACCTCAGCCACACCCTGAGTCTGTCTCGTAATGTTTTCACTTAACTTTTAATTTTACCTTAAAGTTTAGTTGTGGGTGTTGCCCATCCAAACAACAGATTGGATTGATTATCAACTTTGAACACTTTCTACTGGGCCCGGACTGTACCAAGTACCCCGTTGGACGCAGGGAGGGGAAAACATGGGGGAAACGTTGAGTTGTTGTAGGTTATTAAACTTTATTTGGTGCATTATTTTGTTATTGCTTTTGCATATTGAAAAAATGAATTCATGTTACTAAAGTGTTTGTCTAGCGTGTGTTTAGAGTTTGCTTAGTTACAGTTACGTCTACCCCTTGTGTGTCATATTGGTTTGGCCAGCCAGTATATACAGTATGTTGCCCCTTGTGTCACTCAGGTCAGGTCACTTTTGTCTCTGTTTGTGGTTAGAACTTGTGTTGTAGTTTCAGTTTGATAGTTTTGAGTTTAACAATCTTTTATTGACCTCTTTTAGGGCCCACATTTTTCAAATTTCTTTGTATATGTTGCATTGGGGTAAATAAAAGCCCAAAATATTTGACTAGGTCAACTTCTCTATAAAAATGATTAACCATTTTCCTAATAACTAACAACTCAAAAATCTGCAGGTTTAGAACAGAGACAGCGTATGATGTTCACAATCTGCAGCTACAGCTTGTAAATTATATCAGATAAGACATGTTTATGCTCCTCAATATACATAGATAATATATATAGCAGCTTGTTTCCATATCTACAGCCTTCTGGCTTTGAGACATCTTATTCACAACAATTTTTTCAGACACACTCAACAGTACATTTAATTTCAGCTTGTCATCAGTTTGAATGACTAAATTAGCATTTGTTAGCAACAGATGATCAGTATTCCCTGCATTATAAGTGGCACATTTACAGGAATCCTTGAAATCATGCACAATGCCTGCAGTCCCACCGGGAAATTCAGGCCCTGATGTTTATTCCATTCAGAAATAAAGACAACTCATAGGAAACCTGTTGAAAATCAGTGAAGTCGCCTTTTAAGGTCCAGTCATTTTTCATAATAAACAAATGGATGTATAAAATGTTTTACTCAAATTTGTTTCCCTTTATCTAGTTTTAGTATTTGATTGATGGATAGTATTGGATTCTAAAGCATTCACAAACTATTAAGGCTGATTTTCAGCCCGTAGCCAGATAAATCCCCCCGTTGACTCAAGTCTCAGGTTTTACCCTTAAACAGGTTATTTTCGTAATATATCTACATGCTGTGCAGCACAAATAGAACAAGTAGGATTGGAAGTTCCACATGTTAGGGTCATTAGCTGGCCTGTGGGGACTGACTCATAGTTTGTCCTCCTACACCACAGGCCCTATGAAAGGTTCTCTATTGACATGATGAATAACCTCGGCCTCACGGTGCAGCACACTCGGGGAACTCGGGTCTCAGCAGGGAGGCCGTCGGCCCTGCCTGGTTTCCACACGAACCTAGTCATTCGATGTCCATACACATCACTGGGTTAACACACTTAGAGGCTAGTTAGCTCAGCAAACCTTACTGAATCTCTTCACATGGTTCAACGGGCGGGTTGTCTGCCATGACGGGGGATTTTAACTAAAGGCTTTGCAGAAGGGGGAGAAGAGCCGGGACAGACAAGCAATTAAAAGCATCTTTTTGCAAATGTGAAAATGTGTATTAGTTGCATTTGGGGTCATTTTACACATATCAAATCATCCAAGTAAAGCAAATGTTTTGTGTTACACAGTTTTTAAAAGCTTTAGTAATCCGGTCAAACCAAACAATGATCCAGTCTGATTAGCAGGCTAACGCTGCCTCCGCTATTTTGGAAATAAAATGCAAAACAGCCATAAGCAACAGTCGGACTTTTCTGGTAATACAGTGTGAAGATTTGAATGACTTTCAGGTTTTTCTTCTGGCTTGCAGCCTCATCCAGGCTGCAGCATTAAGTGTGAATAAAGAGAAATACAATAAATCGGCCCTGTAGTCCCAACGTCGCTTTTCATTTCGTGCTGTTTGCACAAGGTGTGTAAGCCAGGAGTGAACGGGGGTCTCTGCTCGCAGCAAAAACATTTGTGGTTGGAATTGAGGTCCACGCCCAGCAGCGCACACACAGCCACATACTGTATACACACATACATTCACACGTGAGTTTTGCAGCTGCTCCGTGTTTTCAAGTGTGACGTCATGTTCTGCTGAATCGGGGGGCATTTTAAAATGGAGGATACGACCCTGAGAAGAACAATGGAGACAGTGTGAGAGTCAGGGTGTGACAGAAGTTTAGGTTTTAAAGTTGGTGTCTGACTCGCATCGTCCTCTGAACACTGTGAAGTCAAATAGCTGTTATGGTCCCGTCCCACTGAGCGCAGCTGATCACGACATATGAGAATCATTAGGTTCTTTGGGTCATTTATAACCGCTGCCTTTTCATTCTCAAGCACGTCCTGTCTTTTAAACTGAGCATTCGGTGGGTGGATATGGTCAAGCACTCTGAAGCTTGCTGGGAGTTTCAAGTCACCAATTAAAGGACATTTTATTTCTCTGTAATCAGCGTTTTCGGTTTTTTTTTTAATGTGATATATTTGATCCCATGTTTTTCCTCTTCACCTAACAGGGCAGCTACACGGTATCTGTTTGCAGGCCTGCTTCTAGCCGATCTTAGACGTGCACTGCAACCCTGAACATCTGTAGACGTAGAGTCTGTGTCATGTTTGATCGAGCCCATGTGTGAGCAGAGCAGGTCGCTGACCGGAGAATTCACGGTGAGTGAGAGGTTGTGTTCTACTGCTGCCTCAACGTGCTGCAAACAAAACACTGATTTCCACAGTGTACACAGCACATTGTGCCTCCTGCAACCAGTCGACACCTCTCAGCTAAACCGAACTGAGCATTTCCAGTAGGTGAGAACAGATCTGTGTGGACAATGACTGTGGACAATGTCGAGAGTTCATATCAGAAACCAGGAGTCAGACATATTTGCTTGTTGCATCTTCCTGCTTGTAGTCGCAGCAAACTAAAGTCAAAGATCAATGGCTGACTGTTAAAACAGCGATATGCAAATAAACTAAGTGCTAGAATAAGGCCTGAACTCAGGCCTGCACCCGCTTTCCCTGCTCCACTAAGATCGTTCACTCTCTGCTACGCTCCATGGTCAGTCCTCTAGCTATATCTCTGCACTGCTGCTGTTCTGTGAGTTTGACTTAAAAAGAGGCATTAACAGCAAATCTACACATGTTGCATCGCCTGGTTTTAAAATGGCGAAAAGGGTAAAAAAAAAACCATATTTTAGGGACAATTACATGGTACAAAGTACATAGTAAATAGTACAAAATATTCCCCAAAATATTATTATTAATAGACATAACTTCCGCTTCTTGTTCCCTTGTAAGTATGAATTGTTACATTCTGTACAGGCACACAATTATTACATACTGTGAATTTGCTTTACTTCTGCTGTAAATCTGAAGTGGTACCAGAATTCCTGCAGTGAACACGCACATACATTTCCCTCTCACTGCTCCGCCAGTGGGCTGAGGTCAAGGGGCAAGGTCAGAGGTCGTTGTGTTTATGAACACACCCCTGAACGGAACATGTTGCGTCAACGAAAATTCATTAGGGTCAGGATGTGGCTGTGGGGTGGGGGCGTTTCCGAAATGTTCACCGTTGGCACCAAAACCGACACTTTGACTTTGACAGCAGTTCCTAAACTATGTAAACGTACTCAATGCAAGTTTAAAAAAACTACATACTACACAAGTAGATTTACAGAATAAAAAAACCTATTTACCACAGCTTGAAGTGGTCTTCTGACATTTCAGTAAATAAGATAAATAAAAAACACATCTGAAGTGGGAACCTCCAGGTTGCCAGTTGTGTACTTCTGAAATCCCAGTAGTTTAGAAAAAGATGTTGACAATACAGATATTTTCAGTACTGCAACTTACTGACTTACTGAAATTGGGCATTGAAAGGTTTAGTAGCCAGCTCCAGGGCTGTAGTCGAGCATGTCCAAGCTGAGAGGACACATGCTGAACTGAACATGAACCTATGTTTCATATGTTCTTTATTTTGCCTCAAAATTTAGGATGTCGCAGGCCGTCGCTCATCCACTCGCCACTAACTGTTTTATGGGACACATGAGAACATCAGGACCTTTCTGGCTCTTAATCTCACTAAAAGCCCAACACGTCAGTAATGTTTCAGACATTTTTGTGCTGACCGAGAAAAACCTTTGAACACAACATGTGAGGCGCAGATGTGTGTGAAGTTTGTGTGGGATGTCCGGCTTTGCGAAGCTTGGAGCAGGAAACTTAAAATGATCCGTCTAAACTTAGTTTCCTGATACTTTCCTGAATCCTGACCTGTGTGTCAACGCTATGCAGTAATGTTTGCTGCTTTTGCATTTAGAACACGTGACGTTCCTAAAACATGACCTAACATAAAAGATGTGTGCTGTACATTTAAAAAAAAAAAACGACAACAGTTGTTCCAAATATTCATGTTGTTTCTTTTCCAAGATCATTCTGGAGCTGTCTCACCACCGTTTGCACTTCCTTGTAATTTTTTCCAGCTGTATGTCGCACCACCATTTTCTTTTTGCCTGTGATATCCACCATAGTCCATTCAAATCTAGTTTTCCAGCGTTAGCCCACCTGGGCTACACTGGGCTTCTGGACAAACTGTTTTCCCTCACAGTGATTCCCAGAGTTGTTCCTGAGTCCGTGCAGTTGTTGTGTTTTGCAATGGGACTCGAGGGCCTGAAGCCCAAAGCCCTTCGTCATTGGTGTTTGGCCTTGTCTCTTGTATGCAGAGGTTTTTCTGTATTCTGTGTTTTTTTTTTTTATGGTATTATGATCTGTAGATGATAAGATCACAAATTATTTCATTCTCTGTGATGCTGAGACTGACCTGTTGCCAAACAACCTCATAAGCTGTGAGGTTTTCTTCTTGTTGTTGTTGTTCCATTTCATCAAATTTCTGACTTTCCACATTTCCTTTGTTGTCTTTGTAGCATTTGGAAATCATTGTATTGCCTCTTCATCTACATTTTCCAGAGCGTCCCCCCTTTTCTGGAAACGGGGTTTCTGCAACTTTAGCCTCTGCTTGTGCAGCTGCTTAACCTCGTGTGCCCAGCATGTGAACGTGGAGTCCTGCCTATGGCTTTGTAATAGAGGTCTATAATAAAGAACCATCCGGATGGAGGTAAAATACATAGTTCGGCTGGCAGTCATGGGAATGATTTGTGCTCATTCATAGTGAAGTGAGCGATGTGTGTAGTGGCCAGAGGGCTACACAGATTGTATCCAGAGTGTAATCACAGGCTAAATTATAGAGACGTCTGTGGAGTTTGTGCATTCGGAAGAGGACACATGCAACACTCGCTCCTCTGTGTCGTCTGTTCTCGTCGTGCCGACATCAGGGGGAACACAGAACACTCTCGTCATCCAAAACACGCCTATTACGTGATCGTTTCGCAGTCTGCACAGACCTGCACGTGATTCGGGTATGAAGTGAGCGGTGTGCACCGGTGGCCTGGTCCCAGCATGCTGTTGGTGGTTTTGTGGCAAGCGAGCCCATGTGGTCAAACAACAGTTGTTCTCTATTAGTTCATTTGGGTTGAACTGGGGCTGCTTTAGAGTTAAGAGATTTCTGAGGGACTTTTAATCGTTTGAACAGTATTTTTAGTATGACTTTCCTCTTTTTTTTTTTTGAAGGCTGGCCAGGAAGGTCTAATATTGTTTCCAGCTGCTCCAAATCCACTGGAGCATTTAAGCCACTCACAAATATGAAGCATAAGTGACAAGTGAAGTGTTAAAACGGCTTTAAAAACATGTAATATTTAAACAAATATAATATATTTTAAAAAAGCTGATTTGATTCCCTTGGATATACAATATGCAGAGGCTGTGACTCTCTGCAGTGAGAGTGGATGTGGCTCAGACCTAGTGGTTTACTTTTTCTTTATATAGACCTTAATTACAAGCCAAACTGGGAAAGTTTGTTAGAGGAAATGAAAAGTCTGATTTGAACTGAAGGAGTTGTGGTAAAAGGGCAAAGACACTCGTGGAAAGTTCTGTTCTTTTGGCCTTAAACATGCAGAGACTCCATTTATTTTCATTTCTTTGCCTTCGGTCACAGTAAATGAAGGGTCCCAAACACACACCAGCGCTGTAGTTTCCTCTGAATGATCTGTGCAGTTTCTGAACTACAAGATCTGAAGCAGCCCTCTGGAGGTGGATGGGGATATGTGGTCCATTTGGAGAATAGGCTGGACTGGGATGGGGTTTGTGGGCGTTTCTCTGTTGGCTTTAAAGGAGGAACTGGACCATAATCAAACTGTGTCATTTCTTTTCCTGGTAATCTGAGCAGCGGGGGGCAAAGGGTTTAACTTTTCTCTGCTCTTCGCTGGGGCAGAGTGTTGCAAACGGATTCGCAGCGAGAGGGCTGAACAGTCCCGGGACAGGATTCTGACGTTACGTGGCCAAGACCCCGGAGGCTGGGAGGTTTCCAAAGCTCCTTTTTGCTGAATAGAACCTGGGGAAGAAGCACAGCGCAGGTTTTCTGAGCTCCTGCCTGTCGCCGGACACTCCCCGCACCGTTTGTTGGACACAGAACCAACGCCCGAGGATTCATTGGACGAGTTTGCAGGGTGGAAAAAAAAAAAAACTATTTGGAGATGTGACCTGGCCCGTTTTTTATTTTCTCCCGAGGCTGACGACGCATTTCAGAGTTTGTCTGGATGAGAGGGATGATTCCATCTGGTGATTTCCAGGGATTCTACCTGAAAACGGAAGTGGATCTAGCTGTTTACGCGCTGCAAACTCTTCCCCTCCTCGGCGTGACAGTGAAGGCATGAAGGCATGAATCCATGCTCTGAAAATCATTTTTATTTACTATGTGTCGGTGCCACACACCTCATCTGGACGTAATTGATAAGCAACTTCAAATGCACTAAGGACGCGCCAGGATCCACTTCTGGATCTTTCTCTCTTCTTCTGTGAGCGTTTAGCCTACTTATCCACCAGAATGAGGGCTTTTCTTCTGGGTTTAGCTCTGATATATCTGATAACCTGGACCGGCGAAGCCGACACACGCGTTCATTTGAAGCGGGTCCAGTTGAACCGACGCGCAGGACTGGGACGTACCCAGCGGGGCGCAGCGGACTCGGGGCGCCTCGTCGGACGTTTGCGCCCTGGATTTGGTGCAGCCATCAGCGTGCACAGCCCCGTGGAGGGCGGAGATGTACAGGATGATCAGGGCGTCCCAGTTTCCACCACCACGGCGAGTGTGCAAGGCACCAGAACACGAAGCCAGGGTCTAGTGTCTAGGAGAGGGGTGGAAGCGCAGGGTAGCTCATCCCGACAGGTGGAAATGCAGCAAGACGAGGGCGCCCCGGCAGCGGTGAGCCGCATACCCAGGGTGAGCCGCATACCCAGCAGCGCCGGGTCACCGAATCTGCTGGCCAGCTTTGCAGGGAAGAACCGCGTCCTGGTGATCTCAGCCCCCCATGACTCAGACGGCTACTACCGGCTCATGATGTCTCTGCTGAAATCCGATGTGTACTGCGAGCTGGCGGAGAGACACGTCCACCAGATCGTCATGTTCCACCAGGAAGGGGAGATGGGGGGCAAGGTGAGGAGGATCACCACGGAGGGGAAGGTGATGGAGGAGCCGCTGGACACAGCTCTCATCCCCAGACTCATGAGCGTCCTTAAACTGGAGAGAGGTAACTAACACCTCAGCACTTCCTATCTGAATGTTTTGGGTGGGGGTTGGGGGGGGATTAGACATGTTAACCTGATCAGCATGTGATCCGCAGGCAAGTTTGGCATGGTGCTGCTGAAGAAGACCCTGCAGGTGGAGGAGAGGTACCCCTACCCTGTGAGGCTGGAGGCCATGTACGAGGTGATCGACCAGTCGCCCATTAGGAAGCTGGAGAAGCTTCGGCAGAAAGGTTTTGTCCAGAAGTGTAAAGGAGCAGGTGTGGAGGGTCAGGTGGAGGAGGGCACCCTCACAGGTGAGACCTGAAGCAGCGTTTTTTGATTCACGCACATTTTCACCGAAGGAGATAAAAGTGTTTTTGTTTGTGTCTCCAGAAAGAGCAGAGTTTCCTCATTATTCAGAAAACAGCATGACAGTTTTCTCAGCTATACTGAGCATAGCTTCACAGGCTTCACCTTGAAAAGGTTTTGGTTGAAATGTTGGTAATTATAAATGATGGAAAAAGGTTGTGCAGCCATTGGAATCATTTCTCGCACCTTGAGTTTGGTGTGGATTCACTGCAGCCCCCTTTCAGAAAGGTCCAGTCAAGCCGGTTCTCAGAATTTAGAAAAGATAAAATGCTGTGGTTTATTCAGTGATTGGAACGTTTTTCTGTATAGAACAGAATTTGGCGTATCTATATAAAATTATACATTTTCAGAATCTTTACCATTTTTACAGGAACAATACAGCTAAACATTGTTAGAACCAAACAAGCGATGTCGTGTATATACAGTACAGAACATAGTCGACGCTAATTTACTGCTCCGTCCCTGGTTTGAACAGAAAACAAACTAAATGTACATTAAATGAGAATCACCTTTAATCCTGAGGTGGCAACTATGTGCACATGACATATACACCCCTGGCCACTTTATTAGGTACACGTGTACAATCTAATGGAATCCTATACAGCAGCTCTGCCACGAAGTCTACTTTTACAATGTTAGAGTTTCTCACTTTGTGGGTTGAAACTGTCAGAACAGTGAAAAATCTACTGTGTTTATTATTGAGGTTGTACTGAGGTGCATTATAAGGTGCGACTGTGGCGCAGGAAGGTAGAGCGGTTGTCCACCAATCTCACAGTTGTTGGTTCAATCCCCAGCTCCTTCAGTCACATGTCGAAGTGTCCTTGAGCAAGACACTGAACCCCAACTTAGTTGCTCCCGGTGAGTGTTGGCCAGCTGCATAGCAGCTCCCCCATCGGTGTGTGAGTGTGTGTGTGAATGGGTGAATAAGAAGCAGTGTAAAGCGCTTTGAGTGCCAATAGGTAGAAAAGCGCTATATAAGTGCAGAACATTTACATTTACATATAAGAAGAGGGGGTTCAAACTCATTTTAAATAGTGTGGCCCTGAGTTTTGCAGGGAACATCATCTTATTTAATTTGTCTCTCTGTGTGTAGACACACCTTCAATACGAAAACCACCGAAGAAGATTCCAAGAAAGCCCACACAGACAACGACTACCACCACAACCACACGTCCAACCACCACCACCACCACCACTACAACGACGACTACGCGACCAACCACCATCACAAGTACAACCCAGTCCACAACTACGACCACCACAACCAAAGCAACCACCACCACCACAAAAAGACCCACCACCACCACCACCACCACCACCACAAAAAAACCAACAACCACAAAAAGACCCACCACCACCACCACCACCCAGAGACCAACCAGAGACCAAACCACAGCCGTGTGGCTCCCTGCGCCTAGAACCACTGCTAATCCTGACTACGACAGCCCCAGACAGAGGGAGACGTACCCTAAAACCACTGCAGCTGGAGATAACCACACTGACCAGGACAACAGGAGTCCAAACGGTCGCAAGCTGGCACCCGCCACACACAAACCATCCAAGGTCAAACCCAGCAAGAAGAAGACTGGAGGAGAGAAGGTGAAGTAAAACTCATCCTCATGTGGAAAAAATCTCAATGCCATAATTTACGTTCATTAGAGTCTTACTAACACTTATTTGTGATTTTATTTGCAATTTATTTACTATTGCCTCGCTTTTTATGTGCATGAGATTATTTTCTGGCTGGAAATATTTATGAGACACTGGGTCTCTTCTTCAAACCTCTGGTAAATCAGCGCCTGGTTTGTTTCTTCATTAGTAATAAAAAGTGATTTGTATCCATGCAGGTGTTGACTAATGAGTACGAGGACAACTATGAGCCGAGTAAGCCGTCGGCGGGTGATGCTGAGGAGACGGAAACCTTCACCGACGTCAGTCCCACGAAGAAGGTGAAGGGCAAGCACGACAAGCACGACAGGAAGAAGAAAAAGAATGACAAGCTTTCCAAGAAATCCGAGAGGAGGGGAGGAAAAGCAGGGAAGGAGGGGAAGATCGGGGGGAGGAAAAATGGAAAGAAGCTGTTGAAGTACGCTGAGAAAGACGACTACCCGAAGCCCACTAAGAAGCCGACGCCCCCTCCGAAAGGATCCCTGGCCTCCTTCTTGGACTACTTTGAGAACAGGAGGCGGCTGCTGGTGAGAACATGACATAACACACAGCTCATAAAAGGTTCTCTTACTCACCCGCCTGGCAAAGCTTCACTTGCAGATATTTGTGCTCAGATCAAGTACTGTAGCATTCATAAAGTGCACAGTACACGCAGTACTCACACCACCGTAAAGTCAACTTGTCCTAATAATTTAAATTACTCTACATGGTGCTGGGCAGCTTGGAAATTACACACAAGGGATCAGTGAAGTATTGTTTATTGTTTTCATTATCTGATCCTGAAAAGTAGCTAAAGTTATGAAATACATATAGTGGAGTAAAAGCACAAAATCTGCCTGTGAAACACAGTGAAGCCGAAAATGGAAATGGCTCGTGTTTTCTCTTAAGCACAGCACTCTGTTCCACCTGGAAACAGGTTGTCCAGTATCAAACAAAGCAGCCTTATGCGGTGCTGACAGCTGCATGTACACTTACTTTGAGCTGAGCCAGCATTTATGCTAAGCTAAGCTGAGCCTCAGCATGCAGATGTCTTCTCCTCCAGGTTTTGGCAGGGAAGCACAAATGTGTGCTGGCCCAAAATGCTGCACTCTTCCTTTTGAAATGACCTTTTAGCCTTGATCGACTCGTCGACACCAACTGTTGCAATTCAGAACTCGCTGTTACGTAAATTTATGCCTCTAGGATGTCGAGGGCTGTTGTGATTGTTGGGGCCTAAAATTCCTGATTTCACAACAGCTTTTCATAAAAAAAACTCTGATACATATTGCAGCTTTTTAAAAATGGCTTAGTTAACAGTGTGAACTAACGGGGAAAAAGCTGGAGCCATGACAACTTTGTGAATTCCTGGATGTAGCTTCAATCGGCATCGCGGAACAGAAAATGTGGAGCTGGAGGAGGTGATGTACAATGTGTCGTGAGTCCAACGAGAGGAAAGTTTCCACAACAGAGCACTGGGAAGTTGTGCAAGCCCTGAAAGAATCTCGGTGTCTGGATGAGTTGCTGACTCATTCTTCCCGCTAAGCACCTCTGTGCTTTGGTGGCAGCTCACTGTCCACTTGTTGCACAGTTTGATTTTCTACAATGTAACGTTTTCATGATTGCAGTGAAGTGATCGAGTTCCCGCGTGGAGCAGCCGTCCTGCAGCCAGCATTTCAGTGAGCAGGATGGGAAAAGATGCCCCATCAGCCGCCTGCAAGTGTGTGTGTGTGTGTGTGTGTGTGTGTGTGTAGGTGTCATGACCCTCTAACCTGTTTGACTCCCTCCCTCCCAGCTGATCACGTCCCCCAGTGAGGAGAACAGTATGTATGTTCAGCAGAGGGACGAGTACCTGGAGTCTGTGTGTGAAATGGCCATCAGGAAAGTCTCCATCATCACCATCTTTGGCTCCTTGACCAACTCCACCATGAAGATCGACCACTACCAGCTGGGTGAGTAGCTCGCAGTGCCGCCGCACAGTTTTTACTGCGCTCGTAGTCTGGGAGGAAGGTGCCAAATGTTTGCAAATAGCGTCTCAGACACGAGCGTCAACCATCCAACCTCTTCCATCTGGTTTGGTCCCTCGCTCAGCTGTGGTCCTCGTAGCTGCTGAGTCATGCGGCCGCTCCGACTAACTGTTTTTGAGAAGTCTTAGCAGGATGTTTTTCCCATTTTAATGTTGCAGTGAGCTGTTCTGCTCGCCTCAGTCTGAAAAAATACTCCATGTGAATACATGAAGTTTTTGCTCGTTCTTATTTAAACAGGTACAGTGTGTGAGCTGCATCTTTTAGAGCTACTACATGTACATCTGCACATTCTGCCTCATCCTGACTATTGAAATTAACAGTGTCACGGCTCAACTTCTCTCCAGCAGTGGAAAGGAAGTGCTCACACCATATGTTGAAGTAAAAGTATTGATAATAAAGTTTTGCATTCAAAATGGGGACAACAATACAAAGCATTAGCTCAAACAATAGTCTATGTATCAGCAGTAAAAGTACTTTTCGGTCAAAATGAGTCAGTTTCAGATAAATGTGTCGATGGCTTTAATGCTGCAGCTGGTAACGATGGAGCTGATTTTAAGGACTTTATACAACTGTCGTGGATAAACTCAGACCACACTGCACTGACAAAACGCCATATTTAGTAATAAAACATACCTCAATAATATTGTTTAATATTGGAATAATAGTAGAATTTATGTCTTGTATTAATAATGTATTACTCTCATATGTTTTGAATCCTTATAATGTGAATGTTTTACAACCAGCTGGGTAGCTGCTAACTTTCACAACAGGGCTCGATAAAGTTGGACTCTGTTGTATTTAGTGGTAATAATCTGATTTGGATGAATTGGCAGCAAATGGAAATACTCAAGTAAAGTAGAAATACCTCAAAAATGGTTCCTTTCCACCACTGCGTCTTTATTATTCATGTTGAAGACTACATTTCTGTAGTGTTGCTCACTTCATGTCCAGCTATTCGTGCCAAATTCCAGCCCAGTTTCCTGATGTGTGTTCGTATGAAGATGGAGACCAGTCTCTTGCCACGTCTGCTGTGTTGTCCTCGTTTCACCTTTCTTGCCTGATGTCAAACTTGATGCTTTCAGCAGCGATCTATGCTCCAACTATGACATTCAGAATGTACACTGCCTCTGCCAAAGCCACATTATTGTGTACTTGTCTGTGCAGGTGACACTAAACAGTGCTGACTGTTCATTCCCATAGTCTTGGCTGCTGTGCTCTGACTTTACTGCACACATAATCTTGTGGTTTACTCTTTCAGTAACAGTACTTTGGTATTACTTGGTACAAACCCTAGTTCCAAAAAAACTTTTTTTGTTTTTTTCAAAATGCAAATAAACTAAATTGTTGTTCTACTTGAACCTTTATTTATCTGACAGAAGTACGAAGAAAAGATTGTCAGTGTTTCCACTAACTTAATTGTAGTTTGTATTGACAGATGTCGAGTTTGGTGCCTGCAACACCCAAAAATGTTGCAACAGAGGCAAAACAAGATTGAAATGTTCAAGAAATATTCAGGTAATAGCACTTTTAAATTATTCCGAAACTATCAGGTTGATTGGTAACTGCTGAGGGTCCAGTGATTGGGTATAAAAGGAGCATCAAGTGAATCCTCTACAAGCAAAGTCATGTGTTCTAGACTTCATCAGAGAATAGTTCAAAAATAATGTTTCTCAACACGAGGTTGGTGAGAATTTGACTCTTTCACTGTCTACAGTTTATAAAAACAGTGAAAAGATCCAGGGAGTCTGGGGAAAACTCAGTGCAGAAAGACCACCAGTGGAAACCCTCGTAGACTGTGTGTGACCTTTGATCCCACAGGCAGCTCGGCTTGAGAAACTGCCTCCGTGCCGCTTTGATGAGGAAAACCACACGGGCTCACGATTCCCATGTACAACTGTCCACTGCTGCATCCGGCAATGTGGGGTCAGCCACATTACAGAAGAGGATGCCGAACATGACGTCTGTGCAGAAACGCGTGCAAGTCCGCTGGACTCGAGCTCGTGTCAAAAGGTGCAAAAGCCAGCATCTGTGATGGTTCGAGGGCCATGAGTGCATCAGTGCCTACACCATGGGGGACCTGTACATGTGGGAAGAGGAGCATATTGGATCAGAACAATGCCAGGCCTCAGTCCACACCTGTGTCCTACTGCAAGTGATCGGAGCATCATGAAGTGGAGAATCAGACGACCACGGACCGTTGAGCGGCTGAAGTATCCGGCAAAGACGGGCAAAGCTTCCGCTTGTAAAACTGTTAGTGTCCTCGGTTTTTAACAAACGAAGCAGTTCAATGAAACATGTCTCTGCCCCAACATTCTTGTGTGTTGCCGTCATCAAACTCCAAATTTACAAAATTATACAAAACAGTCAGTGAGTGAAAAAGTAAAAATCTTCATTTTGGTTGGGGGGGAGGGAAGAGGGGGCTTTGTCAGAAAAATAACGTAAAGTGTACTGCAGTAAGACAGTGTCTTACCTTGGTTCAATGTGAGACAAGTTCAGCAGCAGGCTACAGGGGTCTGCATCCTGTGTATCGGGGAGGGGGGGGGGGGGGGGACATACCTTGCTGGTGTGTCATGCTTACAAAGGCGGGTGAGTCTACTCGTGCTGGAGCCACTTTGTTCCCTACATGCAAACCCGGCCTTCAAAACTCCTGGCTTGTGTGAAAGCAACGAAGCCACTGGCGTTTTCATGACGTGTGCTGGGTCCCGGCTGCCTGGCGGGGTCCTCGCATTTACAGATGCTTTATGGTCTCAAACCTGAGACTGTGGTTAGGGTGTAATACGCTTTGGAATACTTTAGGAGTCTGTCACTCCTCAGTGAGGTTTTATCCAGATGGAATTCTGGGAAAAGCGCAGAGGTGATGTCACTTGCATCCCCCCACCCCCAACTTGTGGTTGGGCTTCATTACAATTTTGTTCCACTCACCGGCCGGTGAACATCTGATGCACACAGACAACTGGTTCTTTCAGTTTTTGCCTCAGTGCCTCAGCACTTCACACTCTTTTCCTTTTAACTCGGTTGCTGTGTATGTGTGTGTGTGGACGGGGTCTGCTGTCTCCAGCATGTGCTGGGGTTTTCCTGATTTACTCATAGCCATTACACAGCAAAGAGCACTGTTCTGTGTGTGTGTGTGTGCTCTGTATTACAGTTACTTTAAGTTTCTAACGCACACAACGCTGCCAAATCTCAGCTCTTTGTCAAGTCAGTCCCTCCGAGTCCACTTTCCATCATGTGAAACACATTTTACAGAGGAACATTGTGTTATTCTGCTTTATTCGATGGGACAAGTTTTCAAAACAGTTCTGCATTAGTTCCCATCACAAACTTAGTTACATAGGATCTTTTATTTGTCCAATGTCTCCTAAACAATACTTCACTTTCTTCAGTGCAGAACATCAATGTCTAAATTCACCAAGTCCTAAAGTAGGAAGAAAGGAATAAAAAATAAAGAGAACCTGACCCGTGCTTCTTCCCTCCTGCAGAGAATGACAAGCCGATGAAAGGTCTTCGTCAGGAGGACCTGGTGAACCAGGATCTGATCACGGAGCTGAGGAAAGAGTTCGGCATGACGTACGACGACTTCTACATGGTCCTCACCGACACCGACATGAGAGTCAAGGTAGGGCCTCGCCGGAGCAGGAGTGGGGACAGAAAGAAGCCTGAATGCTTTAAAGAGGGAAACGCTGCTCGATTACAGCATTGTTGCAAAGGGCGACAGGGTTTTTCTCAGTTCTACACACTCAAAAAAGCTCAAATGAAGCCTGATCTGGGGGCCAAAAACAGCCGCACCAAGAGCCTTTTACTGGATGTGGCCTTGGTCATGTGCCACACAAAGTCTGAAGAGGCTTTTGGTGAGAACGTGATCTGAGCTCGATCCGGCCCAAAACAGCAGGTTTATGCTAAACGGTGACATTTATCCAAAGCGACTCACAAGTGACGTACAAGGCAGCAAAATACTATAAGAAAAAACACCAGAGCAAAGTCCTATAAGAAAAGAATTTACAGTTCATTAGATGCGAGTGCAAGAAAGAGCAGGAAGGAAGTTTTTTATTTATGTTATAATTTTTTTTAGATAGATTAGATTTAGGTGCATGAGGTGATGGCGGCCTTCTGTTTTCCTGAAGGGCTTTGGGGGAGTTTTGTTGGTTCGTAGCCCGGAGAAGCACCACAGTTACGAGCAATAATAGTTGGACATATTCACTGCTACTGAACAGGATCTACTTCCTGTGTTTACTTTCTCGTTCCTGCCCCAAATGTAGAGAACAGGTGGACGAGCTTATTCTAGCAGGACTTGTAGTGATGCCTTTTTTACTTTTGGAAAATTCCAGATTCAAGGGACTAAAGCTTTGAAAACGGTGTGTGTTTGATGTTGTGCGGCTTAAGTCGCGGCCCCCAGAACCCACCTGCCCAACAGCGGCGTCTTCCTCTCTGAAGCTCGACGCTGCCTGCAATCGAAACACTGTTTTAATTCACACCGCGCGACTCTGGCCACACCTGTGTGTGTGTGTGTGTGTGCTTGTGTGCGCACACATGCCGGGGGCTGTTTTTGGATGGACTCATCAAAGAGGCCAGTGTTCCCCTCCCTGCTGACTGGGCGGTCTGTGGACGTATGTGGGTTTGAGACTGAGTGCAGTGGACTGAGGTGTGAAAGAATTGGAACAAGCTGCACAACAGATTCAACAAATCCTTGAGGAAAGTGTGAGATTGTGTGTGAGGCTGTGTTACACGTTTTTGCATTCGCTCGATGTTCCTGCTGAGATTTATTAGCACGCTGTGATTAAGCGGGACACAGATTTATGTTTAAGCAACTTGTCTCCGTCCCAGAAGTTATTATGAAGAACGCTTGGGGCAAAGGTCGCACCACAGCTACATGTTCTAAAAACTTCATCACTAGATTGGAAACCAATTCCACTGTTTGAATCACAGGATTGTGTTTGTTATTTGACTGGAATTTGGCAGCAATCCTACGAGGTCCCCATCGCCATGAAGGCTGTGTTTAACTACGTCGACACCTTCTCCTCCCGCATCCGAGAGATGGAGCAGCAGAAGAGGGAAGGAGTCACCTGTAAGAAAGAGGACAAGCCCAGATCGTTGGAGAACTTCCTGTCCAGGTGCCATTTTTGCTTTGCTTTCAAATGCAGCACACGGCCAAAAGTATGTGGACACATGGCTGTGCACGTTTATGAATACACTGCTAAAAATATCATTGAAGTAGCATTAGTTGCGTGATTGCAAATTTCTCAAACTATTTTTAAAAAGTGTGCCAAAGTAAAGCCATAATTATTTAGCTCCATTGATATTTGGACAGTCGCACATTTTGGCTCTGCAGCTGTAATTTAAGGGTTTGGGTGAAATCGCTGGATGAACTGTGTAGGAATTGCAGTCCGGTCCAATCACACACCCGCCAAAACTATTTGGACAAACAAATTTAATACTGAGGCAGCACATGATGAAGCTAGAAGCCTTTCTGTGTGGAGTTTACATGTTCTCCCTGTGCTTGCGTGTGTTTCCGCCCACAGTCCAAAGTCCAAATGTATATGGACCTAACTGTACTGTACAAGAATGTATGTTTATTGAATCTGTTTGACTGAAAATCTACGTTACGTCTCTTTGTGGTCAGAATTATTGCTCAGAAATCAGCTGGACTGTAATTTATAGCATTTACAGTAAAAGTGCAGCAGCTTCCCTGTGTGTGTTGCACAGATATTCAAAGTAACACAAACCCCCGCTGCTCCTCCCTGAATCACTGCAGCCACATATTTTCGTGGGATGTCTAAAACAGCCGTCTTCTGTTACCATGGAGACCTAAATTCCAGCCCCACATCGCAGCGCTGAGATGTGGCAAATTTTAAAGCGTAATTCGTGGTTGTCACCCTCTGGCAGTAATGGTACAGGGAATATGCTCGTGTACAAGCTCAGCCTCTTCGTCTTAGCACAGAGCTTTCACTGTTGCACCACAGTGCCACTTAAATCCAGGCTGAAATTTTCTCTGACTGGCTGTAGGTTCCGTTGGAGACGTCGCCTGTTCATCATCTCCGCCCCCAGCGACGAGGAGTGGGCCTATCAGCAGCAGCTGTACGCCCTGAGCAGCCAGGCCTGCAACCTGGGTGAGTCAACTGAGACCCGTCGTCAGTGCAGTCACTTTGCAAGGATCAGTTCGCAAAAACACAAAAGCTTTGTCTGCACCTGCACTTCATACAAACAAGTTAGCTGCATTGTTGCTTGCTTACATTTCCTGCAGATGCAAAGATAATTTAGTCAACTCACCGTTCAAACCACCTATATGTTTTTTTATACTGGTGTCATTTCTGGGCCTTTTTCTTTGGACTTTCTGCTGCTGCTTCCTGACCTTTCTGCTCTGCTCACGCTGAGCATTTTCTCTGTGCTCCAACCAATTTCCTGCTGCTGCAGGCACAGACACAAACAGACGGACCAACAAAAAGCTTAACGACGTAGGAAAAGACCTTCCTGAAAGACAGAATCTAGAATATTCAAACAGACGGATTTTATTTTATTATTTTTAATGCAAATGGCCTGAACTTTTACCCAGGTACGGTTGCTGTACGTGCCCCCGTATGAAAACCTCTGTGAGGGTCACATGAAGAACTGCCCCCCTTGTTATGATCTGTGTGCGTTTGTGCACAGAGGGATGTGCAGAGAGATTCCAGATGACGGAGCTGGCGAAGAGTCGCTCTGTGCAAACTGGGGCTAACAAGTTCTTTCCCTTCCCTGACGGCGGCCTTTTCATCCTGCCAGTTAGTCAACTTTTCCACTGTTACTAATGTTTTTATTACTGTGTAACGTCTCCGGAAGGGACTTTTATCCAAACTTTGCAAACCTCAACAATCTGACGTGACTGACAGGTTTGCGTGTGATAAATGTAAACTTGAAATAGCTTCTCTTCTCAGTGAAACCAAAGAAACGCTGACCTCATGTTCCTACTTGAATCCAGTGCTGTTTATAACACTTCCACTTTTCTGACATTTCTATCTGGCTCTTACATCTTTCTGGCTCTTCATCACCTCTCTCTCTCTCAAAGTGCTCATTTATCCTATTTTTGTCTTGACACTTGCGCTGCCTGTCACTCAATTCATATGACAGGTAATGAATGAAAAACCAAACGTGAAACTACATTTAGGACTTTAATTGATGCAAAGTGTTTCTTTGTGTGTAATTTCCAGTGAATCATTTCAAATGAGCCTCCTGCTGCACTCAAGATACAGCCGGCTGCTAAAGAGCATAAAATTTAAAACAAATTGATTTATTTGCTTGTTTCAATATCAGATCATCAGTGCAGCAGGGTGGTTGGCTCCCTCACCTCACTGCAAGAAGGTTCAATCCCCGGACCGGACAGGGCTGAGTGGAGTTTGTACGTTCTCCCAGGTTTTCCGTAGGTTTCCTCCACCGCTAGAAAGGTGTGTTAGGCGGCGGCGGCGCGCTAGGTCGCAGTGGCTCAGGACCAAACCTCCATCTGATCATCCGACGCAATTTCGTTCGTTCATACACCTCGTATGACAAATATAGTACTTTACCCTATCAGTGCTTTGAAGATCAGAAACAAGCTTTAAATGAGAAACGAGACCACCTCTCTTTTTATGGCCCCACCTTTAGCACCTTTAGCTTCAGTGTGTAACCTGGATTAGCTTGTGTGTCTTTGCCGTCCAAAACTGATTCACAAACACATCTGCCAGACACGCCGCTCCACTGGGTAACACTTGAAAACGCTGGTCGGGATTCTGTTAATCAACGTCGAGATAGATTTGCTGAAAAAGGCAGATCGCACATGTGCCCGTACAAGGTTAACATGTTGACTATTTTTCATCCAAGAATTTTGGGATGAAGATGTCTGGTAACACATGGTTCCAGCAGCCAAGCAAAAGTTACAGGTTAAAAAAAAAAAAAAAAGCTGTGGATCCACTGCATCTTTATTGTCCCCTTCTTAGCACAGCAGGAGTCTTCTCCTGCAAATGTGTTGACACTTTTTCATTGGTTTCACACTATATTTTACATCCTTTTTTCGAAACAATTAACAGGCGTAATTCACTTTGTTGTAGTCACCGTGTCACACAAAGGGAAACAGCTGATAGATGCTTGCAAGCGTCTACACAAAATGTTTTCTGTTTGAACAGTGAAAAAATAAATTATAGAATCTGATTGTGCATCAAAATAGTTACTGACTTTAGGTGAAATTTCTTTTTTTTTTAAATTGAAGAAGGAATTCTGTGTGTCTGAATTGGTCCAGTCTAGATGCTCACTGTAGGTCTTTCACGTCAAAGACCTACACACAGGAACGAAACTAGGAAACTTTCTGAGGAAAGCTATGTTTTTCCTCCACAGGTCAGGCAGCAGCAGGGTTTGTTAACCATGGGATACTGATGGATGTATCTGTGTAATGACATAATGACGGTCGACACAAAAGGGTTTATGCAAAGGAGGAAATACAGTTTTTACACACTGTAAGATGGTCCTGTATCGGTTTGTTACGGATCTTTAAAGCTTGTACAAACAAATTAATAACCACCGTATTAGCTAGTGGCATCATTTAGTGTGTGTGTCTGCACACTGCTTTTATGTGAGATAGTCAGGGAACTGGGGGAGGACTTATCCACAGACCCAGATCAGGGTCTGTGAGGACCTTTTTTCGCCTCATGTGTTGCTCTTGGCCCGGATGGCACTGTGGGCTGTTTTTCTCCCACCGTGGCTCAGACAAAGGACAGTCCTGCTGACTGGGCTCAGGGCCTGAGAAGTTTGATCCTGGTATTCAGCGCTTGGCGCTCACCAAGTAAAGCCAGCGTTCTCTCTTCAGAGGAAACCGCTTTTTGGCAGGACCGACAAGACCACCATGATCTCCTCCCTTCACCTAAAGACCGATTCCGATAATAAACAACCAGTTAAATCAGCTCGGATAAGCAGAACAGTTGCTCAGCGTCTTACAGACGCGCTTTAGTTTGAAGTCTCACTTGAACTAATTTCTGTTCAACAGCCTCTCTCTCTGTCTCTGTCTCTGTCTCTCTCTCATGTTTTGTCGCTGTGGTTGTCTTTGCCATGGTGAGACAGGTCTGAGACACATCGCCATCCTAAAGTTGGTCGGTGCGGAGCCACCAGATATGGGGGGAGTGCTGGAACTTTATCCTATCAATGGTAAGAACATATTCCCACAGAATCCAAACAGACTGAAACCTGCCAAATGTTGGTTGGATCATCCCGAATCTGCTGGACTTCTCCTCTCATGCAAGCAATGAGTAAATATTCCAGGTCTTAACCCGGCATCCTGTCTACATAGCAACTGTTTAGGCTAAAGCAGCACGACCAAGCCCAGTGTCTACATCTATCTGCTAACCCTTTGATCAGAGAACCAGTCCTGCTCAGTTGTCCAAAATACCTGTCTTACCAACTATCATTACATGACACCTAATTAGGTTGTGTGTAAGTGTGAGGGTGCAGGCACGAATACAGCGTCACCAGCTAAGTATCCTCTCAGTAAAGTTTAGTTTCCACCAAAGGGACTTTTCCTCAGGAACCTTTTCTAGAACTTAATTCCTCTACCTGCAGTTCCACCAGAGGAACGAGTGTCTCTGGGCCATACAAGCCAAAAAAAAATCTTTAGCTTGGAGGTAGTACTTTCTAAAGTCCTGGAAACTATTGTTGTGGGGCCTGTAGTGTAACTTCAACTTTGTTAAATCTTCAAGGAGCTTTGCCTTTGCCAAGGAAATGCAAATTATAATTCGCTTCTACCCCAAGGTTAAGGTTTTTGGACTTGAGTCACAGGAAAAAAAGACAGTACCTAGAACCTTCTGGTCACAATGTAACTAATGAGGGCCCACTACTCGGAAAAGGCTCAACAGGGCTTTGTAGCATCCCTGAACCACCCCCCAACAAACCAGTCAGCTCTCTGTTGAGCTAACAAGTAAAAAGACATCCACTCTGTCCTACTTAAGCAGTCCACTAAGACAAGTAATTATGTGCTAAGGTGACAGCAGCCAAACAACTAGCTAGCAGGCTGCCCACTGGCATAAGGCTCCATACAGTATAAACCCAACAACATTCACCTCATGTTAGCAAGCAACAAGCCAGTAGGATAACAACAAATGTCTATCTAGGCTAAAAAAAGTGCAACAATGAATTCAGTAGGTCTAACTGTTGTTGAGCTCTCCACAAAAGACACAACCTTGCTCTGCTTCTGAGCGCAACACAAGACAGAACACAAGACAAGCCCACAAACTGACCTTCAGTTCACCAGTTTCCCCCAAAACAGCTGTTCAGGACAGAAAAACAAGATGCTTTTGCAAACCAGAATCCAAGTTAGAAATGATAAGTAACAATCCCTCATCTAATCAGTGAGGCCACATGTCATAAAGGAATGTGTGCTACTGCTCCACCACGTCCCCAGAGAACTTCAAAGATGAGCCATGAACACGTAACTGCATAAGCACATGTTCTGCTGCTGCTGTGTTAGGAATTCATGATCACATGAAATATTTCTCTAATTTCATACGACCTGGGAGATGGTGGGCAAGAAAACAAACTATCACACAGGGTGTTAACTTCGCTGGAAAAAGATAAATTAAAGTCAGACTTTTGCAATACTGTAGAAACTAGGACTGAGGTTTCTGCTTTTGGCATTTTATCTCAGCTTGTGGAAATACAGTAAATGTCAAACATGTCTCTCTGTCTCTCCACTGTAAAACGTCTGTCTTAAATATTTCTCTCCTAACCTGCATCTCCGCTCTCTGCAGGGAGTGCTACTGTGGAACGCGAAGGGCTATCAGCCACCCTGGTGAAGGACATGAGGAACTACTTCCAGATCAGCCCAGAGTACTTCTCCATGCTGCTGGTCGGGAAGGACGGAAACGTTAAATCCTGGTACCCCTCACCCATGTGGTCCATGGCTATCATCTATGACCTGGTAGATTCTATGCAGCTACGCAGGCAGGAGATGGCCATCCAGCAGTCTCTGGGCATGCGCTGCCCTGAGGACGAGTACGGTGGCTACGGCTACCATCAGCACGGATACGAACGCGGTTACGAGGACGGCTATCACCAGGGTTATGGTTACTAATTGGTGGGTGTTGACCGAGGACACGCAGCCACAGTCCTTCCTATGCCATGCAGCTTGGGCTTGGCGCTATTTTTTCCTTTTCCTTCCCATCCTCCACCAGGCTGTTTCCCTAGATGGAATGAGGAGGTCCTTAAACGTTTTGTAGCACTTAACCAAAGCCTCAAACCTGTTGCTCAAGTTCGTGGATAATTAGCACAGTACGCTGCAAGTAACGCTAATCTGCAAAGGGCTTGAATCAGATGTTTAGGGATCTGTTGTACACTTTACATTTCTACCTTCAAACGGAGGGTTTTGCACGTTATCCATTATCTGTCTCCTTGACTTGCGTTCCAGGTCAAATAAACATATTCATGATATCAGCACAGACATTTATATTGTAGATAATGGCCTAAAATAAGACGTATATGTATTTATTAGACATCTGTTAACAATTAGGCTGTTTTATGAAATGACGCTGTCACATTATTTCTCTTTTGTAAAGTTCCTGTTACTATATATTGTTCTTATTTATACTCTACTGTGCCTTTTGACAAATAAACATTTGTTTACTACGAGTGATGGCTTTTGAATCACTTGCTGTGCACTGTATGTGTGAGTGCTCAAAGCAAAGTGCCAGAATCTTTGGAGCTACATCTCCTCCTAGTGGTCAACGTGTTTTATCAGCCTTTTCAAAACAAGGACAAGCCTAGAATGTATGAGAAAGAAATTGTGCTGTGCCAAGACGGCTCCTGAGAAGCTCAAACACATAGTTTATTGTGTTAATTCCATCACTGCGGCTGTTAAACGGACGTCGAGCTGTTTATTTTCAGAGTAGCATTCATACAACGTTATTGCACAAATAGCAAGCTTGAGATAAATATATTCCATAATAATTCACAGATGTAATACATTAATACTCTTCCATGTCACCATTAAAAACAATATGTTCAAGGTTAAGAGTTTGGTGTCCCTTTAAGAACAAACCTCGATGTGTCAGCACATATGGTTCTGGTTCCAAAACAAAGAAAACCACTGTTCCCCATGATGGAATCGAGTAGAAGTAATCGTACTAGTTATGATCGACTGAGAATACCATGGTTTTTACACCGAGCAAACAGAAATTGTGTACAGTCTCAATTATTTATGATAGAACAGGCTGACGTGACAGCTGGTCATTAAACTAAGCAAATCAGCTGCAGCTTGGTGAGGAGCTGCACATACAAAAGGAATCGGAAGAAATAACTCATATCCTTAATAATCTCCAATGGCAAATGCGCTGACAAACATGTTCCTGGTTTGTCTCCCCACACAGGCAGACACACTATAGGAATGTCCCACAAAGTTCATCTTCCACTCTCTGTTTACCTGCTCGGTGAATCTGCGACTCCGCTGCATCCGAGAGTTAAGTCTATTGTGCAGGTCAACTTTAGCAGCGGTGTAGAGGAGTTTGTCCGCCGCCTCGTAGCCGCAGTGTTACAAAGCCTCCTCCTCAGACTCACTGTCTGTGTTGGGCTTTCCCAGGAGCTCCAGCTCCTCGCCGTCCTACAAACACAAGACGTACAGAGCAAATCCGAATGGATGCAGATAAGCTGGAATCTGCTGGACAAAGCCGCAGGTATTTCTCACATGAAATCAGTCCGTCCAGGTTTTTGGAGCGGTTCAAAATGCCTGATTTCATGGCTTTTCTAAAAACATTTGATGGTTTTGTGTATTATTGAACAATCAAAGGCAAAGTGAGATCACCGCTAAGCGTGATTTTTTTCCTCCCCTAGAGTGAACAATGGCTCCCTGATGCCTGCAAATTACACACACCTTATCCCAGAATTTGCTTTCGTGTTATCAAGTAACACAAGCAAGCTTCCATCAGCAGCTCTGGTACCTGAGGCTTTCAGGAACAGGTCCAATTTAAAGGAAGCTTCTAAGAATTGGACGGAAATGTGTCAAAGTTTGCACAGAATTTACAGTGACTGGTTGAAGTTGTGATAGTTGTTGCATCGATTTCCTGGCGGGTCTGATTAATGTCTTCCCATCACCAAACACCGACCTTCTGAGTGGAGGGAATGATTTACTTAAGTGAAAAAACAGAAGGGAAATACTTTGCATTTTAAGGCGGCTTTGACTGCTGCACAGCTGCAAAACAGTCATGAAAACTAACTCAGAGCCCTGTTAACTCTAGGACATGTCCTCGTGAGCCCCCCTCAGAAATCTGTTGCTTCCTATTTCAAAATCCAATTGACCTCAAGACATTATATGAGCTAAGGCTGCAGCAGGAATCTGGATGCTGTTTCCCTCTGCATTACAGAACTCACAGGTTTCCTACAGAGAGCTCGGCATGTGTGTGGGAGGAGAGGCTTTAAATGGGGCTTAGGTGAGTGACACTGTGTGAAAAAACAAGCGTGAGTTCTTTGTGCTCTGCTGCCTACCCCTCTGGACCTCTCAAACACCTCGCCGTTGATGACCCGCAGTTTTTCCTGCTGCAGGCTGTATTCTGGGTCCTTGGGTCGACTGGCATTGTAGATGAAGATGGCCAGCAGGACCACGGGAGCCTGGAGGAAGAAGTCTATGGAAGGGCGAAAGTCGAAGAGGAAGAGGGACAGGGCGGTGACCAGAACAGTGGTGATCTGTCCTGTCAGAACATGGAACATGTTGTCCCTGAATTTCAAGATGAAGGCCACAGATAAACCCAGGGCGGCTGGGGACAAGACAGAGGAGAGTATCAGTTCTTTAAAGACACACCACAAAATTCTTCATTCATACACCTTCTGGGGGACCGAAAATGTGGGTACTGGGAGCGTTTGTATGCAGACACACATGACCGTCTTTTCATTTTAAAGCATTGGGGAACAGTAACAGAATACGTCACATAAAATCCTTCAAATCCTTCAAGTAGCTTTAAGTTCCTAAACTTACTTTTGCATGACATTGTATCAGTAAAGGTTTGGGAAGTGGCTCAGTATCCTGCATAATCGTTCACCTCCTAGCAGTTTATACAGTAACAGCTCACTGAATATCTATGATGATTGCTCCGTTCTGTATATAAAGTTTCCTCCTCTGCTGCTCTTTTTAAGGTTTCTTCCCTTTTATTTTGCTTTTCAAATCTGATTTGAGGGTCTGAGAGTGGCTGCTGCTGTAAAGACAGACACTAAAACCCCTCTGCTGACTTTGATTAGATTGGATTTGAGTCACGCGGGGGTGACAAAATACCGTCCAATTACTCACCAGTGACCAGCACCAGACCCAGGGAGTAAGGGTTATGTCCATGGAGGAGGCCACAGTGCACAGTGAGGCCTCGTGCTTCAGTGCCAAGCCCGAGGGTCAGACCGTTGAACACCACGCCGAAGGCATACCTGAAACAGCAGAGCAGCACGGTCAGAGTCAAAGCCCCCTGGTGGCTTCAGCTTTCTGATTTAAGTTGGCTCTCACAGTTTACTATTCTGGATGAAGATGCTCTCTGTGAGCTGGTCTCCTTCTTTCAGGATCTTCTCATTGTAGATGTTGGCCATCGCTGAGATGAAGCACTGAAGCAGGAGCAGGACGTGACCCACACCCAGAGATCGAAGCTTCCCCAGCATATTGTCCCTCCACTCCTGGCCGGGGAGGGAGGATGCCCATGTTTCACCGGCACTGTGACGGGAGCAAATAAACAAAAGTAGAACGTACCTGACTTACAGTAGAAAACACAGCATCAGCACATTTTCCAATTAATTAATTTGTCACTGATCGTCACTTTGAAGGTGCTATAATCAGATTTTCCATGGTTTTTTGCTGTTTCCTTTAAGTTCTGAGGCCCCCCGTTACAAACTTATCCTCCTATGCTGTGCCTAACTAATTGTTTCGGTCCTTCGTTAAGGTCCTTCCTGGCTTCCTGTGTTCATCACATCACCTGCTGTTCCTCATCTGCTCCAGCAGCTGGGTGTAGAGTAGGCAGGAGTTGGAGGGGGTTGAGAGGGGGTTGGAGTGGAGGCCTGGCACAGCTATGGCGTTTTGGTTGGATCCTGATCCGGTTGTCAGTGAAACGATAGACAAGAAGAGGACAACCAACGCCGCCCACTGAATCCAGGACAGACGCCTCCTGTAGGACGAACACAAATTTTATCTGTGGTTGACGTGAAAGTCTCAAGATTTAAACACTGAGAATTACCTAATGATGTGGATGTGCTTCCTTTCAAAACACAAGTTGTGAAATTAACATCATTTAACAAAACCTGATCTTGACAGCACTGGGTTGTAAAAGTGTGTTCGGTAAAGAGGAATGGGCTAAAACCCCGGCAAGCCGATGATACAATGGGAAGGTTTAGTTAAAGTTACTGCAGGAAAAAAGGGCTCACACGGCTTAGTGAAGACACAGGTTCACATACTTTCGCTACACACAAATATTGATTTTTCTCAGTAAATAAATGAATAAGTAGAGTTTTTATCTCATTTGTTTATTTGGGTTCCATTTTTCTAGTTGTAGGTCACGTGTTCCATATTTAAGCGGAAAGCACTAAATTGTAACAGGTTCGTAAACTTTCTATCTCACTGAAGAACAGAACATTACAGCATTGCTGACCGGTTGCTTACTTCAGCACAATTCTGAAGAGGACAGCTGTGGTCAGGATGACAAAGTTGGAGAACAACACTGCCATGGCCTGGAGACAAGAGGCAGAACAGATTAAACAGACCAGTGAGAGCAATGTGTCACACGAGTACATGTGCAGGATGTTCTGTAAAAGCTGCCATGATATGAGGAGATACAGCATCTGTGAATGTGTTTCCATAAGTTATTAAAGGGCTTATTTCTATGTGCTGTACTAGTGTTTTTGTAGCACATCTACTAACAGGCTGCAGGTAGGTCATCACATAGAAGATGATGAGGTTGTCAAGAAAGTAGAGGAAAGCAGGCACAGCCCACTTCAGGGAGCGTAGGAAGGAAGAGCTGGATGAAGAGCCGAGGTCTCTGCACGAACGTCCCTCTGAAGAATCAGACAAACACAGCGTTTGAACGCATCTCGCCAGCAAATACAAGCCAGACAGCCATGGCCATGTTTACCTCGGACTATGACCCGTACTGACATAACCAGACAGAAGAGCAGCTTGAGCAACTCGGCAAGTAGATTGACAGATGCAGGGAGGAAGTCATACTTGTTTTCTGCAAATAGAGAGACAGTCAACAAACTAGGAAAAATCGTTTGAAAATCATTTTGTTTTCTCTGTGAACAACAGTACAAAGTAATTGTCACCGGCATTGGCGGAGAATTTGAGCAGCAGGATTCGACTGGTCCCCAGGGTCACAAAGCCCAGGCCCAGGGCTAGAGTGTATGCCGACGAGCGGGAGCACAGCCTGGGGCAGGACTGGCAGCACACCATGACTGGGGCTGGACTTGAAAACCACCAAACCTGTTGAACATGTTTAAAACACAGACACATAGTGTTGCTATCACACTTTTATTGAGTATTTTGGCTAACGTGAGCGTTGGCTTCAGAAAAACAGTGAGAGGCTGTTTATGTTAATCCAAGCTGAGATGTGTTGGGGGATTTTTTTTTTTTTATTTATTGGAGGAATTATATTTCTAACCATCTACTTGGAAGCCTGAACTTGGATTTTTCTGCCACACCCCACACATGGATGGCGGCGCGTCTTGTTTATTTATCCTCATTTTTTTCACTTGCAGAAAAGTGGAAATATGCAATGAGTGAACCAACAACATAAATCTGCGCAGGGAAACTAAACCGGGAGGGGGGTAGGGGGGGCAGGCAGAAATGGCACCGGAAGTTTTAAACAAGAAACAGTTTACTGTGAAACGACAGCTCACTCACTCGTCCTCTCTGGACACTGGAGCACCTCAGGATTTCAAAGGTCAAAGTTCAGTCAGATTATCCTACCAGACTAACATACGAATCCCCAGAATGCTCATACATACACTTTTCGGAACAGAGACTCCAAAGCCTCTAATGATACCGTGGCTGCTGCAATAGACTTTCTTCTGCTATGTTTTGTCTCATTTTGTATGAGAATTAATATTAACAGACATCACCACCCAAAGTCCTTGTAGCCTTCAACAGACCTGCAATAAATAAATTTAAAATTGTCAATCTGATCGTGATCTCAGTTTGTCTTTGAGTGAAACTCTCTTGTTGAGCACTACTTTGTGGTACTTCATGGACTAGCTTAAATCAAAACTAATGTTAATGCCCAACAAGCTGCTCCTCGTTAAATAGAACTCAGTACTTGTCATTCTGAGAAGTTCTAATATTCGCAGTGTTCGAACGTACTGGTTTTCTCCACAGCAGTTACCGGTTTGTCACGAACGTAAATGACTTTATTCACACACGGAATTTAACATTAGCCGAACACACAGACAGTAGCAGAGTTAGCATCGTCTGTGTCACAATCGTCGTCATTCTGAAAATAAACCCTCACTTTATTGGAATATTTAGACATATACGCCCCTCGGTAACATGTAATAATGAAACCAACGTTATTAAAACGTACTTGCTATTCTTCTATTTTCCCAGACGTAGCTGAAGCATCGTATCTATTCTCGTAGTTTACATCCCCACTTCCTGGTCCACCTTAAGCGTAACGCTGCGTGTTGACGTCATCAAGCACGCACTTGTTTTGTTTTTGTACACAAACCTTTAAGGTACATTTCAATGTCACATTCGGAGACACAGACTCAGTGCTTCTCAAAGAAATGCAAAAACTAAGCTAAATGACATGAAGTAGACTGTATTCACTAGATTTGACAGATTAACTGAGACCAATTCACTTTCCAAGGATTGGGAACCGGTACAAACATTGAAAGAGTCAAGAAAAAGATAAGACACAATAGCTGAACCATGGTCTCCAAGTGGAGATATGCCTCATTTTGCAACAATTCTGAGATTAAAAGCAGATACTTTGTTTAGGACAGTACAAATAGGTTATGAACATAAACAGGTTGACATGTGCACACTAACAAAACACATGCAGTACTGGGATAGGACATGAATAATATAGTACATTTAAATACTTTTACACTTCCCAAATATATAAACAAAGTTTAGAATGGGAGCATTGTTTTTCTCTTGAGTTGTGACATGATTTTATGAGAGTATTTCCCGGGACACTGGTCATATTTCCTAAGAATGTGCGGTGTAATTTTCAACAGTGGTCCCCACAGAGGTTTGATTTATTTTTGTTTAGATCTGGTGGGAATAGGCAAAGTCCTTAGGGGTGACTCACATCAAAACACATGAGGTTTCAATTACAAGAGAGGAAAAGAAGCAGAGACACAGTTCATTGCCCTGGGACACAATGTTGAAACGCACACAAGCGTGTGTGTTTGTGTGCGCGCGTGTGTCAGTGACAGATAAAGTGCAGAGCAGACCTCTCTGTCAGATCACAACTTCCTCACTCACAGATCCCAGCAATGAGGCTCTGTGCCTGCGCTGGAGCTCGGCCTCTCCTGCCCGTCCTGGTTCTTCTAGCTGTCCTTCACGTCAAAGCAGACCCAGGTCAACCCAGGGAGAGACGCTACTACGTCGCTGCTGTCGAGATAGACTGGAAATACTCGGACAATGCAACACTCGGGTAGGAGAACGGTTGGAGGATTTCTGATCATAAATCACAGGGGTCTGACGTGCGACAGGTGTTACAAACTAATAATGAGCTTCTTTGTTATATTTCATGATTCTTGGATTTTAGTTCGTGTTTTTGTCCTATTGGTTTGTATTTATTGAATTCTCCACGTTTTGATTCAGTGCTGCTGAAGGTTTTTGTACCTTGGGGGAAAATAGTCAATTGCAAATCTCTGTGTTTCTTATCGCGATTAGTATCAATGTCGTAATGACACACACGCACATACAAACACACACACACACACACACACACATTTCAGGTCACACACATTAAAGTTGCAACATACACAAACATATGCGGCTTCACATCTTGTTAATGTTCGCTGCCTTGTGTGGGATGTGTGCGCTGAATCCTGTTTCTTGTTTTTCCACCACTCCTCAGGTTTGGTCCCACCTATAAGAAAGTGGTCTTTCGGGAGTATGAGAAAGACTTCAAACAGCCTAAGACTCATCCTTCTTGGTTAGGTAAAAGCTGTGTGTAGTTTACAGGAGCACGCAGAAAGCGGCTGGATTTAATTACTTATTACGCAAGTTTGCCTGTCTCCAAATTCACTGTTCACCCATTTGTCTTCATGAGTAGAGAAAGTTGAGACATTGACATAGATGCAGCTGTGAATTCTCTTCATCTGTTACATGTTAAGATGTGCTGTATAGTATTTTTACATAAAATACGGAATAAAAAGGTGATAAATTAATAAAAACCTGGCGCAGAGTCATAACAAGAGATGCAAGTTCCTGTGCTATAGTCTTCACAGCCCAGCCAAGTTGAACGTGATTAGGACATGTGGCTGTCCCCAACCTTTATCAAAACACGTCCAGATGAGACACTCACACAATCTGCTTCATTAAGCTGAGCCACTCTGGTTCAGTCAGCAGCTGATTTACAACAAGAAAAACACAGTGAGGCAGAGGGTCAGGACTGGTTCTGGTGAGTCCAAACCTTGCAGTGGCTTTCACATGCATCTCTTTCTCTCCAAAGGCCTGGTGGGACCCACGCTGAGGGCCGAGGAGGGGGAGACGCTTGTCGTGACGTTCAGGAACATGGCGAAGGGACCATACAGCATCCACCCACACGGAGTGGCTTACGGGAAACAGTCGGAGGGTGGGTGCCTGTGAACCCAGCTGCAGGAGAATCTGACAGCTGAGATGATACGGGGCTGTCGTGGGTGCTCATGATGTGACTCATTCTAATAATTGCACAAGATTAGTCAACTCAGCAAACAACTTTGTTTGTCTTTGTTTAAAATATTAACCAGGACAGGCAGATTATCAAAGCAGATGGTACAGAAGTCCAGCAGGAAGCACTGCTAAGTCTAAGGAAATCACAGAACAGGACATTAGTGGCTTTCTGACTTTAGGAAATGGAGATTAAATCCTCTTTAAAGGATAATAATTAACGTAATGTAAATAATTAACCTAAAAGTCAGACTGCAGAGAGCCTAGAGTAAAAACACTTGATTAAGTCCTCATTATTTGGGAATGTCAGTTTGCAGTTTTAGTTAATTATCTCCTCAGACCCCTGCATGGTTATGGAATTTAATTATCAGGAAGCCATTTCCTTCTTCTCTGCAGGGGCCAACTACTTTGACAACACTTCGCAGAAGGAGAAAGAGGATGACGTCGTGCTGCCCAACTGTGAACATGTTTATTACTGGGAGGTGACGTCAGACGTTGCTCCGCAGCCACACGACCCCACCTGCCTCACCTACACCTACATCTCCCACCAAAATGTTGTCGAGGACTACAACTCAGGCCTCGTTGGAACTTTGCTCATCTGCAAACCTGGTAAAATCTGCCCGGGTTCAGTTTGTTGCTTCAGCAGAAAGCGTGGAATAGGAATTCTGGATATTCTGGTGTGTTGCTCTCTCTGTTTACAGGCAGTCTAGACGAGTCGGGGAAGCAGATTGGCGCCCACCACGAGTACGTTTTCCTCTTTGGGGTTTTTGACGAGAAAGCCAGCAAGTACAAATCAACCGCCCAAGCCTCAGACGAGCAAGTCAAATACACCATCAATGGATACACAAAGGGATCGCTGCCTGGTTAGTCGCTCGGTTTGGTAAACAGTCAAAAAGCCAATCAGAGGAGATTTTTTAACTTGATATGGACGTTTGATGAGTAATTATATTTACCCACATGCTGCACAAAAGTGGAACTTTGAGTTTCATTCACATTTCACATTTGAGAGGGAAGTATTCTAATTATCTGTCAGTTACAGAACATGTACATTATCTGGTGGATTACTACAAAGTAAAATACCTGCTGAACAGTGTTGTAGCACTAATTGGATCTTTATGACTTCCTTACTTTTACTTTGAAACCCTGGGTGCTTACTCAGATCATTGCTTCTATGTGCAGATGTGTCTTAACTGTGCAGTTTGTATAAAAACTTAATACCTTAATACAATAATTCAAAGATGCCGTTTCCTCCTTCCTGTCCAGATGTCAGCATCTGTGCTCACGCCCCTGTGAACCTGCACCTGCTGGGCATGAGCTCCGAGCCGGAGCTGTTCTCGGTGCACATGAACGGGCAGGTGCTGCGGCAGACCGGGCACAAAGTCTCTTCGGTGGGGCTGATCAGTGGCTCCTCCACCACGGCGAGCATGGTGGCTCTCTACACGGGCCGCTGGATGCTCTCCTCACGCACCGTCAAGCACGTAGAAGGTAAGCATCATTAATGGAGAGCAAAATCCATCCTCCCTGTAACTTCACTTTTAACTTTCGGTTGCTCCAGCTGGCATGCATGGGTTCGTGAACGTCGAGAAGTGTGACGGCTTCGAAGCCCCCCGGCGAAGGATGACTATTGAGCAAAAAAGACAAAGCAGGGAGTGGAAATACTACATAGCTGCAGAGGAAATTGTCTGGGACTATGCACCTGAAATACCTAAGCACATTGACCAGTGAGTGAGCAGCATTTTATTCAGTTTTACAGGCGACCAATCAGACGTTCAAGGCAAATTGGTGAATTAACCAAACATATACCCGTAGGTGTGAATATGATTGTAAATGGTTGTCTGTCTGTCTGTCTGTCTGTCTGTCTGTCTGTGTGTGGCCTTGACGTAGGCTGGTCATGTGTCCAGGTGACAGCTACGATAGCTACTGACATTTAGTACCATGAAATTGTAAAGCGTTTTTTTCCATCATACTAAATGGCGCCAGTGTTTTCAGTGTTTGTTCATGGAAATGAAAAAGGCCGTCGTCTTTCTTTGCAGGGACTTCAAGGACCAGTACCTGAAACAGTCGTCAACACGCATAGGTCAGAGGTACAAAAAGGCCGTGTACGTTTTGTACACGAATGAGTCGTTCACCGTAGAGAAGGAGAACAAGCAGAGGAAAGACGAGCTTGGGATCTTGGGTCCAGTGATCAGAGCACAAATCAGGGACGTCATCACGGTGAGGTCACCTTGGAAACGAAACATACATTTGACAAAATTAGAATTCAAAGTGCTTCACTTAATTCTGGCATCTTTAGTCACAGATTCCTGATCTGAAATAATGAAACATTGAGAGTGGATTGTCATTAAGTCATTAAGCACTTTGTACTTTGCTTGATAAGTGCTTTATAAATAAAGCTATTAAAATTATCAAAAGCTATTATTATTATTATTATTATTATAACAAACAAATCCATATTTGCTGCAGACTTATGATCCACTACCCCAATAATCAGCTATAATTTGCAGTGGGTGATGAATAATAATTAATTTATTTAATAAAAATTATGATCTTCTATAGATCTCAACTGATTTCTGGTCATAGATTTGAGCTACTGACCGTATATGATTTGCAAATCAATAAATATTAAAGTGCAACTTCTCTGATTTTAAACTTGCTTCTTATGGTTCTAGTTTGAGAAACATATGTAAATAAATGGTCTTAAACATCCCTCTGCTGTCTTGGGATAGTTATCTGATCATCTGAAATAAAAAAAAAACTCCTCCAGATGATGTCATGTGGAATAGTATTTCAGCATGGAGACATTTATTATGTTCATATGCATGTACCCTCCAAAGTTTAACCACAGGATGCATGTTGAAGACTTTAGAGTCTGAGGAATATATTAAACCTCATAATCAGTTGTATTTCAAATCACTGACTACAGCCTGAGTCCAGAACCACACGTCACTTTAACACTTTCATTACTATTTAATGTCCTTTTACAGATTGTTTTTAAGAACAAGGCCTCCAGACCCTACAGTATCTATCCACACGGACTGACCATTGAGAAGTCACAAGAAGGATTCAACTACCCAGAAGGAGGTCCAGACTCTGTCCTCATTATTAAAAAGATGAAACCTTTGGGTTTGGTGAACTGAAATAAAAAGAGCCTTTCTCAATCTGCCTGCCAGGTAACCAGTCTTACGGAGTTCAGCCAGGTGAGACACACACCTATGTGTGGAGAGTGGTTGAAGAGGACGAGCCTTTGGAGGCCGACTCCCGGTGTTTGACCCGAATGTACCACAGTGCAGTGGACGCGCCTCGTGATATCACCTCAGGACTGATAGGACCAATGCTCATCTGCAAGAGTCAGTCCCTCAATGTCAGGAATGTGCAGGTAAAAACACGTTCGGTTTCAGAGCCACTGTTTTGACGTTGTCCATCCATGTTCGTCCCCATATAGAGAAGCCTTAAGAGAATTTCCAAAAATTTGACAAAAACACCCAAAAGAACTCAAGGAGAAAGTGGTTATTTTGTTGTTAGAGGTTGAAAGTCAAGTTCACTCTGTGACCTCACTTAGAGAGAATTCCATCACATCACATCGTTAAACTTTCCACTCATAGATAAACTGATTAGACAATTAGTCCGGACACACGTGCATTTAAACAGCAGCTCAACTGGTTGCGATATTTCTAGTGTAATGATTACATTTACAAATTGTTTTTGGCAATGAAAAATGTCATTTTAATGCTCAATATCTTCATAATCCATAATAAGGGGAAAAATAGGGCTAAAAAGACAATAAAATAAAAGGTAACCAGCTTTACAGAGACAATATTACGCCACTAAACATGTCACTTTTATTGGACTAGTCTGACTCAAAATTCAAAAATTTAAAATGCCTAAACTTATATGAGACTATTGGAAATGGATGAATGTGCTTTGTTGTGCAGCTGAAAGCAGACAAGGAGCAGCACGCCGGGTTTGCTGTGTTTGATGAAAACAAGAGCTGGTACCTGGATTACAACATTCGCCAGTACAGTGATCAATCCAAAGTCAACAAGGCAGACCCGGACTTTTATAAGTCCAATGTCATGCACAGTAGGTTTTACCACTATCCAACTGAAACTAATGCAATTTCACTCCACAAAACTCTCAAATCTCCATGCAAAGATATAATCACGTGTTTTGAAGCTGCCTGTGAGATGACTCCTATTTGTGTACATAAACTTCCAGCGATCAACGGTTATGTGTTTGAGAGCAACGAGCGTTTGGGCTTCTGCAATGGTGAGGTTGTGACGTGGCATGTTTCCAGCATTGGAGCTCAGGACTACGTCCAGACTGCTACGTTCTACGGCCATTCGTTTGAGCTGAATGATCGTCAGGAGGACTTCCTCAACCTCTACCCCATGACTGGAGAAACCATCACTATGAACATGGACAACATTGGTCAGTCAGAATCTGCAGGAAATGAAAACTCTGTACACAAAACTGTGTCAAATCAAGCCCAAGTGTATAGATACTACTGATTAAACCTTTTGCAATTATTCTTTCATGAAAACTTGTGTCCCCCGCTCAATCCAGGTGTTTGGCTTCTGGCTTCCCTGAACTCCCATGAGACAACCAAAGGGATGCGTTTGATGTTTCAGGACGTCGAGTGCTACCGTGACTACCAGTATGACTACGGTGACCATGATGATGAATCACCGCAAGAAGAATTTCGTACGTGGCAGCCTCCGAAGTTTGACGTGAAGAAGGAGGAGGAGAAGATGAACAAATCTGTCATAGAAAAGCCTACAGAGACAGATATTTACACTGAAATGTTTGCAAAAGAACTAGGTCTAAGGTCACTGAACAAAAGCTTTACAGCATCAGATGTGGAAATGCTGGACTTGTCTTACATAAATTATGACGCTATGCCTGAAGATACAAACATCAAGTCTAATTCCAATATGACAAAGAGGAACAACACCTCGGCTCTGAACTCGATTACAATAAACGAGACATTAATTTCAGATTTAAAGATGGTTGGTGGAGGAAATCTGACAGCGGTTAGTTCTCTGAACCAAAGCATTAGTGAGAACACAACAGATACACAAACTAATAGCGTTAAAACAACTTTTAATGCTTATTCTGTGAGCAAAAGAGAGAACGAGACAATATTTTCCAATTGGACAGAGGTCAGTAGCGGAAACGTGATGGTGGCTAGTTCGCTGAACGAAAGCTTAAGTGCAAATACAACGCAGAGACAGAACACAAGTGCTGAATCCATTTTTAAACCAGAAAACAAAGGTATATTTGAAAGGTTATTGGATTTATTATTTTCAAACTGGAAAGAGGCTGATGGAGGAAAGCTAAACACGGTTCATTCACTGGACCACAGCAGCAGTGGGAACACATCACAGATGCATAATAAGAGCGCTGACACACTTTTCAACAACTTGGCTCCATCTGAAACTGTAAATACTTCTGTTATATTACTAAAGAACAACAGTATAATTACAAAGGTTAGTGCTTCTGAGGTAGACAATTGTGTAAAGTCTGAAACGAAGAACACAGCAGTAAAAAATGCTGTGGCGTTATCAGGGGGTGAGAAAGATGGAAATGTACTTTCCAGCAAAAACAACCAGTTGTCTTTGGGCTCCACCCTTGTGGAGGACACTGAGCAACGACTCACTAGAGGGGATGTGTTCTTTTACCCTGGGCCACTGGACAATTCCAGCACCGTCAGTGTCCAGAGTGCATCAGAGGGCAATGTGTCTGTCCCAGCTCTGCTGGAAGTAAAGGAAGAGGACAAGGCAGCAACTAAACATGACAATGTGTTAGAAAATCCAGTAAACTGTTCATCGGCAATCCCGGCAACTGATGTTGAAGAGATTACCATCGTCAGCGTAGAAACACACAACTTGACCATCTCTGAGTTGGAGATGACAAACATCAAAACCAGTGACAGTGACTCTTTAGAGTTGAATTACACGACAAATTCCTCTGAGACATCAGGCCTTAAAAATATAACAGTTAATGTCCTTGAAAATTTGTCTTTACACAATGTCACAGTAGATTTAGACAGATCAATTTCATCAGAGATTAGTTTGGAGAGTGGGGAGAATGTGACACTTACTGGCAAATTCAACCACACATCACCTGTGGAAAGCTTCTTAAATGGGACTACAGCTTCAAGTAACATCTCCAGCACTGCAGGAGGAAATGACACCTCTGAGGAGCTAAGTCTCCCAGACAGAGAAGAAGTGTTTATCTACTTTAAAGAAAAGGATACACAAGGTATTAAAACAACCTCTGTCAAAACGCAAGACCAGAACTGGACTTACGATGGGACTTACCAAGTGGTGCCTATGGATATTCCTGACGACATGATTAAATATTTTGATAACAAGACCCCTGAAGCAGCACCAGCCCCAAAAAAGACCAAGACGGTGACTCTCCGAAAGAGGCCCGAGAAGGGCCAAGGCATGAAAACCAAGAGGAAGAAAGAGTACAAGCCTCAGGTCAGGAGTGGTTTACTGTTTTCGCCTCGTGGATTCAACCCAGGCATGACCCCGCGTGGTTCACGACCCAATGAACCAAAAGCTGTCTTTGATGATGAAGAACTCATTAATGAACCTGTGGTCATCGGCATACCGCGACCTGACTTCAGTGACTATGAACTTTATGTTCCTGGGGAAGAACCAGATCATCTAGGGGTGGATGAGCATGACGTGAAAGGAGATGAATATGAGTTTGTGACCTACAAAGACCCCTACAACGATCACAACGACATCAAAAATCTTAATCAGGATGAGGCCACCAAATACTACGTGAAAAACATACCGAATGTGAAAATGTATTTCATCGCAGCAGAGGAGGTTGAGTGGGACTATGGTGGCTACGGACAGAGGTGAGCTCAGAGTCTACTCACATTTAACACATTTATACACCTGCAAAGCTACAATTTTGTCCTGTTATTGGTCACAGGAGGCATGAAAAGTCGCAAGCCAACAGCCATGAGACCACGTTCACTAAAGTGGTTTTCAGGGGTTATATAGACAGTAGCTTCACTACGCCGGACATCCGTGGAGAGATAGATGAGCATCTAGGCATCCTGGGACCTATGATCAAGGCCGAGGTTGGACAAAGCATTCTGGTAAGACTTCCAGCCTTTCACATTTTTGGCAAAGTTATTAGACGATTTGGATCTAAATGACTTTCTAGCCAGGTCATAATGAAGAGGACTCACAGAGCTTGTATAGCTGTACTCTAAATAGGAGGTTACACAGGAGCCAAGCACAAAGCTGGTCAGTCTCTGTCCAAAGAAACCCTGCAAAGCTTGTAATGATACAGGCCTTTAACCGTGCTAGTGTAGAAATAAAACTGCTGATTGGAGGCCAGCTGGATTCCTCCGGTTCCAGTTTTTGTGCTAAGCTAAGAGCTGGTTACAATAGCTTTGGGTTTGGGGCAATTAGTGTGATTGATAAGAGACATGGAAGAAAATGTACATTTTTTACAATATTAATTGCCATTAATATCCATCAGAGATTCCAAGACAAAGTGTAAATAATTCCAAACTCTGCCACAATGAATCACTTTATTGTAATGGTTCAGTTTATGGAAATGAAGTAGAAACGTGTTTCCGTTCAAGCCATAACAACCACCCCACCCTGCAGGTTGTGTTCAGGAACAACGCCAACCGTCCGTACTCCCTACATCCAAATGGGGTTTCCTATACCAAACAGACAGAGGGTCTGTCCTATGAGGATGGTTCCAAGTACTGGTACCAATATGACAATGAGGTTCGACCCAATACAACCTTCACATATCTATGGAAGGTCCCATCGGCGGTTGGGCCATCACCCGGAGAGTCCAACTGTCGAACTTGGGCCTACTATTCAGGTGTTAATCCTGTGAGTATTTTGTAGGTAACCATTAAGTAAATTATGCCAAGAGTGTACGTTAAGATGAAAGTAGGTGGGATGTAATGAAATAAATGTTTATGTTCACTTTTTTACAAGCCAATAATAAAACCAGCGTCTGCTGTGTCTCTTAGGAAAGAGACATCCACTCTGGTTTGATTGGTCCTTTGCTGGTGTGTCGAAAGGGCAGCCTGAACGGGAACGAATCCAGTCCGAGGGACTTCACGCTGCTATTTATGACCTTTGATGAGTCCCAGAGCTGGTACTATGAGAAGAACCGCGAAACGATTCAGAGGAAAACCCAAAGGAGAATTATTTACCCCGAAGCCAAGGAGAAGTTTAAGTTTCACTGTAATGCATTATGTACCTTCAGCTGGTCTGTTTTTTAGTCCAATCAAAACAGAAAATCAAAAGCAGCTGCTCAGAACTGTTGATAAGCATGTATTTGTGTTCTTTCCAGCCATCAATGGCATTATATACAACCTAAAGGGCCTCAGAATGTACACCAACCAGCTCGTGTGCTGGCACCTGATCAACTTGGGTTCTCACAAAGACTTTCAGAGCGTCCACTTCCACGGACAAACGTTCCTTCACAAGAAGACCACCAGCTACAGACAGGCTGTCTACCCACTACTGCCTGGTTAGCACCACAATGTTTCTTTGGGTCACTTGTTTTTCCCCGAATAAAAGTATTGCTCAGCAGTTTTTGGAGGGGCAATACCTGCAGTACATAGAGAATACTACATCTACTGCCTTTATGATATCAGCGTGACTTTGCAGGGAGCTTTGCTACTTTGGAGATGTATCCATCCAAGCCTGGCCTGTGGCAGCTGGAGACAGAAGTTGGTTTCAACCAGCAGAAGGGCATGCAGACCCTCTTCCTGATTCTAGATAATGGTACAAACTTTTGAAAAACCCCTCTGCAGCATTTAGCAAATGAGTGTCTACCTGCACTCACATACAGTACTGCTGTGTTGTGCTTGTCTGTCTCCTCTCAGACTGCTATCGTCCACTGGGAATAGAATCGGGTGCCGTGAAAGACGAACAGATCACAGCAAATGAGGCTAGAGGTAGCTGATCCCCATTTTCGTATCTGTGTTTGACGCACTGCACCACAAACACAATGACATGAAACTGCCGCCGTAAAGCTCTGTAGGCAAATATGTGACTAGAAGAACTATTTTCATGTTTGAAGGATCCTGGGGGGCCCATCTTGCCAGACTGAACAACAAGGGTAAATACAATGCATGGAGCACAGATGTGAACAACAGCTGGATTCAGGTTTGTGTAATAGGTCTAACGACGGTATATTAGCACTTGTGGACTTGCTTCCTGTGTGAATACAATCTTCTACCTGTGGACTACCAGGTGGACTTTCAGCGACCGGTCGTGATCAGCCAGGTGGCCACGCAGGGAGCCATGCAGGTATTCTATTCCCAGTTTGTGGTCCAGTACGCCATCTCTTACAGCACCGACCGCCGCAACTGGATCTTCTACAAGGGCGACAGCAGGGACCTTAGGAAGGTGGGCTGACATTTAGTCTGTTCAGTTTACAAACAGCCCAAGAGGAGTGTGTCTTCACCTCTACTTCCCCTATTACCAGGTGTTCCCGGGGAACCAGGAAGCCTATGAGACAAAGATGAACACCTTCTTTCCTCCGATGGTTGGACGGTTCATCAGGCTTCATCCCATCAACTGGTACAACAAGGCCACACTTCGCATGGAGTTCTACGGCTGTGAGGTGGACGGTAAGACGTTTGGAAAGCTTTCATGTTTATTCTATCTTGACATCACAACAGCTATTTCCCACCTACAGTATCGTTGTTTCTGTGGATTTCTCCATTTCTTCTAGTCAGCAAAACATTAAACGTGGTGTCATAATCCTCTCTGGAGCATCATGGCCGGTGTTTATGACACAGTCTGGTTACACTGTTCACTAACAACATAACTTTTCTCTTTATTTGTCAAGTGTCGTTTCGGTAAAGGTTGTATTTTACCAGTTCTGCAAAAATGCTTCATATTGGGTAGAAATTGATCTATAGCCTGTGGTGCATCTGCCTTTCTGGCATCTGTGTTACTATATATAAAGACATTATGGCACAGAAATGTGAGTTTAACAGAAAAAAACGGAAAACACGAAGAAAACTTTCGCAGTGCACACTGGTTTAATGTGCGAGGACTTGACACTCTGCCACACTCAGAAACTAACAACACAAATAAAATAACTAAGCTCTGTCAGGTGAAAGGCAGCTTGTTGGAGATCTGCAGCTCAGGGCCAGCTCTAGTTTTTCTGGGGCCTTGGGCGAATTTCTGCTGGGGCCCCCAACCAAAGAACAGGGCACAGTATTAGCAGTGTGAATAAAAGCTACACTATGATGTCATCCAGTGCATCTAAGGGTTGCAACAGTTGACAGTCATATGTGTTTTTCCTCCTTGCCACCTAATGCTAGATGTCAAATTTAGCTTCTTGATGACCAGCTCAGCAATTACAAATTATTAGGTACAGCAGCTAACAATTAGGTGTTAAAACTGTTCATACACAGAGAGCACAGCCACATAATTGGCAAATATTACCGCGTGGCCTCTGCAGCAGCTGGTTGGCTTCAACCTAAACAGACTAGCCGATGTCCTTCCTTAGGCTGCTCGGTGCCTCTGGGAATGGAGAGCGGACTGATAGAAGACCATCGCATCACCGCAAGCTCCACGGCCTACAGCTGGTATGGCGGCCCCTGGAAAGCCTCCTTCGCACGCCTCAACAAACAGGGCACCATCAACGCATGGCAGGCTAAGGTACTAATCCAGACAACTGACGTGAGATGTCAAAGTAATGATCAGAATAATGATGTCCAACACACAAAGGCTCAGTGTAGTTTCCCCTTCACAGTATAACGACATGGAACCGTGGCTTCAGGTGGAGCTGCCCCGAGTTAAAAAGATCACAGGTGTCATAACGCAGGGAGCCAAGGCCTTGGGGAAAGAGATGTATGTCAAGAGCTACAGCCTGCAGCACAGCGACAACGGGGTACAGTGGTTCCCGTACAAAGAAGATGAGAACATCCCATTCAAGGTGAGCGACAGTCCCATCGCACGGAAACATTTTCTTTAGAGAAGTGATTCTGATCAGTGTCTCTTTCGTCAAATCCAGACGTTTCCCGGCAACACAAATAACAGTGACCACGTCAAGAACTACATCTACCCTCCTATTTTCTCCCGCTTCATCCGAATCATCCCCAGGACCTGGATGACCTCCATCACCATGAGAATAGAACTACTGGGCTGTGACTTTGAGTGAAGGCCGCAGACACTTCCACACATACTGTAATGTACTAAACCTGAGACGCAAGCACTTGCAAACACTTATTAAACTGGTCATGTGGCTCCTGAACTCAACTGCTACACAAAGTGGGACTGCGGGGAAACGTCTCTTCCTCCTTATAATGGATATAGATTCTTATGTATTTAAATGGCCCATTTATCGACGTACATTGTAGTTTAGATTTAGGTTAACACTGCAGAATGTGCTTGTCTTTAAAATAAACATTAATTAAATGAATAAATATACAAAGTGTATTCAGTGTCAGATAATTCAGAGTCATCTCAGCCCCTTTTTTATGTGTATTTGTCCAACTAGCCACATTCACGAGCTCATGATGGTGTTTTACTCATTTAAAATGAATAGAAATGAATGTAAATATGTAAGTAGAGCCTGTGTAATTTATTTTTTAATAAATACAAGCACCATTCTTATTTTTCAGTTTACAGCTAAGTCCTTTGGTTTCCCACGTATGAGTACGTGAGCACAGCAATGTTCTCGTGGTATCTTAAAGGTGTCAGTCCTAGCACCTCTGCGGAGGCCGCGGCCTGTAGCACCTACAGGCGTCCAGAGCGGACAAAGCCGTGCAGCTGCAAACACATGGGCTGTTTGTCCATTTGCTGCTCGCGTCAAACTAAGCACTGGAGGTGTGATGGTGTCAGCATGTCTGTGCTTCCTGCTGCTGGTCTGTGAGGGGAAATTCACTCACGCAGAGCTTTAGTGGACAACTGGGCCTGAAAACCTGCAGATCTGACTAGCAGGACCATGTTTAGACTCAGATTGACTTGTTTTGCTGGGAAACCTTCTTGCTGCAGATGTCAGAGCTGAGAAGAAGTTCAGTGCCCTGTGTGTGGACATCTTGACAAGAGATTATCAAGCTGGGGTCGTTCTGTTTTACAGCAGAAAACTTCCAGGTCACCACTTGTTTCAGATGTGTCCACCAGATCACACCTGCTGATACAGACTGTGATACACTGAAAACCACTGAAACAAGCAGGTTCGTTTTTGTCAACAGCTGTTTTCTACTAAATATTTAACAAAGGGGAAGAAAAAAACCTTCTCTCCACGTGTGATTCTAGAATATCAGATGCAGTAGTTTTGACTTGTGTCCACCAGGTGTCTCCATACACCTTCACTGACATTAAGATCTAAAGTACAGTACTTGAATACTTTCCATTTCCTCACCTTTTCTGTAGATATTGCACTTGTTACTTTACTACATTTATTTGCAGCTTTATTCCTTTTGTTGGTACATTTTTATTTTAGGAATAAAGATTTATTAATGAACCACTAAGTCCTGATGTTTTCTTCTGGGCTTGGCAGCTGTCAGCTCCACCTTTGCCTGCTGCAGGCTCATAGGTAATTTTACCTTTGTGAGCTGCAGCTGCTGACATCAGCGTGTCGGTGCGCGTGAACGGGTTTGATACGTTCACACCATTTAGCATAAACCTCACAGCATCATTACTGGAGAACGGCAAACTGGGGGCGAAGGAAAAAACTGGGACAAATCCTCGTCTAATTCCTAAGCTGAATGTTTTTTTTTTTTTTTTGCTGTAGCACACGTGTTTATAAACTAATAAAATGTTAATAAATTCTTCATTTTGTTGGGACTGTTGCTGGTTTTTGGGTAATTGTGTGAATCACATAAAATGCACAGTTTCAATCCTTTATTTACCTTTAAAAGACTCTAAGCACAGGATAAACAGTAAAATATCCTTTTCTAGAAAATGTACTTATTAAAAAGTAGATAAAACCAGTTACATTATGATATGTGAAAATGCTCTTTCCTTGGCATATATCCTGATATAATAACATGTCAAAGTCTAACTACCCAAGATGGAGCTACAGCTATTTGTCTTCTTGCTGCAGTAAGACACTGACTGACTGATCTACTGATTAGAAACAAAGTGTTTATATCACTATTGATGCTGATGCTGTTGGTAACATGAAAATGACCAATTAAAAGTCAACACAAAGGGAAACACACACACACCAATGACCAAAAGTATTTACAATTATCAAATAGACACAAAATGATGAAACAAAAAAATTAATAAAACACAGAAGATGACACCACGTGGTGACAAAACCGACATAAGATGACTAAACGTAGATGCAATTTTAAAAAATAGGCATAAAATTCTGAAAAAACAAATACAAAACTACTAAAACACACAAAAGTAAGTAAAACACACATAGAAAGACTAGAAAACGGAAAACAATGAAACCACAGACAAAAATGACGCGAAAATGTCCCCCAAAAAAAGGGCGCACAATGACGTCACCGACGCAAAAACATCCAATGAAACAATAACCCAAAACAGACACCGAGTGACCAAAAGAAGCGCAAACACAAAACTACACTCACTTACTTACTGAGCTAAGTACTTGCACTTTTACTCTGTGTACTTGTACCTCTGTGTACTACACTTCTGTGGTGACACACGAGTTGTTTACAAACAGACTTTAGTGAAGGAGACGTCAGAGCGTACACACACACACACGAACACACACACACGCCCAGAGGTGGGAGGGGTGTGTGTTAAAAAGCGGCGGTCCTCGGGCTGGACGCTTCAGTCCAGGACCTTCAGGAGACGGGACGCAGCGGGACTTTGTACTGAGAGAGCAGCGACCAGTCGGGAAAATACCGGTTCATCCCAAACTCGATCAACAGGAATCATGAAGTCTCCAAAGCTTAAAGCCCAAGGTCAGTCCATTTGTCCATCCTCTGCTTTTAGTCCCCTGTTGGACGTCGGGACCTTCAGTATCCAATATTTCATTGCAGCCACGCTGGTCGGCGACGAGGACTTGAGCGACGTGCTGTGCGAGTTCGACGCGGTGATCGAAGACTTCGCGTCGCCGCTGGAGAACCGACACTTCCGGTACGACGAACACCTGAAGACCATGAAGCGCAGGAGCAGCGCGAGCGTCAGCGACAGCGGCATCAGCGACTCGGAGAGTGAGTTAGGACCCGTCCTGGGTTTGTGCCCGCATCATTTACAGGACCAGTACTTCACTAGCTGCCGTTTTACAGTAGTAGTAGTAGTAGTTGCAGTAGTTCACATACTGATCAAATCCAGAACAGTGTATGACGTCGTTAAAATCAGCTCCACCCTGATGAACAAGTTAATGCATCAGTGATTATCCTGATGGAAAACTACAACTAACGAGTACTTGTACTTTGAGGTCTTTGGTACTTTTATGTACCGTAGCCTTTAAGTGCAGGTCATTATTTTTTACACTGTGGTACTTTTACTTAAGCAAATGATCCGAGAAACTAACGTGTCCCCCTCCACTGCCTTTTCTGTGTCCAGCATGTCCATTTTGACACGCACACAGTCACATGTGGGACAGAGCCATGGTGGTTCCGAGATTCTGGGCTGCTGTAGTTGGTACACCTGCCCCCATATTTAGGCTTCTCCCTAACGTTACGTGCTCTAAGCCCAGCAGGGACAGCAGGCAGAGAAAAACACGTCTCAGGTCTCTCGTAGTCGCGAGGGGTTTGGAATGTCCAGGGGAAGACGTGAGAAAAAGACTGTCTGTGTGGACGGGGGGTGGGGCGGGAGGGGGTAGTCCAGCTAACTGCATACTCACATGCATGCAAGCAAATCACTTTGAATATGTATGTGATGAAGGTTTTCAGCACCCAGAGAGTTTTTCAGTCCTGCTGCACGATGCAAACAGCGGGACGGCGTTTGAACCCGTCTCCGTGACACTAATGAGCTTGTTGGTTTGCTGCAGCGATCAGATTCCTGCTTGAACTCTGTCCTCTCCATGGCAGTCAGAAGAAGAGGGACCTGTCCCGCACGCCCACGGCCTATTGTACTGTGTCCTGATGGATGGACGGCCTCTCAGATATTTACTCTAGAGGGTGGAGACGGAGCTGGTGCGTGCGGCGTCCTCTGTCCCACGCTGTGTGTTCAGGGTCTGAGTAGTGGGAGTGTTGAGGGTCAGACAGGAGGGGGACTAAGGAGGTGTTTGACATCTGAGACGCTGTTCTGCAGGGCGAAGCGAGACGGAGGACGGGTGGCTTTAAGTGGCTCTGTCCCCGACACTCACACGCTGATATTGTCGTCAGGAGGCCTGATCACAAAGTAAATGAGAAACCAGCTGCTGTGAATGAAGTTCTACTGTCTCCTCCCTGACAGAGAAACGAGCAGTGAGAACACTGTAGGTTTTGTTGTGTGTTCTGGCAGAACCAGCCCATCATTTACACAACTGTCTGTTAGGAGTGTTCGGGACACAGAGGGGACACAAATCCTAAACAAGCAGCGTCTGCTTTGTTTTGATATGATCCGAACACGATCCAGAGATAAAAGTGTCCTTGAGGTGCAGAATGTCAGGGACAGGAGATTACTTCGCGTGCTGCTTCACAATAAGAGCAGCAAATGGAGTGCTTTTATTGTGAAGGAGCACCAGCAGCCAATGAGTGGCCGCTACAGTCTGTCAGAACGTGTCCTCTCCAACCTCCGTTTCCCGTTTGTGTCGTTATGAGCTAAAGACAACGCAGTAATTGACTGAGCAGGGACGTTGTGTTTTATCGCTCTCTTTGATGTCCACAATTGACCTTTAGTTACTAAACCGACCATGTTGTGACATTGCCTGTCGCTGTTGGACAGACGCTGTCATCAGTGCAGTGACAGTACTTTGTACTGCTTTTTGTACTTTTTTGCAAACACAAGCGTGTGTGTGTGTGTGTGTGTGTGTGTGAGGCTACACAAAGTCTGGTGCTGATCACCTGATCTCATTTGTCTCGTTTAACAGGTGCAGAGTCGCTCAACAGAAACAGCTTCAGCTTCAGCGACGAGAGGCTCAACTCCCTCACCGTGTTCTCCCCCGCCAACCCCACCTCACCTGCTCTTACGTCACCAAAACGTGAGCTGCTGTGCACTGCCCACACACAAACGCAGCGCAGGTGTGACTTTGTTTGACGCGTCCCTCTGTCTTCTTTTGCAGCCAAACTTGGAGACACAAAGGAGCTGGAGGACTTCATCGCCGACCTGGATAGAACGTTAGAGAGTGAGTGCTAATGTTCCCTGTCTGTCAGGCTGATGGATGAGTGTCCTCAGGATTAACACGAGCGTTTGGGCCCGGTGTCAGCCCCGCTAACCGGAGCCACTCTCCTTAGGTTTCTGGGGGGGGGGGGGCTAAGGATAGAGAGGCGGGGAGCCTCTGAGCTGTTGTGTTTACATGCATCAAACTGTAACCTGAGACGGTCACAGGCGTCCTTCAGTAGCTTACACAACATCAGGGGTTATAGACGTACGAGGCTAATTTGGGCTGGATTTCTCCGTAGCTACTCGGGTTGTGGGTGTTTGAACTTGCATCCGTGGAGCAGGAATGTGCACTGGGCTGAAATTCCGACTGCAAATGTCAGGAATGAAAGGAGACAACGCGCGGGAGTTTCCTTATTTCCATGCTTTTCCTTCCATAGGCCTGAATGTCTGCCTTTCACAGCCCCCAGGCGCCTGTAGAGCTGGACGCTCAGGCAGCCAGTCGGGCAGTCGGCCAGGCCCCTGTTTATTAGGGCGGCGTGTTCGCGATGAGCAGCGTGTGATTGTGGAGCCGGGGAGTCCTGTTCTAACCAAGTCTGTCTGTCTGTTCTTAGGCATGTGACCGAGGCCCACAGTCGTCTTGGAGTGTAGCCACGAATGAGGAAGGGAGTAAATGTCAGGACCCACCCACCACCCCCCAACACTGAAAACCAGCCAACAGGACACAGCTGGATGGCACAGCAGCTGCCAAGTGGCTCAACTACAGCATCAGGTTTCCCCAAGTGAACCAGGACGGATCGCAACAGGGGTCCAGATTTGCACCATAAGGACCCTGAGGACGAAACACTGGGACGTCAAATCCCCACCAGCAGGTCACACTCCCTCATCCCAAACTTGAGCTGGAAGACTATTTAAAAAAAGGCTTTTTATAACAGAAATATATTTGTAATTTTATCAAGCTTCTTATTGTCTTTTTTGTGAAATATATTTTTATATCTCATGTAAATAATAATTGTTTCAGATTCTATTTTCCTTGGTGTAAAGACGACAGATTAACATTTGACAACTGTTGACTGGAATAAAGTTGGCTACAGGCTTAAATGTAAAAACTTCATCCACCCCGAGGGACAAACTGGAAAAGAGCTGTGTGTATTTAATACAACTAATGACTGCCGGAGAAAATATTAAAGAATTGAATATTCTTCTTTATTAAAACACGCCTCCTCTCGTTATTTTTTATATCCCAGTTCATGTTCTAGGAGCTCAGATCTTCTCTTTGGGTCTGTGTACGTCTAGGACAGGCTTCGAAAAGCAGCGTCTCCAGTAATGGATGCATGCATATGGATAACTATATGTCCCAAGCAGTAAAAAGTACATATGTGTACTATTTATGCAGTAAAGGTACAACCTTTTTTAAGTAAGCTTGTGGTTATGAAAATGTGCTTTTACAATTGTCATTAATAAGTGAAATGAGAAGCCGAATAATCAGTGCAGCTGTTACAAATCCAGTGTGAAGGGTACGAATGTGACCTTTGAGTAGGAACAGCCCCCCGTCTCGGTGGTATTTGTCTCTGCTGGGTTGATTTGCATCTCTCATACCAACGTTGAAAGCAGAAAAAGGAACACTTGCCTCATACAGACGCTCTGCACCTGCATCAGGCCTGTTCAGTGATCCATCCATGTTTCCACAGCGTTGTGAAGGCTGTCAGATGTGCGTTTTATGCCTGACATTGTGCTTTTGTTACTAAAGATTCATTAAAAAAAAGCTGCATGCAACAGTGAAGTAAAGGGTGGGACACGGACTTCCACCCAGGAATGTAACGCCACACACAGACACACTGAAATAGATGTTCCATGTCTCTTTAACCCTCTCTGCTCATTAATCAGCCGCTCAGCGCAGAACGCAGGGGCTTATGTAACCTCTGTGGCAACAGGGTCTATTTCCAGAGGTGGACGGAGACGGGAGGCTGCGACCTCCTCCTGGCCCGGCAGCAGGTGCAGCTGCAGTAATTTGAAGTCAGAGACAACCCTCTGCCTGCTGACCACCCAGGGGGTCAAGGGTTACTAGCATTAGGCAGATATGCTTCCACCCCGGGTTAGTAGTGGGAGTGTGGCAGGTGCACTGGAAGTAGAGATCTGTTTCTGTTAGAGATCTGTTGTTAATCGAGCACCTTTGTGTCACTTTGTCATGAAGTTGCAATGGACAGATCACAGACACCAGGCTGCTGTTGCACATTTCTAGTCACATTTTCTGTCAGACTTCAGGAAGCTCCTCCAGCCACAAAAGCCAGTGCACAATGTTTTTATTTTAGCACACTGAGCTGAAACTGATGCACTTGTCTTTTATCAAGCTTATGGTTTTCAGTTTGTAGGCGTTGACTTAACTGTGTGGTCGAGTGTGTCTGATATGGAAGGACGTCCCAGATGTGGAAACACACACACATATAGAAAAATAGATGGAAATATACAAATAAACATTAAGTCCCGGTGGCTGCACCAAAGTGGAAAGAACCCGGCAATGGTTAAAATCTGAGCAGGTAGTCCAAGACCAAGCGAACAACGGAGGGGAAAGGCAAATAGATCAATGATCGAAACCCTGGGAAAACGTGGGAAGAGGTTTAAATGCTAATATAAACAGTGAGGACACATAGTAATGGAGGTATTGAACCCAGGTGAGGTAAGATAGTAGCACTGGTGGGGAAAGATGAGCAGGTGGAGCAGGAGGGCTGAGCATCTGTAGGCAGGGAGGAGGCCAGAAAACAAACAGAACAAGACAGAAACCAGGACAAGCTGTAGAAAAGACCAGCTAATGTGTCTCCTTTTCATCTGTGCTGCAGCCTTTCGTTTCTTTCAGGTTTGGAAGTGTTCAACCGAGACATCGTCCCACTGCATCCGTCTGTAGATCCGGCCTATCGCCGGACTAATCTGACGCCAGGAAGCTGGCACCGAGACCCGTCTCTACACTGTTTCTTTAGGACAGTTGGCAGAGCAAAGCTGTGGGCACTGTGAGTCCGTGGATCTGGTGTTCGGAGGTATCCTGCCCCAGACTGGGCAGTTGGCACTGATCTGAGACACCATATTGACATAACACTTGATCCCCTGATGCTGGGGAGCTCTCTGCTAAAACAACCCCCCACCACCACCACCTCCCTGGCAGCAGCGGGCACCTTTCTGGCAGCATGGGTCATTCCAGTAGAAGTTCTGGCATCGGCAGAGGACAGCTTCGAATCGTGGGAACGTCAGGCAACACATCTTGCAACCATGTCTCTGCCTGTACGTGGGGATGCGCTGCTATGGGAGGCCTTTCAAGGCTGCTCCAGTGGTGATTAGGCTATGTTTGTCCACACCACAAAGAGACAGAAATACACTGAGACAAATATCAGGTTCAGCTTTCCACTGGGTCTTCACATCGCTGGCGTCCAGATGTCCCCGCTGGCAGTGCGAACGTTAATGATGGAGTGTGTGTTTTCACAGGCTGACAGAATGTGACTCAAGCAGAATTAGAGGTACATTTGCATTTGGACTACTTAAGACCATGTCCACCACAGTTCAAAGGGAAATGTGTTTATTTGACATCTATAGTTAGTAGGAACTTGTAGTCCAGTAGATTTTTTCCCCCCTCGGATCTTTTAATTTAGTCCTCTGTACTTATAAATGTGGAACTAATGACTAGAAATGTATCTGTACCTAGAAGTTCTGGTATTTTGACTTAAGTGCAGTCTGCAGATTATGGACAGTCTGCTTCTCCACATGTGCTTTTGTCTTTAACCTTTGCCTGGGTCCTGGGTTTGATTCAGTTCTTACTTGAGAAGGCAAGAAAATCAAACCATAAATGTAATTAGCTCCCAGGTGCATGAGAGTCCAAATCAATGCTGTTCAAAAGATCCTTAGAGTTAAACCTATTAGCCACTGAAGGAAGAAGAGACATGGTCTGAAAAGACATGTGAACTCACCCTCCTATTAAGACAGAGTCCAGACACAGTCAAACAAAGATTGACAGGTTTGTTGGGGCTGTAATGGAGGTAATTATTAGTGCCTCTCCTTGACCTCGTGCAGCAGCACTTCCATCATGGTCTCCGTCATCACTATCAGACTGACTCATCTGTGACCCCGGCCAACGAACTCCAGCACTATTACCTTGACCTGTGAGAATTTTTCTGCAGCCTCTCGTGACACAGGCTCACTGAACATGCGTTTGAATGAGGCTCACCCTACTGACCAATCAGAGAAGAGAAAAGGTGTATTAGCTTTTCTTTTACTGTTATTTGATAACTATGAGCATCTGAAGGGCTGTGCAGACTGTGACGGGGTGTCATGAGCAAAGAGGACAGACCAGCTTGGGACTGAGTGTGGTCACCCCCTGACTCACCGACACCGTAGGACCATTCAGGTTGTGTTAGCTGGACCTTTTGTGTCCATCTTATACAAGCTGGACTTCAGATTTGATTGTCTGCCTTCTAACCTGTCACCTGCCTTTGGTCAGACTTTGGTCACCTGCTACTTGTTATTGGATGTCTGCCATCTTACCTCTTTCCTGGTTCCTCCATTTGTCAGGCCAACCTTCAAAACACCTTTTGTCATTCCCAATTCTGGTTGTCAATAAACCCTGTTAACCAGCCTCCTGTGTTCTGTGTTTCTGGGTCCAAATACAAAACTATCCCAGCCGGACCAGTGAATTGGCTGCAGTGGACAGTAGCTGTCAGATGGCTTTGTAAAGGCCTGTTCCTCTAGAGAAAAGCATGACACGTGACTCTTTAAGTAAGAAACCAAGTGAAATGTGAACACTGAAAACACACAACACAGGCTGTTATGCCAACAGCAAAGGTCAGTTATGTAACAGCTGCAGCCACCGCAAAGTTCTGTCCCGTCATACGTCCCACTGGGACATTTGTGGATGCAGCACCTCCTCCATTTTTCATCCTCAAAGCCCTGTATCACTTCTGCTGCTAGAGTTGTATTTCGCAGGGGGACAGAGCGACTCCCTGGGTTAGGGTGGTCCTACAACGTGGGGCACGTGGTTACTATAGTGAGGACGTTTGTGTGTGTCGTGTCTTGTAACTTAACCTTACGTGAAGTTGTTTTCTCCAACCCCAACAGTTCTTGTGTGGATATAAATGATGTCCCACGGGGTCAAATAGTGGCACAGCCGCAGTGTCCAATACTAGCACCACAATGTGCCTGTTACGTCAATGTGATACGGCAAAGGATGGAAACCATGGCACAATTTGACACCTAAGCAAGCGTCCTCATTTGACACTGTGGGAAATGTCCGAACAGTAAATGCATGTAATGCTTGGTAGGAAAAAGCACTTTTCTTCTGCTTTGCATTCAGCGGTTGAACACTGCAGGTTCCCCACGTGGCTGGAGCAGATGTGCTGAGGAGAAGGGCTGATGTCACCGGGCTCTGGGCCCAGTCGATCCCATGCCAACGTTGGGACACAGCTGTCTCCCTTGGCTGCCCTTAACTCAGCCTGCACTTCCTCTGAGCTCGGCCGAATTACACTGGACGGGTTTGATCTCAGTGGAAGAGGCCTGAGCGTGCGCAGGATCAAAACCACATCTCGCTGTGGATCATGCCGAACATCGACGCGTCCGAGTGACCAGCCTGCAAACACACTCTGAGTCACAGCGAGATTAAATGTGGTCCGATGTTTCCAAATGGATGAGTCATTTGCTGGTGGAATCCTCAAGAGCAAATCCGCCCTCTGCATTTCATTTGTCTGATAGTTTAGCAAACATTAATCTTGCGAGACATCAACTTAAATTTTGAATTTTTAAAAATGTGAAACAACAGAAAACTGCTTCTGCGTGATCCCAGGCAGCTCTGCCAACAAACCAGCTCCACGAAGCATGTGTTAACCTCCCACTTCCTCCCTTCCTTCATCTCGCCTTCTACTTCGGGGGGGGGGGGGGGTTTCCAGTAACCCGGTTGCTTACATGTGCAGGATTATATGCAGTTGCATATACTGACGTGTACAGAAAATACATAATTAACCCTAAAGCTCGTAGGTTTGTAAAGTATGTGGCCCATTAAATGCTAATAATTTGGTACATGAAATATTAATCTGATAAATCTGTTGGGTAAAAGCTACTTCCTCTCCACCCTGCTCCTTAACCTGCAAACGTTTGTGAATCTAAAAATCTTTCTTGTCCGTGCTTCTGCCTTTCACCCTCATCACGACCTGTGGCTTCACTTGTCACTTAACCCCCCCCCCCCCCCCCCCCCCCCAATGGCCAGGTTACAAAGGTGGGTCAGGGTTTAGTTTTGAGCCAGCAGAAGCCTCCCTGTCATTAAGGACTTTACATTGAGCCACTTTCAATGGGAACTGGACCCTGAGGGGGGAAACCTCACCCTGACAACACAGTTCTGAGTCCTTTTCTTCATTTTCGCCATCACACACGGCAGAAACTGTCTTTGCCGTCGTGTTTGACTCATGTTTGGGATCAGGTGCAGGTATGAAAACCTGTGACATCACTGCCTCCTCCTTTTTTTTTCCAACAGTGAATGAAAATACAGAAAAGAGCCGTAACTGCACACGTTCAGAGTCACAATCACTAGTTTAACAAAAGCATGTTTCCGATTTAGAAGTTCAGCGCTTTAGCAGTGAGAGCAACATACGGTCATTAAGGACAAAGCCAGTTCTGGTCCAAAAGGGTCAAAGGTCAAAAATACATCTGATTTAAAAAAAACAATTGTAACAATTTCTGGTCATTTTCTGTCTATTTCTAGTCATTTTGCATCTTTTAGCTGAGGAAATACTAACACACTGTGGGTTCAGTGCCCGACAGGCCTGTGTGCTACAATTCATCCATGAATGTAACTGTAGCTTTTCTTTCAGACTCTACAATCAGGAACAATAATACACTGATTTAACCCAATCGTTTAATAATGAACACGTGTCAGCACTTTTCTTTTCTCACACGTTTGTTAGGCACTTTTGAGCTGTGCACGGATCATCAAGTCCGATGGTCCTTCACTTTAGCCTGGAGGTCACAGCTCCCATGATTTGCAAAATCGACTTTCAGACTAGTCAGACCACAGGACAGACGTCTGGCTCAGAGACAGTGGCAGCAATTCTGGCTTCTGTTTATATTTGGTTGTTTCTTTGCAGGATAGAGCTTTAACTTTTCTGTGTGGACGCAGAGACAAACTGCATGGCAACAGAAGAGACACATGAGTTCTTGATGGTAGCTGTTGGTTGTCTTTACTACATTAGGAGCCGTGCAGCTGAAATAAAGCTCAAACATTGAACTCAGATGCTCATCCGTCATTGTTTAGACACACAGAGTTGAGTTTAAGGTGCCAGCACGACACTGACACAGCTTTTTTTTGTTGCCTACGTCCCAAACTTTTTTTTAATGACGAGTCAAATGACACCATGTGCGTTTACCGAGCTGCTTTGAATAACGACTGATATGCATCTCAACACTCTGCATTTACCTGGAGATTTACTCCGTTAACTGTCCCCTCAGGGCAAAGTCTCCTATCTGATCCCGGACCACGGAACCAAAATGAGTCCTTTCATCTTGAGCAGAGCCTGCAGGACATCAGTGAAACCTCCCCACATAATTACAGCTCAATGAGAGCAGCACTCTTTTACAGAGGACTGGGCTGTTTAAAGTCCTTTGTTTTACCCCCCTCCCCTCCACTTAAGTCTGGGGTGTGTGACACAAAAGGGGAAAGGTATCTTGAACTGCGCTGTCAGTTCTTGCCCAGATGAAGTGTTTTCGTTGGACTGAGACGAGCTTTTCTAAAGTGCAAAGTCAATAAACGGGGGATTCTGTGCACATTTCATCAGCTGATGCAGAGTCGCATTAACACGTTTCATGGCTGCTCCTGTGAAAGCCGACGTATCTACAATCCTCCCTGAACAGTGAGCAGAGCTGATGTTGACTAAGAAAGCTGAAAGCAGAGACTTTGCAGTGAGAGTCAAGTCATGCTGCAGTGCTTCAAGCCTGTCTCACTGTGTGACCACTGTTTTAGAGCCACGAGCAAAGAAATCACCACTTCAGGTTTCACAGTGTAAACCCGTATTCACGTCTTTCCTCTCTCACCTATTGCACATTTTACAAAGTCGGTAAATAAATCCTTAAATTCTTATATCTTATTCTCTTTATTCCAGGTTATTTTGCATTGCATTGGGCCAACAGGACTTTTTACCTGAGGACATGTTCTTCCTAACTAAACAATTTGTTTTGTACTGCTTGTGTGATTTCCTGTCTCCTTTCAAAAGTGAACTGTGCAAGAATTCCTGTGCACATCTGTGCATCCTTGACATTATGTCCTTTGCAGGCCATCAGCGTTGGACACAGTGTGAGGAGGAAACTAGCACTCGGAGTCCAGAAAGCAGAAGCCGCGCTGAGGCTGTGTCAGCTGGCAGAGAAGGAAACTCTGCTCATTCAGAGAGGCATTTCCTGGCCGTTGGGGTAACGAGGTCCATCAGGCCTCAGACACACAGGAGTAATTACATCTGACTGTAGGTAATAAGACCCATTAGTGCTCGTTTTCTCTTTGAAGAAGCGCATTTGTTCATGAAGAATGAACAGGAAAACCACAGCAGTGATGTTGTCATTGTGAAATAATAGTAATAATACTAATATTAAAAGAGAGGAAATCGTCAGTAGCAGTAATGTAGCAGGGAGACAAAAACGGCCCGACTCCTGGCCTCCAGTGGAGTAAAGGTCAGGACAGACAGACAAACCCCCACAATCCTCTGCTCTTCCTGCGTCGTCGTCCAGAGATGGAGTCGTGAGAAGAATGCATGCGTGGGGGCAGGTGTGGGGAAAACGCTTTTACCGTTTTGCCCATCGCAGATTTTCCTTTTGTCATCAGCATTTCACTGCATCATTCAGCGTCATTGTGCTCGTTAGTGCCTCTCTCCTCTGGGCTGTTGTTGGGGATAAGACCAGGATTAGACTCTGTCTGCAGGACGCTGCACTTCTAAAGACGGCGGCTGCGGCTCCACCCTTGTTTTGAGCCTAAGAGGGAGAAAGAAAACAAAAGACAGATGAAGCACAGCACAATCAAAGACACAGAGACGCTGGTCACATCGGAACTCTGTCCATCATTCATCGAGACAGTAATGGAAAGTAGGACATGCGTCCCCACTGGTCTGAACAAGCAGAATTATTACGTATTATCTCTGACATGCAGTGGAGTGCAGCTGGAGGACAGACAAAGAAAGAGAGAGAGACATGGGGTTGGTTTAAGGCCCTGCCAGACCAGCTGGGGCTGACGTGGTGCTTCGAGCGAAGGCAGCAGGAAGGAAACGAGAGAAATCTGCAAAACAAATCAGACTCCAAATCACCACGCAGCGAGCTAAACAAACTGTAAACGACAACGAAAATGGGGTTTTTCTGCTGTCACTCGCTGCCTGTAGCCATGGCAACAGCTCTGTGGGCCAGAGTGCACAGTCAGCAGCGGATTCCCATGCGGCTGTGAGCTGGACTGGACTGAGACTGGTACTGCTTACTTTTTTCGTAGCCAACTCTGCTCCAGGAGGAATTGAAATAGAAACCTAATCTATTAAATCAGCAGTGGGAGGAGGTAGAGGAATAAAACAAACAAAGAGGAGATCACAGGACCTATTAGAGCCACGGGGTGCCCCCCCCCCCCCCACCCCCACCCACACAGCTCCAGCCATGTCCTCTCTCTGTGTGTCCACACTTGGCCCTGTCTCCACAGGCTGCTCCATAAATCATCCTGTGTGTCGGGACCCACAAGACTTGGAAAAATGCACCAAGCCTTCACAGTAGAAACGGGAAACAAAAAGCCTTTTTTTTAAAATTGTGACTGCATTTATAAATGTTTACTGACGTCAAACTCCATCACTCCTTTAATCGCATTTGTAAAGGGCAAGAAAATCCAGTCGAAATCATTATTAGCAAAATGAAATCACAAGCACAAAAACTGAACATTGTTTACAAGTAGTCAAGGAGAAGTGCAGTAATGTATCTGTTCTGTTGAGCTCTGCACCAAACCACATCCTGTGCAGCGTGGACAGTAATAGTCACCACAGAACTATCTGAATGGGAAGTGTTAGTAATGGAGCCTTCACTGTCCCCGATGGCTGATTTCACTCACAGTGAGAAGCAAAAATGGGAGAAACTGATGCTGGGTTTCTTCCACTGAGGCCTGGGCTCAACTGAGTTATTCAATACGCCAGCACAGGGTTTGGGTGCTGGTCTGTTAATGGGAGGAAACTATAAGTGACTGAGTGAAACACAGGCACAGTAAGCTGGTTTTTATATGTGATTTACCTTCACACAACAGCAAAGACTCAACCTAAAGTACAAGGATCATATAACCTGGAAATTCTACTTTGTGAAGCACAAAAGTTTTCTGATGAATTTCCTGAAAGACAGTCGTGTTCAACTGGCAACGCAGTCTGCAACCTGCTTCACGTCAGAGTCCAAGACACGGCTGTAGACCAGGTGACACAAGTCAAGTTGATGATTGTTGGCCAGAACTGCTGGGGCTGCGCATCGAGGAGCTAGTGCTGACGTCAACTGGTACGTTCTGCGCTCGTGGGACACGAAACGACTCCTCCATAGCAGCAGGTGGTAATAGAAAGAGAGGACTGTGGACGTGTGGACATGTGGACAACGTAACGCCGTACAGTGTGAATGCATGATTACATCAGATCAGAGTCTTCCACGTGCTTGGTCTACACTTCAGGCTTCCAGGTTTCCTTGTTTTCGCCACTTTCCTCAGTGTCACCACAGATTGAACATGGTTCAACATCGGAAGGCTCCTCTCCAGACTCATGGTACAAGTCAATTAGGACTCGACAGGACCAGGTGTCCGTCTGTCTGCTCGTCTGCCGGGTCTAAGAGGGATCACGGTGCGCTCACACACACACACACACACTAACCACATAGTGATTTGTGAGAACTATTGACTCTGGACAAATGAATCTACGGCAAAGCTCTGTTACTGCTGCCAGCTGTCTGACCACACGTCCCCTCAGGACTGAAGCTCTTGTGTATGTGTGTGTCTAGTTGAAGCATGTTAACGTGCAGAAACCTTTATGTGGATGTTGTTAGGCTGACAATGTTAAACTCCCCTGTAGGACACCAGGAAACCACAAACCAAAGCCACCTTCACTGACCACATCCTTATGGAAAAGATGCTTCAACATCAAACTTCCCTACACTGTGTGAACACACTGCTGGCATTACACACACACACAGGCACACACACACACGCGCACACACTCCTGTTTGTCCTGTGAGGACCATCGTTCCGTCCCTCTGCATCTCTGCATCAGAACTCGGTCACAGTGTCCGGTTAATTGACCCGCGTGAGGACAAATCCTGCTGCGATCGTAGCCCTCGGTCATCACTCGGCACGTTCACACTCATGGATGGATTGAGCCCCCCCCCCCTGCATGTGTGAAGCCCCGCATTGAAAGAGTCTCTCTCTTTATCTCTGCTTGATTATGTCCCACGTTTAGTTCATTTTGGATCATTTTTGAGGCATTTTGTGTTTTGTTGTCTGATTGTTGAGTTTTTAGTCATTTTAAGCTAATTTGCGTCTCTATGAAGTCGTTCTGTTTATCGTGGTTATTTTTGTGTCACTTTTACTTCATTTTGGATCATTTGCGTGTCTTTTTTTGCTAATGTTGTGAGTTTTCATGTGGCCTCACTGTTGTGCATCCCTTTGTCTTTTTTTTGGTCTTTTTCTGCTCATTTTGTTTCTTTTGATTTATGTTGCCATGTTCAACAACACAAATCTTAATAGTCACATCCTATTATTTGCGGTCTCAAAGAGTGAATTGTGCTGCCATCAGCCACTCTGAGCCAAAAATAGATCGAGTTTTCCACATTATGAATCATCAGATGCTGAATTTTCCATAACGGCAGTAAATGTGACTCATACACAAGCAGAGCATGTAACTCAGGGGGGGGACACACAACAAACACACACACAACACTGACTAACGCGTGTCATGCTGTCGGTCTAGACATTTTATCTCCGTGTGGTAATCACACAGACCAGGTGGGCATGTGGTGTGTGTGAAGTCATTGTAGGAGTTTGTCATTGCAAATCCAAGCAGATGAACACAACAAAAGCTTGTCAGTGCAGGAAGCAGCGAGTGGATGATTCAACACATAGACTGCACCAACTGTCTACACTAATAATTATGAAGCGGCCTACGTCTAATTCAACTTTACATGTGTTTTCTACCACAATGACCAGCTTCTCGCGAGCTTTGTAACACGTGCACGTTTTTTTTTTTTTGTTTCCTTTTTGTGGTTGGTTTTTTTAATCTGTACATTTTCTCTGGAAAGTTGTAGTTGAGCGGACGGTGAGCTGAGGAAAATGGACCATGTTAACGATTTATTAAATATTTGTACATTATTTTTACAGCTCATTTTACACATTAATAACAACGTACACTTTAAACATGTGAAGCTTATGTGCTTCTGTTAAATGCCTACACATCCAAACAAGAAGATAGATAGAGAGAGAGAGAGAGACAGAGAGAGAGGAAAGTAGGTTGATTAAAAATCAGAGAGGGATCAATGCAGACTGATTACTATTGATCAGATCGACTGATTAATCTAAATTCAGCAGAGGACAGACAGTAGAGATGAAAAAGTCTGGCCCTGTATGTTCCAGCTGAGCTTTTTTAATTATGTCTTGACAGTTTGCTGCTATTCACCTGTTAGTTACTGGGAATTTCCGTGGCTCGACACAATTCGGTCCGACTTATAAAGGAGTGTTACTGTTACAGCTTTCGATTTTTAAAACATTTTGATAGTAAATACAGTCACCAGAGGCTCTATGGTTAACAGCATAGCAAACTGTTGGTGAGAAAATCCCGATTTCATTTGTGTTTAGCTGCTACATGTTTGATGCTGGTAGTTTTTCTGCTGCAGTGGAAATTCCTTCATTTCCTGTTTGAAAAGGATGATGACCAACAAATAAAACACACTTCCTCCTATTCAACTTACACACAGATGCAGCAGTTACAGAGAATGTGATGTTCAGGTCACGTTAACTGTTTGGGAACATGGGTGCCACCATGTGGGATCTCTCCTGCCTTTCTGTTGCTGAGCGTTCTGACTTCCTGTCAACGTCACAGTGGGTCAGTAGAGGAGTGCTGCTTTAACTTTTCTTCATTTCTTCCCACCTTCAAATTCAAATGATTTAAACAAAACATATGCAGAAAATAGGACTGTAACAGGCCCAACCTCACAAGATGGCACCCGCATCCCCTAACAGTTAACACAGCGTGATTAAAGGATTTCCACAGAGCAGACCTCTGAAAAAAACCGACCTAATGTGGAACATTTCCCGTCAAATTAGGATTTCTGTCAGTCTGAGCATGCACATGTCATAAGTGTGTGTGTGTGTGTGTGTGTGCGAGACAGAGGAGTGAGAGGCCTGTAACTGAAACGCAAGCTCAGATTCCTTGCAGGCATGAAATGTGCACAGGGCGTCGCACGGTCCAGCAGCCAGGCAGGAAAGGGATTGTGTGCGCTGACACCGACGCGGATCGTGCGACGGGGGTGGGCTTTAAAGAGTGTGTACAGTCAGCTGGGAAATTCCCTGGCCACATTCCCGGTGTTCTTAAAGCCACTGACACACGCCACATGCAAGTGTCGCTCAGGTGGGGGGTCGGTGTCACCCTTCGTGACACCGACCCCCCACTACGTGTTTTACCGTGAAGCAGGAAGTCCAAAACAAGGGTTTCAAGTTCACAACCCTCCCCTCTAAGTAAATTTGCCCACAACCCAAAACAGGATGAGCGCGCGTGTGCATGCGTCAGCGCTCCGTCAGGCCAAAAACAGAATTAAAAGCAACAACAGGTCAGGATGTGTGTTTGATCTCAACACGGGGTCTTAGACGAGCTTCAGGCCTTCATCATCTCACTGCTGTGTGTGTCACACTGCACAACATCACAGGATTCCAGACTACGTTGTATCTATTCCCTGAGGGCCGCTGCAAAGCAGCTAACCCTTCTTTAACCATGTCACGCTAACAGAAACCAAAACTGTCCCTCCCCAAGACCCGACACAGGTCTGATAATACAGGAACTGGGTTAAGGACACATCGTGCTAAGTCACAAGTTTCAGAGCTGGCGGAACAAATTGAGAGGCTCGTTCTCAGGCACTGGACAGCATTGTGGATGTGAAGATCTGCTGCAGTATTTGGGGGATCTGCTTAGTGTCCATAGCAACAAAGGATCTCCCAGCTGGGAGGGTCTTCTGGAGCCTGAAGCACAAAAAAGGGAAAAAAAAGACAGAAGGTAGAGGTTAAACAGAGGCTCTGAACTATCTTTTCCAAAAATAAAAAGATGCACAAGCACTCGTTTGCTGCCAAGTGGTGTGTGAAAAACAGGGCTGGAGCTTGGGAACAAGACGCTTCCATGTCCTCACCTTTCAGCCTGATCACCAAGGGAACCGATGAAGATGGCGAATGCGTTGACCTGTGGGTCAGAGGTCAGGACTTGGGCGAAACGCTCGGGCCGGATGCCGTAGCGCTCCAGGTTGGCGTCGCTCAGCACCACCACGAAGTGCTCGTCGGCCTCTTCTCGCGCCAGCTCCTTGATGCTGGCCTCGGTGCCCTCCAACGTGAAGTCACCGCTCATGCAGAACTGAGCGTGGGCGTGCATGGTCTGCAGGGTGAGGGAGGTCAGAACGGAAGCAGGAGAAAAGGGGGTAAATTACCCAGAAAGAAGTCATTTGTTACCAATGCACTGCTCGGCGAAACTGTTACTCCTGTACTTTATGTAGTAGCACTAGCTGGAAACACAGTGGTGGCTGAAAGTTTGTGAACTGTTTAAAATGTCTGCATAAAAATAGTATTCAATCTTAAATACTGGTAAAAGTATGTGAACCTCAGGATCAGTTGTTGACAATCGGGGGTGAGTCTGGGAGTTCAAAGAATTTTTATGCCAACTGTCAAACATGGTAGTGGCAGGATCAGGATGTGGACCTGCTTTGCTGCCTCTGGACCAGGATGATGGAGCTTTAAATTCTGAGCTGTACAAGTAAATTCTACAGTAAAAAGTGTCGTGTGTGAAAGTGGATCCTGCAGCTGGACAACAACCCTGAACACACACATGCACAACATGGGTTCACATACTTTTAACACACACAAATATTTCATTGTTTAATTGGCTTCCCTTTTTGGAGCTTGGGGACTTGGCTGCATCAGGTACACTTTCAAGAAAAACCCCTTCAGAACTCAACATCCAAATCAACCTTTCTAGCTGCACTTTATCAAAGATGTTTGACACATAGAAATTCAACAGTACCAACTTCTGATTTCAGTCTCTTTGCGTATGGAAATATCGGTCATAACTAAACCCACATGGGAGGACGACAGCGTGAATCTGTACCTTGAGGACTTTGAGTCTCTCTTTGTTATTCTTGGGGACTTTGTCTGCTCGGACCAGCTCAATGTCGTAGCCGTCGCCTGAGTGTCCCACGACGTCGTACTGTGTGGAAGAAGCACTTGAAGTGAACAAAGACTTGCAAAATGTATTCACAAGGGCCCAGAGTAGCACTTTACATGCAGCGTGGAGACCCGAGCGTGATGATGTAGACACAGGCTCCGTGTCAGCATGTTGACACTGCTAGAGGTGCACATGCCTCCTGTGGACCCCTCGTCCCCGCTGGCTCACATAAGGCCGGGTCAGTGTGCCACTGTGGGCTCCATGCTGCTATTCCACATGCAGGCTATTTCTAATGTCAGCAGGTATCTAACTGTGTGTCTCATTCACTTATGACCCTGCTACCTCATCAGTATTAGCTCGAGTTGAGGGTCACTCAGGGGCCAAGAAGTCTGCCTCCCTTCAGCTCTTCATACCCACTGTGTTCTTTCTGTTCTCGCCCAGATGAACGTGTGCTCTCCGAGTTCTGTTTGCACAAACTAACGCGGTCAAACGTTCGACAAAAGAGCCGCAGCGGCAAGTCCAGATTTGACTGCGAAGATCATTGGGTCGTCTGCCATGTAACAGTGCAGCATGTGAGCGAGGCTGTAACACAACACCTTCTTTACAAGGCAAAGTGGACAGGATGGGAACCTGGGGGCAGAAATTCAAATAATCTGCAAAATTAGCACTGCAGTGTGACGTCAACAAGACCACAAAGATTAGTGGATGTTTGTCGACACAGGAGCTATTCAAATAAATTGTCCCGGTTCTACTTTAAGACAGAAAGGCCCGGTTAGTTCTCATTATTTACTTTTCTTGCTACTGATTAGGGATCCGCTCCAACGGTCACTTTCCTTTATTCAAATTCATTCATGAAGCTGAGCAGGTGGCGGTTAACAACAAATTACAAACTATGTGCAAAAAAAACATATTAGACTAAATCATAAAGTCGAATGAATATTTTTATTCTACTGCGCTGCTTCAATGAGGAGCTAATAGGTACATTACTCTTCTCAACCTTTGGCAGCATGAGGAGCTGCATGACCAGTATCGGTTGTAGCACGACGGAAAGTGAAAATAAATGTATGATGCTAATAAAGCTTTTTACCATTTGTGTGTTTGCACCAGCTTAAATTCCGTATTGTAGCTTTAATCACCAGTGTTGAAATTAAATCCCAGATAGACTTAAGACCCTATAAGGGATGTGCTTTTGATACGTGGATTTAGGATCCAGATCTGGATTTTGGAACCCCACGCCACCACTTCCCTTCCCAAAGAAAAATAAACCAAGCCAGTTAGCACGTACTGTGTGCACACAGTGTATAGCTGTTTTGTTGCTATGTCACCTGATGAAAAACAGGTGCTACACTCAAATGTGAGGCCTCGTGGGCCATCCAGACCTTGAACTTGTGCTCGTAGTTCTCCAGAGCCTCCATGACCATGCACACGGCCTCCATGGAGCGCTCCAGCCTGCCATCCACGCCATTGAAGCGGTACATGCTGCCCGACACGTCTGCCAGCAGCCGCAGACGCTTGGGCTTCTGCTGAGGGCTGCCCGGCTGTAAGCGCACACATTGACATACGATCACAACATTTTCAACAAAAAACCCCTGATGATTAAATGAAAAGGAAATACGTGATTTGGACAGTGTGTTGTTGAAGTTGGTGCAGCTTCTTTGAAATAACATTCCACACAAGGATCGGATTTCAGAACTGGGTGCAATTATTTCAGTGGAGACCTAAAAATGTGCAACACTTGGAGCTAAATACAGCAGAAAAACACACGGTGTTCCCTGTATATTAGCTTCAGTGTGTGTTTGTATGATTAATGTGGGAACTACCTCTTTGCTGTGAGTGTGTGTGTGTGTGCTTACTGACTGAGAAGAAGCAGTTTAAAAATAATCTCACACACACCACTGGAATGTACCATGTCATAGATAAAGGTCAAAATTATGTGTGTGAGTAAGGAAGTGTGGAGGTGTGGTTTAGGGAAAACACACACACACACACACACACACACACACACACACACACACCTCTGGATCCAGCTCTCCTCTGCGTTTATATATAGTCTTCTCTCCAGTCAGCCCATCAATGATTTTGGCGTCATCCAGGTCTCCCAGAGCCTGGTTCTTCAACCACTGTCGCTCCTTTCCTTTAGCCTGAAACACACACACACACACACACACACACACACACAGTCAAACCACAGTTTCTAATCCAAGTTGGTCTGAATCCATGTTATGAACCAATACACCAAGTAAATAAACACATTTCAAAATGTGTCTGGGGGGATGAGTTCACTTTGGTGGGGCTTTTAGAGGCAGGAGGTGATGAAACGAGGCAGAAAAATCCAGACAGACAGAGAATGACCGCGCTAACAAACTCATGGCTGACTGCACGTTCACGCATCTGTCTCCCCCCACCTTTCGCTGCACCACCACCCTCACAAACAAAAGACGCAGGAGGCACTTTGAAGCTCTGAACACAATTCAGACAGACCCAGGGGCTGAACCAGAGGGGCTAAGGGTGGCACCCCATCCCCCCCCATCTGGCCACCGATGGGTCCCCACCATACCAAACAAAAAAAAGACATTTTTTGAGCTGGCAGTTTTGATAGACAGTGTCGAGACAGGAAGGAAATCAGGTCAAAGAAGTAATTTTTTAAATGACCTTCTTGCTGCCTGCAACCTGTGAAACATAATTCAGAAAGATTTCCATATTAATTATTGATTTTTGACCTTCCACTCTAACTCCCTGCAATTGTTTTATTTAAAATCCTTATGATTAAAGACTTATTGCGATGCCTTATACCATGTCGAAACGGTGCTGCTTCATAAGATTCATTTAGGATTAGAAATGAAGGCAGAACCTTTGCAAGAAGAACTGGGAGGGCAAATCATCAGCAGTATACTTCTGAATGGATTATGTTGCACCACACGTTTGAGACGGAAGAACAACGTCCCTTTCTCTCGACTGCAGTCGGTTCCTGAGGAAGCAGAGCAGCTTTGTCCAACAGATGTCTGACAAAAGAAGGAACACGATCTGCTCCTCCCCACCCACAGCGATGGAGTTTTTTTTCCTCGTGTGCGTCGTAGTTTTTTTTTTACATAACACATGACGTGTGGACACGCCAAGGAACAGAGCGTATCGACATAACGGACAATAGCTTTTGACTTGTTTGCAGACAAATAGGTGGCTGCTAGAGTGGCACTTAAAAGTTTGGGAACCACGCAAGTCTTAAAACTAGACACAATTAACCCAATCACAGTGTAGCAAGGACTAAACCAAGGCTCTTCCAGTAGTAATTCTCTTCGTTAATAAAGCTAAAAATATGAGTTTATTTTTATTAGTATAAGAAACACATTGGCTTGGGCCAATCGAGCGAGCACAAATTTCTCCTTCCACTAATCCATCGGACCAGACACCTCCACACCATTCTATCAGGTAACCACCCCGTGTCACTATTAAAGCCCCCTGAAATATTGTGTATGTTTTGTACAACCCCTTGAATGAAAGCGGAAAGTCTTGACTGCGCTCACATCGTGAGTGTGAGCCTGTCTGTACATGTACTGTGCACTGCAGTAACATGGTTACTGTAATTCAGTGTCTGTAGCAGATGAGTAATCTGATTACCCTGTACCCCTGAGTTATTTTGGAAGCTTTCTTCACAGATTTGAACTGTGCAGTGACAGAAATGCTGCCTCCTGCTCCAGTCACTCCTCTCAGCTCATATTTATAATAAGTTGACTAGAAACCCAGTTATGTGTTTGCATGGCGGGGAAATCTGTGTTCTCCTCCACAAATGTAGCTGGGAAAATCTGCTCTCTTAAACCCTTTACACCTATTGTAGCCCTCAGATTTCTGGAGAAAGCAGATTGTAATCAGGTTACTTGAGGCCATGTAATCCTCGTTACAGTTTATTAGAGGTTCTTGTTAGGTGTGTGCGTTTGTCACTCTTCATGACTTCACAGCGTCGCGCCTGCTGGGATCGGTCCCATCTCCATCACATCCACAGCGAGTGAGATGCCCGTGGCTGCAAAACACCTGGATGGAAAACACAAACACACACAAACGCCCTCCCACCGCCAACATATACAAACAGGGCTTCACACCTGGACGGGGGGAATAATAGAGCAAGACTTAGTGTCGCTGCTCTGTAATCATTGCGACGTGCTGCATGCTTTTCTTCACGGCAACACACACACGGAGCCGCAGCACGTGGATGCACATTGTCCCAAAGATGCTCCAACAAAGGGAGAAGAGTCTACACCAAAACAATGAAAGTGAGACGATATCACATCCTGGATTCTCGTTTCACTCATTCCACTATTTAGGACGCCACCGCTCCAACCTCCTTCCTGCCCCCACATTACATTCGTCTACTCAAATTATGACCTCATGATTTTTGTTTGTTCTGATAGACCACAGTCGGCTGGTCGTCTCTGAAAACAGCAAACACCATGTACATGATAGATCTAGGTAATACATTTATATTATTGCTTGTGGACTCACAACAATGTGAAGTATAAAATTAGGGCAAAGACTCCGACCTGTAAACTGTCCAGGATGATGCGTAGAGACTGAACTTGTCTTCTGACGCCGTTGGAGAAGCGTTCGTACGTGGCAGCATCGTATTCGCTCATATCAATCTGCTTCAACCTGAGACACAAAGGCCAAGAAAGACAGAGATGGAGAAGAGACACAGACAGTAAATATGTGTCCGTCAAAGCATTTATACTGCAGCTTTTCATGAGTAAAAGGCTGGTGGACAGGTCTCTACGTATGATTTCAGCATACATTTAAGTCGTGTGTTGCACATCTCAATCACCTAATAATAATTGTGGAATTATGATTTTTATAGATATTTTCTTTTTACAAAATGATTTAACCCTATTGAAGTTGGTGCCCAGATTTGTCCCACATGTGCCTCAAGTTTAGCTCCTGTTCAGTTTAATTCAAGGAGGGAACCACTTTTAAAACCACATTCGTGACTACATTCATTGAATTTCCTAAAGCAAATGCTCGGGGCTGCACAGCAGAGAAATGAAATTGTATTTATTGTGAACCCATTTCACCCGTGCGCTGTAAACCGCTAACACACCTTCAGATGTGAAATTAGAGCAGGAAGAAAAAGGGCAGGTAGGGAGAAAGTGGACAGAGAAATCTTTTCACGAGCTCAGGGACACCTGCAGGGAAACTGACCCAGGGGTCAGTGTTGTTAAAAATGGAGAATTTTTTCTTTGTGTGTGTCTGCGTGTGTGTGTTCTCTCTAAAACGCACCTGTGGACATAACAAGACAGGTGTCTCTGTGCTCCCTCCCACCCCAGCCAACATGAATTTATCTAATAATCCAACTGTGCTGGTACTGAAGTATCACTGACACACACAGACACAAAATCCTCTTTGGATGAGGGTCATACCTCCACCATGTCTGCACAGAGTGTGTGTGTCTGTGTGTGTGTGGTCATGAGGGAACTCTCTGCCAGATGGTTGAAAACGTGTGATGACAACCAGACTGTGACCACCGAAGAGATACGGAGCAGTGACTTTCAAATGCAGGATGAGGGATGAAGGAGAAGCTCTGATTTTGTGACACACAGCTTGCAACAAACCTGTGTGTATGTGTGTTTGTGTGTGTGTGTGAGACAGATAGTGAGAGTGCATGAGAACACAGTTGGATGGATTCATGTTGTGTAGACTGTGCTGCCATCAGCCATGCGATCACAAAGACCAAATACAGGCTCAGACATTCACCCACATCTGTGGGCACCGTGTCTGCAGTGGGTGACTGAAATGAACTCGGCCATCACAGACACTTCAGCTTCTTATATTCCTTTGCTGCTTCCATTCATCTTCTCCTGCTTTCGGCCGTACATTCACAATCATGGCAGATGCTTTCATTGCATTCAGCTCCGTGAGACACCAGTAGCAGATAGGATATTTTTTTTTTCTTCTTTACTTCCCTGCTTTATATACAGTGCATTTCCACCAGATTGTTCCTGGTAGTTTCCTTCCCGGGGATTAAACTCCGAGGACCTGCCTGGGCTGAAAGTCCCTAGAGTGCATTTCCACAGGATGGTCAAAACCCGTGCAGCCCCACGCTGACCCTCACTTCCAACTACGTGTATTTGAATTTGTCACCAGTGCAGCTAGAATCTTTAGGACAGCTGCTGCTTTTCACAACAAGCAAAACGCTCTTGCTCAGCTTCAAAGGTCAAATGCTGGGTGGAATCTCAGTGAAACTCAACACTGCAACACCCTCCCCGGTAGCACCTGAACGTTCAGAATAGAGATTTTTTTATGGCATAAAACTAAAGCTAAACCCTGGTTTCTCAGGAAGAAAAGAAGGTTTAGCAACTAAGTTGAAGAAAAGGTTCCTGGTCCATGGGGAAAGTCCCTTTGAGCTAAAATCCAAGTGAAGAGTCAGGGGTGTTAAATTCCAGTTGCAATTCTTTTTTTTTTCATCAAGTCGAGTCCAATTGCTTAAATTGATGACTCAAGTCCAAATCATGTGACTCTGCTGTCTGTTCACATCTTGTTAGGTCAGGATGTGAGTGTTTCCATGACTTCCTGTGTTGAAAAGGTGGGAAACTCGGTCTCGACTGCAGCTTTTCATCCTTTCTCCCTGCTGCTCTCATCTGCTTTCTGAGCACGGCGCAGTTCATCTCTAACAAGACTTCATCTGACTTGAAGCTGCAGAATCTTTTCCGTGTGTTATTGATGAGTTCTGTTCTGTTTTCACTTGACCCACAACAATGTCACGTTCACATTAAAGTTATTTTCAGCCTCTCTGTTCCATCACACCACTTTAGGTCAGCACACAAAATAGCACACGGCAGAGTGGCTTCCTTCACACATTCCTGTGTGTGTGTGTGTGTGTGTGTGTGTGTGTGTGTGTGTGCGTAAGGATGTATGAGAGTGTATGTGGCGAGCAGACAGTGGCCTGTGGCCGGAGCCATTTCCTTTAAATTCCTGAACTGTCGCTTTTAACAAGAGAGAGTTAATGACAAACACAGAAAAAAGACTGTTTTGGCTCATAGTGGAGACACCGAACACACACAGCAAGCACAAAAATAAGGAGTTCGACTGACACCTCGAACCAACGAGAGCTGCCTCTCCCAGGCCACAGAAAAAGAAGAAAGATGTTTTGATTCTGTTCAGTCTCAAAATTGAAATTACAGAGCACGAAATGAGAGAGACAGCTCATCACAACCTCCCACTATCTCACTTTATGCTTGATATTTGGTGGCGTAGTGAAATATAAATTCTAAGCCATTATTATTGTGGGTGTGTTACTAAATTAATCCACACATAACTTTTGATATTAATCATGTTCATACTTCACTGTATGGCTGCCTCACACTTTTTAAATAGGCTGGACAAAACATTAAACCACCTCTACTATAATACACTCCAGGACTCCCATGTTACATTAAAGATACATCTTTTAATTCCTGGCCTTTGTAAACTTTATGAACACATAAAAATGAGGAACGAGCGGCAGGTAAAGAGCCACTGGGGCAATAATCCCAAAGAAGAGGGCGTTTGAACAAGCACACATGGGTGTTTCATGTCTTACACATACCTAAGCCTGTTTTTGCCTGCGTGTGTGTGTGTGTGTGTGTGTGTGTTAGATCCTCCAGGGTTTATGCAAGAATCACAGTCTGACTGTTGCTCGACCTAAAGCTGAACAAACAAAGGATGGTGTGCACACGTCAGTGAAAGAGAAGGTAAAGGAAAAAGAGCGAACGAGCCGGCCTGTAATATGAGAAAAATCTAATCAATCAGCCTTATCTGTGAGGCTTTCAGCCAAGCACAGTGACACCTACTTGGAAGCAGGGTATCAGCTACATGTAGCTACAAGATTTTCTGTGGGCTTGGTGGGACTCTAACAGGCGGATGGAGAGGGGGGGAGCGAGCACTGAGAGAAGCAAGGGCTGCGACAAAAAAAGAGATAAAGTGAGAGAAGAGTCGTCCTCTTGGAGTGAAAGCAGGCAGTGTATGAGGGGGGCGTGCAGGAAAAGGGGGGGGGGAGTGAAGAGAATGAGACTGTTTGAAGCTACATTGAACAGAGGGGGCCTTCATGGTTGAGCTGCTGAAAGGGGGGGCCTTTCAACCCTACACGCTGAAGCAAATGTGTGTACATGCACACACACACACGTTTACTACCCAGTGAGATCTGCTGCTGAGTTCATCCCTGCAGCCGGGACCGTCGACGGTTGTTGGTCCAGGTTGGAGAACCGTACCTGGGATGGCTGACTGACCAGGAAACCCCATGGATGTCCAAAATAAAAACATGGCACACACATGCACACATGTTCCACATTACACACATCACATGCTTCAGATCGGGCCAGTTTCCAAGGTGGTAAACGCAGTCACTGCAAAACCTCCTGTGCAGCCAGCTCCATCTGGATGTGGGACTGAGCCTCCTTTCTGTACCCACCTCTCTTTGAAAGCCTTTTCAGCCATGTCCCGGGCTGCTCTGCGGACCTCTTCTGGAACTGCGTCCTTCTCCGTCTGGGAAACCTGATAGACCTTGTGTCCTGCGTCCAGGCGGTACGGCCCCCCTTTGCCTCCCAGGCCTGCCGTGTCTCTGCCACCTACAAAGAAACATCACATTAGGGATGAACCAATGGAAGCAGTTTGTCAAATCAGACATTTTGCCCAGAGCTTCTATTACTACGATGACGCCACATTTGCACATTTTAAACAGCTGGAGTTTGTGTGTGTTGCAGTAAGAGAACACTGGTCACCTGTGCCTCCTGCCCACTGGTTTCCCCCAACATGAGGAGCATTGTTGGCGTCGATCTTGCCATGTTTTGGGGCTGTGACATCCAGGCCGCTGTCCCGCTGGATGGTGATCTGACAGGTGAGGCGTAGAAAATGACTTTACTGTTTGCACTGAAGCTCGAACTGTTAAAGTGCGTCTGTTAGCAGTGGAAACACTCAAAATTCACAATATTTGGCCACTTATGAAACATACTTCAAGAGTAAATGTGCAAAAATTATGTTCCTGGATGCAAATAAGAAACTACTAAGGAAACATCTTCTAAAGTCTGTTTTTTTAAACGGAAATATTTCTGTCATTCAGTGATCAAATTACCAAAATAATCCCATTTATTTTGTAACATTTGCAAGAACGTAGACTCATTTTATTCGACTGGAACTGGAAGAATCTCACCGAGAGGGCAGTTAGAGAGAGAAAGGGCATAACACTTGCATAACACTTGGATGCAGTGTCGCAGTGGGTTAGACAGGCGGTGTGTTAATATGCTGATTACCTGTCATGGAAAAAATAAACCTGCTTTCATATTAGCTCTAACAAGAGTGCGTGTATGTGCAGGAAGCTGCAGATGCTAGTGGAGTGGAGTTGCTGGATGAAGAAATGCCTCCTTGTTTTTAAATCAAAGTGCTTGAAGTCTGACTAAAACTGGAACTAACACAAAGAGGCCTACAGACAGTGTAACAGTGTTAAAACTCCCAGAGAGAAGCTTAAAACAAAACACATGGCTCACAGTTTTAACAGTAACTGCAAACAGCTCTTCAACTTGTTAGGCTTCAGAACCAGGCATCGAAATGTCCAAAGCAAGCAGCTACCAACCACACAGTGAATGCATTGGGAGAGCTGCTGTCTCTAAGCTCTGGGGTTTTCTTCAGGATGGACAGTACAGTCTGTGTCTTTCTCTGCAGGAGACGGATGGAGAAAGAAAGTGTGGAGACACAGAACCTCTAAAGCTTTGGGTGTTTCTGTTTATCTCGGGGGCATTGTCCCAGCCAAAATCAGCGAGCTGGCTCTCACACTGCGGGAGGGCAGACGGCCAGAGTCTAGCACGCTCGAAGGAGCAGGGCGAGAAAGGGGAGGTTCAGTGGGAAACTATGCCGTTCAGCTCAGCTGCACACTTCAGGAATCTAAATGGTGTCTGTGAGGAGCAGGTTTTGTTGTAAACTCCTGTGTGTGAGACACCTGTGTGTGAGTTATTATCCTCGCTGATTGGAGATTATCTCGAAGGAGCAGCAGTGCTGCTGTATCAGCAGAGCTGCCTATATTTAGTGCCCATCAGGAGGCTCAGTCGGACGTGAAGCAGGTCACATTATGAGGACGAGATGATACTGAGGGATCCAGTTCATCTGTTATTGCTCAGATTCAAACTAAGTTTATGAATTTAAATATGCACTTGCAGCAATTATCAACAGAGCATTTTCTCAGCATTTGTTCTGTTTTGCAACTCTGTCTTCACACATATGAACATTTTTAGCACTAATATTAAACATTCCCCCATAAAGCAAACACGAAATGTAGAAATGCCAAAAATGCGGCACATGCACATTTTCGTGTGTCTCCATCATTATATCACGTGTCAACCTGTGAGATAAACCTCAGGTGGCAGAGAGGCCTTGGTGCCATAACTGTGTGCTGAGGTAAAGGGTCATAGGTTTGAGCCTCCTGCGTCACCACAGACCAGCTCATGTGATCGCTCTCCGATTACTCACTAACACACACACACGTGTCTGATTCACGCACCACAGCAAACAACACAATGTTTGCTGCACACGCTTGTCACACACCTAATGCACAGGAATGTGGCTTCAAAGGTTTGGCTGCACACGCCAGACATATCATCCTAACTGAGTGGTTACAAGAGTGATAGCCATCACTCCGCCAGCACAAAGATCTGCCATCGCAGCGCTGCCTCCGTGAAAGCTTGGTGGTTAGTATCTCTGTATAATCAGTCCATCAGAAAGGGAGGGCGAGAAGAAGCCACCCAGGCTTGTTTCATTCCTCACACTGTATAAAAATCTCTCTTGCTGGCAACAACATAACTTGTGAATGCGTCTCGATGCTGGTAACGAACTCTGTTCTGACTCAGTCATATCCGGTGAGGGGGTGACTACCGGTCCACTTTAGGGTTTAGGAAAATGATGAGCGACGCTTTATAGCATGTGTCCGAGAGGTTTTATGAGAGCTGCAGCTCTGAGTTCAGGTTCCCATTCTGGTTGTGAATAAGGCCTGCGTCATGTGGGGCGACAGGGGCTGCAGGGGCAGGGTGTGTGTGTGTGTGTGGTCACATTACAGTGTCAGGGATCCTGAGAGGAGGACGATCACTTTCACCTACTACAGGAATCCGAGAAAACTCCCATTCATCCAGCTGTAATCACCCAGTGATTAGCTGTCATTCTTTGTATGTAGAATGTTGCTCCCAGACTGGTTGTTTCAGTTGATAATAGAAGTACGAAACCAAAGCTGCTGACTTTTAAAGTGAACCCGTTCAAGCTTTGTTTAGCACTTTCAGCCTAAGCTTCCACAGAGCTCAGGGACTGGATGTGTTATCAGGAGCTAATGTCTACCTCCAAGCGTTTGTGTACACGGGCTTGTAGCTTTGACTTATCATCAAACAAGCGGAATGCAACTTTAATAACTGGGTTAGTTTTAGATCCACATAAGCCATAAATAATTTCCTACTCTGAGTCACATTGTCTATTACTAGACTAAAGTCACCTTTAGTCATTTTTATCTGTTGCTTATTTGGCTTTAAAACACTTTTAATTGCCTCTAGAATACTGAATAATAATGATATGGTGTAAATATCTCATTTACTCCTAAAGTCTGCACTAATTCTAAATAATCTGATGAGACAAATCCTTAAAACAATGAGTCTGTGTTTTTCCACAGCTTTCGGTTGAAGCATGTGAAAACATGATGTACATCCAGGATGCTGCTCTCTGGGGCAAGACCATAAACTGAGAGCGAAGAAATGGCAGCACAGTGGAGAAAAACCTCATTTTTTGGGGACTGGGAGAGTCCATGTCTCTGCCCCACCCTCCTCTTTCAGTCAGTGTTCTCCCTTCTCACTTTCTCCTCTTCACCCAGTGTCTCTCTGCGAGGCCCATGCCTTCTCTCGTAGGATTGATAGCCTCATAAATTTCTGATTTTCCCTTAAAATGCCTGAAGACAAAGTGACTTAGGAGTGATGCCATCTCTCTGTGTGTGTGTGTGTGTGTGTGTGTGCATGAGCCCACTGCTGAATGTTTATTTTGAGCAAATGCTCTGCCCGTTTGAACTTGGTTGGAAGCTCTTGTGTGTGTGTGTGTGTGTGTGTGTTAGTGTGAATATAAATGTGAGTCTGTACAGGAAAGTGTCTACAGTATATAAAAATATGAGCAAATTCATCCCTGAGAACGGAAAAAGTGTTAATCTCTGTAAGTTTAGGAACCCAAGATGTGTGTGTACGAAGTGACGTGTGCTTGAATCATGACGTGCTAACGAATTTAACTTTGTCCGTTAAGATAAAGTGTTGTCGGCAAACGATTACTGTTAACTACTGCTGTGTGCAGATAGTGCGCCGTGCAGACGATCGGAGCTTAGATTAAGAATGCGTGAGTGAAGCTGATAAAGGAGCTTCGCTGGATTAGGGCGGGAGGGAGCGGGGTGGCAGGTGACCAGGAGAAACATGCTGTGCCTGATGCACAGTTAGGTGTCTGAATGACTGGATATAGAAACCACCTTTTTTATGGGCTGTAGCAATGTTAGACAGGAGGAGAAGAACTAGTGAGTACAAAGGACCAAACACGGAGGCTGGAGTGTAATGAGGCCACTGAGCTCACACGTCTTGGCTCTAAAGGCTGAACACACATGTAAGAACAGCACATGTAAATGAGTTCAGTGATGAGCACGAACATTTCTTCCTGCCTCCTTCTTTCATGTAACACTGTTCAAAAGCTTAGATTTGTTACACATGCGTGGATCAAATGTTAGACACAGTGTTTGGCAGCCCGCCATGCCAACGAGCCCCCCACCATGTCTAAACGACAGGCAAATGGATAGTTTCATATCTATCGATGTTATGTTCATGACCAATCCACTTCTCTTTCATGTCTCGTGAGCATGTGTGAAGGGATCCGAGAGCCGTTCTTGTGAATGTTCTGCCTAAATTTCACAACCTGTCCCACATTCACTTCACTCCCTTCTTTACTCGAAGAACGAGAACCTGCCGTTGCAAAGAGACAGACGTGGTTGACTTATTACAGGGCGGTTTGATTTGTCCGCTGTTGTCAACAAACGCACCATTTAATTGTCCCTTTCTCACCAGCTCGGTGAGAGCGAGAGCAGCAGTAGTGAGACATAGTGAGTGAATGAAGAGAGGGAGCAGAGTTAGCGACAACAACTACGAAAACCAGAGAAATCACATGGTCTTTTCTGATCGTTTCACAGCGGTTATGTTCTAGAACACAAACACACATGGTCACATCTCCATACATTGCTGCAGGAAGGACTTGGGATGAACACAACTGAAGCACACTTCTGGTTTCTGCTCCTCTGTGGCCTCACCTGCTCTGCAGGTGTGTGTGTGCTGTGACCACAATAGGAGTTTAGCTAATGTTTAATATGCAGAGCTGTGACATTTGGTCTGACATTAGGATTTCGGGCTGTTAAATATAAACAAATATAGATTACCCATGGTAAGTTCCAGTGTGTTGGCCCATTTAAAACAAAGTTCTAAATAGAAAAGTTTGGAGCTTATTTGTATTTTTTTTTATTTAGTTTTTCTTTTTTTAAAGCAACATTTCTGAAAACAGGATGCTTAAGCTTTGTCTTTGCAGGGTTGGCAGGTACATTCTGTGGAATATGCCACCAGCATAAACAGCCTGAGGGCTTTAACTAAGGCCCCCAGTGACACTTGCATGCAATAAATGCGAGTTATTAATATTCCCTTTTTTTTTCTTTGAGCCTTACAACTGAAGACTGAATCGTGTCAACTGGACTTTTTGGTGAGAAACATCTTCTCCAGTGTGAAGGAAGCGACTAGGGGACCCGGTTACACGGAATTCACCAAGTAAAGGTGCCGCATGAGAAATAAATATCACAATTTTTTTTTTTGCGTGTACGCACAAAACCTCTATTATCCTCGTGCCAAGGGACAAAATGTAGATATGTGCCAGATGCAACAGAGAAGACTGGAGTTTCTATGCCTGTCAAAAGATGATGTCAGCTCTGATCCACGCATGCAGGAACACGGTCTGCACGCGGACAAAGCCACATACATACAGTGTACATGCACCTTTGTCAGTCAATTTTGATGACTTGTTTTCATAGTGTGGTACAAAAGATGCTTTGTCTACGGTTACAGAGAATCTCGATAGTTAGGCTGGTAGACACTCGAGAGAGGTGTGTGTATTTGTGTAGGATCCCACACTGTATTTACATCAACCACAGATTCAACTTAGTCTCCTTTGAGATGTTCCTACATAACTCAATATACTGTAATGTAATGATGTAATGACAGCGAAATAAATCGGAATAACAGTAAATGCTTCGGCAACAAGATCCTCGTCAACTCAACTTACACAATGTGTTCTCATAGAAACATAGGTGCAACCACAAAGAGTCCCACATGGACTCATCAACCCCTCTCCTGCCCGGAGAGTAGAATATTTACCGTCACTCTCTGAACCCATACTGTGTACAGAGAGCCGTCAGACGGCCATGTTTAAATACAGCAGAGCTACTGCTGTTTGCAGTGAGCCAACACAGAGCACAGGGAGAGTCTGTCTAAGTCTGACCAACAGTGGACCCATCAAAGAAGAACCTGACTGCTGGGGAATCTGGAGCAGAAAGAGCTCCTGTGTGCGCGTAGCAGGTGTATGAGGGCTTTTGTGTGAAACTAATTTATTTGAAGGTAGTCCGCTCAAAGTTTTGGCTGCAGTCCCGGACTTCAGCACACGCTTGAGAAAATTTGCATCACTGCGTCCATGACTTTTCCGCAGAAGCAAATGTGGAAAATGTAGAAAGAAATGGCACCTCCCACCACTACAACACACTCAATGTGTGAATTTGTTCCAGAGACATTCCCATGAGGTTGGCAGAGAAATTCATGTGCCAGCTTTATGATCAGTCTCCTTGTTATCCTCATTTCTGTTAGGTCTTCACTGTCTCACTCCTCCTTAACAATGCTGCCTCAGTACGCTGGGGCAAATGTTCTGACCCATGCTAGGGGGCAAATGTATTGCATCATCAGAACAATAGCGGTCCATTCATAGACACCCACCCTGGGTGCAGAGGGGTCATAAGTATTGGGCCTGGAAACATTCCAGACAGGAAGAAAGCAGGAATGTTCCCAGTCAATTTTGACGTAGCGCTGCCCCTCAGTGGTGCTGAGAGAAAATACAGGCTGCAAATGTTTGTCCAGGTTCCCCAGTCCTCTTAATTTGTGATACCAGATCGATGCTTCCCCATAGAACTATTAATATTTTAGACCAAGGTGTGACATTACCTGTAAAGGTCTGCCATCCTCCATCCCGATCATATTCCTCCATTCCATCAGGGAACGCTGCAGGCTGTCCAGTCCTGTCTCCCAGAGACGGACGTACCCACCCATGTCCACTGTGACCACACCTCCAGAACCGAGAGCAGCTATTAGCACGTCAGACTCGGACACCTTAGACAACCAGTTGGTGTAAGGCGACACAGACATTGACCTGCCAATCGCAGATACGCAGTAAACCTTTTTTTTTTTCATAATCACACACAAATATTATACAGTATATCTGATATGGAGTAGTGAAGACTCTAGTAAAGATCAAACCAAACACACTATGTGGTTTGGTGACACATAAGAACTTAATTACACTACACACAGTTAAATAATGAATTCATTAGTATTTAGTGATTTAGTGCTGCCAAACAATGCTCCCTAGCTGCTGCTACATCCCCTAAAACTCCGTTCCGGTTATAAGGAGTTTTTCTTTACCTTGGCACAGGAATATATTTGACTTTCTTGGAGTTCAGATCAGTCACCTCCAGGTACGCCGCTGTCATCGGAGGTGTCACATCTGAGTGACAAACACGAAGATGAGGCTTTACAAAGCAAACACACTCTCTGCATCAACTTACTAAATACTGAACGGAGTTTATGCCATCTGACCTTTTGGGTAGACCTCCTTAAGGGGCACCTTATTGGGTGGCAGCGCTCGGACCACCTGATTGGCCGAAAGCAGACTCACACAGTTGTCTCGTTTGGGTGTGTTCGACCGAAGTCCACCTCTGAGGAACATGTGAGCCCCGCTCTCAGCACTCTTCATCACGGACAGGTCCACAGGCCTCTTAAAGCTGTACACCTCATTTGGAGACTGGACAAGACAGGAAACGCAGAGAAAAACATCACTACCGCGGGGTCTTGGGTCAAGTCCCCCAACCCTGGTGTTGTTGATTAATTATCATCTATCTTGCTACAGAGCTAAACATTAAAATACCTCATCATTGTTTCAGTGTTGCTCCCTAAAGCTCGACAAGTACACTTTGCTATTTGGTGGCTTTAAATCTACAGTATGCAACTTAAGCAAGTGCTCCCGCGACACTCTGCTCCGCCCGGACCTCCCTCTCCCTCCTCTGCTGTAACCTTCTACCATCTGCTGCACTTCACCAGGTGAGGCAGCACATTTTTAAATTCTGCTAAAATATTTGCTATGATTTCCATAGGTAGCTTTAAATTAGAGTGGAAGTTTGAAGTACTACTGAGCTTGAATTGCATTGTCCCATGATTCATTATGCAGAGACAACTCTTCTCTTGTTACTACAACAGTTGCCACACTGGAAATCGAAATCGGACTAACCTTACCCTATTGATGAGTCTTAATTTGAAAACAGATTTGACGTGTCGCAACATTTATTTCCCCACACAAGCTCACCATGAGGTCTGGGAAGCCAACGATGATGCGTGCAAATGAGCCCGTGTCGGCCAGTAAGCGGTTAGGTGAAACAATCTTCTGATCCAGAGCAGCGCTCAGGTTCTCGTTGGGCAGCTGCTCACACGACAGCATCTGAGGTACAGACACCTTAGCTGAGAGGACGAGAGTGGGGGAGGGGTGGGGGAGGGGGTCACAACAGGAGGGAATGCTGAGATTACTGAGGTAGGAGAAAGACACAGAAAGACTGTACAAGGCTTCACACGGCTTAAGAGTTATGTCAGTAACCTTTGACCTTTGTACACTGATGCAGTGCAAATTTTGGCTCATTGCTCATGACTTTAATTTTTGTTCTCTTTAAGCCTAAAATCGATTTAATGGGCAAATGACGCATTAGCTAAGATTCGATAGGTCTTATTAAAGCAGACATGTAGCAGCCAAGGGGCAGCGGTCTGTTTCCCCACGTGTCCATCGCCTTAGTTCTGTTAACTGGGTTGATACAATGTCTTTAATAACTGCAGCTGTATGATGTGCTTATTGTTACATATACCTGAGCTGGCTGAGTCCTCATTGATGCTGTGGAGCTGACACACTTCAGAGCTTTCAGCTGCCATGTGCATGGGCTTGGTCAGCAGGAACTTTCTATTTAGTGAAACACACACTGAGTCACATTATCATTCAACTGACAAACTTTGAAGGGCATTTTATCACTGACTTGTTGGTGCTGTTCTCTAGCAGGAGCCAGCGATCCTCTGCCACCAGGAAGACAGACTTCAGGTTAATGGGAAGGGAGATGGAGTGAACTCGGCCCTCTAGCACATCCAGCACTTCCAGCTGGTTCCTGCAAACACAAACACAAGCCTGCAGACAGAGCAACGGACACGGACCCATCTGATTGTGCTGTGGATAAACTAGTTTCGGTAAATTAGGAGAACAATCTTACCCGTCCTCCTTGTAGAAGAGAAGCCAGTTTTTATGAGCAAAGTCACTGCACATTTTATTTGCTCCCTGCAAACAATCAACACATGAAGTTCAAATACTGTTACGTTATTACTGTGCATTCACTGCACTAAACTTTTGAAAAACCTTGTGTAAAGGATAATACATTCCATTTCCTCCCCAAATACCAAAATCCTAACATGTCAATATTTACAGGATCTTATACAACCATGGGCACGTCTGCTCTGTGGTTCAGATGAATAGTGGACACATCTCTGACCTGCTCGTCCTTACTGCTCCACCAATTGGAGGCTCTGGTCGAGGGCTGTTCACTGTCCGACGACAACACGAGTCGCCGCACAGCTCCCGTCACCGAGTCCAAATGGAGCACTGTGTTGCTCTGGCACAGAGACAAAGTCAAAAACCGACGTAAAGGGGAATGAAAATTAGACTCAGAGATAAAATGTTATGCTCATACCTCATACTTTTCTTTTATATGTACATTGAAAGAGGGACCAGTTTGAAGTAAGGACTAGGTCAATATGGCATATTTACATCAGAATACCAACATAAACAAAACCACTGAATACTTTTACTGTTGTATGGATGGAGCTGGGCACAGGAAAAGGTGATGCTGCAATGACTGACAGATGCCTGGTCGGCACAGGTGAAGAATAATGATGAAGAGTGACCTCCAGAAAAAGCTCGAATATGCCAAATTAAAATTAATTACATGTTGGTTCTGAATTCTCCCATGATTGTTTTTTGTTGATAAGATCAATATCATCTCAATTTTACATCACTGCTAGCTATTTAATAAAATTGCATATGTCAAGTCATGTACATCTGGTGTAATTTCTGTATTTTTCTCTCATATCTTCAAATTTAATTTAAAGCAGCACTGATCACTTTATTGTATTTTTTAAAGGTTACGGTTTAATTGTTTGTAGGAGTGAGTTGCACTGGCAGGCCTAATGAAGATAGGTTAAATTCTATACCTTAATAACTAAACCATAGCCACGTTTTGGTGCATATCACCACTTATGTGCACACAGTACATTTGGTCACCTTAAAAAAGAACTCGAGCTCAGGCAACGGGTAAAAAGTGATTATTTTCCAGTTATTTGGTTCTATTGCAGACAGTAGAGGGGGCTCTTCCCCAGGTGGAAGTTGACCACTGATGTGAAGCCTTTGCTACAAGTTAAGGTTTTTTTTTAATTTAGACCCACTAACTGTGCATATGTGTGCAGAATGATATTTCAGTAAAGTAATGGAAAGTAACTAGATATCAAACAACTCATCAACAGAACGACAGGACGATCCTTAAAACATGGCACAAGTAAAACAAAAATTCAACACAGTGACCTCAACTTCACGTTCTCTCTAAGGTTGTTAAAATCAGCTCAATTATAACCAGCTGCAACCATTATATTTCAATAATATATTCATTAAAATAACATAAGCCACGATGCAAAGAGAGGATTCTGCTTTTGTCACTTTAAGTATTTCTTCAACTATGACTTTTTTAAGTAGCATGCAGCAGTGGCACTGCTACATTCATTTAAAGCTGCAGCATCTACAAATATGCTCCAACTCTTATCTTAATGAGAGAGGTGCTGTTAAGCGCTACTGCGACAATTTGTGAGCGAGGTTCCCATTTCAGCTTGATTAACATGTTTTGGAGCATTCGTGTTTATTGTAATGTCATAATGATGGCAACCTAAAGTGCTGGGCGCAGCGTGGCAGAGTGTAGCAGAGCGTGTTGGCACTAACCTAAGTTGCATATTGTAGCTTTAAGTAAATGATCTGAGAACTTCCTCCACCACTGGAGCAGTAGGACATCTCAGTGTGTGTTTAGTGTGTGGGGTGAACTGTGCAAAAGGCCATTGTTGGTGACGCACTAGGCTTCATCTTCAAATCAGTTTTATGAGAAGGAACCACAGGGGAGCTGGCCTGGGTCCCAACTGCCCCACATCACATTAATAGCTTCCTTATGGACACGCACGCTGCTGTACTGAGCACTGGTTCAGCTTTCTCACTTCCTGATTCTAAACATGCGCTGCCTTTTGTGTGTCGTAGTACACGTGTGTAAGCTGCATGTGTTTCACTCCGCAAGTGTGTATCAGTTTCCTGCATGTGTAACTGTATCTGTGCATTTGTTTTTTCATGCCCTTGAATGCAACACGTTCATGCTTGTTACTGAGTGCGTAACATTCAGTGGTTTGGGGGACGAACGTACATTTGTGCACGTGTATTCAGATGTGTTTCGGTGGCTTCCCTGATTTCCCTGGAAGGCCAGCGACCTGTGAATGAACTCCATGTTGTCTGGACCTCTTCATTCTTAGACAGACGAAATATGATCCATCACAGTGGTATTTTTAGAAGTCCTCTTCTTGCCTAATATGCACCAGCTGTACAAGTGCTCTGCTTGGACAAATACCTAGCATGCAATTGTTCCTGCTTTAAACTCTGCAGTCAGAGGACATGGTCTGCAGAGATTCAACAGCACAACAACCACTAACCACCAGCCATTTTAAGACACTACCAGACTGGTCCACAGCTATTTTAAAGCTGTGAGGAATCTGTGGTTATCCTCTGAAAAAGCTACATGCTGTACCAGTCAGTAAAAAGACCAATGTGTGTTTTCTTACATAAAAACATTTGCAATGCTCAACCTCACTACAGGTTTTTTATGGTGTTTCACATAACACGCAGTCAAAACTGACATTTACAGTATGTATGTGCTTGAAGTGGATGACTAATTCTACCTGCAGTTGTCTCTACTCCCTTAAGGGGCAACTTCACCGATTCTCAACTCAAATGTACCTTATTGCTATTAAACTTCCCTCTGACTTCCCTATAATAAAATATTTCTCTGCTTCTAGTTAAAAGGTTCCTCCAAATGACATCACCCGGATGACCCGGATCCTTAGGAGCTCTGGAAAAGCAGGTTGACCACAATTACAAACTCCATAGTGTGAACAACAAAATGACATAATCTGGACCGAAGGTTCCTCCAAGAGATATTTTCATATAGGGAAATCAAAAGGAATTTTAATGGCAAAACGAGGTGACACACAGCTACAGAGGGTTTACGGCTGTAATGTACTGTAAAAACCATCAAAGACTCCGATCAAAGGGAAGAAGAACAACAAGACGCCTATGTAAACATTGCAGGCTTGAAAACCAAAAGCTTTGGAATGATTATAACATTTAGTGGCTGCGGTTTGCTATGGTGTTAGTAAATGACTGCAATGCCGAAGCCTTCTGATGCTGCTTTCACATCCAACTGAAAGGATAACTTTGTTTGGTACGAACCCGCTGCAATTCCTCTAAAATGACTAAGGTGACTCTTCAGATAGTGGTAATTTTGCTAACTCTGTCTCCATTGTGGATACTTGGGGAAGAGAAATAATGTTAAACGAAACATATTTGGCAACTGGTTAGCAACTGTTCAGAATCAATACGGTTTCAGTCAAATCAGTTTCCACGTTGGAAAGTGAACTGATAGGACTTGTGCAATATCTTATTATCCCGTGGACTCTGTGGAAGGTAAAGGCTCATTTGACTTTGATGGAAATCTCTATTTGTTTGAAACACAAGATGAGGAGCGGGATCAGATGGAAGAGGCAAGAAAACGAGTGGAGGCAGAGGGAGTGTTTCTGTAGACGCTGTTCTCCAGTGCCGACTGAGGATGGAAACTTTTTTGCTGGACTTGGAAAATCTAGGTGTAACCAGGTGTTAGCTTACAGTAAACTAGCATCTGGTTTTTTCCCACTGGTTCAGAGCCTCTCAGAAGAATATGACAGCGGGATCAGTTCAGCCAGCAGTGGTAGTTAGCAGCAAATGCTACCTCTTGTCTTCAGTTTATTTTCTTTCTAAGTCTGAGATCAGCATGATATATAATCTGACTGAAATGAAGAACTGTCAGAGTCTAACTAGTTGCCTTGATGTTTGCTGTTTAATGCAAATTCTAATTTCCACAATTCTTTATAATGCACAGTGAGCAATGACAGAACTAACTACAGAGGCACCAAACCCACTCTGAAGGGAAACACAGCAGGGGAACAAAAAGGAACTAAATAAAAGAAATAACCCTTTAGGTTGATCATTAAATGAGTGGAGAGGCCAGTTTTCTTACTCTTAAAGAATATATATTTACGTCTTGACAGGCGAAAAATATGGGATGAAAATCACATCTTTACTATGACCAACAACAGCAGCCTTAATAACCAAATGCAGAAATTGGATTTAACCTAAACAGTTTGAGTCATTATCGTGTGCTGACCTGCTCCTCGTGCAGCACCACCTGTCCATCCAGAGGACTTCCCAGAGCAGCAACGGTGACAAAGGGCTGCCAGACGCCACTGATGGTCCTGGGGAAGACGTCATAGAGCTCCATGCAGTGGATCGTATCTCCCCTCTCCTTCATGGAGTACAGAGACACGGGGTTACACGTGGCCACATACAGCACATCTGCAACAGAAAAGGGGAAAAGGGTTTAATACACACATATATTTTCTACGTGTAGAATATGTACAGTACTCGTCACTTGTTCACTGCTTGCACTAAGAATTTCACAATACAATGTTGTATCCAGTGATTTATAGAAATTACACTCTGGCCGACTCGGCAGCTGTCAGGTGTGGTGCAAAGTTATAATTAGTAACTGTCCAAAATCATTATCTACTCCAGACTAGAAAATAAACTATTGTGTCCATCATATGGATTGAATGAGTGAATGAGGAAGAGGGGGGTGACTTTGGAGTCAACCAGTAACATTCTTAGTAGTAATGTGTTCCAAATACAATATCCCCGAAATACCCTGCGGATGTTTACTCGATTCATTGCTGTGTGTTCTACTTGTTGGCGATACTTTTACTGGCAATGCACAACTTGTTCGTGTGCTAATGTTTTTGTTAGTGTACTATTTCACTTCCAGAGCAGACAATCACACACACGTCTTATTCAAACGTTTTTCAGAGTGTGTTTAGCTCTCAGAATGCTGCCTTAATGGGAGGAAAATATTCCTTGTTTGTTCAATCCTTCCCTTGTTAAAGCCTCCATCTACTGGTCTGCTTCTCCCCCCTTGTTTTAAGGACTGGCTATATCTATAATCTGTTTGGGATTTCAAAATCTGGGGGTCTTTCATCAGTCACATCAGAAACTTAAGAAACAAAAGAGATTGTGCTGCCTATTAAACAAGTTTTTTTTGAATGGATGTACTCATTTATCTTTTTTGCCTCCTGGACTCTCCAGTCTCTCAAAATTGTAAATTTCGATTTTCCATTTGTGTTCGTTCACTTGTTTGAAAGACGTACAAAATGACCTGAGGACGTGTTATTGGGCTGTTTGTGTACCGTCTTTGGTGGTGACATCGCAGATGATGTTGACTTCGTTCATGGGGATCTGCCAGTGGGCTTTCTCCTCGCTGAAACTCAAAGCCCTGCTCTCCTGTCGGATGCAGGGGTAACCCTGAACACGCAGAAACACGGGGCCCTGGAAGCACGAGAGACACTTATTGCACTCATTCACACAACGTATGAAAGCACGACTTGTGAGTAAGTGTGCTACGGTAGCTGGATTCGGTTCTCAAAGCTGCATGACGATGCTGATCCATCCTTCCTCTCTACACAACAGCAACTGTGGCCACTTTAAACTCAGTCCTAATGGACCTCGAATTTCTCAAACCACATTTCCCTTACAGGAAAATCAACTTCTCAGTGGTGCAGTCATATGATCAATATAAATCGATCTGTTATAGTTGAGCAAAAGTACAGCAAACGCAGAGTCTGGCAAAGCATCTGGATTTAAAAGGAGCATGACCCCACTTTTAGCAGAGAGGGATTCTGGATGGACTATTGCTATTTGAGCGCTGATGCTTAGTTTGTTTACCTTGACGTCGATGGGACGTGTCTCAGTGGGACACAGCAGCTTGCGGCGAGCGTTGCCACCTTGGTTTATCGTCCAGTACCCTGTCATCGTGAGCTCTGGGAGGGGCAACCTAAGGATTAAATGGGACATTTAAGAAGGGCTTTCGTGTACTGTGGACACTTGACACATCTTTTCACATTTTGAAAAGGATGGATTAGACACATTAGTCACCATTTGCATTTTAATTAAAACAAACGCATCGTACAGGGTCACCATGGCGACCGCAAAACTATTTCAGGTGGAAGTTTTATTTTGTTCATTTCGTAAACTAAGGCTTTAATTTGATCCCGCGCCGCACAGACAGCGTAATATGTGTGTGTGTGTGTGTGTGTGTGTGTGTGAGTCTCTGTTTGGCCAGTTGGGTCTGGCGAGATTCTTAAAGGTCTTCCCATGGATAATAGCTGGATTGTGGCCACAGTATTTTTGGCTGCAGGTGGGGGCGGGGGGGTGGACGGGGTTTGGAGGATTTAAAGTAACCACAAAAACTAAAATGCCAAAGCAATGGAAGAGTTAGTGGATGAACAGTTCCCCTAACCATAAGTATTTCTATGAGTGGAAAAGCAATGAAACACATAACTATTTCTTCATGTGTGAATTAAGAGACAAAATAGTTGCTTTTATGTACACAAGATGTTGCGGGTAAAGCAACTAGTCCAATATAAACTCTTCAAGATGGGCAATAAATTACCAAAAGAGTTTGGCCGAAGCACGTACAGACATAATGGAACAGATTATCCAAATTACATAACACTTAAAGGAAAGTACTTGTTTCTGCCTTGCTCCTTTCTCAAGGTTTTACTTCAGAGGTTTAGGAAACTGAATTTATGAATGCGACCAGTCCAAATAAAACCACAGGAGACAGTAGAAACAAATACCTTCCTTTATTTAAAATACAAGGCTGCACATAAAGAGACAATGTAATAGATATTGGAATCGTATCTCTTCTTGGAATGAATGCTGAGGTACTGTGGGTGATCTACACACAGTGGTGAGCAATAAAGAGACGACTTCATGGAAGCTTCCGAGTTTGACCCACTCAGAAACACGTCACAATGCTAAAGACAACATCAGCTGATTTCAAGCCTTTCAGGATTTTATTGTGAAAAACGATCACTAAATGATGTCTAACAGGTAACAGGAGGTGTAACACACTTTTTACAGAGCAGCTCCTGAATCGTTCTTTGAAAAGCAAACAGAAAGGTGAAGAGCCATAACCACGTACAGAAGCCACCTCAGAACCATGGTGGCATCATTGGGAACCCAACATACAGTCTAAAACTGGTCACTGAGCCCGAGGCTGAGCCTGAGAACGGCTAGCGCTGGGAAAAAACAGACGTGCTCAGCTACAGCAGACACATCGAATAACGTCTGATTCTACATTGCTACTTTGCTTCTCAAGCTCTTTTTTGACAAGAGATGAACTCTTTGTAATCTGAGAGGATGTCACGCGAGTGCAGTGCTGTGGCTCAGTGATATGGTTTTAATAGTTTTTAGATGAGCTCTAAAATACTAAGAATTTAGAAAACCACTGGCCTTCTGCTTTAATATCTAAAATGTGTACAACGATTTCCACTAATTGTATCATAAATAGTGTGAAGCATAAATAATTTGCATGTTTCATTGGATTTTTAAGCAGTATAAATGTTTGCAACATGACACACTGTCTATGCATTACTCTACATTTACATTACATTTTACATTTAGTCATTTAGCAGACGCTTTTATCCAAAGCGACTTACAAGTGAGGTACAAGGCAGCAAAAAGATACTAGTCAGATACTAGTCAGGTACTGTGGTATGTGGATGTGCGTTGGTGTAATGTTAGCTCCCTGTGCTCCTTACTCCTTAGCCAGTGTGACAGAGCTGGGCTTGGCTCCGATGGGAATTCCATGCTTGTGTAGCGCTTCGATCAGGACCTCTCGCGTGTCCTTGTTGTACGAGTCAAAGTCAAAGACGTTCCGCACCACGTTGGCCAAACCCTCACCCGGGAATTTCTGAAGAAGAGTGGACGAAAGAGGGGAGGAGAGTGGTGGAAAAGAAGAAAGAGATGGAGGGAGGTACGGAAATAAGAGATGGAGATGAGGAAGGTTTTACTTACTTACAGTAACTGTGGTGATACACAATGTAAAGAACATCCTAAATGTCACAGTCTTTCATTCTGTGTAGACAAAACTCAAATAACACATTTCCATTCACTGATATGAACAACAGTGACACAGACTTGCACATCCTGAGATACAACGTAGTGGACACACGGGTGATGGGCTACATGTCAGAGCATCCAAAACTGTGTCCTGAAACATGAGAGAACTGCTATGTTTTTGGGGACAGGCTGATATTGTCCCTAAATTTGCCATTTTAGCCTTCACTGAATATCAAACAAAACAAAAGGAAATATGAAAGGAAGGAAATATGAAGATTCTAACTTTAGGCTCTGGTGAACATTAACAGGCATTGTGATTACATATGCAATTCAAGTACTTACTCCAATGATGGCTGGAAAATGTTTATGGTTACATGATAGATACTGGAAATGTACAATTTTCTAAGAAAAATTACGTCTTAATTCTCATGGGTTACTATATACAAGTTGTAAAAATCCTAATAATTATAATAAGAATAGTGATAAAAAGAATAACAATAATGATCACTGAAAATAAAAAAGTGAGAAATCCAACTTGGCACTGTTAACAATAATCTCCACTAGAGGCAGAGGTTGAAAATGCAATGTGAATGAACATAACAGTGACCCGATTCCTCACTTCGATCCTTCCACAGTCCACAGTCTTAATTGGAACAATGTCTTGGCAGATGCTGTAATTGAACAGTTGTATACATTAAAAAAGACACAGTGCCTATAAGGATCATTATTAGGATGATTACTGTTTTTTCTCACCCACATATTAAAGTGTCTTTACATTACGACTGGTTACAACTTAAACACAGATTGAGCGTTGGGCTGCATTGATCTGTGTTCACAGTTACCATGTCAAACCATGACATGGTAATTAGAGTATAGCCTGGCAAGTGCCTTGGACGAAGCTATTTAAAATGTGACCAAATGATCCTGTATCTGCAGACGTCAGGACTTGGGGTGATGGACGACACCACTGGGCGCTCGAGGGGGGGAATCAAGCACAAAGGCTTGTTTTTCTGCGCTGAGTTATTGATCTACAGCAGCTCAGGCTAATCAAAAGCACACGCCGCCCTTCTCCAACAGCTGTTCCTCTGCTCTCCTCTCCTGCTTTTCTCCTGTAGTGTACATTTCTAAAGACCACAAGCAGACAGGAGAACGTGACAACCCTGGCCATTTAATGCAATAAAGCATCGTAACGAAGTGATAACCACTGGTACAGCTGACAAGATTTAGGTATAATAAAATAACGTGTGGGAAGCTGTTGTGTTTCTTTATTTTTTTAGAATAGCATCATTTTTAATAAACTGTGTTACTTTGATGATGTGAATCCAAAGGACAAGAATTGTGGCCATATTGCTCGAAGCTACATATCTGTGGGCTCTAAAGATATAATGAGGGCCGTGTAAATTTGATACTCATCTGGTGTAGAGTAAAATTGTTGATACGTGTGATACATGTCCGTTAATATGCAGTAATTGTCCCCACTTTGATTTTTTACTATTTAGACTAGCAGAAAAGAGGTGCCAGCATACATCAGAAGAAACACTGCAGATTAAACGGCCCTTCTTGTGTATCTGACTGTGACTGTGTGGGGTTGTGTCAGTCTTTAATGAGGCCGACAACCTAACCTCCCCTTTCTGTTTGCTCCTGTCAAAAACAAAAAACATAAAAGACGTGTTTTACTTGGTGAAATATATGGCGTCTTGCTTCTAACATGGGACAGCAGCGGAGGTTTGGCTGTTTGAAGTTATCGGATTAGCGAGATGTGATGCCGATTGTTGGGTTTATATGGTCCTTCAGGCAGCATGATGGTTATCGTACTAGCTAGCATGTAGGTTGCTGCAGTAGACTAGTTAGGCAGACATGGATGCTTGGTTACGTGCTAATATGAGGTCGCTGATGGCAAATACTCTGATGACGATATCGAACAAGCCAGTTGGACGACAGACTGTAGTTTCATTTATGGGTCCTGCTGCCAGGAATTTGCTCTTCTCTTGGGTGGGGAGACGATTTAAGAACATTTGAAAGTTTAAGTGGATTTAAGATGGGTGAGTTTCTCATTTCACTGATAACTACTAGTAAGACTAGTGAATCTGTGATATGTAGTAAATATGACTCCACAAGTGAGCAGATTGTGGTCATTACGTATGACGTTATGTAAGATGAGAGATAGGGTCCGTTACGACTAGAGAGTGCCGTTACCTATCGTGGGGTCACCAGAGTTATGATGGCACCACTGGTGCCCACTGCTGCAATACCACAGATACAAGTGGATGTTCTAGTGTGTCCTCTCACCTGAAGGTGTTTGACAATGTTGACCACCTCTCGCGTAGAATAGGGGTAGGTGATTGTGCCCTGGTCGGCCATGGACCTCAGCTCTCCAAAAGCAGCCACCAGTTTGTGCAGAGTGGCATCGGGAACATCGGGGCCATACTTTTTTAACATAGCCAGCTCTGCTTGGGGCTTTGGATTGTCCACAGCATGGCAGCTAAAAATATCACCTGTTCACGGGACAGAACCGGGTCACTTTTTCTTCATTTCTGGGTGCCTTACAAATACAACTCTACCAAATCACACTGGTCCAATGCTGCTTGTGTGCTCTTAAACAAGGAAGGACATGCACAACATGTGAAACCCAGGCCAGCCACACTCAGCAGAAAGTGTTAAAAAGTCTATAACAGCTACTAATTTAAAAGGCCATAAAGTCATAAAGTACATAACTTCATCCCAAAGCCACCATCTGCTTCCCAGCATCCTAACGTGATTGGCAAACAATAAAAGATTACTATTCTTCTGTAGGAGAATGTGGTGTGCATGCGTGTGTGTGTGTGTGTGTACCTAGAGCTCCAAAAAAGTCATTGCCCAGAAAAGGAAAGCCAGGTCGGTTTGCCAGGACAAGCATCCTGAAGTCTGGGTGCATGACTATGGTGTTGGGCCTGCCCTTGGCTTCACGGGGATCTGTGGAAGAGAGGCGGTCAAAGTGTGAGCATGACATGACAAGCACACACACACACACACACACACAAAAAAAACCCAAAACAAAACACCATAATAATCATTTGTATGTGAACTGCTTCTTCTGCTCTCGAGTCTTACATGCACTCTTGCTATCCTGGTAGCAACAGGAGCTGTCTTCAGATTTATTTGAAACCTCAAGGTTGTGTTTACATTCCGGAGAGGAAAGAGCCTCTCAGGAACAAAGAAGCTGTGAGCAGCTACTACATGGAAAAACACATTCCACTGGTGCCTGTCCATGAAGGCTTTTATCATTTAACATGTTTGTCTTCTAGGACATCCGAACCTCTGCTCGTCTATTTAATGCTGCTACTTCTATCTGCATATCGTTTGTGGGACGCGAACATGCGCACGTGTACCTGAGATGATTCTGCGTCCGTCGGCCAGAATCATCTCTCCGCTCTCCACCAGGGTCTTCAGTATGCACGTGACATTAGTGGGAGCTTTGTCGGCCTCATCAATCACTAATATGTGACCAAGTTTCACTGCTTTCACCTGCAAACACATGGACGGACACACACACACATTAGTGCACCACAAGTTGAGTGCAAAGACCACACTGGCGGCTGATTACTTACAGGATTGTTGTCATGTGTAATCGAGTGCACGTCAATGGAAAAAAATGTAGAAAAAGTATCGAAAGAAGAACTGTATGCGTGTGTGTGTGCGTGCTACTGACTGACCAGAGGTGAGTCCTCGTACGTTATGATGCCCTCTCTAACTGAGGGCTGCAAGGTCAAGGTCTGGACAGTCGTATCCCTGTGGGGGAACAGAAAACAGGGTTACATACAGACCTGCACCTCACAGCGATTGCACCCTGTGGACGTGCTTAAAAATCATGCACATCTGTGAACCATCTATCGTTCAGTCAATCAAACTGTATGAAGAAAGTTTAAGTGTAACCAAAAATATATATTTTTTACATGACATGTAAAAAAATCCGCCGCTTCCTGCAGCAAGAAGACGCTGTTCACTGTAATCTTCAGTAAATCTCTCCCTAGTGACGCAGATTCCCAAGTGATGCCCAAAATTATCACTCCCTCTATTTCCGAGCCTCTTTTTCTTCAGCCCAGCTACCAGCCCTTGCTCCTCAACAGTGTGACCCAGGAGATGTCCTAGTTTCCTATCTGGCAGGCTGCGTCTCTCTGGCTTTTCTGAACCACATCTCTGTAGGCTTTTAGTCACAGGCTCCCAAAAGCCACATGCACAGATCTTCCTGCCTCTGCCCTGGTCTAATATTAGCTGCTGCTACACCAGCTAACGAGGCCACGTTAATGCTCAGCTCCACTTTGACTTTCACAAGACTTTGACAAACTGCACATGTGCAGGCCGAGAGGAGAAATCAGCTGCAACTACATGTGCAGCAGATGCGCTGGTGATACATGAACTCTTTTAGTACACACTTCATTTGGTAATAACTTTGATCAGTATTTGTCTCAGATTCACAGACATACAAACCACAGGCTTCTTATCAGCACCGAGATCAATGCAAAGCTACACTCAACACCACAACCGATGCAGTGATCATTAGGCCGGAGCTACCTAGTGTCCTAGTTTCATGGGTGAGTTTTGATAAAAGTTTCCAATATGAAATTTAGATTCAATTCATTTTGGATGAGCTCAGGCTCAGAGCATCGTTACTGTGTTTTTGGGTCTTGTTTATGTAGGTTTGTTCCTCTGCATTGTTTTCACTTGCATTTGTGGATGCAGAGACAAACTCTGTCCACTGACAGTGGTTTTTAGAGGTGTTCTTGAGCCCATGCCGTTCTCTCCACTACAGAATCATGTGTGTTTGTAATGCAGTCGTCCCTTGGGGCCTGAAGATAATGGCCAATCGATACAGTCTTTTGGTCTTGTCCCTTTTGTACAAAGATTTCTCTGGAGAATCTTGCTTCATCCCTACTCGGCTTCACTAAGATGCTCTTTTTATTTTCAGTTATGATAATGACTTTTTGCCAATTAATCTCGTTTGTTGTCAGATGTTCCACCTGATTTTTTACCCTCATCCCAGTGCTTTTAAAATATGTTGCTGGTAAGAAACAGAATTTTACACGAAAACAGAAAAAGATATTCAGAGAAACTTACAAAAATCAGTTTAGAAGAGGTTTTTCAAAAGCTTTAGTGTTTAGTTGAACTAGATGTATTGTACAAACTACTCTCCAGTGCCTGGAGAAACTCTAGGCTTTCTAGGATCTACGTGCAGTGGAAAAGCTTAGAAATAGTTGTTGAAACACCTTAAAGTTCTATACAAAGTAATGTGCCACTTATAGAGGGAAGGTGTTGGGCGGCCACGGCGACTCTCTCCTCACCTGTGGAGCTGTAGGTATTCTCTTGGCCTGTTCAGAAGGTGCAGGAAGCGGTCCACTATTTTATTTTTACCGACGCCCTGGGGAGGGACACAAAGGAAAACGTTCCTCAACAAGAATAGTTTGATAAAATGAATCTGTAGATTAGTGACACATAAAGGTGTCAATTCTAGAACCAATCCAAGTACATAAATATAGTTATATTGTACATCTTTCCTTATGCCCACAGTGAAGGCTGCAGCTCTTTTGTGCTCAAACTCTGCTGACATGTGACCTACTTCACTTCACAATAAGACATTGTTCACAACTGGAACTTCTGTGGGTAAAAACTCAGCATTTGGTCGCAACAACGCCAACACACAACTTTAAGTGAAGCAGCCAGGTAATTATATAGTGATGTCACTCACCTGGTTGCCCACCAAAAGCAGGTGTTCTCCTAGTAGGAAGTCTTTCAACATGTCCTCCATCACCATCATGTGCTGCAGTGACATTTAAATATTCATGACAAAGCTCACTGGTTATAATTTGACTTCTTTTAACTTTGATTGAACCCCTTTCACATACACACATTCCAAAAACAATAATGTGGCTCCAGCTCGATGAGAAAATTTTGTTTCAAATCACCTGTGTGTGATTGTGTGTGTGTGTGTGTGTGTGTGTGTGTGTGTGTGTGTGTGGGGGGGGGTCTTTCCTCAGCTTGAGAGTTAAGGGTAGTCACAACTGTGCCTTTACAGTGAAGACAGACAGATAAAAAGTAGGGCAGCCTCCTTGCTCTCATCTTGTCTCACCAATGTCCCATTCAGGCAGAGGAGAAAAGGGCAGAATGAGGACAGGGGGAAAGAGAAAAATCTGGGTCACACAGCATCATCACTGTTGCCAAGGGGATGTCAGAGTGTCCTTATGTAGCTGGTTCCTCCCTCAGCACACCGGTTTGGTCAATAAGGCAGGTTTCAGATATGAGACCAACCTCAAACTGAACAGAAATTCACACGGAATTGTTTCACCGGCTAAAACCCAAAGTTTACTAAATAACAAATACTTACTGTATATACAGAAGTGTTGAATTTGTCTATGCTAAACGCGAGGACAAGTCTCTATTTTCTGCTTTCATTTGCCTTAAAAGCCTGCGGCTAAAGTAAATAACTTAATGTAGTTTGGCAGAGCATTAACTGACAATGATATGAACCAATTTTGTTGGTTTGCAAAGAAATTTAACAACAATCACTACTTAACTCTAATCTTTTATCACATACATCTTTAGACTTGCTGCCACTAAAAACACACAGACAACAAACATGCCATTGATTAAAATAGTAAAACACTGCATTTGGAAGTGATGGTTGCTGTTTGAAGTGAGGAGAGTCTGTCTGAACATGCTGCTGTGGAGAACTAAATATAGATTTTCACTTTCCTTCTGTGTTTTTCTAGCCGCACACTGCATACACTGGTCAGATACAGCTTTAACACTAGCTTGTTGTTTTAATCAGCATGGGAAACATTTGATGCTGGCCATGATCAGCAGATGTTGTTGTGTATGGAGATGTGCAGCTGCAGACTGGTTAGTGAGCCCATGTGGATCCCTGTTTACTACAACATTAACACCACCGGGTAGATTTAATGTTATGGCTGACTGGTGTAAGCTTGTGGTAAATGGAGTAAAGAATTTGCTGGAGTTTTGCCTGTTTCACACTTAAACAGTGCTCATTGCAATTAGTGCACAAAGTAGATATTAGTATTTTTATGACCCTTTCACCAACTCGACAACACATCACTTTCTAATCCAATAACATCCAATAATATACCATCTCCACGAATCTGGCTCGTGTCTTTCTGGACCTCTTTTACAATCACATTTGTGTGTTTGTGTGTCTACCTGGGGATTATCATAGAAGAGCACATCTGGAACCTTCATTTTCTCATTAGGGTGGTAGATGGGAGCAGACACGCTGCCAATGGTGAGCACACCGTCTGTTACGGTACCTGAAGAAACACAGAGCAGACAGTAATTTAGCCTTCTACTGACCAAATTCATTGGACCTTCGTCAACACCAGCTACTGTAGTTTCTATGTTCAGGCTTTAGCTGTTCAGCCTCTGCCCATGAGTTAACTCTAGTTTGTCATATACACTCATTACTAAGTTGAAACGGAGATAATTCTACTGTGTGGTTATTACTCATAGTGCCTGGTGGAGTCCTACTGCTTAAATTTGAGATTTTATTTTTATTTTCTTTCTTTCTGTACATTTTAGACATTTACATTTAGTCATTTAACAGATGCTTTTATCCAAACCGACTTACAAGTGAGGTACAAGGCAGCAAAAATCTAAGTCAAGACAAAACACTAAGCTGTATTTCCATGTACTCAGAAGTGGGAAATTAATAATGGGATCACAAATTATTTATATGTGAAAGGTCTTTACACATCAGAAACAATGTGAACAAACTAAACGAAAAAGCAAGTTTTTGGAGGCAAATTAAACGCATTTACATAAAATGTGACATGGACAAGTGAGCAGATTCCAAAAAAGTCACATAAAGCGATATTGCTGATACTGCTTAAGAGAAGAAAATGGGTGCATCAAATAGGGGAGAACGTAGAGAATTCCTCCCCAAACCTGATGTAAATCAAACATCCAAGCCTTTCAACTTGTGTCAGGAACTAAACCAAGCCTGTGTTTATCACCAGCACAAACACGAACACCATCAGTTCAGAAAGGAGAATCTGTCAGATGTTACACCAAAATGGAAAAAACACGGAGCCAGAAAGATTTGTAACCATCTTTTAGTAAAGTGGTAAAAAGTGGTAAAACTTTTTTACAACTAACACTAATCCTCAAGTGACAGAAGCACGCTCACCTGTTTGCATGACAAACCGAGTCACTGAGAGACATGGGTTTTGGCTTTGAGTTTTTTAGAAATATAAATACAAATCAGAGCTATTTTTGCAGTTTCCACTTACTCCTGCAATTACTGCAATTTCATCCCAGAAATGCTTAAAACATCATAACCTGGAATAGCAACTTTCCTTTTCAGAAAAGCTTCTATAAATATATACATTGAAGGCAGCAACAACTGTGGTCTGTGAAACCCTGGTGGAAGTGACTAAAATAACCAGATTGTTTTAAAGATACATGAATGTGTTTGGATGCTAACTGACTAACACACCATCCTGAAAGCAAACGTAGGAAATGTTCAGACTGTCACAGCTGGACTCATTCAGTGGTTAAGGACAAACTCGGATATTTAGCTTGGTGCTTGGAGCTTACAGGTAGAATCACGTATGTGTTCAGCAGGTTCCGGTGGGTCCTGTATATGACAGTTGGTGAGGTTTTTCTGAAGAGAGGCACGAGCCAGGCTGGGCAGGAACCTACAACACACAGGCACACATTGAATCCCCAGTGCACATGATTGTAGGAATCTGTGTGTGTGTTTGGGTTTGGGTTTACCTGGACAGACAAGCTTTATTGACAGCGTGAGCGATGCTCTCATTGGGGTACTGTGAGAGCCGGCGGAAGATCCTCAACAGCTGTCTGGTGGAGAGGGAAGAGGCCAGAGACTGGGCCTGCGAGCACACACACCAAACACAAACAAATGATTTCTGTCACGCTCAGATTAAAGACCTGCTCAGAGTGTGTGTGTGCACGCAAAAACTTACAGTGGGGTCGTTCGTTTTGCGCAGGTTGTGTGTGAGGTGCAGCAGCTGCTCTGCTGCTTCCTTTGGGACATTAGGAGTCTGAAAAGTGAGAGAAAGACAGAGAAGAGGTCAAGTGAGGATGATGTCAAGCTATAAAAAAGGAGTCTCGATCTAGAGTAGCTTTTTGCCAGTTGAGACACACATCAGTGGATTTTTCTTTTCTCCATTCCCAGGAAGTACAGTTCAGGAATCTTTGCTCATTTCCACAAAGGGGCCACAGACCTGGTTATTGAGCAAATTTTCCCACTGATGTATTAAAAGCATGAACCCTTTAACATCAACATATGCACGTCATGAACACGATGGATTTAAAAGCTGTTTGTACTCCATGCACATCATTCACGGCTACAATCTCTTCGGTTGCTCTGCGACAGAACTGCATGTTCAGCCTCAATAGTTCCTGGATTTTTGAAAAGTAGAACCTCCACCTTTTGGGGGAAGAGGTACAGCCTGGAACTAAGTTCACACACTGGTTACTCAGGTAAAAAAGGCAGGTTTCAGCGAAGTTCCTCAAAAGGTTCCTGGTCACTGAGGATAGTTCCTGTGGTGGAAATTGGCCTACTATGGTGCAGTGCTATAACTGCAGCACCATGACCTCCATTGTCCGAAGTGATTGGTACACTTGTACGAACAGAGTTTGTTCAAAAGTAGAAGAGAGGATTTATTGCAGGCTCACTTTGTTCTAACTGGAAACAACTGTAGGCACAGATGTTGCACATCTGATGTCCCTGCAAAGCTTTTAATCCAACTCAAAACTTCAAATAAGGGTTCACAATTTCTCATTGCATTTCAAATGACAGGTAACAAAAGGAATTTCTATTAAAATGCAAATTAAATTAGGACGACATAACCTCCTTAAGACTCCGAGTAACAACACATAACCAATGTGTTAATGCTGGAGGAGTTAACTAATCATGTTAGTTATGTAATGGCAACGTTTCCTCAACCACTGTCTGTATCTCCCTCCCTTTGCTTTTCCACCTAAGTCAGCACCACAGCAAAATGACCAACAGGCAAATAAAACTTTATTTGAGCCAGATTAAAGCCAAAACCGATAGCAGAGCGTGTTTCTGCTAATAGATCATCTGTACACTCGAGACCGTCTTATGCGTCACGTGCACAACATCATGAAACACAACAAGTCAGTGAATGGCCAAACAAGGTCTGTGCTTCACTTACAGTATCACTGCCAAGTCACAATTTATTTGGAAAAACTGTCCTGCTGCTGAGCTGTTCAAAAGGTCAAGAATGAGCTGCCGCATCCTGGGCTAAGCCTTGTTTACTGGCTCCATTTGTTTTCTATCAAGTCTTAACTCACTCGCAGAAACTCCCGATTGGTGTAGTTTCTCCTCCAATAACCTCTGTACATCAAATGTCCAAGGTAGAGCCGTGTTTCAGATCTGGAAGCTCTCGTGACTCTCACACAACAATTTGCAGCTGTTCACAAGCTTTGATGAAAATGATAAAATTACAGAAACAGCAGGAAGGGAAATAACAGATGAGACCACTGGGAGCTGCTGATCAGACCACAGACACATTTAACAGCCTCGCCCTCTTGGGTTTCCGTTGGCTTGTAGATGAAATGCTGCTATGTCCAACCATAAGGTCTGCAAATCAAATTTGTAGGACTCATACTGAAGACAAAGGTTTGTTATCCAGATTAATTTAACGTGCCCTGCTGAGTTTTGACCACTGGTGACACAATACACTTCCTGTTCCACTGAACCACAGGTGATGACAAATACAGCAATCGACCATCAAAAACAGTGAGGACAACGCCCAACAAGTGTGTGTGACAAGTCAGTGTGACGATCTATGGTGAGACAGAATCAGGGGGCATAATATGTACAATTTAGATACTCAACTCACAACAGTGCTAAATCTCCATTAGATACTTCGGTTACTCTTTAATACGACCTGACCACAAAGCTTATTTATGGGGCACGTGTAGAACAAATCTGGACTAGACTTGTACATTTGTGTAGTTCAATTTTGAAATGTTTTATTTTATTTTATAAAATCAAAGTATTTCAAATACTTTGATTTTTACTAGTAGCTCAGTCGGATTGATGAGCAAAGAAATAATTCTGTTAGCGGAACACTTGATACTTGTTGTATGTTTTAGAGCATGAACTTAGTACTTCAACTTTTGTAAAGAGTTTAATGTAGCATTTCTACTTTCAGTGGACTTGTTAACTAGAGTACGGAGTTTGTGTACTTCTGAGAGCATGCGTTAGGACAGGTGTGTGCATGGTGCTGGCTCACCAGTCCCTGTATGAGGTCCATCTCCTCTGCTTTAGCCAGAGGGGCGACCCTGTGGTAGAGGAACATTGTGAGCAGCTCAGGGCCCAACCACTGCTGACCTCTGCTGCTGCTGCTGCTGCTGCTGTTCGGACTGGCACCCACAATCGGCGGCTCTGCCAGGGCCAGCACCCTGAACGATGGGTGGATGGGGAAGATTGACCTGAAAGAGAGCGGAGAACAGCAAGAGATGCATGTGGTTGAACATCTATTCATCCATGTTTAAGCAGCTGTGAAGAGCATGGTGTTTGTTACTGTGTGTGGGTGTGTGTGTGTGTGTCCCACCCAATCTACGTCAGGGACAGAGCATGACTTTTGACAGCTGGCTATGTAATCTTCTAATTCAAGAGGACGGCAGAGTCCATTTCTATCATCCTGCAGAGACACCCACACTGCAGTGGGATATATTTACTCTAATGTGGGTGGAAGTGGGCACCAGCCATCAGCAGCCATCACTAGATCACAGTGTGGGAAGAAATCTTGTACATGAAGATATCAAAAGGCTGTAATTACCGCGCACTGTCCACCCAAAATGTGGCATATGATCAAATCGGGTTTGGCTTTATCTCTTGTTCGTACCCGGTCTGACTCTCTCTACTCATTTGGTCTTATAGCGTAATAAGAGAAATATACTGAATTTAAAAATTCACAACATACAATAAATTTGCCATCGTCAATTAAAATCTGTTAGGTAGCAAGCAATCCAGCAATTTCACTGTGAGTCTGAAGTCAGGTGCTCCAGCACATAGTTTTTAACTGTTGCTACAGGAAATGCACACTAACTACCAGGGAGGCAGAGACATGAGCCATAAAGTTTTAATCTACAGCCTCGTATAAAACTGGGCAGCATGTGTCTTGTTGCCGCTGCAGGACACTCAGAGACCACACTGAAAATGTCTTACATTTTCATATAAACAGAGGAAATGTTTTAGATCCACAACCATTTCCAGGTCAGAAGGGAAACTGAGCGTTAATCCCTTTCCGTCGACCTATCAGCTCATCGGAGGCTCGTTGCCATATAACAACCTGCAGTCACCTGTTCGAAAGTTAACAGTAGGATATTTGTGATCAAGCAATGACAAAGCAGCAATGACGATGGGAAACGTGGCATCAGAGCAGAGGTACAGTGTCAGACTCATCTGCTTTATGCAAACATTGGTCAGGCACCAAAAGTGACGTCACCATCACAAGATCAATCCATTTGCTCGCTGAGAGAAAGGTAAACTTGATCACAGGCTACATAAAGATGCAATTAGCAGAAGAACTATAAAAGATGGTGGTCCAGCAGTGGTTTGTGGTCTTAGACCATGAAAAGTGGTCTCTAAAAGCCCAGCAAGCATTTGGCTTGATTCCCCAAACTGAAAGGTGAACAATTAATACAATCCAAGTGTTTACGCACTTTGTCATACATATAAACATGTTCTGTTGCCTAGCAACATGCTGGCTTTGTGTCATCCATATCTGAGTTTGCTACCCAAAAACCTTAAATGTTGAAGTGAATATTGAAAGACAAACTAAACCCTGCACTGTAATTGACAGTAAAATCCTGGAACACATAAACACACACACACACACACACACACACACACACACACACACACACCGAAACACACAAATGTTTTGTCTGAGCCACAGGAGCAAAAGAAGAGGAAGCGGTTTTATTTCAGCCCAGATGCCGCACCACAAAACTCCTTCCTGGCAGCTTAGGTAGGTTTTTAGGACACACACAAAAAAATGTGCACACACACACACACACACACACACACCCTCCCACACACACACACCAACAATCGTCATTTATATACACAGTATTTTTATGCAAAGCCGTAGAAACTGTATTTCAGAGTGCTTCCTAGTTTGACACTTGACATTGCTCTGGTGTCTAACAAGGCGTTCTACTCACAAACCTACATCCCATTTTGAACAATTCCCAACACAGCACACCTAAGCACTGTTCTAACTTTGGGCTATTTTCAGTCTGAACACCTTGTCTCCCCCCCCCCCCCCCCCCCTTCATGCAGGGAGCTCAGCACAATAAGGATAATATAAATACTGACCTAGAAGGAAGACACACACACACACACACACACACACACACACACACACACACACACACACACACACACACATAGTATCTCAGGGTCAGCAGTTAGATTCCCATCTCTTGCTGGGGCTAGCTCCTTGTATGGCAGCTCTGCCGTCATTGGTGTGTTTGAGTTGGTGACTGTAAAGCTAATTGTCCGGCAAGGTAGTAAAGCAGACAAACGTTATACAATTACTTTTCCTTCGAAGGCTTAATTTGCTTCTTATTTGGGGAATTGCCAAAGTGCATGAGATGAGTTTGCGGTATGTGAATGTGAATCTTCTTTCCTGTTGCGACAGTGACGCTGAAGGTGGCTATTGTTCATACGTGTGTCGTGCTGCCACGTTTGCTGCTGTACACGCCTTCCCTCTGACCTGTGTGTTTGTTTGTACCTCTCTTGAAGCTGCTGGTCATTGAATTGGAGCTGTTCCTTTAGCGCCTGATATCTGTCCCACTTCAGCAGCTTGGTGCCATCATACAGATCCAGGTCCCTGTCATGGAGCAACCTGGGGGACACAGCACAGCAGTGAGGACATTTCGCGGGTCCTAACGAGTTTGAAGGGCCATTGGAGGGTTAAGACATGACTTTAGAAGTAGATTTAGATACAATATATAATTCAATAATTAGCATTTATTTATTTTGTAAAAATATAAACCTGAGAAACACATTTTTAAAGAAACTATCAATTCAGTTCAACTTTATTTATATAGCGCCAATTCACAACAAAGTCACCTGAGATTTTCAGTAACTTTCCTCAAGAAAATTAAACTAAACAGAAACTGACTGGTCATCTCTTTTTTAGGGATGTACATAACGAGGGAGCTGCACACAGATATGTGAGGATATGTGGTCACATTCACACGTGTAAATATTTATTTAATTGCTGCTTTTTGCCCTTGTATAATTGCTTTTAAGATTAAAACGAGCAGCAACTGAAAGAAAGTCATGCATTTTTAAGAAGCTGAAGTACCTTGAAAGCACAGCCAGGGTTCCCAGGTTGACCCTGTGTACACCATCAAGAAGCAGCAGTTTGCCCTCAATAGCAGCGTTGACCAGTGGAGACGGCCTCCATGCTGTGTCTCCGTTAGGGAGGGTGTACCTCTGCTGAAGAAGGTCCCTGGCCGTCATGTCCTACAGGTCAAAAGAATAAGAGAAAGACATGTTAAACCCAAAGTCCATGTAAGTGTGAAACTGAAGAAAGCAAGATGTGATCTTCTTGCAGTCACGTGCTTCTGAAGATTTTCAGTCTTTCTCCTTTAACTCTGTCCCCACATAATCTGACTCTGCTGCTAAATTTAATGTCTCAACTCTGTGAATTTGAAGAACGCGGCTGTCGTATTCATTATCACGCTACCGTATCATGGCGGAGGAGGGAAGACGAGTGGAGCTGCACAATTTGCTCCAGGCAGAGGATTACTGCACTAACTAGAAGACATTTTTGCATTAAGTCAAAAGAGACCCTGGACTTTCCATTTGTTGCTAGACTGAACCTGCAGACATGGCCGATTTAAGACAAGCGCTTAATGGGCAGCTTTCTTTACACACAATAGTGAGGTGAAACAGGAAAAAGCTGCTCAGTGTCTCCACATCATGACACAGTACCTGCCTGCTTCACATGTGAGCAGCCTCTGTTTCACCTGCCAAATTGCACAGGATCAGGAACGTAAAATGTGCTTTAGATGCCAGATATCTATGCCAACACCACCTAAAGCCAAGAAAAGTAGGATTTCTACTAGATTCACCTTAAAAAGGATCCTCCTCTTGGTGTATTACCAGGAGACAATTTGAATGTATAGTGTCTGCTTGTGACAAGCTGTGTAGTTCCTGAGCACCAAGTCACAAGAGAGAAATGAACCCCGTGGTTGTTTAAACGGACCCTCAGTGAAAGATCTGCCCGTTATTCTTTCTGCTGTCACGCATCGTGGGGTGGGGGTGGGGGAGAGTATCTCTGCAAGGGACAGATTCGTACCCCTCCTCTTCCGCCTCCATCTAACCCCAGCATCGGCATCCTCTTCTCTCACACCAACTAACTTCTCCCTAATTGTTTTATTACTATTTCTTCGTGGGTATTTGAAGCTGAAAATGGAACTTTTTTTATTCTTTCACATCACATAGTATTTTATTCACGTCATGTTCTTGCACTGAACAGAACATCATCTCTTAACTGAGGCCTCCATTTTGACACTTGAAAACTGTTTGGACCCATCCCTGCATACACACAGCAGGTGTGAGCGTGTGGCCGTTTCCTGAATTGTTTTGAAATGTACGTATGTCTTTGTTAAGAAGCCACATTCTCCATCACGTCTCAGATAAGGTTTTTGTGCAACATATTTGTGATATACATGACAGAAACATGTGTGATGCCGTCTTTTTAGTCCCCTTTGTTCACTTAATAAAAGGAAACCGTTAATCAGCAAAGTCCTGATTTCGGTTCTTCACAAAGCCCTGGGGGTGTAGGGGTGTTACTATTTCGTGTCTTCCCATTGCAGGGAATATTTATTAATATATTTATACTCAGTTTTAGCCTTACATGTCACTGCGGCTTCCAAAAGTGCTATTTTCAGAGCTGAGCAGATTAATTGCCCGGCGAAGGATTCCACAATTCCCGCAGCACAAGTCACCCCTGACCCCAGCCAGCTAAGAATAGCTGCAGCATGATGCATTACTATACGAGGCTTCCTGCACCTTCGTCACCCAGTTGACAAGTTTCCAAAGCATCAGACACATTAAAATACACACAGAGTAGTAGCATGTATCAAGAAGGGCAAACAACTGTGTGGATCCAGGTATCTTGAGTAGAAACTTCTGGTAAAAAAAAAAAGATCAGATTTTCTTCTGATGAAACAGTTTCTATTTTAGAAGGTCGTCTTTTATAAAAATATCCTTTTCCATTGTGTTCCTCCTCCCTCCTCACTCCTCACTGCCAGAAAAAAAAAAAAAAAAACCTCCTTCCTGACATTGCAGGTCTCTGCTAGTGACAAACACTTATCGAGTGACACAGTTACAACAGCTGCTTTATGGCTGTATGCAACTTTTTCAGGGCTTGTGTGGTTATTTGTATCATTTTTATGCAACATGTTGCCATGACCAGCAACTAATTGTTATTGCTCTTTCAGCCCTTCTTCTTTAGATACAGTAGATGCAAAACACGTTGTAAAAGTACTTTATGGACTGTGTGGACAGAATGGTTTCAATTATTCCAGGGGTTTGACAGTAATAAAAATCACTGTAGTGTTTACTCTCCATCGCATTATGTTCTCTATTTGAATACATAATAACAGGCACATTGCTCCGGATTTTGATCTTTCCAAGAGAAGTTTTCATTTACCTGATAGAGCATGACTGGCTCTATGCTGTAGCCCAGCATCTCAGCAAACTCTTTGGCAATCACTGACTTGCCACAACCCTAAAAAATATGAAACATATTGTCATAGAGATCACATTCACCATGCGTATGCTATGGGCGTGTAGCACTCTGTGTAAGCTACCTTTGCTCCAATAAGACACATGTCCTTAACCATGTGTGACTGCATCATCTCGGCCATCAGCTGGGAGTGACTTGGCGTGCTGATGAAGTTGGGGCTTGTGTTGGGTGGACGCAGCTCCTTGGTGCCTGCAGGGACCTAAAGTTTGGCGGGGACGAGATTTGAGTCACGACGGAGAAACTAACAGCTTTGTTATCGTTTAAAAGCAGTGCGAAATATCCCCTTTATTACAGTGTGATTCACAGACATATACTGCGACACGTAAAGAAAATACCACGTCAGGGGTTAATGAGCGGGATTTCATTTGTTTGGCTTGACGAGCAGCTCCACTATTCTTAGACATCCGGGACAACTCTGTTCCTTCAAACCCCACACAGTGACTCATTTGCTGTCAGTTTTCCATCCAAGGAGAAGAAATAAAGACTGATAAATATGTCCCTTTCAGAGGCTTGATAACGCCGACTAAAAAATATCTGCATTTGAGAAGATGATCAAGCTACCAGTTAGGGTGCATCTGCCTCTCACGGGACAGCAGAATTCTCTGTGAAATGAGTAAGTGACTGTCAGAAGCATGAATGGTGACTGATAATATATAAAACCACAATGTAACTATGCACAAGACTCTTGTCTTTATGTCGTACTGTGATTTATTTCTTTGAGTCGTCTGTTTGACATAACAGAAAAAACACATCATAGTTTAATGGTTCACTGTTCAGCGTCTGGTCTTTTTTTTGGTGCGAGTTGAGGTTTTTATCACTCAGTGCCTGCTTTGCTTCTCTCAAGCAGAAAACACTGCTCATTGCATGCGAGTGATACATTGGTTTCACGATATGCCACTGATCTGCAGGTGATGAGATCATGCCAAGAAATACAGTATGACAGTGTAACTGCTGGGCATACAGGGCTTTGCTACACCTTCCACTGGAAGCATGAATGTAGCCTAATGTGCTTGTAGCCCTAGTCCACGATCATGTGAAGCCGCCATTCACCCAGAGGAGACGCCGCAGTTCAATCTGCTATACTGGTACCTGAACAGTGATGGCTTTGGCACCAACACGTATTGTGACGTCAGCAATGCCTTCAGCGGCATCCTTTGCTTTAGACACACTCAAAACGGCGCTGGGTGCTGGCTGATGACGTCCATCTAGAAGTTCAAATCTCTATGCAAACAGTGAAAAGAACGAATGTCTTGAACCACAGCAGAAAAGCATGGCACTTATGAACATTACGAGCCGTGGTGCACAGGTTGACTCACACTGAGAACACCCTCCACTGCATTGCACCCATCCTTGCCTAAGATGCTCTTGTAGGGGTAAAGTCTCTGGACAAGCTGCTGGGAGGACAGCATGGGGAACGAGTTCTGCGGCAACATACAAAAAACAACCACTGGACCAGTTAGAGGGCTTTTTCATTCCTCTGCAATCTTGAGCTTTCATTTGGTTTCTACAATCATTAAAATCTAATACAATCATCTATTAGGAACAGTAAAGCAGATTTACAGTGCAAGGATTCTCACCAGCACGTGAAGGGCGGGAAGCAGGTTGTCTACAGGGAAATCAGGAAGACCCAGGGTGGATGATTCCTGGGAGCACAGTGTAGTGGCTAATGACAGCAGCTGGGACACCCTGACAAACAGGACACACAAATGCTCAGAAGACACCTGTGTCATGTAGAAAAGGCCTAAGACTCAGTAACTTCTACTTCTGTGTACAGTACCTTTCTGCAGCAATGTTCGTTCCTGCCGTGTACAGCAGCTCCAACTGGTCCTGAGGAGAAAGTGAGAATAGTTAGCAGCACCTTTAGCTAATAAAAGCTTTTGTCTAATGAAACATCAGGCACATGGACACGTAGAGGCAACAAGTGTAGTGTTTTCAAAGCTTCCACAGCTTTTTCGCAGTCAGCTTTAATAAAAAGCCAGTTTCACTCAAAATTACAATGAACGCAAAATTCAGCATTTCTTCTACAGTAAGGTTCCTGTTTCAGCGGCTGCAGTGTGGGTGTGTGTCATAGTTCAGGGTAATGCAAACAGGATCACTGGGGTGAACTAGCTTAGATGAACCCGCTTTCCTCATTACTGAGTCATTTGGATGGTGGGAGATTTTTGGTAACGGATTTGTGCAAATTCCTGGACTGACCTTAAATGGTAGGTAGTAGATATCTCTGGCCTGGAAGCGAGAGCGGAGAGGAGGATCCAGCATATTGCCCTTGTACTTGGGAACGGGAAGACCAAGAGCAATGACCCGAAAGTCCTCGCTTACACGGACAATGTTCCAGCTGTCCAGCTCCTCTTTAGTGTGCTCCTGTAATGCACCAAGGTGTTGACAACTCTGATTCTTGATACTCTCTACAGTAAGTCCCTGTCATTTTACACATTTTATATTAAAAGCTATTTTGATGCAAAAAGCTGCAGGTTCACAGAGCCATGTAACAAGTACAGACTCTGAATGAGAGAGTATTTGCGGGAAGAGCAGCTTTTCCATCTAAACCCAAGAAGTCTGTAGGAGAAGTGTAAAAACCCAATGCTTAGGTGTGAAGAGTTGGACAGATATAGCTCTGAAAACAACAGCCATGACTATGTGAAATAATTACTTTAAATGTAAGCACGATTATTCAGAGGCTATTACCCCCAGCTCCTCATCTTCTTTAAAAATGTGATGCACTGACCTGCAGCAGCTTGTCGTAACGCTCAGCGGACATGAGGAAGCGTCCGTCCTCCAGCTGCATCTCCCTGTTCTCCAGCAGGTTGTTAAGGACAGGCAAAACGTTTCTCTCTGCCTTCTCCAGGCCCTCAAGCACCAGGACCCGACCTTGTGTTGCTGCCCTTACAGCACACTGGAGACAAACAAACACGTCAGTGAAGTCAATCAATACTCAAGGATTGATTAGTTAATGGTACTTAGAGGATACAAGTATGGATTAGTAACACAAGAAAGAATTTTGGTATCAGGATGTGGTGACTAATGTGGAGGCTAAACACTGGCCAATGAAATCAGTTCAACCTCAGGTCAAACTTGTTGCTCTGTTGTCCTGGACAACCTTTCACCCTGTGTCAACACATCTAAAAGCATTTATACAAAAAATCCCTCTAACTGTGCTTAACTTCTTATTGTCCATCCCTTAATGACAATATGAGCTGGCCATAAAGCTTTTCCTGAGGATGTCCTCAGCTCACCGTGACCAGAACATCCTCCAAGTTTCGAAACAGTCTCAGCTGTTTTATAAAGGCCTATTTTTTTTTTTTTTTTACCACTAAGTGTGGGATCAACCTTAGCTGTACTTGGTTTGTGTGTATGTGTGTGTGTGCAGACGCACATTTCTGCAGAAGTCTAAAAGCTCATTTGACGTCAAGAGGCAGGAAACTTTAGCTGTCTGGGTGGACCGCAGAGCGAGCGGCCATGTAATTAGGTTAACATGCAAAGACGTGGCAGGTTGTGTGGGAAGCAGAGCCATAAAACTGTAGTGAGGACCAGATGCTCTATATTTAACTTTTGAGCCATTTTCAGTACCAACGCTGTAATCAGATAATTGTTAGAACTGTTGAGAGATGCAGGATGGTGAAAGAGGGCGCGCAGGCAGAGTTCGCGCTCGGTCTGACACCAACTTTGCATTAAAAATGCCTCTTGAGGACAGAAGGAAGAGAAGTTATTGAACAATCCATCAGAGGAGGTGACTGGTGAAAAACACTGCTGTAAACACATTGGTTTATAAAAGTATTTCCAGGTGTGAATGAGAAAAAATTGATTATATGGATATAACTATTATACTTAAACTTACTGCTGTCAACACATTCTGATCTATTCGGTTTGCAAAGGTAACTTTTTAATTTGTATGTGAAGGTTTTATGTCATTGGGACAGTGGGCTGTGAAGCAATTTGTAGTGGTCCAACCAAAGTATTGCAACTTCCACATTATTCATGAGCACACTGGCCCCAAAAAGCAAAAACACAAAAGTGGGTAACTTTTGTAGCTGAAATCCAGAGGAATGAGGATATTTTCAGACTGTGCTTTAGTGAGAAACTTTTCGAAGAAAAAGTGGGAACCATGCTTTGATCCGTTCTCATAATACATCCAGAGTGGTGAGGGGTGTCTCCCGGCCGACATTCAGTAATCAGAATCATAACCATCCTACGTTACTATAATTGAAATTGTGACAAGACTTAAATACCCCAGAGATAAACTGAACTGACTCTTGTCACTGTTGCTTGCTGGGAAATGGGGACAGATAAATTAGCTTGCACACCTTTTCATTTGAGGCGTTGTTTTTTTTTATTCGTTTGGTGACCTTATTGTAAAAGCAACAGCACATTTTGAAACAGTGCCACGTTTTCAAGAGCCATCTTTTCCTCTTTTCATGGTTAAGAAGATGCAAAGCATAAAATTCGAACAGGTGTAGTTATATCATTTTACAACAGAATCATCAAGCATATTAGGAAAAAATGCAGTGCTGACATGCATTGTTTTTAATTCTTTCTTATTTCACATTCTTCACAGGGTTGTGGTTCCTTGTTTTGGTGATCGGTTGCCATTTATTTGACTGCTTGTAAATTCAACGAATTTACGTAAATTAAAAATAACTGGCTGCTTTACTTGACTGGCTACACATTCGGGGCTTAGTGGAGGAGGAGCTTTTATAACTGTAACAACATTATTCACAGTGTGGGTTTGAGGTGACCGGCCATGTGACTCTATCCTTCACACAAGCATGGGGAGGGAACGAGTAAGCAGAGGGACCGACAGGTTCAGTCTGAATATAGGGCTCCAAATCAGCACAGGGCCTTGAGGAATACTTGGATGTTCCAGTTAGCACACAAAAACATACTGCTATGACACCAAACTATTCTCAAAGTGAAAAACTTGCTTATTTGCTCTTCCCTCACATCCTGTAATGTGCACATATACTCACTTATTGCACCCAGATATGCTTATTAATGCAGTCAAATAAAATGTAACAGCAAGTTTAATTCATCACTTTAAAAACCAGCACACACACACACACACAGACACACACAGAGTGCAATCTCTTCACACCTTATAGTACCATCCATACTGCTGTGTCTTTTCATGAGCCGTTTCCATGGAAACAGTCACCTGTTTTTGTTTTGATGAGAAAGTGGGCGGCAAATGAGCTGCAGGGAGTTACAGGGCTTGGCTGGCTTTCCTTGTTGCCAGAACCAGAAAAAGCAGCAGAAACAGAATTACTTTCCATGTTCCTGAGCGATTTGTGAGTTTCAGACAATGAAGTCTTGTGATTGTGAGAGTTTTTCTGTTCAGGGTCACCGGGGCTGGAGCTTATCCCAGCTGTCATTGGGTGAGAGGTGGGGAACAACCTTGACAGGTCACCTGTCAATCTCAGGGCCAACCCAGGGAGACATTAAAATATATTCTGTAACACATTTCTATAAAATAAATATATATTTGAAATTAGTTACATACTATACATACTTTAAGTACAATACCTTAGTAAATGCACTTAGTTCTTCTTTTTATATGGCAGCTGATGCTCTCTAGTTTAACTATTGAAATACGGACACCGTTGTGTACACACTTCTGAGACAGTGCTCAACTATGAGGTCAAGTTCATCACGAATGTGCCGTCACATGGAAAACACACCTGCAGCTTATTACATTAAGAACTAGTCAGCTGTGGCACCTTGGTGTCTTGTAGGTTGGGGCTAACTGCACTCTCTCCTCATTTGCTGATGTCTCTTTAGCATCACTGTCTGATTTATGCACAGTGAGCTGTGGAGCTAGCAGCCAGTACTGTTGTCACATTTGTTTAGTGACACACCTAATCAAACTTTACCGTCTTATTATTAAGAGGGTTAAAATAATAATGGTTTTCCAGATCCTGTAACTGCCCTAGTGTTTCATATTACAAAGTGAATTTGTTAGATAGTTACTCACTCAGACACAAAAGTGTTATTTATGAATTAGACTGTACTGTATATAGAATTAAAATGCACTGAAAAAAAGTGTAAACTGTGTGTGTATTTTCTTTTGAGATAAAAATCTGATCACAGGAAAAAGAAAAACATTTACTTTTGTGATATTTGTGACTGTGTCCTTACTTAGGGGCCGACAAGTGCATAGATTTAGGTTCAAAGTGTAGACTTTCTTTAAATCGAGAACAGCTTTAATTGAAATATTGGATGAATCAGTTTACAGATAAGCCGTCACACACACACACACACACACACACACACACACACACAGACAACCATTCACACTCACATTCACACCTACAGGCAATTTAGAGTCACAAATTAATCTAACACACATGCTTTTGGACTGTGGGAGGAAACCCACACAGGTATGGGGAGAACATGCAAACTCCACACAGAAGGACCACGCTCGGCCGGGGACACAAATCTGCAACCTTCTAGCTGAGGCACTAGCGCTAACCAATCCGCCAGTTAAGTGTCAAAGTCATGAGTCAAAAAAGACTTCAGAGTTAATACAGAGGGTTTACAATAAGATGTAAACCATTGGTCCAACGCAACAATGGCATCCGCAGAATAGAGTTTCCCTAAATCCATGTAAAAAAACTGTTGGTGCTTTAGAACATCCTGCTATGGACAGATGAGACCAAGTTCAACTTGCAAAAGAAAAACCAGCCTTCAGTCTGTCAGTGACTGTAAAAGATGTGGAACCGAGCATTAAATCTAACAATTTAATTTATGTTTACGTAAGTTTGTTAGGATGTTTTTGACAGTGTGGGCCACGAGATACAATTTATGATTATTTTCTACATGTATATAAAACTGTAGTGTCACAAAGTTTTCCGTAACGCTTTCAGTAAGTTATGGAACCCCAGTCACTCATTTTAGTAAAATAAAAATAAAAAATCATCATGAAACTATCAAATTAGAAATAATTGATAGTGCCAAACAAAACTGCACTGGCACAGGAACAGGCCCCAACTGAGGTGAAGTGCAAATCTTGCAGCACTTCTCAAGCACAAGCGATGCATCCACTGAAGACTCTGCATGTACAAGACGTACAAAGTCAGACACAATGTTGCATGTGTTCAATATTAGTTTAAGCTCCAAATTTTGGGGCTTAGATGAAGATCAGATTTGAAGATCACATTTTATGACCAATTACTACAGAAAAATAAGGTGCTTCCAAAATGGTTCACATTGTTTTTCTTGCCACTGTACATTTACAGTACATCCAATAATCATTCACCAAATCCACGATTAGCCTCAGCGTCGTCTTTCATTGACACCACAAAACAGTTTTCTTTCATCTAAAAAGCATCGCTTTAGTACATTAGTCATTCTCAGCCGCAGAAACACTCATGCTTTTAGCACATTCAGACTTGATTATGACCCTTGTGGGCTGACATTCAGAATTTCTAAATTAACTCCAGTACATCTAGAAGTCCTGGCACCCCTGCTTTCACTTAGTCCTCACTGGCTCCCCGTTTCCTTCCCCCTAAGTTAAATTCAGTCCCATTCAAAACAAACCCTTCCCAATCCGCCTCTGTTACCTCCCCAAGAGGGCCGATCACTCAAACGGGGGGTTGGCAGAACCCTACCTGAACTGACTCCCCACGGACATATGCTCTATTACACTATCCAGCCTTATAAATTCACCTTTTGATGCTGCTTTTAACTAACCATTATTCTCGTACGTCAAATCATATTGCTGATGGTTTATCTATGCACAATACTGCATCTTTGTATCTCTAAAAGAGTTTTATTTCTATAATAATGCCTTTTTAGAGCCACTATACCCCAGAGGAAAGAGTGTGACACTGTACAACTCCCTTCTATTTTCAGTTTACTAATGAGAAACTGAAACTAATTAGCCAGTTCTTGAAGACCAGATTTCTGAGTAAAGTCTTACGAATAAATGTGCTGGGAATTAAACAAGAAAAACTTCCCCCTGTTTCCATGGAGTTCATGTTAGAACTATTATGCAACAGCTTTATTTTTTTCTTATCACACATGAAACCATGTGCTCATTAAAGGGCAACTTTACCAATTTTAAACTTGCTCCCTATGGCTTTAGGTTAGGTTGTAAATATACAATAATGCAATAATATACAATATTAATAATAATAATAATAAACTTCTCTCTGACTTCCCCATTTCAAAATATTTCTCTTCTTCTGGCTGAAAAATGCCTCCACACAACATCACCTGGAGGAGTTTTAAATAATTAGGACTTTGGATAATATCATCTGGGGAGCTCTGGAAAAGCAGGTTGACCATGATCACAACCTCTATAGTGTGAGCAACCAGATGACATAATCTGAACAGAAGCTTCCTCCAAGTGCTGTCATCTGGAGGCATTTTTCAGCCAGAAGGAGAGAATTACATTAAATTAGGGAAGTCGGAGAGAAGTATAAAAGCATTATTGTGTATTTACATCCTAAACTAAAGCCATGGGGAGCAAGTTGAAAACAGGTGAATTTGCCCTTTAACTGATAAATAAATAAATAAATAATGATATGCTGGAGTAAATGTTAATTATCACAGCCTGCCATCATATGTCACTGGTGGCTGTTTGAAGCCCAATGACAGGGTTTAATGATCAGGCCTCTGTGGAATTTTAAAGAATGATTTATTTTTTTTAACCCCTGAGGAATGGATGGAGATCAGAAAGTTGTCCTTAGAGAAACCAGTCTGGATAATAAGGAACTGTTCGTCTCCATGGTTACTTGACTAGCAAAGTGTACAGAGTGTGAGGGCGTCTGTTTGCATAGCGCTAGATCAATCAAAATGTAGCATGGAAGGGAGCAGATAACGATAAGTAATGCCCCACTGTTGTGATGCAGCTCTATATGTTTGTGTACTTTGTAGTGAAGGAAATGGTACATTTGATTAATTTTCCAACTTTACTGGAACCAATTGGATCCATGAGCAATAGAAAAAACAGCAATGACAATTTGCTTTCAGTACCAATCCCATCAGTTCTTTCCAGACATTTAGAATATGATGTTTGCAATGCCCACACATCTACACCAGTCAGTCAGAACTTAAGACGCCTTTCAAAGTACCAGAGACTTATCAGTGGAAACTGAGCTGGGAAGGAGAAATGAAGTGGGATTTGTTCTTCTTTTTCTTGTCCTGCACATGTCCCTTTAGCAGCAGAACTCCACAAATGTATTAGAACATACTCCAAAACACTGTGTGACTCAGAACAAAGACGAGTCGAGATGAGCCTATTATTGAATCTCTGAATCATGTATGTAGCCACCAGTGAATGGGTACAATTTGAAAGCTGATAGAGCCTCCATTAGCATCCATTAAGCAAGGAACAGGGTACATTGTGGAGAGATCACAAGTCTATCACAGGGGTAAAACACATACTAGACATTCACATCTGTACTCAAAGAACACGTACTGAATGCACAAAAGTTTGTCTGACTAGTGTGGCTAACAACTTGGGTTACCTTACCTGGAACTTGCAGTGCTTTCCCTGAATGTTAGACAGTGTACGAGTCCAGATAAAAACTAAGAGCATCAAATGCATTTACCTGGTCTATGTAAAAGGCTGTTCCTGAGCGGATCTCTCTCCTCTGTTTCAGGTCAGTCTCTGTGGTGTCCCTGGACAGAGCTACATACTCTACCTCCCGTTTGGTCAGCTCCTGTTTAACGTCAAAGAAACATTGGGGATCAAAACAGCATATATCAGATTTTCAGAATCCCATGTAAGCTCATTTTAGAATTAAAACCATGACAACACTCAATGTTTCAGGAATCCAGTTATAAACACAGTTAATTCAAGTATTGAGTGAACAGTAAATTTAACAGCTCTGCTTTGTTACCTGCACTAATCTAGCAACCATTCTTCACAATTCTCACTAATACAATTTTTAGCAAAGGTATAGGAGCCAAAGACAGTAAATGTGTGACGCATTGCACAAATACTGCTTTAAAATCTATATGTTCAGAGGACAATGACATTTTAGGCAGAAAATTGCTTCAATATTGTTTTACTTCAATCACTTGGGACATTCGTTGCTAGTATGTTAAGTCCATTCAAAGCTGAGATCGGTTTGTTGGGGCAGTGGGTTTGTTATAGATGTATATCTAGTCAACCTTATTGGCCTTATTTGATGTGTGTGGTTCTGTGTATGTGTGTGTACTCACGAGGTACTGCATAGCTATAGATCGTCTCAGGGGCCCGGGGGGGCCGATGAGGAACACATCCTGGCCCAAAAGGTCTTTTTGCATAATCCATCGTAGGTGCTGAGCCACTGTCTGGGGTAAGGAGTCTGAAACTTGCAAAATCAAGCAAAATAAAGTTTCAAACATTGTTTCGATCTCGTTTTCCATGCAGACACACATGCATTTTGTACCCATATGTTTAAATACAAAAATTACATACTATATTTTACAGGAACAAGTTCTGGGTTCCGGGGTGTTTTGAGTTTATAAGAGATTTCTCCGATCTTCACTGTGTCACCTGCAAAAACATGTGGTTACTAACACGAGTCCTCGACAGCCAGTCAACTCCAGTGATAGTCAGTCACACTGTGGTATCAGTTTATTCATATTCAAATTCATAAGGGTTAGTCATTGCTGTTACATTTGACACACTGGCTTACTGATAACTAGCTCCAGCTTGCCCCTCTTATATTACCAACAGTTTGAGATTCCAGTTTTAGATTTTGGAAGTCACAGTAAGCGTCTGTTTTGTCTGTTGCATGAGAAAATTGTGGACACTCCTCCAGCGCAACACTTTGCTTAGCTTTTTATCTCTGTCATTTAGTAGCATTTATTCAAACTCCATCTTAACAATAACAGCCGTTTTACAGTACAGTATGGTTTAATTCAGTGCATAAAGGGCTATTGGTTTCTTATTTTCCATAAAAGCAATAGTTAGCATATGCACTTAGTTTGGAAAATTCTCTACAATATACCACAATGTCTGCAGTTATACATTAGTTATTCAGAAATGGGTAATATTTGGTCCTGGTTACCCTCCGCAACGTCGAGGAGATTTCTCTAATGAAGAAAACTGCTAAAAAGTAAAGTGTTGTGGTTCCTATTTGTTTCTGATAACTGCTGTAGATACCTGTTGCCTGTTGTTGGTGTTGCCTCATAACTATGTACCATGTAAATAATGAATTAAGCAGTAATAACCCTCAACACCTTTATAAATGTTCCTGAATAAAGAACAGGTCTAGCCAATATCCAGAGTCTAGTGTAGATAAATAATCGTGATGCACTGGACATAAAGAGGATATCTACCGTTAGGTGATCTACATTAAAGGCAAAAACTGGAACTACTTGATAAAAGTACCTTTAACCTTTAACCTACTAGCTAACGCTAGATCAACTGCTCCCAGATATAAATCCTATTCAAGTAACTTTTTAAATGTCTAATCTCATCGTTTTCATGTTTTTTAAAACATAAACCACAGGCCTGTTAGCTGTAAAAGGTTTCTATGCTGTCCAAAACACAGAAGCTAAATAATTCTGATAATAAGTTGGATGCTTTTTTACAGAGCTAGTAAGCGCTAGCTGTTGCTGCAGACTAAATGTGCTCTTTAGTAACTACACGTCGGCTATTTCCATCTGAAAACAAGCTTAATTGTTCAGTCTTTCTTCGACTGTTGGGACCGGAGTTTGTACACGGGCTACCTGAGGATGTGTTGAGCAGTTTGACCTCATGTGTTCTCCACATCCAGCCGTCTCTCCCTAGAACAGAACCCAAAATATGCCGCACTCTCCTCGCAGCCACGGCCGCCGCGGTGCCACTACATAATATCTGAGGATGCATTTCTAACTATTGTGCTGTCACACAAAACATACATTTATTTTAGCTAAATGTACCACCACATTACCGAGCGCTGCAGTCATTTCATAACATTAGCTAGGTCAATTTAGTTAGACTCGGACGAAATTGAACGAAGGACGAAGTGGTCCGTGACTAAAGTCTTCCGTAGTCGATTCCTGACAACAGTTCCGTTCGTCCCATCATAGTGTTTTATCACATTCATAACAAAGCTAACATTTGTGTTGCTTTGCTGAGGTGAACAAAATAAATAAATGCAGACGTGCATTCTTTAGCTATTATACGTGTAATCGCTTTACATAATAGTCTAACGTCACATACGGATGAAGAATAAGTACGTAATTTAGATCTCTAAGGATATGTGCATAGATTTTTGGATCTGTTTGTGCAGAAACATAGCAGCCTAACACCAATAGGCTCTTTGTTTTCAAGTGTTTTTCCAACAAACCAAACATTTCTGTCCCACAGAAGGTGCTGCTGTTGATATTTTGATCATTATATCTATACCTATATTACACATATAGCTAGTTTCACTCACAAGCAGCTGAACCACAGTGACTCAAATCAATTTCACTTCAGTTGTTATAATATTATATTATTACCTATTACCTGTCATAATCACTTAATTTCAAATTGTACATTCTCCTGCATGTTTACATCCTACACATTCAACTGGCTGACAATGTGATATATAAACGTGTCCAAAGTATTTGTCCGTATTAGCTTTTTAAGATATGCTTGTACTCTTGCAAAACAATCGCTCCAGTATAAATAAAATCCAAAGCACAAATATGTTTTTGTTTTAATCTATGTATGTATTTTTGTGTTTACTTGTTTGTTCAAACCTAGGCTTTTTGCCTTGCTATATTAGGTAGTTAAAAAAGAAAGTAGAATAGCATGTATTAATAATATGCTTTGGTGGTTTTTATTGGTGGTCTGAATTTTTGTGTTATGATCAAAATGTCAGATTCTTATTTTTTACCAACAAAAACTAAGGCCACATAGAATTTCTAAAAATTATAGGATAAATAGAACAACAGATTATGGAAAATTTATTTTTTAAAAATCCTATTGAATTTTGGGCTACAAGACAATGGGCTACATCGATGAATGACGTCACACACCATCCATGTAGTGCCACCCGCGAGCACGCGCGCACATACAATCCCCCGGTAGTGCGCGAGTGAGATGGCTTTGGAGCCTCGCGCTTTTAAGCCGGTTTGACGGTTGTCACGTGGGCCGCCGAAGGGCTCGGCCGTGGAAGGAGCGCGGCGGAGGGAAACGGTGCAGGCGGGAGGAGTGGAGAGGAGTGGCGGCGGCGGCGGCGGCAGCGCTGGTGGTGGTGGCAGCGGCGGCGGCGGCAGTAGTGTGGCTGCGGAGGGACGAGGAGCTACTCCGTGCTCGTATGAGTGGTGTGAGGCCGGTAGAGAATTCCTCCACCTCTCCCTGATTTCGGTTCTTTTCTCCCCGCAGCGGACTGAGCTGGGCTGGGACTATGGAGGATGTCTACCCGTACACCCGGAGCCCTGCCTGGGAGGAACTGGTTAGTAACAACTGGACCCGTTTTAATAACTCTTTGTTTTTCATGTTCAACAAAGCAAAATCGAATTGTTTTATGAAAATGCACTGACGGGTTTTCTGCTGTTTGGAGCCGTAGTTGTATTTCTCCAATGGAAAAGTTATCGCAGCGCGGACGTTAATTAATGGATCATTGAGTATTTCGACTCATTTAGATTTTAGTATCCGGCCCATTTCCTTATAGAATTCAAGTCTCGCCGTTAGGTTTGAATTTATACTATGTGATAAAAATGTTTGGTTGTTTTTTGTTTGTTTTTTTAATTATAGCTATCAGGCAAATGCGACGGAATCAGAAATAAGTTTATCCGCAAGTTTTCAAATGTCTTCATCATGACTCGGTGCCAAACTAGAATATTCACGATGAAAACACCAAAATATAGACAGCAGTTTGCACAGCATAGAATCCATAAGTTATATCAGAGAGTTATTATTAAAAGAGACTAATTATAGCATCACTTTGCTTAAATGTCGTTTCGTTTCCCTTATCATATTTATTTTACTGGTCACCGCACCACAGCAGCTTGTTCTAAGTCCGTGTGGTTCGATTCTGCTTCTTTCACTTTTGTGGCACCACTGCTGCGCTGCATGTGTACAGCAGCCGCTAGGGTCTGCCGTGCCACGGACACCGGTTTACGGAGGCGATGAGGCGGTCTTTAGCCTCAGATCTGGACTGGCCGTCCAGGCTGGAGCCATAACCATCAGCCAAGCAGGGAGTTGGTGGGGGTGGTGGTGGGGGGGATGTCATACGCTGTGGAGCCCATCCCCACTGTGCAGCAACATGCTACATCCCCTATGAGTTTACCAGCCCACACACACTCCAGAAAACACAGCCGTCTTTATTGTAGAGACAGGGAGAGATGACAGCGAGAAGAGACGCTTCCCAGCCGCTGAACAGCTCTCGCCTCCAGGAGAGGAAGGGAGCGGCGGAACGGGCGAAGAATAACCCCGCTTGGTTTTATTCCTTCCCTCGACAGGAGCCGGAGAAAGGGCCGGTGTCCGCGGCGGGGATCCATGCCCATGTGGTGGGCGCTGTCGCCGGCTCCGGTGCTGCGGACGAGTCTTCTGACAGCGAGGCAGAGCAGGAAGGCCCCCAGAAACTCATCCGGAAAGTGTCCACCTCAGGACAGATCAGGAGCAAGGTAAGACACCTCTGTCTTTTTGTCCTTCTTTAACTTCCTCGCTTGTCTGGATGTGGATTTTCCAAGGCTGGATGTGGTTGGGGATTACACGCCCTGGAGCTCGTTGTTGGGGGCACTGTATGAGCTACATGAAGAGTGGGCAAACATCCTGTTGGGCTGTCTTGGAGCAAGGCACTGATTCACTATAGAGCCCGGGTCTGTCTGACCTGGCTGCAGACTGCAGCCTCCTCACCTGTAGATCACCAGAATATAGTGTAAATGAAGCACACAGCTCCTCAGTTCTGATGATCTTACACATTTGCGTCGATGTGGGCTTATGCAAGACATGATTGAAGGGCTCTTGCTGATTTTCCCACATTTTGTGTGTTGTCATTGTGGTTGGTGTTGCCATGAACTGCATAAAAAGATCAGTCATTTCTTGCATGAATGGAGAAACCTGCTAAAACCTGTTGCATTTCGATTGTAATCAGTTTATGTGGGCACCCACGAAGCAATGCAACCTCAGATTAGGTGCAGATTTTGTAACTGTGAACTTAGCTTTTAAAGCATTAAACATTTTTCATGAATTATTTCCGTCATTGCACAATATTGTTTTGCCTCAAGTGTTTTCAGAACCACTTCAGAGCCACAATATACCAAAACAAATTTTCATCAAAATAAAATGCATGGAAATCATGTAAAGGAGATGTAGACATCAGCTTATTCACAGCAATTAACTTCAGGGTAAATTTTGTGCCGCATTCCTTCATTTGATGCCCAGGTAAGAGCTCAGGCACCTGGTTGTTCTTGGTCCACTTATCTTTTACACTGTGAATGAGTGCTGTCCTCCCACATCAACGGATCCACTTAATTATTGACTGCTCTACTTCATGCCACTTACATTATTCAGCGTGGGGCTAAATTTAGCAACTCTGGCGAGAGAAACGTGTGGCCATACGTTTATTATGCAAATGTGCGCCCCACCAGTGCATCAAATATATGAATTTGAAATTAGTCCCACAAAAAAAGTACAACAAATGCCAGTAAGAAGTTATTTATACTGTAAATATTTTAAATTACTTAATTTATTCGCTGAGAGTCAGAATACACAAAGATAATTCAGTTTGTAATGATGTGAAACAGGAAACTAATGCCATCTTTACATTTGAGAAGTACATCAACTGGTACTACAACTTAGTAAGTATTAAATAATGGTGTATCAGAGTTGTGATAGATGGATTTTACAGCAGCATTATGTAGTAGTACATCAAGAGACAGTCTAAAGAGGGATATAGTGTAAATACACGACTCTCCCTCATCAGCTGATGTTTGCCGAAACCTCCCATACGACTGTTTGTTGTGCAGTGAGTTTCTGCTCACCTGTCAGATGTGAAGTTACAGCAGGACTTTGACACACATGTAGACATGAGTCACGATGTACAGCACACTCCGACTGTGCTAATGTACTGAAGAGGTGCTAAGTGCAGAAGCTGACAGGTAGCCCAGCTGGGTACGGATCTGACTACAATTAACCTGCACGGCTACCACAAATGTATACAGCTCTGTTAGTTTTCTTGGAGCAGTGTGTTGACCTGTTCTCAAGGTTGTTGTTCTGTGGCTCGGTCGTTTTCTTTCTTAGCAAGTGTGTGTATGTGCATGTGGAGAGTTACTAATGGAGCACACAAATACTGACTCACTAAGTGTTGTTCCGCTGGGTTGTTTGCTCAGCACTGGACTGTGTGTGCGCATATGCATGTGTGCACATGCATGTGTCCACTTGCCCATCACAGTGTCTCTGTCCACCCCTCTCCATCCTCTGTTTCTCCAGTTCTTTGGTTGCCACAGACAACCACATCTTCAGTCTCTTACTGGCCAAGTCTAGGGCAGCACTGAGTGTAAGACAGCTGGTTTGGTTGAAGCGGCACATATACAAGTCACAGTACTGTAGGTCTTGGTCGTTATCCTTTCAGAGGTGCCTTCCTATGGGTTTCTATGTAGTTTTAACTTTGCGAAGGAAATCAGACAAAAAACAACAAATGTTTTGGTCAATAATCAAAAGTGACAGGAAGTGAAAAGGAGTTTGGAGAAAAGTCCAACTTTATTAACTTAACATAGACGGTTTTAAAACCAGTGAGGAAAAAAACACGAAAGCGTCTCCGAACTCTGGCCCTACATTCTGAAGCTAATCTTTGAATTTACCTGTCTGTCATCAACGTTGACGATAGAAACGTATAAACACGAGATGATAAATCTATAAATTGGCAGACGTGAATAGCTGTTGAATCACCTCATTTATTACTGTGTCGTCTCTCCTGTCATCTCCTCTCTTAGCCCCCTCTCTGGGGGTGCTGCTGCTGCTGCTGCTGCTGCAGCTGAAGAGAGCGTATAAACTTGTGACTAATACTGTAGCTGTGTGATTGAAAGCAGAGCTAATGGCATGCTGGAGCCTGCTGCTGCGGCCGCGGCTCACTCAACTGGGATAACTCTGCGAACCTGACACTGAATAAACCAGATCAGACAGATGCTGACTTAGGTTTAGTTGGCATGAGGCACCGTAGAGAATGTTCGTCTTCGCTCCGTGTTTTCCATGCGCTGGGAGAGGCGACACACTCTGACTTACATTTATGGGAAGTAAGGATCACTTTTTGTCATTTGGTTGTTGCTGATTATTGTCCATTGGATATAACTTACCTTGTTTATCTTTGTTAAAATCACAAGTGGAGGTCTGTGAAATAGGTGAGGATGAGTAGGAGAACATGTACCCAAAGTTTTCCCTCATAGTGTGGTGACTTTTGCCCAATCAGATGTCTTGTAGAGATGTAGATAACACCTATGATTTCCGAAACACTGTACTGAGGTTGTTCCTAAATGAAATTTGCCATTTGATTTGACGTTGAAAAACAAGTGAAACATAATGCAGATACACTTTCTTTGCCTAAACGTAATTTGCAAGAGTAATTTGGATCATGTTCCATAATCCAGTGCAGCACTGAAGCAATGTTAAGTTGAGATATTTTCTCTCCAAAGCTGGGTCTAATTGAGGTAATTGTATGTAAATTGTGGGCCTAAACAACATCACTTAACATCCCCTGTACCCCCCTGACACATGTATGTGGTCCAGTTGCACAAAGGAGATCACAGACAGGGGAATTACCCTTGCCCAACTAGTGGATGGTAATTTTCCCATCACTGTGGTGAAATTATAGCATGTGGTGGGAGTTGGAGGAGGATGGGTACAGCATTACAATTACACCCAACAGAGAGGACAATATGCCAAGGCAGCTACAGGAGAGGGGCGGATATGTGGGAATGCTGAGAGAGGTTGAACGATTCAGCACTGGTCTCTAAAAGAGCCGATTGTTCTGGCTCCACAGTCCAGTCTCGCTCAGGAATGACAAATGGAGGTATAACAGAGGCAAACTACATGGAATGATTCCCAAGACAATGGGCTCCTCTCAGCAACCACTGAGGATAGATTAGCAAGCAGCCTTCCTCAAAGTCACAGCAGTGTAATCTTTAGCCAGACAGTGATAGGTTTCCTCCGTCACGCAGGAAATTATTTTCCTATTTTGTGCATGAATGTGTGCAAGTGTTCAGTGATGAGCCCAAACGTCACGAGCAGTGTGTGGAGCTACTGTGTGTAGCAGGGTTTTTCCTCCTTTAGCCATCATGAAAAGGTTGTGCACCTCGTTGCCACAGTAGCCCCTCTGTCAGAGTGGAACAGTCTTCACCAGTTTGTGGGTTGTGCCCTCTCTGACCACTGTCTGCAGCCGGAGGAGAACCCCATTTTACTGAAGCTGGTGCCTTTGGAGCTCTTTCCATCCAGACTGTTGCATTGTTATGGAATAATAATGTTTAATAAGGTTTAGCTTAGGTTGCCTGTTGTAGCTTTAAGTAAAATGTCAAATTACTGAAGATGCAGCAAATACTAGGTGTATGTAAAGGACAGCATTAACTAGCAGGTAAGTAAGTAGTGAGAAGGTAAACTAGTAAACAAAGGCTGGAGACATAATTTGAACAAACACATAAACAGGGGCACAAAAGTATTTTTCCTAGAGTGAGGCAGATAATAGCAAACGTTCCCTGAATCATGATCCGAAGCAGGAGTTCATAACCCGGAGGAAAGGGATGGCAGATGCAGCCGTCTTGGGTTTAAGTAAAGCAGTGAGACTTGGAGGCAAAAAAGGTCAAAGCAAACAGGAAACTCAGTAACTGAGAATTGACAAGATTAGTGAGCAGCAGAATTTGTGCTGCAACAGTCTTTGTGAAAATCACTTTACAAAGTACAGGTTTGATACCTACAAAGCATGTGAAAGACACTGTCACAGTAAAAAAGCCTTAGATCCAATGTTGATGTCAGGAGCTGTCCCGAGTAGTTTATTAACACTATTTTCAATAACTAACAAGCATTGCTCAATAGTGAAACCGCATTTTCAAAACTCCTCACACAGACATGCATCTCAGCTAAACAGTTCATCTCACCTCCAGAACCTTTTCTCCCCAACAAAACATATCATACACGTTTCAAAATGAGTCAGAGAGCATTACATTAAAGACATTTTATCTTTAAGATTTAAATTCCTTTTCAGATAAATAGTGTTTTATTATAGAATAAGACGCACTTTACTGCGTGTACTAAATAATTGTATTTTATTTTGTATGAATGAATGAAGAATGAATCAACAATGCAGCAATTTGCTATAATTCCATTTATGGACTCCATTTCTTGCATAGTTGTTTACAGTACTTTATGAATAACACTCAGACCCTCTCTTCTGGGTTTGGCCACATGTTTTCCTCAACATCAGATCTTATGTCTTATGAATCTTTTAGAATGTCAGGCCCTCCACACCCTGCATTCATAGCATCCAGCAAGAACAGCTGGTCACGTAGAGAGTCGTCATAAACCTTCCACCTCCACGCAGAGAAAAACACAAGCCGAAATAAGCATCTCCACTGGTCTTTAAGGTCTGACATAGAAACCTTTGTTCTTCCATTCAAACACTTAGAAAATGTTTAAGTGGGAGGTTGAGAGTCAATCACTTTTATCAGATTAATTAAATAAAAAAGCTCAGTACGCTCCAGCATGGGCCGGTAATTTGTTTAGGACACAGAGCTCTGGAGCTAAAGATAGAGGAGAGAGGTTATACTATTAGTATAAAGGAGTCAATAGGTGGTCAATAGGTGGTCAATAGGTGGTCCCAGCTGTAGTTCATAGATGGTCAGTTCCTGCATGTATGTTTGTCTGGGTGTTATAAAGGCAGGACGTTGGTCTGCTCGCTTCATTCAGACTGCCAGGGAGCTCCTGCTCTGCTCTTATCCACCAACCACAGCTGCTGGACTCATTGAACTACGCCTGTGCCTTTGTCCATTGTATAAGTGTGTGTGTGTGTGTGTGCGTGTGCGTGTCACCCTGTCCATGGCCAGGCAGAGTGTGGGTGTAAGGAACACTGTGCTCAGGTTACTCATTTCTCTCTGGCACAGGACTCGCTCTCTGTCTCACAGTTTAGCAGAGGAGAAGAACAGCACAGAGGCAAGGGGGGGCTATTTATAGATCACTTCTGGCCTACTTGGCAACAGGAAGGAGATGAAGACAAGGAACTATGGAGGCCAAGGAGGGACAACATAGATAATAGAACGGCCAACTAAAGTCACCCCTGCTGATTGGCTGGTTGATGTTGGTTGCTTAGAATATAAAAGACCAAGAAAAGTAAAGTACTGACAATTTTCTCTATGAAATTATAAATTATTATTTAAATTATAAAACAGAAAATATAGAATCCCTGTATGCTGTAAGTGGTAGCAGATAAAAACATAAATTGAGCCACCATTTTCTGCCCATACTCTGCTGTGTAATGACTAAAGTCTTCGGCTCATGCACAGTTACTGTCATCTCAGTCAGCCATGAGATGTTCATTAAGCCTCTCAGTCATCACCGGGCTGCCCCTCTTCTGGTCTTCTGGTTGGATTCTGGTTGAGCTCACCGGGTTCAATGTGTGTTTACATGTCAGGAGTAAGGATGAGCCACTAGCATTGCTCAGTCTGGTTTGTCTCCAGAGTAGCATTTCTGTTCCAAAGCTGCTGAGGAGACCCTGAGTGCGCTTCCCAACCTCCAGCGTTAGCCCTGCAGATCTAAATGAGGAGATGACTTCACCCTGTTTCAGCCCTTCTTCGACCGTAGTCACAGGCAAACCTCTGAGGCCTTGTAGGGAAGTCACCATTGAGGTATTTCACCTCATTCCACCGCAGAAATATGGCCCTCGGGCCATATGTAGGTAGACAGCTGGTTCAGAGAATTCACTGTTCGGCACCCGTCCTCAGAACTTCAACACTTTTGTTAGGATCAGTTGTAGTTGTAACGTCTTCAGGTCTAGTGAATCTAAAAGAGTCATCTGTATGATACCAATAAAAAGGAAAAGGCCATTTATTATCAATCAACCATATTCTATGGTTTTAATGGAAGCTAACGCCTTCGAGAACCATTACTGAGGTGGCAGAATCCAAACGTTCATCACAATCAGTTATTGTGTGTTTTGTGTCTATTTTGGTCATTTTGTGCCCGTTCTTTGGGCATTTGCCAATTTTTAATAATTTAGCATTTTTCCTGGATAGTTTCAAGTTGTTGTTGGTCATTTTTGAATTGTTTGCATGTTGCTTGTTCAAGAAGGTGCCTTTTTGACATGCAAGTTATTACGAAAAGTACTTCTTTCTACTTATTAATACTGCTGCATCTCCATTTTCTGCTACATAAGCAGAGATCATGCTAAATAGCTTCAAACTTTACATTAGGAAGAAAAACTTTTTAAAATAAGCTTCATTGCTACCAGCTCCAACAATAAAGTGAATTATAATATATTTTTGCTGCTTGTTTTTGTAAATTTTAAATGGTATTTGAATGGGCATTCCATCACTGAATGCCAAGCCACCACTATAAGGGGAAATGAGAAAATAATTTTGGGGAATTTGGGTGAACCGACTCTTTCCAAACCTTCAGTGAAGCAGTTTAATAATAGTAGCAGAACACCCTCTTCCCAACTGATGAATCTCTTTTCAGGATTTGTAATGATCTGTCTCCCATTATGGCTCTGTTGTGCTGCTACATCCAGTGTGTGTGTGTGTGTGTGTGTGTGTGTGTGTGTGTGTGTGTGTGTGTGTGTGTGTGTGTGTGTGTGTGTGTGTGTGTGTAGTGTGTCTCCACATTCAGCCTGTGCTCTGCTGCAGTGTTTTCTGTGTTTAAGTTGACACAGCTGGTGGACAGGATGTCAGCTTCAGGCCTCTGTCTCTGTTTGTAATTCTCCCCTCAGAGAACAGCCTTCCTTTGCTATAAATAGCCTGTGTGTGTGTGTGTGTGCGTGTGTGTGTCCGCGCCCGTGCACGTGCACCCCACCTCTGCTCTGTGTGCTCAGGGATGTTCTTCCAAGTAGAATTTCCATCTCTGTGTGCGTTTTATCTTTGTTGTGTCCTGTTTCATGTCTCGCTGTATTTGCTCTGTTGAGTCCAGTGTATGTTTGTGTGTTAATGTGTGTGAGATGGTGGATCTTGCAGATGATGATGATGATGATGATGATGATGATGATGATGATGATGAGTATGTACTCTGTTGTGCGAGAGATAGTTTGGTTTGATGTGACAATGGTTGTATCAGTTGCAAGAGGCTCATATTCCTTTCTCCGTCTTTCCATCATTCTTCAAAATAACAACCTCATTTCAAGAAAAGTTGGGACAAACAAAAAGAGAAAGCAATAATTCGCAAATCATTTCAAAGCTATGTTTAATTGTAAATAGTAAAACGATAAGAAATCTAATGTTGAAATCGAAAACTGTATTTCCTTTTTTGGACAATACTTGCTCATTCTGAATTTAATGCCAGAAACATGTTTCACAAAAGTTGGGACATGTGCAAAAAAAGACTTGAAGATTTGTGTGATGCTTACAACAAACACCTGATGGAACATTTCATAACTAATCGGGTTAATAAGGAACAGGTCAGTATCATGACTTGCCTGCATGGACAAAAGGTTTAACAACCTGAAAATTATGAAATGAAATTATTCTTAAATTATTATGTTAATTGATGATTGATATTTGTCATTTTCATCATCTATGTTACATAGCATTTTTACATTGCAGTCTCTTTATTGACAATTTACAGGCTTATTGATCCATTTTCACTTACACATCTGTTTCATCCCATCCTAACCTGCCTCTCACACCTTTTCCTCCTCCTGTCACGGCCCTGTCATAGAACGTTCCTGCTGTGCGGAACGTACATCATTAAGTGTTTAAAATCAGCCTATGTGGAAGGCAGCAGAAGCCGTCCATGTGATGCCAACTTCACCTTTTCCTCACCCTGTTTGGGTTTTTTTTTCCTGTCTATCTACATGTGTCTTTCTTATGTATTTGCTCCACGGAAACAAGTTTGACTGATGTGTGTTTAGAGTTTTTAAGAGAAATGAGGGGCGGTGTGTGTAATAGGTTTCCTTTCTTCTCTACATTTTTGCTCATTCCTTGTCTCCCATGCGTAAAATTGGTGCTCAGATTCATACACATGCACATAAACACGAGCATACTTTTTATCTTGACAGTTTCCTGTAGATAAACACAAGAGGGTGTTCTACATCTGAGAGCGAGAAGCTGGGAATGTGTGTGTGTGTGTGTGTGTGTGTGTGTGTGTGTGTGTGTAGGAGAAACTTTATGTTATTTCTTGACAAGCGTCCATAAGACTGTTTTTTTTTATACTCATTGTTTTCTGTTCTCCTTTTAGACGAGTATAAAGGAGGGATTGTTGCTTAAACAGACCAGCTCATTCCAGAGGTGGAAAAAGCGCTACTTCAAACTGAGAGGCCGAACTCTCTACTACGCCAAAGATGCCAAGGTGGGCTTACCCACTGTACCCTCACACAACACACATTCACAAGGAGCCACAGGTGGACAGCTTAAATGTTCCTCTCTCTTCTGTCTGTAAATGTGTCCGTGGGGTTAATCTTCATATCTCACAAACTGCTTGATTTAATGCAGAGGCGACAAGCAGACAATCCTAATGGAATATTGCTTGATATATTAGATACATTCTTGCAGATATTTAAATGAAGCAAGGGAAGTAACTAGAGAAGCTCCGTCCAAAGATTAAAAATCCTCTAGTTTTTGTGAAACAAAATGTTTTGTATCACCACACAAGCAAGTGACTTCATTTCCACTCTTTATGCAAAGCTTAACTAAAGGGCTGCTACTTCGGGCCAAATCATGCAGAATTTTAGTTTATTTTAATTGGACTCTACTGAAATTGCTGATTTTATCTTTTAATGGGCCTTTATGAAATACTTCTTCAACGGTATGTGAAGTGGTTCACTTTTGCTCCTATCCCTTTAAGCCCCCCCCCTCATCCTGAGCCCAATGGGATCTGATTGACCAGCTTGTGACAGCCTGCTGGTGGGTTGAGCAGAGCAGTGTGTAATGTGAGAGCGGGTGGGCACAACTGTGTGCATTGTGGGTATGTGGTAGGGATGGGGAATGGCAAGAGTCTGGTAATACAATATTTATCATGATGCAGATGTTACAGTTCGATATATTCAGATACTGTAAGCGATGCGATTTTTTTTGTTTCTTTAAATACCAAATTTTAGGAAAACTTTTTTTCATTTTTTTTTAGTTCAGGGTCGCCACAGCGGATCATTTGGTTGATCTGGCACAGTTTTTACACCGGATGCCCTTCCTGACACAATCCCCCCCAATTCCTACTGGGCTTGGGACCAGCACTGCAAAAACTGTCATAGGATAAATAAAATCTTAAGTGAACAAAAGTTTTCAAAAGTTCCAGAAAATAATAACATCATCAGCAGTTTAAATAGCACAAAATTAATATTTGCTACTAAGCTTGTAATGTAAATCTGATGCTGTTTAATATGAAAACCCTTCATTAAGGCCCCAGTAAGTAGATGTTACAGCCTAATACTGTTATTGTACTGATAATGATCTTTTCCTGATCGTTCAGTTCTTTTAACAATACCAAAGCTTATGTTCACCTCTGCTTGTTCCAAACTTCTGAACTTTTTAGTTTTGCTGACGTCTCTTTCCTTCTGCCTCTAACCTAACTTCCTTGCTCTGGAACTTGTGTGTATGTGTGTGTGTGACTAGTCTGGCAGTGCCTTGGCACGCTGGCAGGAACGGGCGCTGCGCAGAGTGTCCAGGAGTCGCGTGTGCTGGCGGGTCCTGTCAGTGTGCTGGACGGGCGCACGATGCTCCCCCCCACCTTTGGGTGCCAGCGGATCTGAGGAAGGCCTAGTGAGAATCCGGGTCAGCACAGCACAGCCAGGGGGGACGGGGCCAGACCACCACAGCTGCTTAACCATCAACTCCTTAGCCATTGGCTTACAGTAGTGCTGCGTTCATGCCATATGGCCCCGCTGAGTCCAGACAGGTTTAGGGTCTGAATACTGGTTGCACATTTTGCAAATGCAAAATAAAAGTGCCATCTTGACAATGAGGAAGTGTGAATAAACAAGAACAAAGTTAAAGTCATTTAGCAAAATCCAGGTTTCTCACTGAGAACTCAGCTTTTTTATTGCCATATACATGAATGCACTGTATATTATATAAGTGTAAGCTTAGGTTGGTCGGCAAAAAAAACCTTTACAGACTGTAAGATGAGAAATGGTCTGTCTTAACAAAAGTCAGGGGCCAGAACGAACACTAAAAGAATTCCTGCTTGCTGTGATCATCCCTCCTGTTCATACTGATGCTTTGGGTTTTCATCAGAAGTTATAGGGACGGAATCCAAAGTCCATAGTCTGTGCAAAAAGCTTTTCAAATGGGGGTCTAAAGCTAAAACGAGGCATCGGCAGCCCGAGAAAGTCACATCAAGAAAGTCAAATCATTTGTTGCAACGTCTTTTTAGTATAAAATTCCCTGCGGGAAAGTAACAAAAGGGAAAGTGGCTTTTTGCACAGAAGAGAAACGGTGGATTTTAGTTCTCAGCAAGAACATACAAATGGTTACAGCAAGTAAAACCTGTTTCAGTGTCTGTACATGCACCTGGAAGTTGTTTTAAGACAGACCTCTTCTTTATGAGGATTGTTGTGTGATTGTCTTACAGTGCTTGTCCTATAGAGTAGAGTCTCCTCATGGCCTTGCCGAGAGAATAAGAAATCTAAATAAATAATTGTCTTTCAGTGACATTAGCCTTTATACTGTAGATAAGTGCCCATTTCCTACATGTCCATCCGCTCTGGTGTCTCTGAAGCGGCCTGGCTGGCTGTGCTGGCCTGTGCTTAAGAAACCTGACCTCCTCAACGATCCATTATGGAGGCTACATCTCAGCCGTGCAGTTTGTCCTAGAAGCTTCTCTCCTCTCCTTTCTGATTTCAAGCCGGAGTTAAAACATATTTGTGTACAGAAATCACATTTAATAAAGTGTAAAATTAGGAAGAGCAATGAAAGTACGAAAGGAGACTGAGATTGCTGAGATGCTGAGCTCTGGATCTTTGGGTAACAGAGGGTCTGGATGCTTGCCCTTGTCGACCATTCATTGTCAGCTTTCATTACAGCTTCTCTCAAGACAAGTGTGTGTGTGTGTGTGTGTGTGTGTAGTGATTGAGAAAGTGGGAAAAGAGACACAAGCACACACAGTGTTACAGCACTTCATCAGGGGGACGTGTTTGTGTTGGCCTGCCATTCATACTTACATACTGTGCAGGCCCTCTCGGCCAACAGTCCACACGCACTCACATGCACTTGTAGGCATATGTGGAAGTGCTAAGACACATGCTCTTACTACACACACACACAGAGTAAGCATTGGCTGGTGTCCCTCTCCAGCCAGGCCTGGGGAGAGCGTCATTAACTGGGCATTCCCTCTGACAGCTGCAGCAGCTCACTCCTCCCACACACACACACACACACACACACACACAGAGTCAGAAGGCATTCCTTTGACGACATCGATTTCTGGCCTGCGGCCCTGCAAGAGCTCAGCTGCGTGCCTTACGCATCGCAGCTCTGTTAGAATATCATTTTCGTGTTTGCAGACTCTGGCTTTCCTCTCTGTCTGTCCACTGGCTACGCCGGTGATAGAGAGTTGGCTTCTCCCTGTTGCTCGTAGGAAGTCAGCCGGACATGTTAACATTCACTGTCAGGTTGTTTGCACCGTTCTCTGGTCCAGACAAAAGAAACAACAGTAAGCCTCAGTCCAGGGTGGGTTTAAAGTGTAGCTGTGTTGTGGTAAAGTGCATTTCCTGTCAGATGAAACTAATTTGTTATCATGAGGAAAACCACACAAACTCACTGCTCCTGACCAGAATATTTCGGAGAGATTTCCGAGGCCCGTCCACTGTAATAAACATTATATATTTAATCATTTCAGCCCATGAAATTTAACAGTAAATAAACTGACTTGACAGATGGCAATGTGAGGCTTGACATAAAGTTATTATATGCACAAAGTAAATTTGAAGCATTTTATTTCTAATGTGAAGAACACAGAATTTTCACCTTTTCATCTACTAAAACAATAATTATAATAGTTATTATGTTATTATTATGAATATTATTATTATTATTATCATAGCTATTTGAGATATATTTACCTGAAATGCTGCTCCATTTTAGAGAGATCTAATAGTCTGTTGCATTATGTAACTTTTAAATTTTTTTATTAATGTAATTTGATCCCGACTAATACCTGAAGGCCTGTGCAGAGCATAGCAGATGGTAGAGAAGCATAGTGGAGCAGGGAGAATAGGGACTAAGTGTGGTTGGTAATTGAATCGAAACTCTGTTCCAAGTTAGAAGTGAATAAAAAATGTTTCTGATAATGGTTCCAAACGAAGGCTACAATTCTGCAAGGATGTCCCCCAGCTGTCTGCTGGACCGTCTGTAAGTTCATTTGTTTAGATAAAAGTTAGCATGTGTTGATAACACCTCAACCTACAGTACAAGCCAGTGTGACCGCAGGCACAAGTCAGAAGTGTGGCTTCAGTTAAGAGAAGAAAGATAATAAAATAAAACTGTTTGGATGCTAATGTAGCATCACAAAGCAGGTGTCACGTTCATAAAGAGACGTTTTTGTGCTTGTGGATTTATTAAGCATTAGTAAGTGCTGGCAAAGTGTGGCTAATAATGTGCCTCTACAGTGGCTCTCTAGCCCACAGGAAAGCAAAGTGGTTCTTAGAAGATTTGCAATTTGAATAAGCTCTGAAATGGCCCCAGCGCCACAAAAGCTCCTAGTTTATGTTGGTGCAAATAACCAGTGCTAGTTCAAGTTGGATATTGTTGCTGCAAGTTGGCTAAAGTTGTGGAATGTACATATGCTAAGAAAACAGAGTTATGTCCAATAATGTAAAGTAAAGTATTTAGAAAATGATGCACTTTTACCAGGCAACATGAATAATAAGAATAGTTATTAATGTTAGTTATAGTCACTGTCTAAACGTCTTTTTTAAACGTCTGTAAGCATCAGAATGCCTCCATTTTAGTCAATTTCCTATCACCTTATCCCTCTGTAGACGATAAGAGGCCCAGAACTTTATTAGCTTTATGAAGGTAACAAAATCTTCCATCCATCTATTACCTTGAATACTTATCCCTTTCACGGTCGTAGGGGTTTTGGAGCCTATCCCAGCCTGTCACTGGGCGAGAGGCAGGGTACACTCTGGACAGGTCACCAGAGACAGACATTCACACTCACATTCACACCTACGGCCAATTTTGAGCCACCAATTAATCTAACATGCATGTTTTGGACTGTGGGAGGAAACCAGAGTACGTGGAGAAAACCCAGGCAGCACGAGGAGAACATGCATACCCCACACAGAAAGACCACAGCCAACAGGTAGCTTCGAACCGGGGACCTCCTAGCTGTAAGACGACAGCGCTGACCTCTCCAGCAGGGTGCTGCCCAAACACAAATAACTGATCTAATGATTTACTTTGATAGACAAATACAGAGGGTTCCCAATGTCTCATAAGTAAAGACAATCAGGAAGACTAGTTTAAGAACAAAGATGGCACCGTCTTGCTGGAGAGGTTCCTCAGGCTGGTCCTAGACATTTCTGATTTCCTTCTGCATTTTGAGAAGCCAAACGAATCAAAGTAAATGTCAGTTGAGTCTGATCATCAGGCTGGATGTCATTTTTATTATATACCTGCCTGAAGTTGAAGCTGAGGTTTTATTAGAATTAGCAGCAGATTGCAGACGGAATCTGAACGACAGGGAGCTTGTGATTAAACTGTGTCATTTGAAATACCTCTAGACTACAGATGCTTGTAGTATATTTGGGTTCACCATTTTGTGCCTCTTTGTTCTAGTTCTGTGTCTCATTTTAATATTGTCTCCGTTTTGTATTTACTGTAGGTAGCTCATTTTAAATTCAATTCAAATCAATTCAACTTTATTTATATAGCGCCAATTTACAATAATGTCATCTCAAGGCACTTTCCAGAATAAAGTCCAGTCTCTAAGTATTTTAGCTGTTTGGTGTCTCTTTTATTTTGTTATTAATATATTTTTTGTCTCTCTTTTCAATTTGTCATTTTCTGTCTCAGACATTTTGTTTCTAGTCGTATTATAGTCATTTATTAATATTTGTGAATATTTAAAATACTCTTTAGTAGTTTTGTGGGTTTTTTTGTTTTGTTTGTTTTGCTTATTTGTTCGTTCTTTTAGCCATTTTATCTTTGTAGTAGTTTGGGGTCTCTGAAGGGTTTGTGTGTCTTTGTGCGTGTTTAAACCCCTCTGTTGTTGTTTGACATTGATTTCTCTTCTCGCTTCTTTACATATGGTAGTTTTACATGTCTTTGATTTGAAGCTTTTTTGCATCTCTTGAACAAAATAGGATTATGCTGATTTTCAACAAAATATTTTATATAATCTTAAAATACTATTAAACTCTTTTAGGGCAGTGTCACAGCACTTGGTTGAGGTTGGAGACAGACTGGGATTTAGCAAAACCCTTTTCTAACCTTAACCAAAGTACTTTTGTTGCTGAAAGCAAACAAAACAGGTCTCTTGCTTTATGTTACTAAATGCAGCAGTCGGAAATTACACATGAGAACTCATCCACTGATTATACCTTCCCTCCAAACACTTAATCACATTTGGCTTCAGTTACAAAAAATTACATTTTTAAGTGGACAGGGTCGCCCTGACTCCTTTGGGCCCTGAAGACTAGTGCCTGGTTCAGCAATTCATGCCATACGATTTGCAGATCTTGCATTATCTAAAGTTTGGGGCTCCAATTTAAAATGTAACTTATTAGTATTAGTATTAGCCAACAGCACTTTGCAGTAACATCCATTTCATTCGAATAAGTTTCACGTCTCCATTTTAGGTCTGCGTCAGTGTGGCTAAGAGCAGACATTTTCCTCACAGCCAACCACCGTGCTCTTCATGCCTTAGTATACAAGTAAAATAAGCGAAGTTGTGATAAAAAATACTGTACAAAGGCTCATTCTCGTGTTTTCTTATTCTCCCTCTATCTCTCTGCTCTCCTCTCTCAACTACTTCTTAACTGCAGTCCCTTATTTTTGATGAAGTGGACCTATCAGATGCCAGCGTTGCAGAGTCCAGCACAAAGAATGTCAACAACAGTTTCACAGTGAGTGCATCTTAACACACACACACACACACACACGAACACAGGGTTACATAGACTATAGGCAGGGGCACGTGTTGCGCAGGGAGACTGAGTGCGTGTCACAATGTCTCACTGGTGAGTGTCCCCATATCACTAGAGTGCAGTGCCGTGTTCCTTCATCCTCGTGTCTTTCGGTTACTACAGCAGGCTTGTGGTCGGATGAATGAACAGTGCTACTATCTCAACTAATGATTTTTGATTGAGAAACATTTTTAAATCTTTAAAATGTCAGAAGATTGAAAAATGCTAGTAGCAATTTTCCAGAGCACAAGGTGCTGACCAAGTTGTCAAAATATTAATATATTGTTGAAAATACTATTAAATGAGAAAATAACTGGTTATCTTTTTTTTTTTTTGCAAATCTAAAACAGCTGCTTGCTGTGGACTTTAAAAGTTAACATGAAGTAAACAGTGCAGGCTATTCATTGCCTGTATCCTTAAGAAAACTTTAAATCACAGGGACGGCATGAGGTGTGACCAAGATTTATGACATTTCTGTCAAACTGAGCACCATTGATAGCAGATGCTTGTGTTATTCAAGGAACACGCGACTGCATTCAGTGCACTCACAGCCGTTATGAGTTCATCCAGGAGGGTTCATTAGAAAATAGGGTTTGCCTTTCAAGGATAATGACTCAACTACCATATTTTACCCCTGCAAATGTCAGTCGTAGTTACATTTAGATCATATTTTAGCACATTTTCTAGCTTTGGTCCTTTGTAGTTTTCACATCGTGTTAATGAAGTCTGCTGAGAGTAAACAAGTGATGCTGCTATGAATGGATGCTTGTTTGGGAAGAGAATGAGCAGCTGAAGCTGGATGTGTGTGTGTGTGTGTGTGTGTGTGTGTGTGTGTGTGTGTGTGTGTGTGTGTGTGTGTGTGTGTGTGGCAGGCAGAGGGAAATGAACAAAAAGATGAAAGCAGACACTGAAAAGAGCTAGTAGTGCACTGTTTTTTTCTATAAACGTCTCTCCTCTCCGCTGGGTGCTGCTATAAATAGAAACAAGTAGGAGGAGTAGGTAGGCAGGAGAACAGAGCCCAGAGGAGGGCATGCTGCTATTTTTAGCGTCTCCTTGAAACGCTTCACTGACTGCCTGCAATGGCTTAACATCTTTATATTCATAAATAAGATTACGTGTGCTTGCTGCATGTGTGTAGCAGCATGTGTGTTTGCTGAAGGGTTAAGAAAAATGCTGCGTTTGTGGAGCTGAGCTCAGTGTGCCTTCACAAATATCTGCATTCCCTGGTACTGTAACAAAGACAGAGGACGATGGAAGAAAAGGTGCTAAAGGAAGATCCAAAATGGGAGTGTGGATGAAATTTGCACTGATGGTGGTGAAAGCAGAGCGTGAACTAAAAACTGATGCTGGAATGGCAGCAGACGGTAAAGGGAAATGCATGAAAAGGTAGTGCAGCAGAGGAAATCCTGGAGTGATGTCACAGCACCACTGACTGCACTCGCACACTCTCTCCCTGAGAAAAAAAAGAGAGAGGGGGGGGGGTGGACGAGCGAGAGCGAGGCATGAACGCGCGCTGATAAGTGGGAGAGGAAATACAGATGCAGAGGGAAAGAAGGGGAGGAGAGGAAGCTGATGATAGGACGGGGGAGCACCCTGGAAGGAGCAGTGAAACATTAAACCAAAAGGTAATGTGACATGCTGAATGGTAGTTCACATGCTGCTGCCCCTACCCACACACACACACACACACACACACACACACACACACACACAAGCAAATCTCTGTGACAGTCAAGCACACTGACAGAGCGAGACCAGGCTTCATCGGTCAGCGGGAGAGACCACTGCAGGAGAGGAATCACATGTCTGTGCTCTGACTGTGCAGAGCAGTCACCAGCCTCTGTCTGTCTGTCCGTCTGCATCTTAGGTCTCTTGTTGTCTGTCTGCCCTCTGAGGGTTGTGCAGGTGTCCTCAGTGTGCTGCTTGGTGTTGCTTGGTTGGATGGGTTGAGCTCCCAACTCACTCATGCCAGTGCTAAGATGTTTATTGATTCGTGCTCATTTCTGCGTCGCAGATGTCCCCTTGCTGTGGGCTTAATGTGCATGCTTTCACAGACTAGGGACCAAGGACGCCTTAGGGACCTACAGCACCACAGGGAACACTTTAAAGTCACTGGGGCGGAATCATATCAGAATCAGCATTTATTTACCTGGGGCAGTGAACTTGTATGTTGTTTGACGGGAATAAGACCATGCAGATGTAACATGCGTGTGTAACATGTCTGAATCTGCATGTTGACGTAGAACATTATGTGACCAGCTGAGTGGTCCAGTGTTCACACCTTTATCTTTTTTTTTAAGCTTTTGTGTCCCTGGTGTATTGAAAAGGAACCTGTGTGAATACACAATGAGGCGGCACCGCTGTAGCATGGAGCAGAGCACCTTGAAGTCCACGTGAGGCAGCAGCTCAGCCCAACCCAAACCCTAAACTCATTATGGTCCCTGCAGGACTCACTCAAGCCTATTGCTTTTTACTGTCCACTTAAAAACTATGAAATCAATCTCAAGGAAATTCGGATTGTCCTCTTGTGTCTGTGTTGTTAAAGCTTGTACAGACAATGGCTGTGAGAGCGTGTGCGTGCATGTTGCAGGGAGGGAGCAGCTGCTATAGTTATGTCCCATAGCGTGTGCTCTTGTGCTGCCGGTCTCAGTGGATACACAATCTGTGCAACACAGTCACTAATCAGGTTTCTGTGTGGGTGTGTGGCGGGTGTCTCCCATTATCACGATCAAAGACGCACACGTGATACATCCTGCTGTGAGGTGAGGTTTTCCAGCACTTTAGGGATGCCAAGACCCATCTTCAGAAACAACTGTTCCTGTTTCCCCTGGCAACCAGTCTTATCACCACCTTGTTCTAGAGACACACATGCACATACTGTAGTGCACGAGAGGCAGACTGACACATTAATCCTTGCTTTCCTGGTGGAAAACATTTTGTGGTGAACAGCTGAGACAAGCCCACATTTCTCTGAAAGGAGAGACGGCAGCAGCAGCTTTGCTGTTGTTGTACATGAAGAAAGATTGTGGCCGACTGGTTGAGAGTCACATGTGTACATATGAGCATGTGACGACATTTTCTCACACACTTTTGCTAGTTTGAAAGTTGCTTTTGTCCACGTAAAAAAAAACAAATTGAGAATGCTCATTTTATTTGCTTCAACATTTACAAAGCACCACACCCATTAATATCATTGGCAGAGATGTGACAGTATAGTACAGAGAAACCAGGGCAGAGAGAGAGTGGTGTGACATGTCTTAACCAGTACATTACCAGATACTTAAAGCATGTGAAGCTGTGGGAATGCTTCTATCATTATTGTAGGGTTAAAAAAAGTATTATAATTATTGATGCATTAATGTGATCATCACATTAACGTTGCAGCTGGTATCAATGACCTTTACACTGTTTAGAAAATGTGTTTTAAAATGTTAAAATTACTTTACATGCTGTTGGGTAGCTGCTGAATGTTACACCAAGGATCAATTAAATCTTATGGTTCGATTGTATTTTGTGTCACTAATCTGATTCTGAAAATTAAACATAGCTAATCCACATAAAAATGTATGTAGTGGATTAAAAGTTTGATATTCACCTTCCAACCTAGATACAGTATATAACATAAAATACAAATGCTCAACTAAGATACAAAACTATTTTAGGTGCATTAGTCAAATAAATGTACAGTTTACATCAATGTACAAATGTTGATGTAATGCAAGTTTCCTCCCACAGCCCAAACAAATTTCACTCTAACTTGTAAATGTATATGTGTGTGTGTACATGTGCCCGATGACCACAATAAAACCATTATAGAAAAAGAAAGCCACTTATGCTATTTTACATTTTGATGCGACTAGTTTGGACTAATTTTGAACATTTTAGAGTTTTAGTAAGACTCAGTATGTTGATGTCCAGAGACCAGAGATCAGTTTCTTAGTATAGCACTGATACTTCTGAACTACATTATATAGCATGAAGAGTAATTAGTACTTTAAATTGTGATGGAGAATTAAGATTTACACAGACAATTTATTTTATTTTGTGATGGAGCACTTTTACCTGAGTGTAGTGTTTTTGTGTTATCACTTAGTCTTTCACTTGCTAAGGTAACAACATTCAGGCAGACACACAGACACACACACATATATGTACTGGCAGTGATGTGAGTGTGTGATTTGCTGTGCACCTGTTGTTTTCCAGACCCGTTAAAAGCCTCAGGTGCTGCCGGTCTAACCATGTGGATGACGAGAAAGAGTAGGAGTGTAAGGAGAGTGGCGTATTCCTTTTATTTTGTCACAATTGATCATTTCTTTCACTCTTTTAACCGATTCACTGACTTGTGTGATGCCAGTCTGCAGGATGCACAGAGTGCTCAGTTTATCCAATTATTGCCAAAATGGGTGTAATTCAAGAATAGAATGGAGCTGCACAGCAGCTGGACGTATGGATTCAAATTATGGTGAATAGTCTGGTCTGCAACAGTTTGTCAGAAAATCAATGAGCACTTTGTAGGCAAAACAGAAACACAACAAACAGAGCAGAAAAGCTTCCACAATCTTCCCTTTGGATTCACTAAGAACTGCAAACTCTATAAAGGGAGACATACTGTATCTATGTTCATTTTTAGATCCAAGCTATAGGAGGGAGGATTACGGATGTTTGTACACCACAGCTTCTGAGTGATGAATGCCAGCTGTCTCCTGCAGCTGTGGAAAATGCGTCTGAGACATAATATCTGGCAAAATCAGGTGTAAAATATGAGTCAGTGCTTTATCAAAGTCAAGCTGAAACAGTGAGATCACAAGCAAGAGAAGTGGTAAGGCCACTTGTCAGGCATAGTTCAGGTGAGAAAAAGGCTTCAGTAACAGCAATAAAAGTTACCGCAGTAAATTAAAATATGCATTTTTATGTAAAGTAGCAGAAAAGGAGCAGCAGCCTCGTATTTTTCTCTTCCCGTTCTACTTCAATAGGTTTGATTGCAGCTTCTAGAAAGAGCCTGACAGATCTACAGCAACATTCTAACATGAAAAAAAATAGTTGTTATAACCTCTGATTGCTTTTTAAATTCTGTCTTAACGAATAACTTCATATGTGTTGTTGGGGCTGCAACAATTAGTCAGTACTGTTAAAATTGGCCCCTGGTCGGACCCTTTCTTTTTGGCTATTTTCTGTCTGTTGGAGGTCATTTGAAGCTGTTCTTGGACATTTTGGCTCTGTTTTTTGTCAACAACTAAAAATTGTGTCTGTTTTTGGTTATTTTTCTTTTTTTTTTCTTTTTTTCTTTTTTTTCTGGAGTTTTTTTGGTCGTTATGGGTCTGTTTTGATCATTTCTATTTTTGGTCATTTTGATTTATATCTGTTTTTTCTCAACATTTTTGTCATTTTTGTTGTATTGTATTTTTGTTGTTGTTGTTGGCCATTATGGCTGTATCTTCAGACATTTGCGTCTGTTTTTGGTAATTATGTGTCTGTGTTTTGGCCATCACGAGTCTGTTTTTGGTCATTATGCAGTTTCTGTGGAAATAATCAGGTCATTTTTCACAATTGAACGAGACAAAAGACCAGGAAAAAGTCAAAGAAACTTCAGAGGTTCTGGCCCATGGAGCCTCTGAGCTCTTTGGCCTCTGGGCCTGTTCTTGATAGGCTTCGTTACTTCTCCCCTCAGGTAAAGTAAATTCAGGAGATTTATAAAAGGGGACTGTCAATGTTATAAATCATAAACAACATTTCTCGCAGAGGGAAAGCAGCATCAGAATTGCTGCTACAACATGAATATTGATCAGCCTGATATTGTGTGTGTTTGTGTTACGTTGAGGGTGAACACAAATGACATAATAGCACAATGAGAGATGGAAAGAAAGGAAAAAGATGACTGAGCATAAATAAGTGATGAGGCATTGAAAGGCTGCTGTGTGTCTGTAGGGTTATCTACAGGGACACCGTCCTTTTAAACACACACACATACAGAGGACAGGGGGAGGCAGCAGGGGCAGAAAAGCTCTTAGCCTTTACTGAGGCGCTTCGCCTGTCAGCGCATATCTGTCTCAACACGGCATGAAGAGCTCCGAGCGAGGGAAAGAGAGGATGGAGCTGAAGCGAGGGAAAAGACTTAGTCAAGAAGGTGTTAGTGGATGAGTGAGCTAGAGTTAATGAGAGTGAGAGAGTAAGAAAGAGGGAGGGGGCTCCTCATCCTCATTCTCTCCCTTAAAGACAGAGTCGGTCTCTCGATCCTCTCAGTGCCACCGCAGGCTGAGGAGGAAAGCACTGGAAACCTTTATCCCCGTCTCGCTTTGGGTCTTTTTAGCGTACAGTATCCATCTCACCCGTCCGTGTTATCCCTCACTCTCCCTCCAGGTGATCACTCCTTTCCGTAGACTCATACTCTGTGCCGAGAACAGGAAAGAGATGGAGGACTGGATCAGTTCGCTGAAGTCCGTACAATCAAGAGAGCATTACGAGGTAAGAGCGCCTTTCTCAACCAGCAGAGAGACAGATCCATGTGGGTTAGTGTGTGGCAGGGAGGGGGCAAAGAGATGGGGAGTGTTAAGACATATTGCCGCAGGAACAATAGATGTGTCCTTAGGCTTATCCTCCCCTATGGAGGCTGTTTTGAGAATGAGGTTGTTCCTAAAGAGAAGAGTGTTTTGTTTTGTTTTGTTTTTTTCGGGAAAAGAAAGCCTGTGTGGAATAGTGTTAAGGTCTGAACAGCACGATGGGAATAAAACGTCCATGTTGTCTATTGTGATATCGGCCACAGTGAAGGCATCTGGGGACTTAACAAGTTGTTTTTGCCAAAGCAACACGCTCATGTTGGGATTCAGAGCCTCAAAGCACCAGACAACGTGTGGAGGCACAAATGGATGCACATGTACAGTCACAGGTGCATAACTGTACACTCAGAAATACAGTGAACACACACACACACACACAGCGTACAGTTAGTATCAAAACAACACAGAAACATGTCTAATTCTTTTGTCCTTTGTGACTCAACGGAATAAGAAACAAACAGGGAGTGGCTGCGTCCTCTGTCCATATCCAGCGCCCTTCTTCGTTATCTAACACCCTGATTTTGGGCGGAAAGAGAAAACGATGTCAACTTATGTGCAACCATTACTTTTTTGGGTTTGGATATCAGTGGAAGAGCGTAAAGCTGGGGTCTGTGCTGACTGTGACGGCTGGTGCACACTGGGAGGAAGCAGTGCTGCATTTTAATGCCTTTGATTTGGGAGGGAAATCTTATATAAGACCCCATCCCTCACCCCCTTTTAGTGTACTGCAATGCAGCAGCACCCTGAGAGCTGTAGACAGTGTGCACACACGTGTGCGCACACGAACGCACCCCCCGCCAAGAAATTTCAAAAGGAGTGGTGCAGGAATCTCAGTGTCCCACTTTGTGAGCACCTGTTACAATTGTACTTATGAAACTGTACTCGGGCTGCGCCAACTGCTGCAGACGCAACGCCCACACTGGCACATTACGCCACTCACAGTAGCTCATGAGGTGTGTAGGAGTGTCCAGTTCTCCTGCCCAGGTGAGCTGTAGTCACATAATGATGGCAGCCAACGGCAGGTTTTTTGCTGTGGTCTTTCCTGGGCAGCGTCGTCGCAAGGCTCCAACTGAGCAGAGGCACCCGACCATAAGTGACAGTTTTTCAAGTCGTAAGACAACGGTGAGATGAAAGAGGTTCCTTGCTGCAATCAGTCCTCCTTCAACAGATGCTTCTTATGTAATCGATGGGGGCCAAGATCCTACAGTCCTCCTTCTGTGCAAGAATGTATTAAAAAGTTTTCTGAAGACATTAGGAGGCTTCAGTGTTCCAAATTAGTCACACTAAGTGGATGTCTTCCAAAGTTGCAGCCATTTTAGTCCAAAATTCCTCGGTTCTTCTTTCTTTCTGTCCCTTTGTTACAACCCAAAACACACTAAATCTCACACTAAAAAAGACTTTAACGTTGGACTTGATTTCATTAAACCATAGTGCTGAAGCTTTATATTTACTTTAGATGCTCTTAAAGACTAAATTCTCTCATAGAACAAGGATGTGGATGTTGGTTATTTCCATTGAAAGGAGGAAGGAATTCGACCACTAAAACCAACGCTCAGTGCTCCTATAAACACATGTCTGTTGTTGCAGGAAAAGCCGATGCACAAGAAACACGAGAGACAGTAACCCAGATAGTAATGCTAGATATATGAATGTATATTTCATGACCATAATGATGTTGTGCACTTTGTCTGCCTTTCTGTGACTGTCATCCCAGTGCTGTCAACCTGTTTTAACTTTTCCTTTGCCAGACGGCACAGTTTAATGTGGAACATTTCTCAGGGATGCACAACTGGTACGCCTGCTCCCATGCACGGCCCACCTTTTGCAACGTCTGCAAAGACAGCTTGTCTGGGGTCACGTCTCACGGCCTCTCCTGCGAAGGTGAGTAACACTCTGAGTACACACGCACGGCTCTCTTTTAGACGCAACTCCCACTCATTTGTACATGAGAGTTTCTATTCTATCAGACACGCTGATAGGATTGCAGCAGATCATTTTGTGGTGCAAGTCTGGGAGTTCAGAGTCTGGGAAGGTGTGTGAGCGTGTTGCATAAGAACTCGTGAGTCACTGAAATGACAAAAGTCTTTGTTCGGATGTCTGTCCAAGCGGAGCAGATTGGACGCGCCAGAGCCAGTGTGAGTCTTTGAAATGTTCCGGGTTGTGAGGCAGGGTTCATGTTAGCTCGGTGTGAAAAGAGCTGGTGGTGAACTGCCATTAACGCTGCTGCACAGGCATATGACTGCATGTCAGCGTGTCTGAGGTTGGTGCCTGTTATGTCACGCTCTGCGTGGGATATGCATGAAATAAAGATGTTAGAAGTTTATTTTAGCATTTCACATATTTTAGAGGAAACAGGAGGAAAAAAGGAACTATTCACACAACCCGTGAATGACGCCACATTTCCTCACTTCATCTGTGAAGGAACCGTTTTAAATAGGACAGTATTTTTGCTCTTACTTTACTACTTTGGCTTTTAGCTGCTCTGAAGTGTCTGAAGTGACATGCTGCAGACCTTAATGAGCACCATCTGCATATCCCTTCCTTCTAATTTCACTAATTCCCCACTCACCCCTGTGACTGTATCAAATATGTGTGTGTGTGTGTGTGTGTGTTTACTATGAAGGTGGCAAAAGCCTCTCCACTCAGTGCTCATTATCCTCTGCAATGAGACAATGACTCGTATCCAAAGCAGAAGCCAAGAGAGGGAGATGAGAAAGAAAAGTCATTAGAGGAAACTTTAATGCCTGTGGTCTCCCCCACACACACATACACCTGGCCAACAATCGGAAGACCCAATTAAGGTTGCAGGAGCCTCATCAGAACATGTCAATATTGGGTGCAAACCCCCATAAAGACACCCTCTCCTTTAGTGTACAGTAGATTCATTAACATCCAGCTGTTTTGTTTAATATAAAACATCCAGATTAAGCTATGGAGCCATGCCGAGCACAGGAGTCGTTCATTACAATCCAATAGAAGCCCCCTGATGTCTGACTCATGAGTACAGCCAATCAGAGACAGTGAGTTGAAGCAGAGAAACAGCATGTGAGAGTGGAAAAAAGGGGGCAGAAGAAGAAGAAATAAAAGCAGAAGAGAAGCCAGGTGAGTGTCTCTATTAACAGTGGAGAGCGGACAAACAGTTTCACAGCAATCAAAACGGCTTGAATTTCCCTTCGATTTCCTGCACAGGACCTGCCCGCTGGGGATTGATTTACGCTACCCAGCCACACACACACACACACACACACACACACATACAGAGTGAATCTTGTCATTAAGCAGTCTACACATGATATAAGAACTAAGTCAAAGTCATATCCGGGGGGAAACAATCAATGTTTCAATCTTGTCTACCGCTAAATGCTGTTAGAGAGCATTAGCAGAACATTAGGAGAAATCAGAGGACACCACTGTCTGTTAATGGCCGTGCCTCATGCTCCAGGCCGGAGGAAAACATTGTGTACATGCCTGTGAGTGGTTTGAGGCTGCAACACAAACACAAAGGCAGAAAGGTGTGTGTGTGTGTGTGAGCTGGGTGTGGTGGCTAGAAGCAGTGCCGACGCTATTCATGACTGTGCTAAGTGCCTCGTCTTTAAATGGAGGCCAGAGCAATCTGGATGTTTTTATAGTTTAATATTTATTTATTTTTTCAATTTGTTATAAATAAAGTTGGACATTGTCATGTAGCTTAGCATAAAGAGTGGAAAGGGAGGGAAACACCTAGTCTGAACATACTAGCACCTTTAAAGTTCACAAATAAATGTTTTATTTTATTTGTTTTATTCCATAAAACAAACCGGATGAAGGGTAAAAAGTGGATGCTTTGTTTCAGATATTCACAATTCAGTTGTTGGGTCTTGTATGAATGTTCAGAGATGCTCGTAAGGTTCGCACATTGTTTTTCTCTTCCACCTTTGCACAGAGCACAGCTAGGCCTTTTTCCCTGCTTCCAGTCTTTATGCTAAGCTACGCTAACCAGGGCCTTACGTAATGGACAGATATAAAAGTGGGATTGATCTTTATCTCTAATTACAGTATTTCCATAAATGTCTAACTATTTCAGCTCAACATATGGACGGTTTACCAAGCAGCTGTTGTGGGGAACTCAGGATATTGTAGAATTGCTTAAAAGCATTTTTCTTTATTTTTTTCATATTTCTGATTCATTTAAGCCGCTGAGAGCATCTGCTTATCAACACATACTGCACTGTATCTTGCATGACATCAAACCTGCTACTGGATCAGATGTAAAAGGAGAATTGCTGGTGTAATGTGGGCATCGTGTCACTGATGAATGAAGTACAAGGAAAAGCCAACAACATTGGCCTTTGTCATTATTTGCCCACTTAATGTTTCACAGCAGTGATAAAGCCACTGAGGACTGTGATGGAGCCGATTACATGTAGCAGACTTTCACTTGTTCATCACCTGTTTTGGCTTTTCATAGAGCAAAGGGGCTAATACTCCAGAAACGGATGCATGTAAATCATTAGCAGAGGTTGTACAGATGTGGAAGCCAGAATCTGCAGCAGACCACTATTGAGTCAACCAGTCCTGTGTGGTCCAGGAGTTTAAGTTCAGTTATCTGTTTCTGATAGTTGTGCTTTAGTTTTTGCATCAGTTTTGGGGACTTTTGTGTCTGTTCTTGGACACTTTGGCGCCAATTTATGTTCTAATTGAGCTCTCTTTAAACAAGAAACATGAACTTCAGAGCCTCTGACCCATCGGCACCCTGAGCTCTAAGGTCCCTCGGCCCATTCAGTAATCAATTCATGGATTTAGATCTTAGCCTGGCTGTAGCTCTCCTGTTGCTGGTTGCAGATAAATGGATTGAGAGTGATGTGATGTGGATCTGAGTCCTCACCCTTTGCTTCTCTGTGTCAGATACTCTCTGTGCAGAGCAGGCTTAGGGAGGTTAATAATTACTCCCACTGACATCTCATTAGGGACTGATTCATTAGAACAGTGCACTTTTCAGGGTGTGTCTCTTTCCAAATTGTGCAATAGCTGTGCTGCTTGTTTTTCAGCCTGGGAATAAAAATAAATGTTGCATTTTTGCTACAATTATCCTGGGAGCTTTATAAACTAATGTTTTAATGACCTAATTATTTGATAATACTTAGGGATTCACCACATATCACCTTCATTATTTTGCTGTAGTTTACTTATCACAGTCTGGTCCAAAACCATTCAATATATATTCAACTATATCCATCTAATGCAGTACCAGAGTATGATGCTTGTGAGAAGTGCTAACTGTTTTTAAAGGTGAAAGGTGTTGTCAGACTAATATGTATGGTGATGTTTGTGTTTTTCAGTGTGCAAATTCAAAGCGCACAAACGCTGTGCAGTCAGAGCCACCAATAACTGTAAATGGACGACCCTGGCTTCCATAGGGAAGGATATTATGGAAGATGAGGATGGGGTAAGTTTGTCTGTGTGTTCATTTATTTTTGTTTTTTATTACTCTAACAAGAAGTTCTGTTTTCTGTGAAGCATTTGTTGCCTTGTCTGGTTGGACTTAGGTTCCCCAATTTTCAACATTGTCTTGTGACATGTTTAATATTGAACCTTACTATGTACTGTAATCCATACAATGAAGTTGTGGGAAAGAGTAGTGGAAGCTCGGCTAAGGGCAGAGGTGAACATTTGTGAGCAGCAATATGGTTTCATGCCTAGAAAGAGTCCAACAGATGCAGTATTTGCTTTGAGGACACTGATGGAGAAGTACAGAGAAGGTCAGAGGGAGTTGCATTGTGTCTTCGTAGATTTAGAAAAAGCGTATGACAGGGTGCAGAGAGAGGAGCTGTGGTATTGTATGAGGACGTCTGGAGTGGCAGAGAAGTATGTTAGAGTGGTGCAGGACATGTATGAGAGCTGTAAGACTGTGGTGAGGTGCTGCAGGTGTGACAGAGGAGTTCAAGGTGGAGGTGGGTCTGCATCAAGGATCAGCTCTGAGCCCCTTCTTGTTGGATCTGATGATGAACAGGCTGACAGATGAGGTTAGACAGGAATCTCCATGGACTATGATGTTTGCAGATGACATTGTGATTTGTAGTGAGAGCAGGGAGCAGGTGGAGGAAAATCTAGAGAGGTGGAGGTCTGCTCTGGAAAACAGAGGAATGAAGCTTAGCTGCAGCAAGACAGAATACATGTGTGTCAATGAGAGGGACCCAGGTGGAACGGTGAGGTTACAGGAAGCAGAGGTGAAGAAGGTGCAGGACTTTAAGTACTTAGGGTCAACGGTTCAGAGCAACGGAGAGTGTGGAAAAGAGTTGAAAAGGTGAGTGCAGGCAGGTTGGAACGGGTGGAGAAAAGTGTCAGGTGTGTTGTGTGATAAAAGAGCATAAGCGAGAATGAAAGGAAAGATGTTCAAGACGGATGTGGTAGAAGGATGCTGAGGTTGGAGCTGCCAGGCAGGAGGTCTAGAGGAAGAGCAAAGAGGAGATTTATGGATGTAGTGAGGGAGGACATGAAGTTAGTCGGTGTGAGTGAAGAGGATGCAGTGGACAGGGTTAGATGGAGGCACAGGATTTGCTGTGGAGACTCCTGAAGGGGAACAGCCCACAGGAAAAGATGAAGACTATGTACTGTAATCATTACTAAACCCTAGTGTGCGTTAATACACTGTTCATGCTTTCATCAGTCTTTAAGAAAGAAGACAGTGTAGAGAAAAGTGTTCCCAGGACGATAAAGGTAAACTGTGTTTGTGTTAATATAGGTTGCTATGCCTCACCAGTGGCTGGAGGGCAACCTGCCTGTCAGTGCCAAGTGTGCAGTGTGCGATAAGACATGTGGCAGCGTCCTGAGACTGCAGGACTGGCGCTGCCTCTGGTGCAAAGCTATGGTAAGACATCTGTGGCATATGCATGAATAAATTGTATCTGCTAATTAATGTTGGGATTTGAAAGAGGAATAACATTATAAAAGAAGCTGATTGTTTAAACATTAAAGAGTCACCATAACTGCTGTGCTGTTTCTCATAAGCCAAAATGATAGATTTTTTTGAACATCTTATGTAATCAGGGATGTACCGTTATACATTTTAACCCATTGTCCACAGTTTTTTTCCCCATGATTTTTATGTGTGGAAATGTGTGCATATACTTTAGTACAGCATTATGTGTAGAGTTTATATTTTTATATTTACTTTTTGTTTTTAAATAAATGTACTTTTTACATTTCAAAGGGACAGTTGTCCAAAGTAACTAAAATGATTTATTGAAGCACTGCACTGTGTAATTGTGAGGTACTTGAATGTTTCCATCTTGTGCTACAATCCAACATTAAACTTTCCACTTCTGTGTAAGTATTAACTTTGCTGAACTATTTTATTATTAGAAAGTAACTTACAGTTTAATGTAATATATTAATTAGGCTACGTAGTAGTATATTCAGTAGTTCCAATAAACTCCATATTTACCAGCTTTAACATTAAAGCAGCTAATGGTTGTTTGTATAATAGATTAAAGTATTGAATCTTTTTTTTGATAATTACATCAGCACTTTGGTTTATTTATTCACAATTAATTGTAAAAAGTTATACTCAGATAACTTGTTTCGGCCAAACAAAGGCCCCAAATCACAAATTTGATTTAACTTCACGAAATGCATTTAGCATCTAACCAGAAGTGCAAAAAGGTGCAGGTTACTACAGTAAAGTGATGCAAAAAAACATGTGATAAAAATAACATCACATCCTCAGAAATGACAACTTCAACCAAAAGCTTTGAGGGTTTCTTCTTTTTAAAAAATTGCTCAACTGATTACTGTCTTATCAAAATAGCTTTCGGTCACCAAATCAGTTGATGGACTTATCTTTGCAGCTCTAGATTAAATCAATGTTCTGAAATGTTTTATTCTGTGCTTTGACATTTGGTACTTTGTGTATGTTTTAATACCAATGAGTAAAGTACTTCTTCTATAACTGATGTTTCTTGACATACAGTATATACACACACACACATATATATATATTTCTACTACTGTTACTTTAATTTGGTATTTGCATCGTTGTACTTCCTGATTCTCTTCTTATTGTTCATGTACATTGGTGACACATTGGTCCCTGATTGCTATTTTCTGTCCTCTAGGTGCACACAGCCTGCATGGACCTGTATCCTCGCAAGTGTCCTCTGGGTCAGTGCAAAGTCTCCATCATTCCTCCTACAGCGCTCAACAGCATCGACTCAGACGGTAGGCTTCACACGCGTTCACATGATCAAACATGCAATCGCTCTGACTTGCTCACAGGGTCAGAGGGCGACAACAGATAGCACCCACAAAAAAACATCTGTTAAGAGGTGAACAGATGTTTGGTTGACTCCTCTTTTTGAACTCTGACCTTCTATTCCATCACATGGACGAAGAGAGACTTATGATTCAGTCTGGTTTGCTCAGCAGACACACACACTCACATTTTGTCACCACCCACATTTATGAAAACCACTGGAGCATGTGCAGGGAGACAGAAAGAAAATGACAATGTCATTACTTTGCCTGCAGGTAAATCAACATCAAAGCCACTGTTTCTTATTAGATTTCTGCTAAAGTGCACGACGGAGAGCTGTTAGGTTCTGGTAAACTGGGGTTAAAAATAAACTGAACTGACAGGTCAACACAGACATTTGTGAGGGCTTCAAATAGATCCTAAGACAAGATGTATGTGTGAGAAGAATTGTAATGAGATGATTCCCAAGTGTGATTTCAGCTGTAAGAATGGACACATTCTCTGCAGATGGCTGCAAAGCCCCTGTGAGGCTCCCTTCAGGCTTCCCGTTCAACAGAGCGTGTGTGTGTGTGTGTGTGTTCATGCATGTTTTTCTTTGTGCTCAAATCTGTCTGTACAATCGTGTGTGTTTGAACCCACTGTAGGTGGAGATCAGCACCTGCAAAACAGATTCAGATAAGCATGTGTGATTGGATTACTGTTGCCAAATCTACTGGCTGGTAAACACACACACACATACACACATACATAGCCCGGTGAGTGTGGAAAGCTGGCATTGGCTAAGTGGTAGATAGATCAAAGTGAGGCATAGGAAGGAAGGATCCAGGAGAAAGGATGAAGATAAGGAAAAGAAAGAAGGAAACATTTTTTAAAAGGAAGTTTATCCTCCTCTCTTCTTTCGCTCCTTCCTTTTTGGTGCATCTGCTCATGTGCTACGTCCCACTCTGCCTAAATGCAGCCTGGGAAGAGAGAGGGAGTGTGGTTGTAATTGGCTGCAGGGGGGAAGGCAGACTGTAGCACGTGCTGGAGTGTCGTGACTCCTCCCCCCCCCCCCCCTCACCCTCACCAGTCCTCCCTCCTGTTATCTTCTTTTTCTCTCCTTCTCTTCCTTAACCCATGCATTAATGACAAGATCACACACACTGACTGAAAACCAGGAAGTGAATAAAAATCGAAGAGAACCGATGGAGATTAGAGAGAAGGGAGATGAAAAGGGGCATGCAAAGGGGGGAGAAAAAACAGAGGAGGTAGCAGAGAGACCCACACCGCTTTAATATGCACACTTGTCAACATGGTGGTGGTGCTCAGATTATGTTGTAAGCACAGAAACTGCTTGTTGCATTACCTCCCACAGATTAGCATTTGTGAGTGTGTGTGTGTGTGTGTGTGTGCGCGCATGTGCTCGTCAGTGTGTATGGAGCTGAAACGTGGTTTTGGCATGTGCCACCCTCCCGTGTTTTATGACTCTCAGGCCCACACACACTTACACACTGAGACTTTCATGAGGGGGCGTAATGAAGGCAGCTACTGCGTCCAGCATTGCTGCTATGGCAGAGCATTAAAGGGACAGTTGAGGAAAATCAGGCCACATGTTATTCTGGTTTGATTCACCGTGAACTGCAGTCTGAGAAACCTGAGATCTGTCTGACATTTTGTGTTTAGTGCTCAAGGATTTAAACAGTTACCATGTGTCATCAGGCTTCTGGAAGGCCACCTGCCCCCCTTCGTGTGCCAGCCCCCTTCTAGTTTTTGTCAACTCTAAAAGCGGCGACAACCAGGGAGTGAAATTCTTGCGACGCTTCAAGCAACTCCTCAACCCGGCTCAAGTCTTTGACCTGGTCAACGGTGGGCCGCACCTCGGGTGAGGAAAGCAAACTACTCACAGTTACTCCAATTTAACGTTTCAACTGTTACACTCATAAACATAAACATTATAAATCACTGCTTGTCAAGTTTTTCACTGTGGAAATCAGAACCCTGCAAAGCAAACTGAGGGCTGAGGTCTTATATGTCTTTTGCAGCCTGCGCCTGTTTCAGAAGTTCGACAATTTCCGGATCCTGGTGTGTGGAGGCGATGGTAGCGTGGGCTGGGTCCTGTCAGAGATCGACAAACTCAATCTACACAAACAGGTAAGTCACAGTATGACAGGTACCCTGAGATGTCACCGCAGTGACGTTCAGTTGAACTTTAAATATTAGCATTAGGACACTGTTAGGAACATTTGGAGACACCTCTGGGTTAGAATAGCGTGATAGATTGGACCAAAGCACTTCAGTAGATCTAACAGTAATTATTAATCTTGTTTAATTATTAAATTATTAATCATGGTTGCTGACACTTTGAACACACGGTAAAAAGAAAACTAACAGGTAAATGGGTTATGTTATTATTATTCATTTATTTTTTTGAGTTAAATCGAAGAAGAGGAAAACTAATGGAGTCATTTATGTTTGTGATTAATTTTGAACAATTTACTTTGTGAAGATCTGTTTTCACCTTCATCTTTTGTCAAAAAAGTCCAATTAACCAGTGTTGTAATAAAACAACGTTGGAAACTTCCAAATGGGGCAGTGCACTCTAACAGGAAATAAACAGAGAAATAAAAGTGATTATGTGGAGTAACATTGGATTCCTTAATAATACCAAAATTACACATGCGTGGGCAGACAGATTCTATTTTGGGACCTGACACCACATGCTGATTTATTCATATATTTACTCTTCTTTGAAAAAGAAATTAAACTGGTACGTTTATTAAAAATAAAAAGTAGGAAACATTCAAATTTCATAAACGTCTTTTTGTAATACAAGCAATCTTGGAAAATGTATTTATTTATTTATTTAATGGATTTTATTTTGTCATAATTTATGAATGAAAGAATTAAAAGTACATCACAGTTGCTTGCTGTCATGTTTAATTCAGATGTTTCCAGAACAGAGCAAGTGTTGTGACATTGGTCCTGGACGTTTTAGATGAATACACACAGAGAGCTCATTCTCATGCCAAATAAAGCCGCTGCATGTGTTTCAGTGCCAGCTGGGGGTGTTGCCTTTGGGCACGGGCAACGATTTGGCGCGAGTGCTGGGCTGGGGCCCGTCGTGTGACGACGACGCCCAGCTGCCCCAGATCCTGGAGAAGTTGGAGCGGGCCAGCACGAAGATGCTGGACCGCTGGAGCATCATGACCTACGAGATTAAGATCCCACCCAAACACAGCTGTCCCACCACCCCCGAGGGAGCCGACGACTGCCAGGTACTCACAGGAGCTGACAGATGCTCACACGCATCAGTAGGTGCAATCAGAAGCAGCAGGGCTTCCAGATAGATGTGAGGGGGAGTTTGCTAAACACAGGCTGAACAATAGGCTGGCAGTATTTTTATTCACCTTCACCTGATCTTTAGGTCTAAACTGGACAAACTGATGGTAAATTATGGCTGCTCGTTGTAATTCTGTAAAATTCTCCAGTATTTCAAGTGCTAATAAGTGAACTGGAAGTATTTGAAGTTGCTTACTACAAAATACAGACCTACTGTGCCGTTGCAGTCATTGCAGTTTGTGTGTGTATTTTTCTCTCCAGTTTCACATTTCCACCTATGAAGATTCAGTAGCTGCTCACCTCACAAAAATCCTCAACTCGGAGCAGCACTCAGTGGTTATCTCTTCTGCCAAGTGAGTTTTCTGTATAAGAAATATACTGTAAGTCTAGTAAATGAAAGAAATAAAAAAAAAATATCACTGAACATTGAACATACATGAACATACAGTGCTATTTTAACTAGGAAATGAATTACTACATTTGATAAGTAAACTGGAATGGAAGAGGAGTGTACTGGTGTGTACACCTCTGCACACCTTTGACAGATGTGCAGATCTGTGGCAACTACAGAGGAATAAAGCTGATGAGTCACACAATGAAGTTGTGGGAAAGAGTAGTGGAAGCTCGGCTAAGGACAGAGGTGAACATTTGTGAGCAGCAATATGGTTTCATGCCTAGAAAGAGTCCAACAGATGCAGTATTTGCTTTGAGGATGCTGATGGAGAAGTACAGAGAAGGTCAGAGGGAGTTGCATTGTGTCTTCGTAGATTTAGAGAAAGCGTATGACAGGGTGCAGAGAGAGGAGCTGTGGTATTGTATGAGGACGTCTGGAGCGGCAGAGAAGTATGTTAGAGTGGTGCAGGACATGTATGAGAGCTGTAAGACAGTGGTGAGGTGCTGTAGGTGTGACAGAGGAGTTCAAGGTGGAGGTGGGTCTGCATCAAGGATCTGCTCTGAGCCCCTTCTTGTTTGCTCTGGTGATGGACAGACTGACAGATGAGGTTAGACAGGAATCTCTGTGGACTATGATGTTTGCAGATGACATTGTGATTTGTAGTGAGAGCAGGGAGCAGGTGGAGGAAAATCTAGAGAGGTGGAGGTCTGCTCTGGAAAACAGAGGAATGAAGCTTAGCCGCAGTAAGACAGAATACATGTGTGGAACGGTGAGGTTACAGGGAGCAGAGGTGAAGAAGGTGCAGGACTTTAAGTACTTAGGGTCAACGGTTCAGAGTAACGGTGAGTGTGGAAAAGAGGTGAAGAGGCGAGTGCAGGCAGGTTGGAACGGGTGGAGAAAAGTGTTAAAGATGGTGCTGAGACCAGCGATGTTGTTTGGTAGAAAACCTGCTAGAAGCATTACCAGGACCGTTACATACAGTATATCTATACATAACATTAGACAAAATGGTGCTGAATAATACTTTTCTCAGATTTTTTCAAAGGCTATATTTTCAAAATGAGCACGCTACATATTTTCATTCTGCTTCTCAGGATTCTATGTGAAACAGTGAAGGACTTTGTTGCCAAAGTGGGGAAAGCCTATGAAAAGAGCACAGAGAACGCAGACGAGTGTGACACCATGTCTCTCAAAGTAAGCCTTGAAAAATACATTTAGTTCGCTTGTATTTTACATTTCTGCCCCATTCAGCCTCCATTTGTCCCCTCTGTCTCTCCTCTGTGTCCCCCAGTGTGCCATCCTGAACGAGAAGCTAGACTCCCTCCTCCAGACCCTCAACACAGAGTGCCACGCTCTACCTCCACTTCCCCACTCCACTCCCCCTATAGTAGAGGAGGAGGAGGAAGAGGAGGAGGAGGCCAGCGAGGAGAGCCTGACTGAGCTGAAGGAGAAGCTGGAAGAAGAGGAGACCGAGAAGGGAGGAGGAGGGTCCCCACATCAGCTGTTTAAAAGCAGGGAGCAGCTGATGCTCAGGGCCAACAGCCTGAAGAAAGCTGTGCGTCAGATCATAGAACAGGCTGAGAGAGGTACACATGCTGAGCCCACCTGAACGGACTTATTTCTAGGACATTGCATGTGACAGCATAGTAAACCACAAAGGTGCAGGGTTAATGTGATGGCCCCCCCTCTCTCTGTCTGAAGCTTAGGGGAAATGCCCCCTCCCTTTTTTACTATCACTGTCACTATTTGTGAAATCTAATATGCAGGGAGTGAAACTGGCGGACTTAACAAAGCACGCTGCCTTGTCCTCATCCCTTCTCTGTTCAGTGGTTGACGAGCAGAACGCCCACACAGAGGACACAGAGCTGCCGTCTCCCCTGGAGTTCAGGAAGGACAGCGAGGAGGAGAACAGAGACAGCGAGAAAGACGAGGACACCAAGGAACTGGAAGGGCTGCCGTGTAAGTGCCGCTGCTGCAGCTGCTGCTGTGTGCTTTGGTTCCACTTCTAAGAACTAAGTGCAAGACCTCTTTCTTTCTTGGCCCTGATGCATTTGTATCTTGGGCCGTTTCCAAAACCCATAACCTGTCCAGTCTAGCATGTCTGATTTGCATTCTTCCCCTCTGCCAGCTGGCATTGTTCTCAGTAACTGTCTATTAAAATTATTTTGATAAATTATGGGTTAAGGCCTAGTTTAAGAACACAACTCAGTAGAATCTGGCTGTACTTCAGCTTGTGGATGAAGCACAGGCAAATTCACTCGGAAATCACTTGGAAAATGATTTTTTTTTAAACAAACATGAGACCAGATAAATGTACCAGTATTGTTTCCTTCCTAACAGTAACCATAAACAAAAGCCCAGATCAGCGTTCTACTTCATAGGAAAACGGACAGAATTTAAATGTCGCCCCCTTGTGGATATTTCCTTCCCTGCAGCACAGAGAACCAAACACATTTAATGGAAAAACAAAAAGTCCTGCTGACGCAGATCGTGTTTCCTGTCATAAATAAACTTCAGGGTTAGTGCTGGAGTGGAGAACCCCCACTCTTCTGTGATATTTCACCACTTGCACCAAGCGACGCAGTGTATCTCCCCATCTTAACTCTCTCCAACCATCTGCAGAAAACTTCTTTAATAACAAATGACTGTAGCTGTTGACACTGTGGCAGCATACTATAATATCTTGATGTGGATCCACACGCTTGTGTAGTGTCTGTGCAACGGCCACAGGATGTGTTATTGTCTTAGGGGTAGAAGTTCTTCCTGTTTATCTGGGGTTGTTTCCTTCCACACATTTTTCATCCACTGGAAGACCAGGAGGTATCAGACAAAACCCTCTGCTTTTCCTCTCAGTGGCTCCTTTCTCCTCCCTGACCTGGACACAAATTGTAAACACGCTGAGCAAAGGAGAGGATGTGAGCAGAAGGGGCTGTGCCTTTCAGACTCCATTCCTCACTCTTGCATCTTATTTGTTTTTCCCATGGGGACACCAGAAGCTGTCTTTGTGCGTTCACATGAAAGCTAAAGGAAATTTGATGCCTAATGGACGTAATGAATCATTTTCTGTCTCTGTGTCCAGCTGCTAAGAGTCCCTGTTCTCCTACGGAGCGGAGGGTGAGCCGCAGCACCCAGTCCTACGGCTCCTTCACTATCACCCCCTTCACCACCAGCAAGGAGAACCTTCCCGTACTCAACACACGCATCATCTGCCCTGGTAAACACACACACGCAATATTTCAAAGCATGCATGCAACTGCTGTAGTGGTCCACAGACCACAGGGTCTCCTGGATAAGTGTTAAAGTGTCCTTGGGCAAGACACTGAACCCCAAGTTGGTCAGGTGATCTGTGAGCACCTTGCATGACAGCTGCTGCCATCGGAGTGTGTGAGTGTGTGTGTGAATGGGTGAATGAGAAGCAACGTTGTAAAAAGTACTATATAAGCGGGCAATTACTTTTCCTCCAGTTGAAGATCACAGGGACGTTCCATGATGTCGGAGTGTGTGTGTGTGTGTGTGTGTGTGTGTGTGCAGGCTTGCGGGCAGGTCTCGCTGCCTCTATTGCTGGGAGCTCCATCATTAGCAAGATGCTGCTGGCTAACATCGACCCCTTTGGTGCCACACCCTTCATCGACCCCGACCTCGACTCACTGTAAGAGCTTCGCTGTCTATCAGTCTGTTTATGTATTTGTACTTAATATGCAGTGTGTTTGTTGAGCTTACCGACTGTTCATCTGACTGTTGTCCACCCAGAGACGGCTACATGGAGAAGTGTGTGATGAATAACTACTTTGGCATCGGCCTGGATGCCAAGATCTCGCTGGAGTTCAACAACAAGCGAGAGGAGCATCCAGAGAAATGCAGGTGCGAGACTGAGTCATTTTTATTGGCAGTCGGTATCCTCATATATTATTTTATGATGAGTTATGGAAGTAGGGGAGCCTGGTGGCTCAGAGCATTGGGTTGGGATGCAGAAGGCTGGAGGTTCAAATCCCACCCCACCAGGGGTGATCTTGATGAGTAATGTGAATATATTCTTGCCAAAGTATATAGTAAATATAATCGTTGTAATCTATAATGCATCACTGCATTTAATAAGTCTTGTATTTAATGTTAATTATTCATGTGGTTTCTAACTTAGTTATTTTAACAGCAGCCTTTTTCCTACACACTGTCATACACACTCCCTGCTCCTCATCCACAGGAGTCGTACGAAGAACATGATGTGGTATGGTGTTCTGGGCACAAAGGAGCTTCTGCAGAGGACATACAAGAACCTGGAGCAGAAGGTTCAGCTGGAGGTGAGAGGGGGGAAAAAAAAGCGTTTTGAACACTCAGAGTTCACTAGAACAGCTCTGGAAATCCATAGACTGAAGCCACTGGAAGCCAGAGCAATCAGCTAACAGTGGGGAGTGATTTAGTTCAAGATGTGACACACCACTTCCCAACACTCCTGAACCTCTTCAACCACTATTTAAGCCAAGTGAAAGTGAAGGGGGGTTTTTTTGCAACTGCACAGCCTGTTACTCAAGTGAAATCTATTCAGAAAATGATTTGGCTGTGTTCAGGTCAACCAACTGTCATTTCAAAATTATAAAAAATTAAAGAGGATCTGGGACCCTATTTAAATAACATATTACAAAATATACATATTTTGAACAAAGTTTAACTTTCCAGTTATAAATAAACTGAAAAACCTGGATGTCATCAGGAGGTGATTTTCATTAGGATTCCCAGGTTTATTTTAATATATGAGATATATTTGTCCCTAACCATGTGAGTCAAGTTCAAAATAAGTAAAGCAAGAAATCAGTTTGGCTTTTTTTTTTACAGGTTTTTGATTCCTTGCTTTTGCTGTAACTACACTTTTTTTTTATTTTTGTTTCTTTCTTTCCCCCAGTGTGACGGCCAGTACATCCCCCTGCCCAGCCTTCAGGGCATCGCAGTGCTGAATATTCCCAGCTATGCAGGCGGGACCAACTTCTGGGGCGGCACGAAAGAGGATGATGTGAGTACATTTACCGTCTTCCATCCTGCTGGACACGCCCTCGGCGGGCGAGTGCGATCACCTCTAGAGTGGAAATGAGTCGTTTTCGTCTCGAGCTCATGCCAGAAATTGGCCAGGCGGCTGTTTTAAGGGAACCATCCGTAACTTTGTCTTTCTTTCAGTCAGTTGGAAAACTATGGAACGAAAGCCTGTATCCTGGCTTAACATGAGCCTGATAGCCTAGAGGTGCAGGGGGAGGAATGGTTAGAGAGATATTTGTGCTTGTTTGTTTATCGCTCAGAGAACAGTGGCTGCTGAAGAATGTCATCTTGCACGCACACACACACACACTCACACCCCTTAGCGAGCCCTTGCTGAAGTTACCCTTGGACACACATATAGTGTATTTGGTGCAGTTGGTGTTATGTAACTATTTCACTGGAGAGGAGGGAACAAACACACGGAGAGGACGCTGGACACGCTGCAGTAGAATCTTTCTTTCCAACTTGAATCGATCTGGCTCGTTTATGGTCTAATCATATTTTTTACAGACAAAACCGAAAAATATAAAGATGAAGAACAAACGCCTTCACAGTGTGATTTGGTTTTCATCTAATGGCCGAGGCTCCACATGACGGCACAGATGATGCTGTACTTGTGCAGAAGCTGCCTCCTCATTTCTTTGACCTTTTCACTGGCAGTTTGTGAACTGAGATCAATACCACACTTGTTGGGAGCATGTTCTCTCAGAAACAAGCCTACTTTGTTATTTAGGCTGCAGCTAAACTGACCTGACAAGGGCACAGTGTCTTGTTTAAGGAAGGTTTTATTTTATTTTTTTTTCAACATACAGCAGTGATATGCAATTTTTGCTGCCTCAGTTTTATTAAAGAAAAATGATGGGGAGGATTTTTCTTGTCGACAAATGTCACGAAAGGACCAAAGCCAATAAAGAACTGGTTCTATTTCCTGTAGAGCTATAGCGTGATGTACTTTAGTATTTCCTTTGTGTCACAGATTACACATGGAGTGTGATTTTAATAAAGAATTGCAGAGCCCATACATAAAGACCCTCTGTCCTCCAGAGGTAGAAGTGCACACAGTCCGTAGTCACACAAAATATGCAAGTACTCGCCAAAAAAATCATTCCACTTGTAGCTACAACCACTTAATATTCCTTAATCACATATAGTATCACGAAGTACTAAGCACATGCTCTAAAATGTACTTATGAGTACAAAAGCACCAGTACTGCAGTAAGAAAGTGATCAGCATCAGTCTGAGTTACTTATAAAAAGCCTAAGAATGGAAACACTGTCAAACCGGATGCTGTTTATAACTTAAATCATTTGTTCCACATGTGCCTCATAAATAATACATAATAATAATACAAAATTGTACTACAGTACATTAGTTGAGTACTTTGCGACTAAAATGAACCAGTTTAGCCCACATTAGCTTGGACGTATTACGTGTGGCAGGTTTGACAACGCCATTAATATTGAGGAGGTTGATTCCAGGTTTTGTTTGTTTGTTTTTTAAATTTGCATCCTCAGTAGAGAATAATGGATATGGGGCCTGACAAAGGCAAGTGAAGAAAACCAGTGGTCTTATAATATAAATGTCATCTGCAATACGTTGCTGCACATACAGCTTCTGAGTGTCTCCATTGTGGTGTGCAGATCTTCTGTGCCCCATCTTTTGATGATAAAATCCTGGAAGTCGTGGCTGTGTTCGGGAGCATGCAGATGGCTGTGTCCAGAGTCATCAAATTGCAACACCACCGCATTGCACAGGTGAGGACACACACACACACACACACGTAAAACGTACACACATGCAGTATGTAAAAAATACATAATGTGTGTTTCTGTACCTGAATCAGTGTCGAACAGTGAAGATCACCATCCTGGGTGATGAGGGGGTTCCTATTCAGGTGGACGGTGAAGCCTGGGTCCAACCGCCTGGAGTCATCAAGATCCAGCATAAGAATCGAGCTCAGATGCTCACCAGAGACCGGGTGAGACAAAGAGAGGGAGGAGAAATGGAGTGTTGAAAGGTTGGAGAATAAGAGGAATATGAGTGGAGAGGTTGGTTTTGTGTGGGAGACTTGTGGCCAGATGGACAAGCTTTACAGGACCTGCTGTCCATGACATATATACTGTCCCTGCAGGCATTTGAGAACACGCTGAAGTCATGGGAGGACAAGTTGAAGTATGATAAGCCTCCTCTGAGGCCTCACCTCTACCCCCAGCAGTCTGTGGATCTGGCTACAGAGGAGGAGGCCTCCCAGGTGCAGATGTGTGCCCGAGCTGCAGAGGAACTCATTACAAGGTAAACATGGTCACAATAGCTCTACAGGTAAACATGAAGAAGACAGGAAATGTTGTGTTTATGCCCTGTGGCCTGTGCTCTGTCCAATCACAGGATATGTGAGGCTGCGAAGACCAATGGGCTGTTAGAGCAGGAGCTGGCTCATGCTGTCAATGCGGCATCTCACGCCATCAACAAAACGCACCCTAAGTTTCCAGAGGTGAGTTTCTCTCCATTGTAGAATTGGAAAATAGTGTGTATAGTTATTTCATACTGAATTCACACACGCACAATTCACCGACCAATGTACAAGGAAGTGCTGAATTCAAGCACACAGTGCTACGCTTGTTAGAAAATCATAAGCTCACTGGTTTTGGAATGAAGAAATATGTCATCCAGAGCAGTGGTGTGTCTGGCTGCTGTGTTGTTAGTAGTTTTTGGAAAACAACGGAGGACGGAGTGAATTCAAGCTGCAGGCCGACAACTAACCAAACACCACTAGAGGGATTCTGTGTTTGTATCTGTGGTGATTGTAGACAAAACATTGATTTAGAAAATGAAGAAAATGATCCTTCAACGGTCGGAGCTAATGAAATCAAGTGGACATCTACCAAAGTTAATGTCTCTTTAGTATAAAGTTCCCTCTTTTGTTTCCCTGGATATTGCTGAGTTGCAGTGCAGAGGCTTTTTTTTAAAGTTGTTCCACTTTGGAAGATATTCACTTAACATGACAGATTTAAAGGTTGAGGCCTTATACTGTCTTTAGAGACACTTTTAGAAGATTTTTGGACAAAGGGACTTTATGACATGGGCATCCCATGATTGTTTTAAGACAGACTTAAATTAGTAGAGTAGCTTGTTAACACAAGTCTAAACCCATGTTTTCTTAAACAGGGATGCTCCAGATTTAGTTTGAACCGGTTTGTTGAGCCTTGTAAAACAAAAACCACTGACTGTAAGCTTTAAGTAAAATCTGTAGCACACTTTAATATTTACGTGACCGATGTGTTTCATTTCCAGAGCCTGACAAGGAACACGGCCATAGAGGTGGCCAGCACTGTCAAGGCGCTCTACAACGAGACAGAGTCTCTTTTGTTGGGCCGAGTCTCTCTGGTGAGTTATGACCTGTACTTATCATTGAAGATCCTTTGTATTAACTCGGCCCTTGTCTCAACTTGTTTTCTCCCTCTTGCAGCAACTGGACCCACCGGAGGAGGAACTGCTGTCCAGTGCTTTGCAGAGTTTGGAGCTGGAACTGGGCAAACTGGGAGAGATACCCTGGCTCTATCATATACTGCAGCCTAATGATGAGGAGGTAAGCAGTGTCCATCAGCGCTCGCACCAGCATAGACATGGACAAGCCCGCTGCCCCACAGACGTGCAGTGCATTAAGCAGTGAGGCCTGAGAAAGATTATTATTATAGTTTATTTTAGAAAATCACTGCGGTGGGAGCACAAAATACTTCCGTACTACATGCTTCTTTAGCTGTGGTGACTTTCCGTTGGGCTAATGTGTTTTTGTGTATCGGGGTCATATTAATATAGGGAAATAAAGGTGACACAATAAATTGTGTCATAGTAAAAAAAAAAAAGATAATCATATCAGTGCAAATGTTTGCATCAACCACATTTAAAATAAATGTAGTTAATTTCTGATGAAGCCACGATTGCACTTGTGCATTAAATATGTTGCTGTTGACTTTTCGAAATAAGAGGATGCAAATGTTCGCAGCCACTGCTACAACACACACGGCCCTAACTCAAATGGAAGCTAAGTAGTTATTGTGTTTTCCCCTTGTAGGGCAGTTCACACACCACATTTCTAATGTAACACTTGCATAAAAACAGTCTGCATGCACTGTATATACTACATGTGTGTCTTTGGTGTAACATGGCTCCAAGGAACAGGACAGTTGAGTAGCTAAATGAAAGGCTATAGGTTGACTGTGCTTATGTACCAGGACCACTCTCTGGGTTACGGCAAGAGGAACAGTCGCAGCAGCATGTTTCGCATAGTGCCCAAGTTCAAGAAGGAGAAGGCCGCCAAAAAGACGAGCCCTCAGTCAGGTAGGGCTGCACCCACCTCTCCCTTTACGGCGAACACACAAGACAGACAGAGCTTTCCCCCCCTCTGCTGTGGGGATTTATCAAGTAAAATCATTTACACACCATGTTAAAACATTAGAGTACATCACTTTATGTTCCATACAGTATTGCTGCTTTTAATTTGAAAGGATGGTAGCACTACGTCGAAATGTAGGCTACAGAATGACAACTGGGTGATCAGATGCAGTGTCACCGTGGTTGGAAAGAATTCTGCGGAATACAGTGGGTAACATTTTATATGTCAATCATCAGCATCAAGTTGAAGTTAAAATATTGAAAGATGCCCAGTTAATTTCTCGTGGTCAAATACGTCACATCACAGATGGCAACAAGGTCTTTTTACTCAAGCACTGTCCTTATGTACCTACATCTCTGAGGTAGAATTTCCATCTAAAAGGATTCGTACTCCACTTCAGAGCTTCGGTGAATTTACAGAGGCAGATTCTCAACACAAATTCTAATCAGTTAAGCGATGCTGCTGCGTCAGGGCTGATGAAGGAGGTGTCACTTCATGACAACATTAAAATCAGCTTCTCTTGGGTTTTCTGTGGTGTGTAGCTCCCAACATCAGTCTGTGAATTGGAGAAATGAAGTGAATGCTGGTGGTTTTTCACAGTAAATAGCCAGAAATCAGCTTTTTGAAGTGGCTCTCTCCTTGAAGCTGTACATGAATTAAACTTAGCAAGACCTGAACATTTCAGACCTCTGGAGAAACTTGATTTGTACTCAGAGAAATCACTTCCGTACTAAATTACTGGTACGTTTGTACTTAAAGTAAACTTCGGAGCATGTGCTGCCTACTACTTTACTTTGAGCAAAGCATTTGAAGCGGTACTTTCACATATAATGCAGAAGGTTTTTAGGCAAGTACTTTTATTTGAGTCTCAAGTTTAGTGTACTCCTACCACCCACATACAGTACTGTTAATCATTAAGTACTTAATCTTCCTTCTGTGGCATCTAGGTTGATGAGCTGGAAGTGCTACCATCCTTCATTCATTCACTACCACTTTCCTTACCCTCTTTATGACAAACATTCACACACACAATGATCCAGCTCGTTTTGTCATCAGCCATCACCATCATATAAGAATCCATACATACAAAGACAAAACAAAGAATGGCTGCGTGTTTGAAGTGTTATCTCCCACTGTCTGACCCTAACCATCAACTTGCAACCTCCCCAATCCATTCATGCTCTCATCCAGCTGTCAACATGGCTTCAGAAGGCGCAAAGTCAGGAGAAGAACAAGGCTGCACCAACCAAACTAAATAAATCTCAACCAGCCAGAAACCAGATCATATTTGCTGCGTACTGAATATCCAGGATCAGATCTGAGTCCTCTGTGATTTGATTCGATGGAGTGGGTGCATATGTCCAGGAATAATTAGGATGTGTTGAACAGTCAGATCAGCTGTTAAGTCCTTCCTCTCATTGTGGGCCGGTCCCTGATTAGTTTGGCTGTATTTCCTGCAGACTGCAAAGGCTCCACCTCCCTTTACCTCCTACTATTTCTGTGTGTTCTGATCTGGTCTGCCATACAATGTGCATGCCCCCAGCCTTCCTCAAACATCACTGGCCACTGCCTTGTTCTGACCAACCTTTGACCTCTGTCATACTACTCCCTCCTCCATTAGCCGCCCCCACTTCTCTCCCTCTTCCCTTCTTCCTCTCTGATGCCCCAGCCCTTCCTCCTCATCTTCTCCTTCAGTGATTTACCACAATTTGTGCCCATTTGTGAAGCGTGTGAGAATGAATGAGACAAGCAAAGTGAAGTGTGTGTGTGTGTGTGTGTGTGTGTGTGTGTGTGTGTGTGTGCATACCTGTGAGGTGCTCTGAGCCTCTCTCTGCTCTGCTCTGTGTGTGCGTGCGTGTGTGTGTGTAGTGGAGAGGTGGGGCACAGAGGAGGTGGGCATCTGGCTGGAACAGCTGAATCTGGGGGAGTACAGAGACATCTTCATCCGTCATGACATCAGGGGCTCAGAGCTGCTGCACCTGGAGAGGAGGGACCTGAAGGTATACATGCACACACACGGCTGGTAACACACCACAGTGCCTCAGTGAATCTCTGTGAACCCTCCCGCTCCTCTCCCCCCTCCCCCAACCTACAATCAACTCTTCTTCTCTGTCTCCTCTTATGCTCTTTAACGTGTTAGATGTCTCCCTGTTTTGCCACCTCTCGTACTCTGCTGCATTGCTCTGCTTGGCTTCATCTGTCTTATTGTTGCTTGGTGAAGGAGACTCCCACTAACAATGTGCATTTGCTGAGAGGGGAAGCCTTTGGGGAGGGGGTGGGGTGTGTGTTGGGATAGACCAAATAAGGCTGGGTTGGTTGTTGAGGGTTGAATCAGGCAGTCAGAGCAGCCAGACAGTGTGAGTGTAATAAATAATAAAGCTAAAGTCCAGTGGCATTAATAGGATATAAAAACATATTCAGTGTCACGTGTCTCGACCCACAGATACACAAACACTTTCACACAGTTTGTTGTGAACTGTGGGACAAGTATCCACCTCCCAATAACAGGTGCAAATCATTGGTGGAAATGATTTCGCCTCTTGAAGAAAAATGGAGAAAAACATGAATGTAAGCTGAAGACAAGTTCAGCGCCTGCATGTGCAGCAAAGCGGCAAAGAAAAGAGTGAGGAATTGTATTTTTCCCATTTTCATGCACGCAGACCAAAACTGCCCCTTTGTGAATTAGGGTGTATTCATCCTAAAATAAACATTTGTGTTTTTTACTGCACGTTCAGGTGAAATCACACATTTCTGTGGCATAAAAAAAAACTCCGTTTTGCATCTTGTAATTTACTAGTCAGTCATCTCATTTGTCGTGCTACGCTGTTTCATTAAACGAATAAAAGTACAGCTTAATAACCACACAAACCTCCGTAGTCTTGTACATCATAAGGATCGTGTCATCGTTTGTGGTGTTACACAGTGTCAAATGGTGGTGACGCAAACACTACAATCACAAGACAGTTTAAACTTCTCTCTTTTAACCACTTGCTCCACTACACAGTCTCCCCCCATAAATTCTTACACTGCTTTACTCGGGCATTGAAGAAGCTCTGATATATCCACTGCTCACCACATGACGACCAAAGGTAGCAGCTCACCTGTGAATCCAGCGGAGGCTTTAACAGCTACAGAGCCAAAACCTCAGCTAGAATATTCTTCTTGCAGTAGTGAGGAAATGAAATGTTATGTTAATGACTGTGAATGTTGTGTTCACACCTTGTTTCCACTTCCCCCAATGTTAAAAAAAGAAAGATAAACTGTGACAAGTTCCGTGTTGGTAGAGCAGAATCCTGACTGTTGTCGAGATATTCTAGCGTCTTGGCCACAAGCAGGACTATAAAATTGGTGCAGCCCTAACTTAATTTCCAGTAATGTCATGCTGTAATCAAGAAGGAACTTTTACATGACTGCACACGGATGAAAAGTGAGACCACAGGTGATTTTTAACGTACAGTTCAAACATTATCAATAGTTTAGTCTGTGGCAAAGCCGTCACCTGACAGATTTCCATCCCTGGAGCCACTAGCATGACTAATAAAGGGCTTAGTGTTTCCGGGCTGCAGGGACATTAGATATTATATAACATGACCAAGTGTGTTGTTTCCACCTTCAAACCACACACGTTAAATGGCCTTAAATGCATCACGCAGGAGGCCAGTGTGTGCTTCTAACGCTTGACTTGCATGGGCTGTGCTTGTCTCTCTTCAGGATCTGGGGATATCGAAAGTTGGTCATATGAAGAGAATTCTCCAGGGAACTAAGGACCTGGCCAAGGCCTCCATGATTGACATCTAAACCGGCACCTCACACTACCGGAGAGGGGAAACGAACGTCCCCCTAATGCCGGTGGAGCACCGTAGGGACGGAAATAGAGGGAAGGTATTTGAGGAGAGCTGGATTTTAGCCCTCCGCTCAGAAAGCCTTTGTGATGTTGTGAACCAGATACATTAGTGTGTTTGTTTGTGCTCTGGTGCCAAAATGATAGTGGAGAAAGCTGTTAGGAGAAGTCGTGGACCTTTACGACGACGACACACACACAATTAAAAAAAAAAAAAAAGCCATTTCCAGGTTAAAAACTCTTCATAGCACAGAATCAGGTATGCAACTAACCCTACTGTTGACAGGTGATTTGTTGTTTGAGTTATAACAAACTAGTAGCAAAACCAGGACTTCCATTAGTGTGGGATTTAGTTTGAGTTGAGTAGCATGTAAAAATGTGATGCTTGCTGGATCTCTGCCTCACATTACAGCAGCCTTCAGGTTTCGTTCCAGACAGGAGACAAACTCGTAACATCAGCATCAAGGTGGCAGACAGTGGGATACTGTGGCATGCTGTGCTTGCTCTAACGTTCATATTTAACTGCATGATTAGTGTCTTGATTATTTTGTGTGCAGAATAACACTTGAACAGGTTTTACATGACTTAAGTATTAAGATGCCATTTGTTACTACTGAACGCATCCTTTTCGTCGAAATCAACCTGTTTTCCAGGCTTTAACTTATTTTGCTTGCATGATAATGACGATTCAAAGTGCCATATTTTTATTTAGCGTAAAACGTGCTTTATTGGTAGACGACATAAGTTTTTTTTTCAAAACCTGTTGGGGTATGAATATATGGACTTAGTATCTGTAAGTTGATTCTCAGTGGATGTGAAAATCAGAACCAAAGTGAATGTCAAAGAAAACATGATTATTCGGTGATTCTGAGAGTAATTCTTTATTTAATAGGCCAATAGGTCTTAGAGCTTAATTGCATTTAGGGTGAGAAAACAATAATTCTTAATGAGGAGAACAGTAAAACTGTCGGTCTGAAGCCGACTGTAGTGTAGCTGATTTATTTTTTTGTTTTTTTAAGAAATACTTAAAAGGCACTTTTTCTTCTTGCTTTATGCAAGTGCAACTCTTCATTTCATTAGGCAGAATTAACAGTTCACCTCAACTTTTTTAAGTTTTGGCATTTTACAGTATTTTACAGAAGAGCATTGAGGCTGCTTTAAGAAAATTGAGTTCTGACTCTCTCAAATCTGAGTTTATCTTCTGAGTAATAAGTCAGTGTTCTGACAAAAAGTCGGTAAACAGTAAAAGTTATATAAATTCTGAAGGTATGAAGGCAGGAAGTCTGAATCCTGGAAAAAAGACTGAGGGAAAAGTTTGACAAAAGTCTAAATTCTGAAGTTAAAATGAGGCTTAAATTCCGAATCTGAATTCCGAGGAACAATTCAGATGGAAGAAAGAATTCAAAGAAAAGAGTATGATAGAAGAATCAGAATTCCAAGTTTAAAAAAAAAAAAAAATCGGAAATTCTGAGGAAAACATCAGTTTACGTTTAAAGTCAGAAAGTTCTCAATTCTGAGACCAAATCTATTTTTAAAAAAAAGGGTTTGAGAGAAAAATCGAAATCATAAGTTTAAAAATCCGAATTTCTAAAAATTCCAAACTGTCTCCTTACACGCCGACTTCTGGGGGGAAAAGTCAGAGCTCAGAATAACAGTGACCCTAATCCTCTTCTGTAGTATGTAACACTAACGAAAATAGGACTTAAGTGTTGCTTTCAAATATGGATTAGAGCAGTTGATCTGCAGCCTGCACAGCTTTGTTCCAGTGCAGCTTTTCTTCTCCTTCAAAGTTTCTTTGATTAGACTGCTGGCATTACAGGGTATATTTCTACATGTGATGCTAAGGTTGTGCGTGTGTGTATATATATGCACTGTATATACAGTAAACCAGTGTATGCAAACAATGTGTGTAAGTGTGTTAGTCTTATGCATTTGTAGATTACGGATTAGCATGCAGTGTCAACAGATTACACTTTGGGTTTTTTACCTATATTACACCCTAACAATTGTGTATTGATGATTTTGTTCTAATCTCTTGTACATGCTAATGCTGTTGTATTTTAATGATGGTGCAATATTTTATCTCTTGTTTTGATACTGTCTCTGCAGCTTGGTGTTTCTCAGAGGGGACAAAAACTTTGAAAGTGTTTTTCTTTTCTTTTCTTTTTTTCTTTTTTTTGTACATGCAAATCTTTGTCCTCAGGGTTTGAGGATTAGATTTTAAAATTTACACCCGGGAACCGAGTGCTTTTTCTTACTAACTCCAAATTCCTTCCAGAGGTTTACTAGTTTGTAGTTTCGCTCCTCTGTGCTTCCTGGACGATACACTAACACAGGACTGTGTCAATGAATGAATACAGTAGAATGGGCAGACATGACTGTTGTGTTAATACGTACCACAGTGTGTATGTGTGTACAGTAGCATATTTTATCTTTTGAGCATTTGTATTTCTACCATTGCCAACTCATTTTATCATGTACTTTTAACTCTGATAACATAGTCTCTCTTGGAGAAGACTACGTTGCTTGTATATTGGTTGAATTCTGCCTTTTCTCTCTACGTTATTTTTTTTTTTTTTTTTTTGCTAAAGCAGTGCTCAAATGTAACAGTGTGCACAAGATTCTCCCCCATCAACAATCCTAAACAATTGTGGGAGGAATTGAAAATAATCCATGCATTGCCCCTGATGTCCCAGCAGAGGCCGCTCTACTGAATCTCATCTTCCTACAGCTCAGTCACATTATCAAACAGCATCACTTGACTGTTGTAAAGGCTGATAATCAGTTACACAAGTACCATTGTTTTCAGTATGTTTTGCACATTTGTATGCATAAGTCAGTAAACCTATAAATATAATTCCAACCCAAGATATTTATTGGATGTGGATTGTTTATCCTGCAACTTGCAGCCAAAGATTTGTTCTTTTAACCAACTTATAAACATTCGTGAGCCCACATTGTTTCACCTCTGCCTGAAGACCATTTAGTCTCATGCTATGCCTTTAATTTATTCAGCAGCTCTAGATACGTTGTTATTTAATGACAGTTGGCCTTTTGCAAGCCTAAAATTCTACATATCCTCTCAATTTTACCTAAGTTGAAGCCTTTCTGTTTGTTGAACCACTGCTCAAAGTGCTGATCAACTTTGGAATCATTAATTTCCACTGCACCAATCAACAAGCTGAATTCACGGATACTGTTGCATTTGCTGAGCTGTGTCTGTGTGTGTGTGTGTGTGTCTGAAGCGTCTGCCGGGTTCTGTACAAGAGTTTTGGCCCCGGACTCCAGACGAGAGAATGCTTGATCTTTGCGTCCAAAGTTTTCTCCCCAGCTGTGTTTTCCAGTGGTCTGTAAATAATGCTGCAAACTGCCTGGTTTTCAGAAATCAACGAAACCCATGCAAGGATCTCTAGAAAAGACAGGTTAGCACACAGTCTTTGGCGTGGTTCCTGAAGTGGTGGGAGAAAAGTGATTTTTCTTTTGTTTACATTAAGTTTACAATGGCACAGTTTTCATTTTTTTAGAATATATATGTAGGTATAAACAATATTTGCATATTTATTGCCTAAGGTTAAATGATGTGTATTGTGTTTTCACATTTGGAATATAATGTTACAGTTGTCACCTGTATTACTATCTGGACAATTTTGGTAAAGTAGTTGATGATTTTTATGACTACTAAGTGACTGTTTTCTGTGCCTTTTTATGGTTAGAATGCATGGTTAACTATTTATTACAATTTGGAGTCACTGAGATGTGTATTTTTGTATCCTGAATAAATAAATGGTTCTGCTTTTGTTGTACATTTTTAAGGTGCCTTAAAACAGGCTACCTATTCATATCTCTCTTCTTCAATAAAACCAAATACATAAGCAGTGAGTTTCTGTCTGATGCTGTTTTGGTTTCCCTTTTCCAGGAAAAGGACGCTGAGAGTGCTGGAAACTGTTAAATCATAAGGGAATAAAATGTCTTCCGGTCGTGTTGGCCCCTCTCACATGGGAACCTCTCGAAACTTTCCCTGATGTAAAATTACTTCTGGCAAACGGTTTATAACTGACAAGATTTTAAACTAAACGCTCGATAGAACTACACTGGGACTGAAGACTGTGGGCCATCTGTGACATTTGAAGCACCGAACGCCCACATCCCTACACAATTCTCTCCACATCCTCTCTTCTGAGGAAACGCTTCTTCATCTTCTGTCATTCTACTTTTTTTTTTAAAACAAGAAACATGTTTAGTATCTTCTGCTAACAGTGGTAGAATGCGACAAAGTACATTTAATCAAGTATGAATTTGAGGTACTTTCTGTAGTTACACCCATTGAGATTTTCCTTACAAAGCCTGGAGAGACTGCATTGGTATAGATCAACTACCAAAATTACATCAGGTTACTAATTCGGTGATGATTTCTCCCCATTTTTGTATTAAACGCAGCCCAGTGATTTGTGTTTTGACTATTAGTCAGACAAAACAATATGAAGGTGTCACCAGTAACCAGGATGGACATTTATCATTATTTTTAAAGCTTTACAACTCAAGCAATATACAGAAAATTATTCAATTTTTAAACAGCTGAAGTAGTAAGAAAAATAGTTTGTGAAATCTTTACCTTCCTGATGTAGATTTTCTAACTGGTCATGTTCTAACTTTTGTTTAAAATGCTGATTGGAAAACTGAAGCGGACATGTATCAGAGAAAACACTGAAACATTATGCTTAAAGATGGAAATAAAAGTATAAACTAGCTAAAAATGAAACACTCGAGCGAACTATAAACCTGGTTTTGAGCACAGGCCCAGAAACTGAGAGGCCTAGGCCCCTGGGCCAGAACCAGTGGGTGAGAGACTGTTAATCTTGTTTGACGCTCACAGAGCTCAGTAAAAAGATGCAACAAGGCCGCATGGAAATGCACAACAATCCCGAAGAGACACAAAACAACCACAAAAAGGCAAAAACCGTGGCCAAAAAGACGCACAAAATGATCAAATATAGTTGAAAAATAACCAAAAGAGACAACGTGACAACAAAGGGATGTGAAACAAGCCCAGCAAGAAAAATGACTAAAAGATATAAGAAATGACCACAAACATTTGAAAATGAGCAACAGGAGAAGCCTAATTTTGTGGGTGACCCCTGAGACATGCTGCAGAGGAAGATGCTCACCCCCGTGTATGTCCACAGAGCATCAGCAAAAATGCTGATTTGTGTGTTCATGTGTTTCCAATGAGCGCAAATGTCCACTGCAGTAGTTTCTGCAGTTGAGTTCCAGACCAATTTACATTTGAACGGCTTTTACAACATTTACGGCTTTCGTCTTGTCCCTTCAGGCGAGTTTTTTTTTTATGCTAGGTGACCTTCCTGCAGCCACCCTCCCATTTTATCCGGCTCGGGATCGGCACAGAGTTCGCCCTCGGTGGCTGGGCGGGGCCACACCTGGGGGGCGGGGCCACACCTGGGGGGATTCAAACCCATGGCCATCTGCATCCCAAACCAATGCTCTACCACTGAACCACCAGTTTGTATTCTGACAAAATTAAACACAGAAAGATTAGTCAAACATAAAGATTTATGAGAAGAGTTTAGCCTTTGTTTGAAGCAATATATTAAATGCCTTTGTCTCTATATGTGAAAAAACAATGACATCTGGGGAAAGATTCCTCCACAATACTTAACATATCCTCTTTATGTTTTTTTACTGGCCCTGAACCCCAGTTTAACTGCACATTGGATTGGTAGTGCACTAAAGTCCAGTATTACATTAAATGTCCAAACACACACATTAATGCGTCTGATGTTCGATTGCTCTGTCTTCTACAGTGCGAGTGCGACGTTTATCGTCTTCTCTGCGTGCGTCTAGTGATGCCTCCTACGCTCACGTTTTCATGGGGGAGAACGGCCCAGCGCAGTGGCTGGGCAGCTCGATTCTTTTTCAGGAACCGGTGCAAACGAGCGGAACACGGTAAAGCGTCTGAAACGAACTTGATGAGAACACGTGTAAAATGGGATTTAGCTTGGTTACATAGGTTCCAAACACCGAATGAAGGTTGTAGGTGCTGCTGTTGTTTTATTGCCCCGTCCGATTTTAGTGGAAGCCTGGATTATTTCAAGCACCAAGTATCGAGTTTGGTTAGTGATTGAACATCTACGACATTAGCAACGCGAGTCCAAAACATACGAATCGTCTGCGGGTGGCGCATTAAAACGCAGAGGCTCCGTCAGCGCCGCCGCTGGAGTCCGACGCCAAGTGCCGAGGTACAGTGTCTTTACGAAGGCAAACGTCTGTGTTTCGGTGCCCTGCGGGGATCACATTTCGCGGTCAGTGAGGTGTTGAATCGACCTCACGTTTGCCGTTAGCTCGGTGCTAAGCTAGCTAGCGACGGTGAGGTGACACCACAGACCGAGCCGCCCGCGGCCTGGTTCTGCCGCTAGCGAGGTGATTGACAGCCCGTCAGCTAGCAGAGCGGTTCACCTGGCGGTCCGTGTGTGTCCCGGAGGTCCACTATGAGCTGCTTATATCCATACGATGCGCTGCGTCTAGTCCGCTATAGCCAGAGGGGAGTCGGCTATGGGGAACGTTAGCCAGCCGTGTGTCAACATCAGCGGCATCCACACTGTGTGCGCTTCCTCTGTGGCCTGCTGCTGCGGCGGGTACCGGCCGCAGGAGCGGTGCCATTAGCTCGGTGCTGTTCTTCCACACACGCACTGTGCCTGGTTAGTTAGCAGGCGTGTTACACGTTCAGCTCTGCGTAGAGTTTAACGCCTAACAACCGTTTGAATTCCAGCAGCAAACACGACCATTTAAAATAATGCACCTGTTACTTTACGTGGGGAACTGCTGTGTTTTTTCCCCTTGAAGATAAAAGCTAAAAGATGTATCTTCACAGATTATGTTTTACTGTTCAAGCCCCCTTCGACTGATCCTCATTTAACAGCTAAGATTGTTCTGGGCTCGGCTGCCTGACCCATCAGAGTCGGAACGAGTCGGTTTGATTCAGAAGTTCCTGCTTCTGATTCATTTCCATTCGGAGATGACTAATATCTGAAGGGCTGTGCAGTGCGAAACCGGGTTTAGCAGAGTGGACTGGGTTTGGACTGTACTAATGCTACAGCCGCCTAAATTAGTTGTAGGTGCTAAAGCTCGTCAACTTCTTGCTGTGAAGTTCAATATGCAACTATTGTCACAGTTTGGCCCTAACTGCTCAAAATGACACCACTTCTTCACAGTGACGACCAATCTCATTGTCTGTCTGTGAAGGACATGATTCGTTCAGCAAATCGTTCAAACGTCAAAGCTGGAGCTGGGAAGGTTGTGACATTTTTGCTTTTTATTTTAGATGATTCCTCAAAACTGTTGTGTCATCCATTGCACATCAGACAGGCCTCACAATGGGCCCTTTCGACATGCAAGGTACAGGTGTGAATAATAAAGTCATTGCTTAATTGCGTTAGCTGTTTCTGGGTTCTGGCATTGCGCACGCAGCCTCTTCGTTGGGGCTTAGTCTGCCTGATTTCTGAGCTGGAACTATGACTTATGTGGCATTTTTGGTTGAAAATAACCACCGTCATTCATCGTGGTTACCTATAGCCAAATGCATTTATCTAATTAAGCAATTTATCCACCAGTTTCTACTCCGATTCGCCTTCAAATGCACACAGCACCACACTCTCTGTGCTCAGATCTTAGAGAAATGCACTGAGATTTACGGTTCTATTCACTTGTCTGCTCTGCTGATGCCACCTGATCATGAACCTGCCCCTCATCAAAGTCTGGTGTTGGGTCTCACAGTGAGCCATGGGTTTTTCTCATGTTCTCTCTCTGTCTCTGTTTATGTAGCCTTCTGGCCACCCACACTCGGGCTCAGACGTTTGGTTCACATCAGCTCCCAACCAAACAAACCTTTAGACTACACAGTTTGTGTCCTTGATCGGTTGTGTTGCCGTCTTCCTTCTAAGAGGATCACAAACACCCAGAAGCCTTTGAATGGATTTCTGGGATCTTGTCTTACATTTCTGTGCAAACTGTGATGATTCGTTTGATGAATCAGCCCTTGAGACTTTGTCTAAGCCTTTACATTGTTGCACTTAATTGCAGTTTTTCTATGAGCTGACTCATTCTAAAAACATCGCACATCGTGCGTCTGCACTAGTCCTTTAATGTGGTGATATAGGCCTATTGAATTGTATTGATGTTCATACATATTAACACTTATTGCTAAAGCTATAAACTGAAATAACTGAAATATAAATTGCTGATTTATGAATAATTTTTGTTTATTATCTCTTGTTTTTGTCTTTTTTTTTTTTACAGTCTCAACCATAATAGACGTCACTGTGTCTACTTCCCTCTGAGTGAATTGGAATGCACTGCACGGTTTAGGTGAGGCAGCAATGACCAGTTGTGTTGTTTTATACAGCTCAGCGAAGCAGTCGTGAGAAGCCAGGAGCTCCTGGATCACTAGAGGAAGCCAGGGCCATGTGCTCTGGCCCTCTGTTTCTCAGGATGCAGGATGGGCCGGCTAATACGACCGCCCGCCTGCATCTAGACTCCACCAGCTACTTTGGACCGTTCCTCAAAGGAGAGGCTTGGATTTCTTGGGAAACTTTTCCTTCTTGTACACTGTAAATATTTTGCCTCCTCCCATGCTGCTTATCGAGTGTGTTTCCCCTGGTCGGAGCGCACACACCCATTTTCTCTTGCCTCTCTCATCTGATCTCCGATGCAGGCCGGACTGTTTAAAGGATATGGAAAAAAAAAGAATGGCCCACAATATGTAGCTTATCCTCACCAGCGGGACAAGCCGAGGCCTATTTTTAAGACTTTGATTCGTGCAACTGTCACGAGAAAAACGTGCAGGACAGGCTAAAATGTTAACTGTATGTTTCACAGGCTTTCACTCCGTCGTGAGTCGTTGGTTTGCTGAGGCACTAAATGGGGCAGGTGCAGTTAAACATCTGACTTTGTCACATTGGTCTCCCTCTATTGGCATGTAGGTGTTGAGCAGTACACAGAGGCATCATTGTTGGCTAATAGTGCTCATGATCTTATTGCATTGTCGTGACAGTTGAGTAACATGTGAGGGCACTGGAGGATTGTTGATAAACCTTTTAGTAGAAAAGCTCAAAAGTGATCGTAGAAGTGTGACTTTCTGGATTTTTTATCGTCATACTCCCCTGAAACACTTTTCTTTGCAGGTGAGTGGCCAGTCAGCCGGCCACGTGCACCACTCTGTCGCTATGGATGCCTGCGCCCGTATTAGAGGACTCCCAGTGAGGTCCAGAGCCTTAGTCCGGAAAGAGGTCTGTCTCCCTGAACCCTGCATTCTATTCTGCAACAGACATCTGACAGAGGAGTTTTAAATTTACTACTGCATCTGATGTTACACAACATTTCTGCAAGTCTGACGGATGCATTTTACTTCTACTTGTTAAAATGCAAAAACACTTGCTTCAGTTTTTGGTCCGTTTCTATGGTGTGATAACAGTACTGTGTTAAAACTCCTGTATTATACTTGTGTCATGCAGTTGCAGATGTTCACTATATTGTCTAATCGGCTAATATTTGTTTTCACGGGAAACTGCTGGGCCCATAGGATCCTAAAGGTTTTTGAAACTCTGTTTGAATAGAATCCGAAAACCCAGCATTCAAATTAAAGTCCTGTGTAAAAATACTGTTTAGCTGCAATGATGGGCAAATGCATCAGTTTCTCCTGAGCTGTTATGGGAAACCATACGCTTGGTCTAATGTGTGTGTGTGTGTGTTTGTAGACTGTGCGTGACGGTGGGGCGCAGTGTGTCAAGAGTCTCTTCAGGAATAAGAAGGAGCTGTGCAGCATTGGCCTAGAGCTGCCAAACAGAGACGCCACAAGACTGACAGAGGTTTGTGTAACAGCAGGTTTTTATATTTTTTAATATTTATACACACACAGAGCTCAGCCACATGCAAACAACACACATTATTTCTTACCATCAACTGTGCTCTTCCAGATTCACTTTGTGTGTTTGCCTGGTCAGTGTGAAGGAGACGATGTCACCCAGCAGGTGAGTTTTTCAAATCGTAAGCATGAATTACGGTAAAATGGTGAAACACTTAGTTGCTTATCAGACATAAAGTTACATGTTTGAGGTTAGAGGTGGTAATAAAAACTATTTTAATAAGATAATGTGCTTCTCTGTCATCACCTTGTTACTAGGCTCTGTCGTCTCTGGGAGGGCTGTGTGAGCTGCTCAGGTCCGTCCACGTTCCCGGACTCAAGAACGACGAGGTCCTGCTTCTCCGAGACTCCCGCAGACTGGCGGAGAACAAGGACGCTGGGCCTCAGGTAGACAACAGAACTTTTATAATCAAGTTATGTGCTTAGCAGATGTGAGAGAATAATTGACATCTGTGCACCACTAAATCTGTCAGGTATGTATTCAAAAGAAAATGCATCGAGAATTTGAACGATATTCCTAAAAAGAAACTAGACATTTTTTAAGGTTGGACCACTCCAAGTTGATGTAGGTTTGTGTAGGAAATCCTAGTAAGTAAATCTTGTTAGTCTAGCAGATGTAGGTCTGTTTATACTCTAAACCTCCACAAACATGACGGGTGTTTACTTATTTTTCCTGAAAAACTTAATTTTGATTGGGACATTTTTCGGCCTACAGTACATTTCTCCCAGTTGTTGATTATATCCCCACTTCTTGGCCTTGTCAGTCCCTGCATGTAAACAGACAGGCCAAGTTCTTGTCACAATTTTGAACAGATGCAGGTGGGACACGCGGATGTTGTTTTATTTCGTCCCACGAATTCAACCTTGTCCTTTGTGTTCACACAGGCCGTGCAAGCTCCTCTCTTTCACACAGTTAGACCTCCCACCTCTCTGCATTACAAAGTGGACATGAACTAAGCAATTTTGTATTCTGCATATGCAACAGATCAACTTGCAGACATAACAAGACACGTCCGGCCGTCCTCCGCCTCCTTTAAGATTACGATGGATAAAATCCCCTATGTGTTCTGTTTAAGTTTCTGTTATCAAAATGTCGTCATCCAAGTTGTTATGGGACACGCACTATTTTTTTTTCTTTAAATGAGAAGACTAAATCACCAGCCAGTCAGAACTAACTTAGTATTTTTTCTTTTAATTTATTTTTCTCTCCCAGTGTTGGTTAAAGGCTGTGTGCGTGTTGAGACATAACCCCAGCACTCAGGCGAGCACGGTGTCCTCAGCGAGCTTGCTAGGGTGCTATATGGCAGGCGTCCGCTACGCTTTAGACCTCCAGGCTTTTCAGATGGGAACAGCTGAGCCCAGCCAGCCAGAGGAGGATGACACCAACCAATCGGTCTCATCAATCGAGGATGATTTTGTCACAGCCCTGGAGCATCTGGAGGACGATGACACAGGAGACAGTCCCTGTATGTTTGACATCTAATGCTTAGTGACATTAGTGACAGTTTATGATCCCATCAACTGAACTCCAAGATGTACATTTTTAATTTCTCTGTTTTTAAGAGTGATAATGCTTTTAAAATGTTTATAACCAGTTTTCTTCCCTCCCTCTTTTATATCCATCTCCGCAGCTGCAGCTTCCAATTGCCATTTTAAAAAGCGTGACGTGGCCTCACAGACAGTCCCAGCCCATAAGAGAAGGAAGGAATTATCAGGCTCCCGTGTTATCATAAGCTCGTCTTCGAAGAAGCATTCAGTCAGGCCGGGTCCAGACGTATCTGTCACAGTGCAGACCTCATCAGGCGTGGAATCTCAGTGGACCTACTGCACTCCCGGAGCTCGTCTGCCTGTGCCTTTGAGTCGTGCCAGTGAATCAGAAGAGTCGGACTGCTCTAGCCCCAGCCCAATCATTTTCCTGGATGAAGTGGGCTACCAGAAGAGCCTGCTGGCCAAGCTGGACATCCCCCAGGTGCCAGGAGGACCTAGAGAGCGAGTCGAAGACTCGGACTCTGAAGTCAGTGAGTTCTTTGACAGTTTTGACCAGTTTGATGATCTGGAGGAGCTTAATTCTGAGAGCAGCACTCTCTCAGTGCCTCTGGATGCTATCAGTGCCCCGACCACACTGAAGAAGTCCACTGAGGCCTCTGCCCTTGGGACAGCATCCAAATATGTTTCGAGGGGCTGTTCAACCAAAGGTATGAATCCTCACCGCTTTGACCAGCCCACTCTCCCAGCCAATGTGAAAAAACCCACTCCTCTGAAACCAGGCTCTCCCTACTCACTTCAATCTGATGTGCCTGACTCTCCTCGGCTGGTGCAGACCCCCTCTGAGGAGAATGGTGGCCAGCTCTTCAGTCCTGTCAGCTCGTCAGCTTTCAGTCCTCTGGTGGACTCTGGTGGGCCGCTGGAATACTTCTGGAAAAAAGACGAGGGTGAACCAGACAATTTAGAGTTACGTAAACCTCAACATCTCTGCTCACTGTACAAGACATACTCAGACTTTGCCAGCAGTCTGTCCAGAGAGATTCTGGGATCTGTATGTGGCTATCAGTCTGCTGTGGACATTAATGACAACAAGAATCTCAGCTGCGTCTGCCACAAGGAATTCAAGAACCCTTCAGGTTACCTGATGAAGCTTTCGGAAATACAAGAGACTGTAACCGTGGCTAAGCTGCAAAAGAAGTCCCAGTCTCTGAAGGATGGAATTCAGAGGTTTGCTGCTGACTTGGTGGAAATGAGCCTGGGCAGTGCCTTGCGAGACCTCCAGAAAGGTGTATCCTCCTGCACTACCACTCTGTGTCACCTAGCAGCCAGACTCACCTCCTCAGTGTTTCAGATGGCCTTCCATGAGATTGGCATGCGGCACTCCTATGTGTTAAAGGAACGAGCAATCAATGGGTTAGCTGGCTTCCTCGTTGGAGAGGCTGTATCTGGGGCACTGAAAGAGTTCCTGACAGTGAAAAAGCAAATTTTCCATAGTACAGTGACTCGTTTTGCTGCTGATTTGGCCGAAGAGCTTGTATTTGAAGGAATAATGGAAGTGTGTCAGTTCTCCCACCCTTCTACCCCTCTCACCCCTAGTGACTGGTCCTTTGGCCAAAGGCAAGAGGAAGACGAAGAAGAGGTGGTTTCCTCCTATGCTTCAGACTTGTCTGAATCTGTTATCCAGGAGGCCTTCATAGAGCTCTCTCAAGCTGATGTTGCGTTCACTAGCCAAGCCGCTATCAGCGTGTCTCTGGATAACATCTGCTACGTCAGTGCAGAGAACACGAGCACTCGCACCTGCAGTACTTTTGCCAACCAGCACATTTTAAGTGCCAGCACAGCTGCAGCAGTCTCAGTGCCCTCAGTCGAGGACGCCGCCTGCACAGTGAAGAAAGCCCTATTCACTGTATCAGGCATGGCCAGCTGTATTCCTGTCCCCCAAGCAGGTCAAGCCCTCTCTCACCGCCAGGATTCAGAGGAAACCTGTCAGTATAAGTCTAGCTCATCAGATACACCACAGGCTAGCCCTAAAAGAGTACCTGTACCCTCTTCTGACACCACCACATCCACACAGACTCATCTGTACAGTCATGGAACTCAGACCCCCATAACAGGAGGAGACCCCAACCAAGGAAAGTCGATGTTCCAAAACTTCTCCGGCAACATGGTGGATACGATAGTAACTGAGGCTTGTGAGCTAATAAGTGCTTCTAAGATGAAGAAGAGTTTTGGTGACTGTGCTGATTTCTTTGCAAAGACAATTAAAAACCAAAAGGGCTCTTCCTCTAAACAGGATATAGAGAATTATGAGGCCCCAGACTTCCCTTCAAAGCCGGGAGCCGGCAGGGAGTGTTTCAGATATGACTGCAGAGACTCGGGGTTTGGTAGGAAGGGCGGCTCTGTTGAGCAAACAGACTTTAACATTCCCATCATTTCCTTTCACACAGGCTCTCAAAGCCAGAGGAGGGCCAGCTGTGAGTTTGACCCTCAGAACAGAGGTGTGGTTGAATCACATCCTGTAATGAAGAATACTCTTGATGTGCCGGGTACTGAGATGGGTGGACAAAGGAGTGTATCTGTTATTGGGGATGACTCTGCTCCAAGCTCGGGTCAAAAATCTGGTGGGACCCCTGGCACTCCTCCTTCCACCCCTCAGCAGCCCTGTCAGGTGTCAAAGGAGAAACAGATAAAACAGTTTTCAAAAAAACTGAAAAGCAAGTTGGCCAAGGAATTTTCTCCTGCTACCCCCCCTCCCACACCTCACTACCAGCCTGAGCCTGGCCCAGGCCCAAAAGACATCACCCCTGAGGCAGACAAGGCAGAGTTCATGCTCAAACTGATGCGGTCTCTCTCCGAGGAGGCCGATGGCAATGAGGAGGAAGAGGAGGAGGAGGTGGCAGAAGATAGTGGCGTTAGTGGCACAAACGTATGTTTGGAGACAGGGGGTCGCCAGCATGAACTGAACCAGATGTCTGCTCGCAGAATGTCAAACAAGGAAGCTCTTCACTACGCTGAACGGTTGGCCTGTCACATTGTCTCCATGGCAACAGAGATGGACACACTCGGAGTGGCTGAGGAGGAGGGTGAATTGAGCAAGAGCCACGAGAGGAGGAGAGACAGTGTGGCTCAGTTCTCAGAGCGGACTCTAAACACTTTGTGGGTGTATGCTGGGGAGGTGGCGGGAGAAGTCATCAACGATGTCAAGAGGATGGTGCACTCTGGACAGGAGTGTCCATATCACAGAGCTCTCAGGAGGAGAAGCTTGGACAGATCTGGCTCTGAATGTTTGCATCACCACCACCAGGCCCAATTCAGTACAGACCGGAGCAGAGACTGGAGGGTAGGGAGACTGGCTGAGCAGTGTTCTAAAGACCTGATAGCCTCTGTCTTCCGGTCTCCCGCGTCTACTTCAAGCACCATCTCTAGCTCCAGCTCGGGTCTGTCATCTGAGTATCCCAGCTGTGAGAGTGTGACAGATGAATACGCCGGCTACCTCATCAGAGTGCTGAAAAAGGAGGGAGGAAGTAGGGAGTTGGTCTTGGACCAATATGCGAGTCGTTTGGCCTACCGCTCCATAAAACAGGGTTTGGCTCACGCCAGTCGCAAGATCAAGCAACGATCCTCCAGTGCCCGCCTTCAGTCCTCAAAGTCACTGCCAGATGAATGGAAAGCTTCTGGTAGTGAGGCCCCGTCGCCCAAGGACAGAGCAGAGTCTGTGATTTGTCCCTCAAGCGAAGATGCTCAGTGTTGTTGTAGGGAAGAGCTCAGACAGAGGGAGTACATGAATCTGGTCAATTTTGCCGAGTCTTTAGCTTACAACATCACCTGCGACGTCACGCACAAGCTGCACCAATCCTCCATACGTCTGCCAAAGTCTCTCACCGATTCTTGTCTTTATAAGAAATCCAACGTTGAAGATATGACGGAGAATCTCATCAGAAACTCTTTCTCCTGTCCTCTGTTGTCCAAGGAGGCTAGGAGCAGACATTACCACAGCACAGGAAGCCTGTATGATGGAGGGTACAGCAGCAGGGTGATGCAGGTCATCGAGCATTACGCCAGGAAAATTGTTGACGACACTCTGAAGATGAGCTTGGCTTCAGTTGGACTCTCATCACATGACCGTCAGGGGACCCAAGGGCATGACAGACACTCTCACACTCAGAGACTGTCTGAAGGGCCAGAGCCAGGCCAAGTCCAGGCAGGGAGGGTTTGCCGTTACTGTCAGGTCCAGGAGTGCCCATACTGCACCAGACTTGGCAGGCACCACCATCAGCCTGTCTTGGAGAGAAGGAAACGGTGGCCTGAATGTCAAGCAAGGGCTGAGCGGCTCTCCAGCCTTGAGATACCCAAGATCCACATTGACCTGGACCACAGGGCGGCGTTTGCAGAGGAGATGGTGTCCATGGCAATGGAAACGGCTAAACGTGAGCTGAGCAACACCAGCCTTAATGCAGACAGTGGCATCGGTCATGATGGAGCCAGCTATGCCGAGAGCCTTACTGCTGAGATCATGATGTCAGCGCTGTCCAACATCTGCCAAGCTGCCAACAGCAGGTACAAGATTTGCATAAGTGTGTGTGTTTTTGATATGTTCTGACCTTTATTTCCTGCACATATGACATGTTTCTAGATTATTTGAGCCGCTTTTAAATGTTAAATCATTCACTGATTAAAAGCTGCTGTAAGTAGATGTTTGCATAACTCGTAGAGCCCTGTCCTGTTTGTCTTCAGCTCTCCGGGCAGGGAAACCACCGAGTCCACTGTGTCCCACCAGTTGAGCGTGGGAGAGGACAGTCTGGGCAGCTGGTCTAACCTGAGCTTTGAGGATGAGCACCCAGATGAAAACAGCAGCTTCCTCCACCTCAGTGACAGGTAAAGTATACTGACAAAATAATGTTACCTGCAGCACTGACACCCTGAGCACAATGCAGCACTGCATGTTCTATGCAGACATGTTTAGGAGCAAGTGACAGTTTTTGAATTTGATTTTGAATCAGCTGCTGTGAACTGGAAAAGGCATTTGTCTTCAGTGTCTCCCCCCAAAATAGGCAGTGATTTAGAGGCTTCACCATGTCCTGCCAACAGCAGGTGGCACATGCCACTGACTAGGTTTCACGCTGTATTGTTCATCATCTCTCACAACCAAAGCCACAGAACAATAAAGGTGTGTGTTTGAGGACTGTCCTCACTTCAGGGCCTGTTAGTACAGGAACAAAGTCCATCGTGTGGGATTTATTAGACTGAATTTAAAACCCTGCTCCAACCAATTCCACTAAGGCGATAGAATAACGGGGTAAAAGAAATCCGCACTTTGAGACACTGAGCGTGTTGATTGACTAAACGAACTTGCTCTCAGCATGTGTCACTCATTCAAACCACAGGGAGAACACTGTAGCTGAGGCAGTGCACCATTAATGGAGGTATTTTTAGAACACAAAAGTTCCTGCCTTCAGCCTTTTTCTGATCACCGCACGCCACAATGTGCAGGTTCCAGCCAGTACGCTAATCATTGACTAATTACAGAAAAGACTGTGTGTTGTTGTGCTTCTGTTGCCAGCTGGAAACCTCAGGATTAACAGTATTATGTGAGGGGAAGAATGTAATGATCTCACATCTCAGGCCTTTAGCAACAAATTATCTCAATCAGCAATTACACATGATTGAGTGGGTTATACAGTGGAAATATTAATGCATCATTTGGCATTTAGCGGATTACTCCAAATGCCAGAGATTGTCTTAAACTTGAAGCTACGTGATATGATCATTGAGAGAAAGCTGCTTATTATATCCTTTGTTTCATTTCAGTAGCTCTCCTGTGATTATGTGCCTCAGTGGTGTGTTTACCTGCCTTCTCTCTCCCGCAGCAATGGGAACAGCAGTAGCTGGAGTAGTCTGGGCCTGGAGGGGGAAGCGTGTGAGGATCACATGTCATTCTCCCCCTCTGACAGGTTGGTCACCCTCTGGTTGGTACGGCTAGCCATCCAAAATCCCCCTCGGACCTGGAGGTTCACCTAGAATGGGACAAAGAAATGTCCGAGTTGCCGAATTCACTGTGGAGCATGCGACAGGTCCATTAGTGGAGATTCGCAGCCCCAGAAAACGGCTCCATCGTATGAAAAAATTTACTTCATTGTACAATTGGATTTTAGATTTACACTCTGTCTCATTCTGGTAACCACCAGCCCCCTTGCCTGGCCACAATAAAGCTTTAAATATAAATAGGCTTGACATGACATGTGCTTGGTAATGCTAATTTGAGCATGTAGCACATTGTTTTGTGGGTGCATATAATTTTAGTGCCTATTAGTACAATTTGTAGTGGTTTTTTTTGTTGTTGTTGTTTTTTTGGCGAGTTCGTTTTCTCTTTGCGTCATTTTAACAGTTTATACCCACAAATGGAATCTGGATAATTCAGGTCCCACAGGGCCCCTGCTCTTTAAAAACAACATGCATGAGATGTAGTGCAGCACTGACATATTTAATCTGAACTGCAGCTGCACATCCCACAAAAAAAGCCCACAAAAACTGCACTGTTTTCATATTCTTCCAATAATTTCCAGGTTCCTTTTCCATCAACACGGCCTTAAAAGTCTGCCGTAACCGATGTCAGACGTGAATGCACCAGCAAAGTAATCGGTGCATCGCGACCGCACGTTCAGTACATACGGACAAACAGAACATTATAAGCATTAAATATTCACCTTTTTCCAGCATGTTTGTGCTCGTCGGTGTTGATACCGATCTAACATCAACTGAAACTCGTGGCTTCCTAAAACCAAAACTGCTCCACATTTCTGTGTACCAGGAACAAAAGGAGGCTAAAATTGCTATTTGTTTTTACACATTACTGTCAGTGGAAAATATACGCGTACCGAATAACAACTGATTAGAATTTACGACATGAGTATTCTAAACCAAAGCAATGATTGTTTTTTTTTTTGTGGTTTCAGCATCAGTGTGATGAAGTCAATCGTGAATAAGACAAAAACACACATCCTGCCTGTTTTTGTAACTCAAACACTTTACCTCAGTGTTTTCCAGACGGTGTATCACGTTACGGATCAATATTACAGCATAAATAAATACAACGCAGTAATGATAGATTTCTTTCCGTGTCCTTCACTTGTACATCATTTGTCACTTACAAACCTAAAGTACAGTTGCAGCTGGCCAGTTGTGTTCCTGCCAATAGGTGGCAGGTTTTCACATGTTCCGGGTGCAGTTAGTGCTGAGGTCCTTCTGAACAATTAAGTCTTATAAGATGTGTCAGGAAAAAATAACATTGTTGTAAAAAGGCTTTGCTAATCAAGCTTCCACCATGTCATCGTGAAAGTGTTTATTCGGTTTTTTAAAAAAAATAAATTTGCAAGTCATTGAAAATAGGCGCCAATCCTGCCAACTGTGGGCTTGTGCTTCCTAGGCCCTGTCATTAATTCCTAATTTCCATAGGAGATAGACAACTTTATTAATCTGGTGTTATTCCTTTAGTGTTTGATTTTGTAGTCAGTGTTGCTCTGACTCTTCTCCTCACCTCTGCTTTGACAGTGCAGGTGTTGCTGATCCTCCTTTTTTTTTTTTTTTTTTTTTTTTTAATAAGCCTTGTTAGTCGTCCTCCCTCTGGAAGGAAAATGATATCCTTATATGATATGGAGCAGAGTCTGAGTGTCTGTAGCTGTGGGCTGTGTCAACAACGCTGTGATTACCAACGTTATAAAGTGCAGAAATGGCTGTTTACCTGTTGGCATGTCACACTCCAAATATTTGCACAATTGACAGAAAGGCTGTCGAGTAGATTTTCACAATGGAAAAATCGGCGTTCACACCGATGAAGTCATTAGTGATCGTTTCTTAAATGAATAAAGCAGAAACGTTTACATTTTTCATTTGCGTTCGCTCAGTCTAACGGGTCTGTTTTGATCAGGGTTGCTCTGATTGCAGCTTCTGCCATGCGGCAGTGTTGGGTAAAGCTGGGAGCTTATTGTTGTGTGTATCCTTGCGTTGTTTTTTTTCTCATCTCACCCACCTGTGTGACATTTCTCATTCAACAGTGACAACACAGAAGACAAGGACAATGAGGTCAAAGAGGAATCCAGCGGTAAGAGTACTTTGTATTCTTTGATTGGTGAAGATACTAGTATGCACACTTTTGGATAGAGGGAAAGAGGGGAGAGTAACAAGGCCTGTCTCCTAATTTGAGTTCTTTCCACTTTTGGAGATTCAGAACATTTGGCCTTGATTTCGACAGGCTGCGTACGTCTGCCGGCCTGTCTGAGTGTGTTCTAGCTGGGGATTTTACCACCCCCATATTCAGCCACACTAATGCTAATTCACTCCCTCCACAGTCTGTCATTCTGCGATTATGTGTGTTCAACCCTTATTGCGTGTGTGGGGTGGGGGTGGGGTTGGGGGGGGGGGGGGTCTCCTCATTGGTTCTGTTCTGCTCTGGGAGCGTGGGAACATATTGCCCTTGGTGTATCCACATGTGTTCTAAGATGTAGAAGTAGAACAAGCTGTTGTACAATAGATGTCTGATCAGTGTTTGGGGAAAAAAAAAAAAAAGGCAAAGATGATTCATCTGTCCTGCAGGGACTCTGTGTGTGGACAGGACTCAGGTGCAGGCTACCAGGACTGCACTGTTCATAACCAACTCTGACATCAGGGAGCACGGGCGTGGCCCTCAGCACGGGATCCTCGACCCTCAGCTCAGGAGCATGTTGCAGTGGGCAGCGGCCTCCATGGCCGACGTCCCCCAGATCCTGCTGACTCCTGATCGAGAGCTCCAGCAGGTGAACACACTCGCTAATCACCGTCCCAAGCAGGTTCCCTCTGTGGTATTTACTATTAAACATGAGGACTTTCCTGAACCAACAAATCATTGTTTCATGATTGTTGATGTTGGTTTTAAAATGCAGAAATCTTACCTAGTGGTATCTTGGTTTTCTCCACTGTTGCTGTGGTAACAGCAACCATTAGCTGCTGCAAAGGGAACACGGTGTTTAATCGTGGCACAGTGCTTTCCAACCTTTACTTTCTTTTAAATTGTCATTAGTGAATTTTAAATCAAATGGAAACAAAAAGAGTAAGAGAGATTTGCAAAAATTAGCAGATCGTTTAAAACAGCATATCAAATGTTGAAGCTTTTTTTTTTTTTCTGGAAAAACATTTTGAAATTGCAGAAAGAATAAAACATAATATTTCATGTACATTCAGCTTTCTGAAGTTTGCCATTTCATTGTAGGGTTATGAAAGCTTAGCCCTAAACATGTGTATGGAGATTCATGAGAAGTAACAAAAATGGTCAGAGTGGATTAAAGAATGATTGGCGCGACGTCGTTCTCAAGATTGGATATGAAAAGAGCAGACAATAAAGAAATTTGGGGATTCCAGCATATTCTGTTTTAGAATAACATTAAAACGTTCAGAGAATCCAGAGCGATCTGTACACGAGACCAGGCCAGATACCAGTGTTGTTTGGTTGTGATCTTCAGGCCCTCAACTTAAAACTCTTCCATGCAAAGAAACAACCAGATACAAACAATGTCCAGAGACGGTGCTGCCTTCTCCAAGCTCATTTAGGAAGGACTGTTCTGTGGTCTGGTACCTTTTAACCTGCAGTCCTGAAACAAGTGAAAAATGAGGCCCTGAGGTGCTGAGCAGTTGGTTTCATCAGTTCTGCAACACAAGTGTTGTTGAAAGAAGACGTGACACAACAGTTGTATATATGCACCTGCCACATGTGCTCAGACGTGCACCATAATAAAACAAAAGGTAAATTGACTTCTGTTTGTCTTACAGCTCCCCGCCGTGGTCCAAAGGCTTCGGGAGAGGAGGTGGAGAGTGGGAGACCTGCTCCACACGTTGCTGCGCTACTGTGAAGAGAGTCAGTCCCAGACCAGAGAGGAGGCGGCCAGAGAACCTCACCGGCTCCCTCTCTTCCAGTGGCTCCTGGAGCACGCTTAAGGCCTTTCTGTCCTCTCCCTTCCCTTCCCTCCCCCCACGTCCACTTTATCCTCTCCTCCATTCCGAGCAGGGCTTTGCAAACTCTACAGCCCATAGAGGGCGCCATACAAATCACCTGATCTGACTGACTGACTCTCGTGAATGTGGGTGGCGTGTGTTTTTTGCCTTGCATGCTGTGACAACTGAAGACAACTTCTGCTGGATTTTATTTTCCATTCCACCTTCTGTTTTGTTGTTGCCATTTCATAATTTCTGAGCTCGCACGTATATCATGTTGATTTAGTGAGCTGTCCCTCCCGCCCACAGACACTCCTGCATTGAAGCCCTCACACCTCGCTGATACTGTGCTCGAGCTATGGACACAACAGGGAGACGGAGAGAGACCCACCCTGTGTGTTCCAGACAGAGACAGAACTGCAAAGAAGATGAGAGAATGAGTGTTTTGTTAGGGAATCCCCAAAGCTGCTCGGCTGGATGATGTCAGAACACCCCCAGCTCACCTCTTTGGTGGTGTTTCCACATGCTAAGAGACCAACACACACGACAGCACTGCACCCTTGTATTATCCGAAGGAATCCAGGATGCTACATCTCACAGTAATTCCCCTCTATAGTATTCCAGTGTCTCATTAATCCCCGCTGAGTTATTCCAAGAATGTGTTTTACTGGAGCCCTGCAGGAGTTAAGTTGTGCTTCAGTGATACATTAGAGGTCTTCACGGGCCACTTACGGGTCAGATTGAGTCCGAACTGTCCTCGCTCTATTCGGGTTGGGGGTGGTTTCACAGTACCCTGCTAGCTGCCAAAGACGCTCGAGTGTACGCGCGATCAGGTGTGTTTGAGAATGAGAACCGTGAACTGTTGGGACGAGGGAACCGTTTTTGAACAAGTTTCTGACATATAAATCAGGTCAGAACACTGTCTTTTGACTCAGTCCTCCAGTTGGCTTTGTTTTAGATGGTACTTAGCAAACAAAGGAATTATTTTAGTTTGTCTGTAAAATATACAAATGTAAAAATCACACAGAGTTGGTAGAAAGTGGTTGTCTGTTATTGTGATTTTGTTAGAAAGGGGAAGTGTGATTCAGTGTTGGTCAAGTTAGGACTAATTTCCCATTTCAGGCAGGTTTGTTACGACCGTCTGGCTGAGATGTAGCAGGCAGTGATGCAAGCAGGAGCTCACGAAGAAGCAGTGACGCTCTTAGTCCTGATTTAGAGGCTGGTAGGTTGGTCTGATTATTTGTGCCCTGCTGTGATTTTTGCATTCAGCAGGCATCAGAGTGATGAAGAGCATCATGGATGAAGTTGCCTTGTGCCAGTATTGGTGTTTTCTAAGACTGTAACGCTGCTCACTTGGCTACGATGTCTGTGGTCGTCCAACATAGTTAGAGTTGATGATGATTACTTGGTCCATGTTTTGGGGGGGGGGGGGTATGTATATTTGAAGGTAGAGTATCTAATCAAACATGAAATGCTGCTGGAAGCTCCTAGAAAAGCCATGATGCTGGCACAGTGTTGCCAAATGTAGCCCCCCCCCCCCCCCCCCCCCCCCCCCCCTTAGTCAGTTGTAAATGTATAATACTATGGTCATTTGTCTGTGGCCCACGTCCAGTTCTGGGAAGATCCAGTGACGCAGACTGTGGATCTTTTAGTAATTAAAGAGCGGTCGTGTCTGCACCTCCATAACCACAATCTCAGCATGTGCATAGCTCATCTCTGCACTCACACTCTTTGTCACCCACCTAGTGGAATGAAGGACTCTGAATACCACAACTTCCACACAGCACTACTTCCCCACTTTTCTCCAACACACCCACCCGTGTTACTCACCAGCCCCCACGTGTACATGCACAGCACTACCGGCTACTTGCTGAGATGCACTTTTGTTGTTTTATTTTGGTTCTTTGTTTGATCAGGCTGAGGAGGAACTGGAAATGCCGGCTCTCTCCTCCAGTGTGAAGTTTCTTCTGGTCCGTTCTGCCGACCCAAGAAAGAAAAAACAAAACAAAAAAAAACTCAAAGATTATTGGGATATTGATGTCTGTATATTTATTTATTGTGGTGTTGTAGATTGAAGAGATGCTGGAAGGTCCTCAGATTCCTACCAGGAATTTGATTGTTGAGTTTGAAACACTGTAATATACCACAGCCTCACAGCTATTATGATTAACTAAGTGTTGATGGTGTGATCACCTGCATGGCTGAACAGTCATCAAAGTGAACGTTCTTCTTCTTCTTCTTCTGTATTAGCCTACGGTAATTGAGCTGCAGTGATTCGTCAGTACACTACAGGCCTCTGCAGATGCCTCGTCCGTCCCTGCTTAATCTGTAGGCTGCCAAATGATGATGTAATCTTAAAGGTGTTCATCCTGTATAATCTGTTTACAAGTCCACTAAGAATGAAAATCGAAAGTGACGCCCAAGTTATAGCAACTATAGAAGAGACGACGCAGTGAGTATTAGGTTTAATGAAAGTGCAGGTATTTTTGGTTTACACTAAAGGAATGTATGAAGAATTCCCCCCCCCCCCCCCCCACTAATAATCATCCACTTTACATTCCTGCACATCTCTGATGACCCGCACTGCTATATTGTTGTTTGTGAAGGCTGAACGTGCTCCTCCATTTAAAACGCAGATACTGTAAAACCTGTTTTGCTGCCGTTGTTCCCAGTGTTACTTTCAGCATCCCTCCTGCCACAGACGGGGGGAAAAATGAAATCAAATGAGAAAACAGAGATGTATTTCAGCTCCAGTCACATCTGTATTTTGTTTTTTCCTGCTTAATTGTAAAATCCTGCCAAATGAAGATATTTAATATATGATGTAAGTTATATAACAGTGAGTTCACTAACTGTCCTCCCTAGTGACATTGCTGAATAGTTCACACACTCTGAGCGTCAAGTCAAAAACTCTAAATTTGTTAATGTTGAAGCTTGGTGTGACAATAAAGCTTTTTTTCATGTGCTCTTACAAGCTGCATTTTGTTTTCACTTTTTTCAGCCTGTTCAGGTTTTTAAAAGTCTTGCTTAAATGTGTCATATTTTAAGTGCAGTTCCTCGATTTGTTATCTGCAGCTCTAATGTGCTTAACACTCAAAGTCTTGCATGTCGGGAAAACTGCTTTTGAATTCCTCACATCTGGTTCACAGCCAGCAGCAGTGCTAGTGCTCAGGTTAACACAAACATCCACTTATCAGCCGCGACGTTAAAAACGCCTGCTCCTCTGACCCATGGAAGCTTGGACTCCACGAGTCCTCTGAAGGTGTCCTCTGGTTTCGGGATCGGACTCTTACTGCATACTCTCAGATCTTTATGCTGCTACCCGACTAACAACTTTCAGGCCTGTCGTGCTGCCTGTACCGTCGCCATCAGCACAGTGTAGTTTCCTGCAGCCACTTCCTGTCTGTTGTCTAGTTGCCAAAACGTGCACTATTCCCCTGCTTGATCACTGTATGTGCTTCGACCTGCTCATCCCTTAGTGAAATGCAGACACTGATACAGGGAACTAAAACGATGTGAGTGCTGGAGAAACACTGATAAATGATTGAGCTCCATTAGCTGCAGCAGAATGGATTTGTTTCTCTTCTGTGGGATTTAGAAGGAAAATAGTGATTTAAGCTGGACTTCCCAGTAATACCAGCCTGCTGATTTCTCCAATCCTCCACCAGCCAAGGCCCGGCCTGCCTCCTCGCTGCTACCTGCGCTGCAGGTGCCAAAGGAAACACACAGGATGTGTGTTTAATAAAGCCGGTCTCAATAACAGAGCTACAGTTCTCGGTTATACCTGGATACTGTTGCACAAAACAGCCATTGTTGCTGTGCGATTACACCGTGCCACACAGGCATAAATGTATAATTAGGTAATGTTTGCAACAAGGGCTGATATCTGTCAGCGGATGAATGGAGGTGCCTGTCTGACATGGGGGGGGGGGCTAATTGCAGGCTGTGTGGTGATACAGAAGGCGAGGAATGTGTCAGACAAGCACATCTCTGATCTTCACAGCAGCCGTACGAGGACATGGCCACGGGTGACTTGACCTGAGTGAAGTCACTTCCAGTCGGCTACAAATTAGAGGATAAGTGGGTGAGTGAGATTAAAATCTTAGCGTGCCCCCTCAGTGAGGAAGAAGGGAGTGCTCGCAGAGAGACAAACGGCAAGCGTTGCATTTCCTGCTTCTTCCTGTGGGCCCCAGTCCACATCTTCCTCTTTACAGTTGGAGATGTAGCGCGAAAGCAACGGCAACATCTCAACGTTCTCATCACGCAACCACAAAAGGCCAAGTTGTTTTTAATATCGCTCCAGTGTCAGACTTCAGGACGTGCATTTCTAGAAGTTTAATCTGTTTTTTTTGGCTCGCATTCATGGTTTTCAGTCCATGTCGGGCATTATTTTCACGGCTGGATCAGGGACGCAGCATGCAAGAAAAAGTAAAAATCGGAAAGTCCCATCACTAAGTGATGTGGGGACAAGCCCGAAACACATTCCAGCATGGACGTCTTCACGGTTTATTAAACAAGATGAAAACTTTAGAAAGAGGTGAAACTATGACAGCCGTGATTGGTTTCTTGATTGAACCAGGGCTAACAAAAAATAGCAAGTCGACTCTATGGGATTTATAGCTGTATGTATAACAGTCCAACGGATAAAGGTTGACAGACCCGTCCCATCTCCAGGCCCAGCAGCAGCTGCTTCAACGGGCCGAGTGAGGCTCTTGGAGTCTAAGCACTGACTTTTAGGATCCAAATTACAAAATGCAAAAGGACAAAAGTAATCATTTATTTTTTGAAGGAGGATCCACGAATGGAAACAAACAGAAATCCATATTTCACGCATTCAGGTTTACTACTCTAGTGACTATATTATAATAGTAATAATACAAATCTAACTGTGGAAGCCCATTTTCACCAGTAACTCATAATATTACATTTTAGATAAAGGGTTGTTTCCACCCAGAATTTCGTTTATTTGGTAAATAATTTTAGTATATTCTGCTGATGCAGACATATGACACAGTCTCGTTCAGACACAGTCTTTTGGCAGATCCATCCATCAATTATCTGTCAGCCCTTATCCTGTTCAGGGCTGTGAGTGGCTGTCATCGGGTGAGAGGTGGGGTCGACCATGGACAGGCCTCCAGGCTCAAAGTGACCCCCCCCCCCCCCCCTCAAAAGCACGGGGGGAAACATGCACACTCCACAGTCCACAGACACAACAGCAGTTTTTAGGGAAGCACAGTGCCTTTTAATCTGCTCGGGCAGATTGGAGCAGATTAACACACACAGTCATCTGTACTGGAAGCAGCGCATAGCAGCTATTGTAAAAAGTGACCTGTCAGCAGTAATGAGACACAGAGAGCAGTTTATTCTTCCTGATGTCTCTATCACATTCATACCCCCCCCCCCCCCCCCAAGTGTGTCAATTTGTTATTCACTGACATCACTTCCCTCCCAACAGCAACAAACGGCCGGGTTGTTAGGAGAGTCCACTGGACGAGAGGAGAAGGAGGGTGGATGTTTGACTCAAGCCAATGGAATCCATGATATACTGTACCGGGCTTTGTGCTGGGTAGGGGAAAACCGACTACATCATCTCTGCTAAGCTTTTGTTTACTCCGGCCTGAAGAACATCTCCTTTGTTTTGCTTTCTCGTCCTGATGCGTCTGCTCTCTCTTTCATCAATAGGTGTGAGCGGTTAATGAGCCGCGGGGCTGAGTCACGGAGGTGGGTCCGGAGTCACACTGGATGACCCACCGTAATGTGGCACGCAGAGCAACGAGGCGCTTTTCTCCTGGAGCCTGTAAAGTGTTGTTTAAAGGCGGAGGTTGCGATGGTGCAGTCCAGAGACCTCACAATCCAACTGTAATACTGAAAACATTTACGGAGTGGAAAATCTAATCAAGCGGATCATTTTGCAAACTGAGATCTGTGCCTTTATTTATTCTATTATTTTTTTGGTTCCCTGAAACTGCTTTTGTAAAAAGCTCCAGGCGGTTCAGGTTGTTCCTGCATCCCAAATCGTTGGGAAACAGATGATCCATGTGTGAAGGACTGACAACTGAGTGGGCCTCAGAAAACATTAGATGAAACTGAACTGAACTGTTAAATTATGACTCGTTCACAGAGATACAGATATATCAACGTTTCTACCAGAGCTCCGTTAATAATGTCGAGCCTCTGGGTCCATTTTCGAACTTCATAGCCCGGGTTTGGCAAACTTTTAAGGTATGACATCACTGTCTTAGTCTGGATGGAGCCAGTACGCAGAGAGAAAGGTGTGGTTACAGATTCACCAAGCTTAACGTAGATGTGGTTTGAGAGGCTCAGTGTCTTTATCAGGAAGGCTGATCACACTGGCCAAAGGTGCAGCTGGTCCTAAGGGCCTTTATCAAAGACCCCCCAACAAGGCTGATAAAAGAGGGAACTAGTTCTGCTTTGTCACTTATCTCACCCCCAACGTCGGTGTAAGTCTCGTCCGGGTAGCTTCTTCAGCCTGCCACAACTCGGTAGAAAAACCCCAAAGTTGACCTCCGTATTCATTTCCAACAAAGACTAGTTGAATCACTACGATGCTACAATCGTCACCACTGCAACACTTCGTACCCGTCAGTTTCAATTTCATCATCCGCGCTTCCATGGTTATCCCAATCAAAAGGGGTCACAAGCTGTGACCTAGACAGATCAAACCTTCTCATCCTCTGTCCTAAAGATAAAACTGCTCTGCTAATTCAGGTCCTGGGGGTGTTGCTCTTCCTCTCTGCCCATTGAATCCTGATCCATCTATGCATGTATTTGTTTTACAAATGAAAAGTTTTGTCACACTAACTAAGCTGTCATCAAATGTGCTACGTTCACACACAGTTCACCCTGGGGAGGTGCTCCTAGCAACATATCAGATATCCTGCGGTGATGTTTTTTTTGATGATGCTATGGTAACACAAGTCGTGGTGAACTTCCTCAATCCTGTTGACTTTAGGAGCGAGACAGATCCCACACTCATGCTTTAAAACATGAGGTGCACATGACAGTTCCCTGCTATTGTCTGCCTGTTTCCAGGAGCGACCACACAGCACTCCTGTAACGGTGAGTGTGTGAAAGCCAAGTGGCAGGCGTGGACACATAACCCGGTGAAAAGTATCAGCGTGGGAGTGAAGGATGGAGACGGTGATCAAACAGAGTGGCTACAGATAAGAGGGAACAGCTGAATCATGTTGAAATTATGACTGTTTATATGAAAATGACTGGAAGGGAGCAGAAAGAGTGGAGTTTGGGTGGAGGGGAAATACAGTCAAGAGGGGCAGCTGATGTTTGGAAGCTTCGCTGATTGAAAACAGAAGGCGCAGCTTGGTGTGGACCTGGCAACGTGGTAAATACAATTAGCTATTATCTGTGAACATGAGCAGTGACTCACAAAAACAACAGGCATCCCTGAGTCGCCCCCACCCTGAGGGACGGAACGGCGGAGACGCACTTTCCCTGTCGGCTTAATCTGCTGTTGTGTCTCTGCTCATCTCTTGTCTGCTCACACCCACTGATGTATTGACTCAGGTGTGTGTATGCACGAGGAAACCTCTCGATGATTCATCGTTCGGGATGACCTCAGGAAGCTTCGCCCTCGCCCACCTTGGCGTGGGGGGGGGTTGTCCGTGTCTTCGGGTCGTTGCAGGAGCAGTTTGATGTGACCTCAGAGAGGAAGCCTAGGGGAAGTCTGGGAGATCCTGGCACGCCTGGCTGAATACGAGATGACCTCCAGGTGTCACGGCGAGCCCCTTCCTTCATCCTCTTCCTCCTCCTACAGAGCCTGGTCTGTTGGCAGTGGAGCTGGCGATGCATTTCCTGTTGTAGGGTTACTATATGCTTCTCGTGGTTTGGAGATGGACGTCAAACTGAACAACTGGGTTTCCAGTCAAGTGTAGCTCAAACCTTAAATCTCTTTCAAGGTGATCAGCAAAAGAAAATGCGAATGAACGCGTTTCCATCCACAACCATCGGGCCCCGTGTTCACTGTAGGAGCTGATTTGTTACGATTTGCTATGTTGGTGCAGAAGGAGAAGCTGCAACAAGATGAAGTAAAGAAGAAAACATTTGGTTCACGTGTGATTTTAAGAATGGTTACAATAATGGATGTTTAAATCTGAATTACGATTTATTCCATTGCACGTTGTTGCATTTTGCTTTTATCAATGTTTCAGCCGAGGGTCAACACTTTAGGTTATTATACACAAATTGCAAATGCACATAAAAGCTGAAAGTTGGACAACTAATGTCCCCACATGCACTCGAGCAGACAAAGCCGCTCCCTCCCTTCCTTTAGTGAAAAGTGACATCCACAGTGCAACCGCATTACACGGTTAGATCCCACTGTGGAACGTCTTCCCCCGTTCCGGCTGTCAGCGCGAGTCCTATAGGGATGAACGTCTTGTTTGGACAGTGACGTAAGATGGAGATACGGGAGGAAGAAGGGAGGCCGGGGATCAGAGAGGAAGCAGCAGAGGGGGGAGGATGTAGGAGCACAGAGGGGGATGCTGACAGAATGGGGGAGTGACGTGTGTTCACACACATTTAAACAAAAAAAAAAGCTGAGCAAAAAGTTTGGTTTTGTTTGTTTTGCTTCGTCTTTGGCAGCTGTGTTTTCCCTTGCAGACTGTTTGTGGTTGTGTAGCTTTTATCTCACATTCTGAGCCATGATTGGGTCTCGGGATCAACCCTGATCAACTGAGTGGACTCGTTCAGTTGGCACCAAATTTGGCTCATTATTTTTGGGGATCCTCGGATTATCCCTTAAAGTTTACCAAACAGCCTAAATGCCCCTCTGACCAATTACAGAGGCTCAGGTGTTTCTGCTTGACTCATATGTTTAGTAGCTACCTGAAGAACCTGAAGGCCTGGGCTTGTGCAGATGCACAGCTGCCTGCATCCGTCTGCCTGCACGCAGAGAATCCACAGGAATTTAGGATGAGACACCTTTATGTACGAAGCGTGAGTTTCACATGCATCCTATAGGGGCTGTTTTCCTCTCGCGTGTCAATGTCTCACGAGGCAGAGCACCATCAATGCCTCAACAGTCAGGAAGTCACTGTGAAATAAATAATGTGTCGCAATGCAAGAGGCTCCGCTGGCAGCTGCGGAGGTGTCGCTGTCATTTGACGCCGTCGCCCTTACGTGCACAGCTTTGGTAGCGTGATCCCCGTTCACCCCGACTCTCCCACACTCTGCAGCCCACAGCTGAAACAGGATCTGCATAATGGTTTGGAATATCCCTGTTTGGGCTGATCATCGCTCTAATTTTCTTTTCTGTGTGTAGTTTTGATAAAACCACTGGCTGGTGTGATGTGACGGGAGAGGAGAGTGGGGTGTAAACACTGGAGTTGCTATGGAGGTGGCAGTTTCGAGTGAGGAGAAGGAGTGTGTGTGTGTGTGTGTGTGTGTGTGTGTGTTACAGCAGACTTGGAGTGACCTTCTTACCACAGAGGATGTGGGAGTGAGGGGAGAGAGAAAAATCTCTGCTCTTCATGCTGTGAGTCTTATACGCAGATAAAAGAGGCCGGTGGAAAAATCCAGGTTCAGTTCTCCTCAGCGCCCCTCTGCAGAAATCTCGATGAGGCACGTTATCGACACTGTGCCCACCATCCACGCCATCAGATACTTATGCCAGGCAGCAGCTTGCCCGTTTCCTCATATTTGGCTTCTCTAATTTATGCATCTCTACCCTTATGGTTTGAAAACAAGCTGAATCCAGTGGAATCCTGCTGGTTTCGCTTTGAAGCTGAAATAGCCATGGGCAGGACCAGACTGACCGGACCCGGCTCACTGTGACTCCACAGTCTGTCTGTGAACCCTGAACCTTCAACCTTGACCCGCATCGAGGGGACGGGGATAAACTGCCGAGGTCGGAGTTGGTGGATGAGTGTGAGGTTGCAGAGTTCGAGCCTGCAACATGGTTAACTAGGAATGCTCTTAAAAACCAGAGATAATCAGTTGCTCGCAACAAAGCACGATTTGGCCAGCGGCAGAAGTAAACTCCCTATCTCAGGTTTTATCTTTGCATGCAGTTATGTTGAGGCACTTATAGCGTTTCCCTCTCATTCATGCTTCACAATGTTTTTCCTAGTGTTCTTCAGCTACAGGGCTTTTGGCTGTCTGTCATCATCTGAAAGAGCATCGTGTTCCACTCTCTGGCTGGCTGCATGTAGCCAAACACAGGGACGTGGAGATCATCCAAACGCTCCCTCACATATCTGTGCTCGTACGTGCACGCTCCAGAACCAACCCAATGTGAACAAAACCCCACACCAACCCACGCTACCCTGAACGCTGCCTCTGCTCTTTCTTGCTGAGGGCAGAGGAAACCCACAGCTAAACGTAGGTTCTCGCGGTGCGTTCACGGCCCCTGACCGGGAGAGGAGCGCTGCATCGTACCACATCCAGAGCTGATGCCCAAAGAACAGGCCACGGAAAGCCCAGTGCAGGGGGTCGCTGGAGCTGGGACGGGAGTTCACGAGGTGTCCTGGGAAAGATAAGATCTACGGGCTCGCTGTGAAGCTACATCAGGAGAAAGTTCAGGCTCCAGTCCTTGTGCTACGTTTCAAGAGCAAAACATCAACAGAGGCAGTGCTGCACAAAGGCTGTAAAAACGAGAGCAGCGCTACGGAGGGCGTGTGGTTATACTACAACATAACTGAAATGGTGTGTGGTTTTATGAAGTTAGAAAGCTGGTAATGATGGAGTATTAAATGATTGTAGCGCCAGAAGGTTTGATGGTTTGATGGTGTGTGGGTGTGTGGGTGGTGGGTGGTGGGGGGAGGGGGGGGGGGGCGCACATATAAAAAGCTAGCTTTCTCCCATGAACTCCTCTGGCACCTAGAAACTCACTTGGATTTCGCAAACTCACCCAAGCTTCTAGTACCACCCCTCCTTTCTATTGTCACTGCTTCTGCCTAAAATAACTCCTGCTCCTAAAAGAGGCTCGTTTTCTGCTGGGTTTTCAAATACTGCACTGTTGTTCTGCTGGCAGTGGGAAACATTCTGGCCTAACAGGAGCCGCTGCCATGTTTAGATGCAGCAACAGCCGCGATGCGACCGCCGGACCGCCTGTGGACGCTCAGCCCTAATGAGGTGGTCCGGCGGCACCATGTGACAGTACCTTGTTGTGCATGTTTTTGGGAGAACGTAGGTGTACTTGGATTATAATAGACGAGAATTAATAGCATCACCTTGTTTTAGTTTTGACTTTTTTTTAGGGATGAAGCTGTGGCACGTAGCGCGAGCGACTTCGCCACACAAGCCCATGCAGCTCTCACTTGCAGCTGCATTCATTAATATTTGGATATCAACAATGATTCAAATGATTGTGTGCAATGCAATGACTGCGGCTCATATTGAAAAACCCAACACGTCTTTCAACTCGCTGTTTCGGTTTGACAGGCCAAAGTTTGATTATTTTGGTTCGCGCCCGTCAACTTTATTTTCCAGTTGCAAGTGATGCAAGCCTTCCTGGGAGCCATTTTCAGAGGAAAACTGCGGTGAAATGCAGCTTCCGCTCTTGAAGAATGGAGGTGAGAGGAAATGACGTGTGTGTGCTGATGTAATAAGGCTTGTTAGGGATATTTGTGGCCAGACATATATACGCACACGGCGCGTGAGTCACTATGATGAAATGTTTTCTGGTTCTTTACTTGCTGTAATAGTGGAAATCCAGGTTTGTTGTAATCACTTTTCTGCATTTTTGACAGGGAATCTGAAAACCATTTATCACACATGCTGTGACGGCTGGGTCGGATTTTAGAACGTACAAGTTTCATTGATTCTTTGACTGGGTCGAATTTTCAAAGAGAGCGCGTTTTTCATCTCTTCCTGAACAATTGCAGAGAAAGTGTTAATGCGGAAAATATTAGCTCGATAAGTGTTTGGAGCGTCTGCGTGTGGAGGCTCCAGTCGGCAGCTGGTTAGCATGAAGAGCGGAAGCGGCTACGCTGGTGTGTCGAGACCTTTGCACCTTTTCCTTGTCGTTTTTCTCGTATCTGCATACGCTTGTGTCGCCTCTCTTGGTTGTAATGATAGTAATCATTTTGTGTGTGTCCTCGTGTGCTTTTTTGTGGATGTTGTGATTCTCTCTGCATTTGCTTTCCAAGGTAATTCTGCATTTCCTCGTGGTTGCAGGGCTCCAGTGACCCCACTTGAGCCCTTTCCCTTATGCAAGAATCTGTCCATAGTTTCTGCTGGCAAAGTGGAAGGAGCAAAGTCTTTATTCCATAAAAATGTTTTTAGAAGCATTAAAATGCTCCTGGAAGGTGTTTCTGCTCGTCCCTCTTCTTTTCCTTTCAGCTGTTCCCTTTCAGGTGTAGCCCCAACAAATCATGTGCCTCCATCTAACTCTGTCCTCTGCATACTCTTCTCTCACACCAACTAACTTCATGTCCTCTCTCACTACATCCATAAATCTCCTCTTTGCTCTTCCTCTAGACCTCCTGCCTGGCAGCTCCAACCTCAGCATCCTTCTACCGATATATTCACAATGTCTTCTCTGAACATGTCCAAACCACCTCAATCTGGCCTCTCTGACTTTATCTCTAAAACATCTAACATGAGCTGTCCCTCTGATGTCCTCATTCCTGATCCTGTCCATCCTCGTCACTCCCAAAGAGAACCTCAACATCTTAAGCTCTGCTACCTCCAGCTCTGCCTCCTGTCTTTTCTTCAGTGCCACTGTCTTTAAGCCGAACAACATCTCTGGTCTCACCACCTTCTTCAACACCTTTCCTTTCATTCTCGCTGATGCTCTTTTATCACACAACACACCTGACACTTTTCTCCACCCGTTCCAACCTGCACTTCACCTCTTTTCCACACTCACCGTTGCTCTGACCCGTTCTTCACCTCTGCTCCCTGTAACCTCACCATCTCATTCACACACATGTATTCTGTCTTACATGTATTCTGTCCTAAGCTTCATTCCAGTTTTCCAGAGCAGACCTCCATCTCTCTAGAACACCTCCAGCTTGTCCACTGCCTGTAATTAAGATGTCCTCTGCAGCTGAGCTCACCTCACAATCGGGTTAGAGACATGCAGCAAAGGTCCACGGGGCCACGACTCCAATGGATGTTGCACTTATGTGGTACACGTCCGTATTGGACCCATTTTTATGCTAATATAAGCTACCTGTGTACTGCATGGCAGTAGCTGTATTTTAGTTTTCATGGACATCAGAGTGTCGTGTGTGAGCTAACTTTTACGTAAAACTCAGAATGTGGTACTTACTGTATCATCACGATCTGGTATCTGTGTTGCTCCAATAGGGGCCTTCATAAACCTCTGGGACTCTTGGCTGTAAAAACAATTGAGTAATTCAAAGCTTGTAAAGACAAATCTCCCAGTGCATCTGCAGGAGCTACATGCATGAATTTAACATGCATTCATTCAAAAGAAACAAGGAGCAGTTTCCTTCCTTGTCCAGCTGCTGCATTATTCAGGGGTGGGAGGCCTGCTGGAGGACAATTCCAACTAAAAGGACAATTGGGGTGAATAACACTTTCCAGATATTATTCTGATTGGATTGTCATAACCACAGACTCATTTCCAGGTTAAAACAGAAGTGTGCATCAGACAGCAAGTCATGTTAGTCAGTGGCGTCAAAGTGAATCCAGAGTTCCAGCAGTGAGCAACAGCATTTAAAGCCGCTTACTCCCTTTGTGGTGAATGTGCATTTTTATACCTCAGAAATATGGTTTTTGGCAGCTGTTGTCCCAAAGTGCCACTGACTGTGCAGCTCTAATGAGCCGCGCTTCTGTAAACAACATATGATGAACAACATGAGCAAACTATGACAATTATGTGACAAGCTGCCATGGAAACCAAGCGTTATTGCACAATATTGAGATGCACGTTTCTACGTTGTTCTTAAAATTTCCTTCGCCTCCTAAAAGCTGCTTCTGTAGAACCTTCTGCAAAATGTTCAGTGTATGACACGTACAGTATGTGTGCACATACATTTTGTGTTATTGTGACTGTTGAGGGACCAATCACGCCGCACATGTCACTGAAACTCGAACCCTCGTGACACAGACTGGAGCATTAGAGGTGAATTTTACTAATGAGACACTTTATTAGTCATTATTTTTTTAATGTTTGAAAATGATTTCATGTACATAACATTTGCGTATTTGTGTATTTGTTTGTCTGGGTTTGAAGTTGAATTATTTCCCTCCCTGATTTCTTCTGCGCTGCGTTCCCACTGTGACGTCACCAGGGGTGTGGATCAAGCGGCGGATCTGGGCCATAAAGGCCCCGCTTTACCTGTCCGGGTCTCGTCGCGCTGTATCTATCTGAGCGCCGGAGGATCCCTGTGATTGGCTGCAAAGGGAGAGCGAGCTCTTTCAGCCCACCCACCGTTCATTATAGGGGCAGTCTTGCGGACTCGGTTTGCTTATTTTGCATTGAGTCTGGGACCTGGCCCCGGGCTGAACGGCACACAGCGAGCGAGCAGCATGGCAGCTACCCACAGTGAGTACAGAGGCTACCTGCGGAACTCCGTGGACATCGAGGCAGGGCAGCACCGCTTCCACCACCAGGCGCAGAGCTCTGAGTCCACCTACCGGCCGCTACTATTTGGGACTCTCGCTGTTATGGGACTGCTTCAGGTTGCTTCAAGCGTGGCGATCTTGTTACACCTGACGGGTTACCTGCAAGAGGTAGGCTCCTTGTGATCCCGTGCGCTTTGGCCTGTGTGTGTGTGTGTGCTTTTTCCAGCGCGCGGGGACACGCTGTGCGGGTCACCCAGCGCGCGCACGGCGCGTGTGTAGCTCCGGCCAGCCTCTGGTTTGTGTGTGTAAATATTTATCTCCACATATTGTAAACAGTTCTTTAGTCGGAGTTCGTGTTTGCGTAACTTTACAGCGCCATAAAGTGCGCGATAAGCTTCCCGGCTCTGTGTTCGAGAGGCGGCGTGTTGCTCCTAGAAGTACACGTCTCCGAAGTGTAGAAGGTTTTATCTCTTCGAGCACAAAGGGAGAGAGAACCGCTGCTGCAGTTTGTGTGCGCCAGCGTCTCTTTGAAGGTGAAAACGCTCCAACTGATAGATAGCATCTCCACAAGCCCTGATGAAAATTTACACCGACGTGACTTATGTCGTTTTGACAGGGCTTCAAAAGCCCCGTGAATCTGTTTTGGGTGTGATAAGATCTCAGAGTCCCGGGTCGGGGCTCGGCAGCAAACACAAATGTCAGTCTTGTTTGCAAAATACAGATGTTTTCACTTGAGGCTGCAGTATTTCATGCGCGTGTTTACACGCCATCGAGAAGTTATGTTTGTAATGTATATGTGTCACAAGCTGTAAAGCGTTGAGCAGAAGCAGAGCAGTTTGTCGAGGAGCTGTGGAGGCAAAACCGTCTGGCAAGGAAGTCGGAGGAAGCCTGGATGTTTTAATTTGCTCTCCACACACACCTCTGTGCTCACGGCTCTCTGTCAGGTAGCGTCCGCCTGCATGCAGGCCGTGTGTGCACACACACCGAAAACCTTTACAGACATGATTATGGCGGATTTGGACTTGAATGAGGTGTTATGTTTCAGCAACACACACACACACACACACACACACACACAGCATCCTCACTCCTGTCAGGATGCTGGTAACGTTCACCTGGGAAGCATCGCTGTCTCCCATTTGTTTCTTAATTTTTACCCCCCTCTTTCTCCCTCTCTCTGCCTCGCTCGCTCCTTTCTCTGGCTCGTCTCTGTGCATAAACACAGTGCGGTGTGGTAGTAGCGAGTTATGTGCTGGATGGGAACCAAAAAAAAAAAAAGGGGGGGGGGGGGGGGGGTAGAAAAAGAAATGCGGCGAGGGAGAGGGGTAAAAACCACCAGAGAGGAGATCAGAGGGATATAGAGACACGTTACATGTCATGGCTGTTGTATTACACGTGTGTGACAGGAGGGATGCAGGTTCAGCAGCAGTTCCAAAAGATGCTTCCAGTGCGAGTGATGGGAGACAAATGCAGTAAAAAGTTTACCTGAAGACAGTGCGAGGCGTTAAAATCACTTCTCCACGGTTTCAGCTTTTGTTTTAGCACAGACACAAAGGTTTTATGCTGCTGTATGATGAGCTCTGACTGCTTCCTTTTTATCTTCAGTCTCAGAGATGGACTTTGTCCCGCATCCCTACTTGTTGATTAAGCGTCGGGCCAATATCAGTTCATGCCCAGTGTGAACAGGAGAGAAAGCTCCGTGCGGGCACCTTACGGGAATCTACCCTTCAACCGTCAGCAGTTTGTCTGCATTCGGTGACAGCAGCATGTGGTAGCACTTTCAGCGTGAGTCAGTAGTTGTGTGCGGATTGGAGTTTTGGCTCCGGGCCGTCGTCTCGCCCTCGACACCTGTAGAACTTCCTGGAGATGGAGCTGAGCGCTGGAAACCGCTCAGCGTTGAGCCTGTGTTGGAATGTGCTCAGCGGAGCAGGTTTTTTTTTTTAAATGGTGCTCTTATTTCTACACAGGGGCTTTTGGCATGCATGGAAACTTTGTGGTCTTTTCTTTTTTTTAAATGTATATATACTCACACACACACACACACACACACACACACACACAGAGAGAAGCAGAGATAACAACCCTGTACAAGAAAACCGGTCCCAGTGAGAATTCGTGTCCAGATCACTGTGACTTTTTCCTGCTGCCTGTGGTGGAATGCTGAGTGACACGTGAAAAATAACCTAACCTCCCACTCTGTCTCTCTCTCTTTCACACACACAAACATCCAAACTGAACTGCTTCTTGTCTTCCTGTAAGTTTGCTAAAATATTCCTCCCACCCACACCTGTCGGGGGAACAATCTCCTAACACACTGCTCATTAGAGATAGCTCATCTGTGGTGTTTTGTTACGCTGACGCCTCTAACCTCAGCCCCTCTCTTTCTGTCTCCAGGTAGATTTGTCCGCGGCCCCACATCGGCCCATTGAGGTGAGTTTGCACGCTTGTTGAGCGCGGTAAACGGAGCAGCACGCTCTTTGGTTGGAATACAGTCCACTCGTATAGGAGTTGATCTTTAACAGGTTTACTTCCTGCTTTCGACACCTGTAGTATTTGAATTCAAACATTCCAACAATTCAATTCAAACTGATTCCTGCTTCACCAGCGTGACGTCTTTGGACTTTGATTTGCTCTGATCCGTCCTGAAAACCTCACTAAAGACAACGGGGAGGGAACAGAGCCAGAATTTCTGTCTCAGCGGCCAGCGCTGATCTGTTTGAAATGTTTTGAAGCACACCAGGTGTTTCCCCCCCGTCACTGCAGAGGGGGAAGTACAGTGCGTGCATTAACGGGGTTATGCTTTCAACAGAGAACAGTTAAAGCACCAAAAAAAAAAAAAAAAATTAAGATAATCATCTGCAAGTTTGTTCTGACTGCAGTCACAATTTTCCCATGGGTGTGTTTCCAGCATGTACCACGCTTCTGTAAAGCAAGCACTAAAACCCTAGGTGGTCACACAGGCTGGAGAGAGGTCAGACCACAGCAGGAAAAACACCTTTCTGCCCGTTTGTTTTTCTTTTTCTTTTTTATTGTTATAGTGGATCAAACATCTTGTCAAATTTTTCCCACAACTTTGATTAATCGTGTACTGGCTCGGTGCACAGAAAGTAGTTTACTGCAGCAGTTATTAGTGAGTCACTCGTTGGCGTCAGTGGTTGCAGAGTGTTCCTTCGACGATCAGCAGTAACATCAGGGAGTTGTAAAATAGGAATTCTTAATTGTTGAAGTCATGTTTTTTTTTTTTTTTTCCCCCTAATCCGTTTTTGGAAGTTGCCGCCTGTTTTTTGGCACGAGTTTCACTGAGCAGAGTCCATCCAGGAAGTAGAATAACAGAGAATGAAAGCACTGCTTTGCCTCACTAGTGTTTGGTTTCTCGTAATGCTTTTATTTCCTTTGAAATGATGTGTTTGTGTTTGCCCTGGGTATCCCTGGTGGAGCACTTACACAAACCACCCAGCCCGTCTTGGACCGAGGAGCTCATTCTGTCATCAGCCCTCGGCCGTTTCCCACGAAACGCAGGTAGACGTGCTGGGAGTTTTATGAGGTGACGGGGTGACAGGCCCACTCGGCCCAGTCTGTGTTGTGTCAGAGTCGGTGCTGTGTGCTGTCTGCAGACGTCCCAGGGGCTTTGCAGCGGTAGGCGTCCTCAGTGGACAGCTGTCAGCTCTCTTTGGATGTGAGGCAGGATGTGCAGCCCGGGGCCTTACAGTGCACCGAGCCGGGGCTGTGGTCAGTGGGGTCACAGGGAGTGGTGAGAACACGGCACCGTGAATCAGAATGTTTACAGTGTGTGTGGAGATCTGCACAACTGCGTAAAAGAAAGGAGCTGCGACTGCAGCATGAAGCACAAAGACACAATCTGCTTTGGTGGCCAAGCTTTGAGTGAGAGGACTTTTGTTGCAGGGTGTTGAATGATGTGTGCGGTGTGCAGTTTAAGGCCTGTACCAAGCGTGTGCAAGTCAGACGTCAAAATTGGTTCTTAAATGGTTCTTCAGAAGCCTGCACGGTTCTTTGAAAATCCATGCAGGCTTAAAGAACCCTTTTTTGTTGGTCAGTGGTTCTTTGGCTTCTACAAATGGTTCTTTGATGAAGTAAAGGTTCTTCATTCTTAGGTATTTGAGTTATTCGATGGTGGACAATGGCATGAACATTCATCGAACGTTTAATACCTAAAAGTGGAATTTAACGCTGAGATTGAAAAGACTCCCAGCAACACTTGCAAAAGGTCAAAAAACTGACACTGTTATTAGACCAACACTCGTTGGCATGTTGTCTGTATTAGACTATGTTACATCAATCTGCAAGTGTTGTTGGCAGTTTTCTTAACATCAATGAATCAGATTGTCTCGGAAGTTGTTCTTTCAAATTTAACACAGAGTCTTCAAATATCCAAACTCAAGCACACACACCACTGCACACATGCAGAATTACACACACACATACTTGCTTTTATTACTGTATCATAACTAGTACTTGCCTAACTCTAACCCAAAAGCAACTATTCACTGTGAGGGTTGTGGCTCTGACACATCAGCTGTCGGCCAAATAACCACGTACATTTAGTAAAGCGCTGCAGTTAACTTCAATTTTGAGGAATTTCTATTTCAATTTCTCCATCGTTGGCTTCAAGGCTAGTTTGTGCTCCTTACAATCTGATAAGTGATACATAATATAGTATAATCATAAAACTCATCAAAATCCTTGGAAATTCATAGGCCACCCAGCAGTATTTAAAGTAATTCATCAGCTTATCTCCTTCATTACCAGCTGCAACATTAATGAATCAATAATGTTGTTCCAATAAAATAACATTCATTTATGTGATGTCTAATGTCACAAAAGTAGTTTGAGCTAACAATATTGTACTTTTACTGTAGTAGCATTTTGAATGCAGGACTTTTCCTTATAGTATTTATATACTGTGGTATTGCTACTTTTACTAAAGTAAATGATCTGAGTCCATCTCCAGCCACTAATTCATTATGGAGTGTGATGCCATAGAGCGTGAGGGATTACGTCATACCTGGGGTGCGCACGTGAATAAAAAGAGGTGCGCACACGCAGAAAGTCCGCGAGCTACGAGAACTTTCTTCCAGATTAAACTTCTTGGCGATAGCAGTTATCGTCATCGGTATTTGTACTGCGTTGTTACCACTGGTCGTCTTCATCTCTGGATTCCGAGATAGAAAAGGTAAAGTATTTTCACACAAACGTTTTTACGTGTTGTTGCTTGTTAGCGTTAATGTAACTGTACGTTTCCTGTAGTGTTAGCTGCTACATGCTGCCTGTAGTTTTAGCTAAAGCTGAAGCTTCTTTTGTAATAACTATATATCAAAGACTGTCGCCGTGTTATAGGCGTCCTGTTGTCAATATTAGGGAATTTTTTTTCCATCAGTAACGCTACTACAGAGAACGCCGCCGCGTTGTTTTCATTCAGGTGACTTATGAAAAAATTCAGTAGAACAGGTTTTGAATACTGCAATACAGCAATACAGCAATTCATTGCCTACAGCAGAGTGCGTGTTCTTTCTGGAATAATACAAGTATTACAAGTATTACAAGTATTTTGAATAGATGAGATTGATTGGTTGTTATAGATGAGATTGATTGGTTGTTAACCCTGGTCCTGTCTTCTAGTTTCTGATTGACATAAATAATCCAAATTCAATAAAATGAATAGCATAATTGTATTAATCACTGTGATGACTAGGAATTTATTTGCCTAAAGCCTTTGCACAGCATTCGGGTCAACAAACACAAAGGCAGTAAGTGATTGAGTCTTTTTTGAGTTTAATAACTGATGTTTGTGTATCTTTAAATTTTTGCCATTATTTTGCTACTGCATGATGTTATGGTAGAATCCTAATATGTCATTTTTATTTTAGGCTCTTGAAGAGGCATCAACGTTGCCTAAAATGGCTGCGGACAAAACAGTCATCAGAGGATTCAGTAAGCTGGCAAACAGGCTTGTGTCCATAGCACCAGTGAACTCAAACGTCTCTGTCTACAGTCAGTTGACAACAGCACACATGTCAATAATGTCCTAGCGTGTTTTTTCAGCTTCATCCCAAATGCCACTTTCTAAGGCTCTGACAGGAACATCTGATAGGAAACGTCTTTTAATTTGTCAGGCCCAAAGCCTCTTAATCATGATCTCTAACAGGAAGTTGACAGGTTAACATTAAGCTTTTGGATTTGCTTTCCCAGATTCTTGACTTTAAACCTTTTGAAATAATGCTGACCATGCATAAAAATCAGCTGTGTGCCAACAAAAGAAGAGTTATCAAATATCTAACCAGAGTTAGTACCACAAGCGTGGTTATGGCTACATATTAAACATGTTTGTTGTATAACTCATCTTCATAGCATAAAATAAACTCTTCAGAGAAATAATTTAAATCCTAATGTTGTCATGACAGTCATGCACATGACGAGTGTATAAAAACTTTCATTCACAACCGTGTAAAGGCTCTTCTCCTGCCCTGTGATCTCTACATTGGTTCATTTTTAGGTCAGATGGTGAACACAGCGATACTTTTCTTGCCTTCTCTTTTTAAAGGGACTGTTTGCCATCTGTTTTTCATTAATTCATTTCTATGGTTTTATTTATTTATTATTAAATAATATGATTTCTAGAAAATTTAATTCTATTGAGCTATGAGTGTGATTTGTCATTTATTAAGATCCACTCAGCCCAGTTCCCACAATTGTCCTGAGCACCAATGATGCCAAGCCCCGTAATGACTGCACTGAGGTCAATGTCCAGATGGATGGACACAAAATGATATTGGACAGTGGGGAACTTAACATTACTCTGGCTCTGAGTATTGAGTTGTCCGTTTACTATGTCTACAATGTTGCCTGTCCAGGTCCGCTGAGAAATACTTTTTGGAAGTATTTGTTATGAAGCTTGAAACTTTGACTACAACTGCACCATAGCTGTGCAAAGAGTGGCAAATGCACTTAATGTGTCCCAGTGCCAGGAAATTGTAAGAAGAGACTTTCATTGTCCTAAAATTGACCAACATTGAACAATAATTCAAACATGAAAGTCTTGATACAGAAAAGCTGTGATGAATAGTTAACTGATTGGTCAGTCAATCGTTAGATAATTATTCTGCAACTGTTTTAATTTTCATATTAAAGTTGATGTTGTTTAAATTGGCATGTAAAATGAAATTTTATATTTTGCTGTTTCTTAAACTGTTTTGTTTAAAAAAACAAAAAGATATTTGTGGAGGCCACATTAGGTTCCAGGATGTATTTTTAAATAACGGAATGTTTTATTAACTACATTGTTAATTTATTCATTGTTTAAAGGTGCTAGATAGATAAACCTAAAATATAATTCTTGGTTGTTTTAGAACTAAATACGTTTTATATTATACTCATGAGGTCTTACATTTTTTGTATGTGGTACATTTTTAAATATGTACATAAAGGGTTTGCATATAAATGTTCTGTCATGTTTTTCTGTGAATTTACGAATTCCCTGTATAAGACAGCTGATGTAACTTCTCACGTTTAATTAAAAACTGTAGCTTGAACTCGGACTGCCAATATGTTAATAGCTGTGCTGAGGGTGGAAATGGTTTTATTGGTTCTGCGTATGCTAAGTGTGGTCAGTAAACTACTAGAACCATCAACGTTCTTGTACTTATTTTACCCGACACGTCAATTCATGATATGTTTTATTTTGAAAGATTTCTTAAAATTGGTTCTTTAAAAAAGCATTTTTAGAAAAGTTTGTTAAGCAACCATATAAAGTGCCTTAAAGAACCTGTCTTTGGTAGTTCTTTGAGGCACCTTTAGGGGTTCTTTGAACCATCTTCTGAAAGGTTCTTAATGGTGCCTCATAGAACGATTGTTGGATGGTTCTTTGAGGCAACTTTGAGGGTTCTTCAGTGAACCACTGACAAAAATGGTTCTTCAAAGAACCATCTTCTAAAAGGTTCTGTGTGGAACCAAAAATGGTTCTTCTATGGCATCAGTCTCGAGAACTATTTTTGGTTCCAGTTAGCGCCTTTATTTTTCTGTGTGTACCTGAATGTTCCGTGCGTTTCAAGCCCTCGGTTGTCACTGTGTCGCATTCTGATTCCAGATCACAGTGTAGACCAGGAAGTTTCCAAGTTGCTTCTGCTCTGTTTAAATAATCTTTTCTTTCTGGTTAAAGAGCTATGACGTGGTCTCACCACAAATCAGGATAGATCCCACAGTGCAGGCGCGCATTCACAATTACTTTGTAGCCTTGGCAAGCTGTTGTTTACTCCTGTCTCATTCCAAGACGCTGCGCTAAAAACATGTTTGTGCAGCAAATTGTTTTTGGAGACAGACGGTGCTAATCTTAGTTTGAGAGCCGAGAAAATGAGTCTGGACTCGGGTTGTAAATAAATACTTCACAGTAATATTAGCACAGCGCAGGTGCGGCCTTACAAAATCACGTCGGTGGGGGGTGGGGGGTGGGGGTCTGGCTGTAGTCGACCTTATTTGGCAGCAGTGTTGGAGCACTGTGTGTGTGCATGACGTTCTGTCCCACGTTGGCTCAGAGTTAGGATGAGGTGATGATGCCAAGATACCTGAGATCATTTGCACAGATGGAAACTATAAAAGAAGTCAAAACACCTTCAGGATATAATGAATTCTAATGGGGTTGAATATGAATATTTCTTCACTTACTTAAGCAAACATAAATAAAAGCTCCATTTAATAGCCACTTGTTCCGTGCTAATTTCATTAACGGATGCGTCTCGAATTGAGCCCTTACGTAAAACGCCAAGAGTGTGAGATCCAGCAGCAGGTAGAAAAGCGGGTACAGCAGAGGAACAAACCAAAGCAATCACGCCTGATAGTGTAATACTGTGCCAGATGTGCGACAGAGTTGGCAGCTTCCTTTCGGTAACTGTTTACTTGCTTGGAAACCATGTTTTCCCTGACAGTGCTCTGTCTCCGATTGTGGATGCATGGCCTTGAATAGAATCAGGACTCAGGGCTGAATTCGGTCCAGGTACTGTTTGTGCCAAATCTGTGAGAAGGGCCGTCTGAAAGGTTACACTCAGCAGGAGTGTCTGTCGCCACCTCGGGCCCCAAATACAACCACGGTTGTAATAAGAAGTTAGTAGACTAGACAAAGAGGCCATGCAGTCCGTGTACACTTATTCACTTTGTGTCGTCACATGTGCCCACCCACACAAGTTCCACACAAGCAGACTGTTGTTCAAAGAGACAGCAGAACAACTCAGCTGTAAAGAGAAAAAAAATTGGACAAGCAATATTTTTACCTTGCATCTGACATCAGTGTTTGTTTAATGAGCTTCCCCTTGTTGTCCACAGGATGTGCAGACAGAGCCGGTGCTGAACGCCCTGAGAGACACCCGGAAAAACAGGAGATGCAAGAACCCAAAGGAGAGTCTGCCCTCAGCTCATCTGCCGATCAAAGCCCATCAGGAGTATTCTAAGAGTGAGTCCAGTTCTATCAACGGGGCCTGTCAGTCTCGTTTTTTCTAAGCAGTTAGCTTTGGAATACAGTCGACATGTCTGACACGACCAGTTTACTCATTACTCAGAGCTGCAATAACTGATGTTTTTAGCCATTTGGGGACAGTAGACACAATGTTGACATGATATTATGTCCAAAAACCTCCTGCATGATTGTTGTATTGTTGGATTGGCCCAGCAACATGAAAACAGGAAGAACTCTACACACGTGCTGTACGATGTTAGTCAAAGTGTATCTTCACCTTCTTCTTCTTTAGCACTCACCTGCACGTGAGCTCGCACGCTTTCAACTCTTTTAGATGATACAGTGAATTTGTCACTTTTCACATCCAGCATTCACAGAGCAACATAAGTCGTTTAGGGGCATGTGTAATGAAGTAAAGTTTAACATTCCCTCTCTTCTAGCTCTGTTTCAGATCTCAGCCAATTCCTGTAGAATAATCGTGCTCTTTAGGTCCTCGACGTTTACCAGCTTGTCTCTAGTCGTGTCTTTCTGCCACTTGCTGATGAGCAGTTGTTTCTCTTTTCTCTTTCACTATGAAAAAACAAAATAATTCCCTTTTGAATGGCGCAACCTGTAGTTTGAACTAAGAATGGACTTTACAACAGAGAAGTATTTGTTAGGTTTGTCATGAACCAATAAAGATAGATTTTCTAATGTGTGCTGCTGTCGTTACCGTGCAGAAGGGGAGCCAAGAGCCATCATAATCGACTGGGATGAGACCCGTGGACACCACTACAAAATGGGCTATCAAAAGGGGAAACTTCTGGTGAAAGAGTCGGGGTTCTACTACGTGTACGCCAAGACCTGCTTCCGCTATTATAATTACGGTTCTCCGGAGGCAGGTCGACAGGAGGACAGCAGCCAGGCCGGGACCCCGCCAGTAGACGTTAGCAACACCCAACTCATCCAGTACGTCTACCATGAGAGCATCAAACAGAACAGTAAGGCGGCTGTGCTGATGAAGACGGGCAGCACCATGCGCTGGAACAACACGACTTATAACATGTACTGCGCCCAGCAGGGCCGAGGCGTCCGGCTGGAGGACGGAGACACCTTGTTTGTCAATGTGTCCAATTCTTGGATGCTAGACCCAGAGGGAGAAGGGACGTATTTTGGGGCCATAAAGTTGGGTAACTGAAATTTAAACACGTGGGGAGCGGACATGCTACTGAACATTTGATATGCCAAAGAACCACTGTTATTGATTTATAATGTTGATTTGTCCAAAAAAAAGTGTTTTTGTTTTTGTTTTTTTCTTGTACACGTGTTGTTTTTTGATTTGCTCATCACCAAGTAACTTAGGAGCCCTGTATGAGAGGAAAAACATAATGGACAAGGTGTCACCTGGCCCCATTTAACCGAAAAACGAACTCTCATTTGAAATAGCACTGGATTTTTCTTTCATTTTTACAGTTTTTATTGGAAAATTCTCAGTACACTTCTCTTCAGATTACAACATTCAGACATGTAACAGGAAGAAAGGATTTATCAGTGTTTTTGAAACATGTCCAGAGAGACCACTGTAGCTGATGGAGCGAGGGTGTTTTGCAAGTGTGAATAGGGCAGGAAGTAACTCAACAGCCGAACTAAAGAGAAGCTGCTAGACCAGGGGTCTCAAACTCAAATTACCTGGGAGTCTGGGTGCGACTGGGCCACATTAAGTATTCCAGCCGGGGGTCAATTCTCTCACAAATTGCCCAAGCTTGTCTGCTTTTCCACTCACCACCCTGAACTTGCAGTGCAAGTCTGTCAATGAGCTCCATTTGAAGCACGGGGGGGGGGGGGGGGCATCTTGCACATTAAGGAAGAAGGGGTTTTATGATGACATGAAGCTCATAACATTTGTAGATGGTAGAAAGTACCAGAATAGCGAGGGCAAAAAAACCGACTGCTACAGGGCTGTTGATTATCAGCTGGGACAGTGGGACAACATTATTTATTTATTCTATAAAACAATGGGATGCAGCCATGGAGGCATATTCACTGGCTTTTATTTTCTATAATAACCCCATGGATTCAGCGGTACGTCCTAGCCAACACTGATGTTCCATTGACTATATAACCGAGGCGGGTAAGAACCCGATGAGGCTCCAGCCTGACTCCGAAGCGGGACGGCGGGCGGGAGTTGGCCCCACTGGAGGTCCACGCCCCTCGGTGACATCATCAACGGAACATTGGTGTTGGTCGTTAATTTGCAGATTCTTTCCTGATAACAAATCGTCCGGTCGGTGGCGATTATATCGCCATCAACTTTCAAACAAATCAGCCCTTTTCAAATGATGGAAAACAAAATACAATCCACATGACGCCGAATCCAACGCTGGTAACATTGACTTTGTCCAGCTCGAAGTCAAACATGCTCATTTCAAACAAAGTAACAAGTAGTAATTCTACGAGGGTGATGTGATGTCACTAGGGCCACGCCCCCAGGAGCTATATATGCCTCTGTGATTGGTAGGTTTGTTCAGCTCCAGCTTAGACAAAAAAGGAACCTTCCGCACCCAACGCGCTAGACTGCCATTCATATAAAACTCGCGGGCCACACTAACGTTAAACTTTCATATTGTCCTGCGGGCCACAAAATATGGTCTCGTGGGCCACTATTGGCCCCCGGGCCGCACGTTTGAGATCCCTGTGCTACACGGTGATTCTGCTTCCCACTGAGGCACAAATGGTTTGACATGGTTTTAAAAGACAGTACATGTTCCAAAAAGTCTTCAGTTGTCCAGTTTTCTGTCTCTTATGAAACCTAACAAGTGGCCTGTTAATAAGGAGGAAGTGACGAGGAAGTGAAGAGTTTGTTATGTTTATATTTTAAAGTATTTTATAGTATACAGATAGCAGGACTCTCTGTATACTATAAAATACAGGAAAAATCATCTCTCTTCTTCTTTAACTAGAGGAACCAAGTGGACTTTGGTTCTTCTTTTAACTTAAATTTTGAAATAGTTTTTCATTTGGCTCCTCAGTGAGGTAAATGAGGAATATGCACTAAATATTTATTTATAAAGATCATGTATGTTAGTGTCATATGTGAGCTATGTGTGACATATCTCACATAACATAACGCACCACTTAGACGAAATAGTAGACACGCTTTTTGTAATTAAAACAGAGGGGCTTCATTTTTAAATTCCATATTTATGTATCTAAATTTTGACAATTGCCTATCCAAAAGCGATATGGATGTCTTGTTCTTTCTAGACGATTGTAGCATACCTGTCTTCATCTGATTTTTCATGCAGTGTTCTTTTTATTTATGTGTATGTTTTAATAAAAAAAACTACTTTTGTAACAGTGTTTCATGTCGCACTGAGGTGTGTTAAGCTGTAACCTGATGAGCAGGGCCACCCTGACTGGATGTGCAATTAGATCATCTCCACAATCTCTGGAAAGTTTAACACCCTCGTGGCCAAAGTGTGAAGTCGCACCTTTCCTTTACCCCCACCCCCCTCCCCCCCCCGTGAGAGCGGCCAACCAGCTCCTTACAGAGAAAACCGCCCACTGCTGCAGACAGTTTGGAGCACGGCACAGAGCGACCTGCAGAATAAAGGAGAGACAGGCTGCCTGAGGTGGGAGTAATGATGACCATGTCACTGCCTCACTGTGTAAAGCCGCTTCGATCGCTGTGGCGGTGGGTCTCCCATGAAGCCCGAAGCCAGACAATTCCTCTATTGTCTGCACTTGGGCGTTCACCAGCATATAACCAGAGAAAGGCTGGGGTTCACACGTTTGCGTGGTGTGGACCTCACACGACTCTCCAGCTCTTTGTTAGCGAGAGTTTGTAATGAAATCTGAGGTTCCAGGAGAAAAAAATTGGCCGAGTTGCTTTAGGAGCCGATCAGTTTTCAGGTTTTGTTGTTTCATTGCCAAATTTGCAGATGTGTACAAATCTGCCCGATTTGTAATGTAATTATATATTTTAAAGAAGCTCTTCGCTCGCGCCTTAAACGCCTGTTTTCGAAGAACTATTTCATGCCAATAACAAACTTGCAGAGAGTTTTGCAACAACACAACAATCCAGCTGTGGTGTCCATAGGGCTACTCTGTTTCCCATTTAAACAGTCGCAGCCATGAGTGTAAACAATGGACTTCCGTAGTGTGCCACCCTTTTGAAGTGCCACTCGATTTCTCAATTCCTGGCTCTGGACAGAAACCAATGAAATGTGTTGTGTCAGTAAACATTATGGAAAGCTTGGCGTCCACTGGACCCCCTTGAACACACACACACACACACACACAGTCCTATTCAGCACATTCACTCAGATGCATATACACACAGAGACAGTGCAGCTTCACTTGCTTGCTGCTCACAGTGATTCATAACGCAGCAGAGGTGCGTGGGGAACATCTTCTTATTACTTAAAGTGTCCTGTTTTAAACCATAAGCAGCTGCGGCAATGAAACGCAGGTGCGGATTAAGCTCACACTACTGGGCGAGCTGTAAAATGTCCTCTCACTCCTGCCCACAGCGCTCGTAGATACAGTCCATCGCAGACGAGCTGCACTGGAACATTTGTGGAGCTTTACTCATGTCTTCCTGGGTTTATGATGCTGCATCTCCATTAGACATTATTTCAGAGTCCTCTCTCCCTGAGGCTCAGTGAAGAGGTGGAGCTGTTGATTCAGAAAAACAAAGTCATGTGTTGGAAAATATATCAGGGTGTTTTCCCCCAATAAGCAGCACCAGAGGCTTCGCTATAGAAGTTAATGCAGTTAAGCTAACTGTGGGTGCTCAGCTTTATGAGACTTTGTGGTTTGCAGGAAATGGAGCACTGAGGTTTAGTGAGCAGCTGGAGGGCTCGGTTATGTACAGTCAGGTTGCTGAGGGTTTTGCATGCTTACACACATTCAAATATCCGCCTACACACAATCAATGTATAAATTTGTGCCCACACACTCTTCTGCTGAGTCGGCACGGCCGGCTGTTTTCCCAAGCTGGGCCCTGGCTTTTTGAGCTGCGCCCCAGCAGCGTAAGCTCACAAGTTCCAGGCCTTTGATGTCGGACGTTTTTTTTTTTACCACTTGGCTAATGCTAACGCTGGTGCTATTAAAACAATAACAGGGGGAGATTTACAGGCTCCGATGCAGACGCATGGGCGTGAGATAGCGGGAGGGTTATTACTGTAACCGGGCCCTGTCATGTCCTGGACGAGCTGTCGGCAAAGACTGCGTGTGCCAGACTGTCTGTGTGAAAGTGAGTGGGTCCACGGCTGCTCTGAGGTATTCAATCGAGGAACACACCCATTAAAGCTCATCCTGAAGGGTCACTAGGTTCAGGCACGTGTACCACATCAGCGAGACGGGTCCACCTCTCTCCCTCCTTTCCTTTCTTTGTCTCTTCTCTGTGAATCACCAGAGAAAACATATTAAAATATCATTAATGGGGCTCAGTACTTCCCATCCTAACCTCGTACTTCTGTCCCCTTGTGTCCTGGCTTCAGCACCATGGATAGTACATGTAAAACTCGACCTTCTGGGGCTTAAAAAACGATCAGAGACACAGATATTTTGTGACATCTCTGAAAGCTCTAGATGTTAAATGCACTTTGTTTGAAACGTGTCATGACTAATGTGCCAAATAACGTCATTTTTCCTCCACATAATTGAGCGCTGACATTTTTCTAAGGCTCTGTAATGTGCCTGCATTTTGGGCCTTTGTGCACGTTACCCACAAGCCAGGAGCCGAATGTCCGGCTGCCCCAGTGAAGCTGCTCACGGGCCAGCAGTTCAAACTGCGGTTAAAACTGGGCATCTTCCAAGCGTGCATGTTTGTTTCTGTGAGCCACCATTAGCAGCTAACATTTGTCAACCCCGAGCCCAGAAAACCTGCCATGTTATTACCCTGCTTGTCATAAACACGCTCATCACAATGTTAAGAAATACCCAGTCTCTACTGTTGGCACAGCGGACAAGACTGCGAGCCAAGTGAGCCTCACAAGCACTGAGCCAGCATCTGACCATCGGTGCTGAAACCAGGAGAAATATGTCTCAATCACCTCCGATTTCAGGAAGACCAGGGAATATCTGGAGAGGTTTCACACCAGCAACGCCACAACTGATTGCAAAACTTCATACGAAAACACACGAGTTGAACTAAAAGTCGTTTCATTCATAGTTGCACCCAAATTTGATGATGTTCAGCGTGGATTCGCAGTGGATGCAGCACAGCAGTGACTTTCAACCTATTTCAACTGTCCATCAAATGATACAGTATGAAAATGATTTCAACATGCCGCTTATGTTTATACTGGATATAGCCGAGATTAAGTGCAGGACAAAAGTGTCCAATGTTGTTTTGAAAAACAAAAATATATGAATCCACTTTGATAAATATCAGGCAAACGTCCAACACTTAGTTGTGTGTGCACATGCATGTGAAAATTAGAGACATTCTCAAGATACGTAATGACCACAAAGGGCCACAAAATGACCACAGAGAGATTCAAACAAACCAAATACTAATTCAAAATGACCAGTCCTCAATCTTCTCTTTCTTACTTCCCTTACAGGGCTCGATAAATTCCCGATACTTAAAATAAAACCCTGGAGCATTTACTGTTCTGATCACTGATTCAATTAAATCAAGTCTTCAAATTACACCCAGAAGAAGAGATGGAATGTTAATGACCTTCAAAAGTGGAAGGGCTGCGGTTCAACTCACTCTGACAGACGCAGGCCATATAGGCACAGGCGGACATACAGATGCATGCATCCATGCGACCGCACTCAAGAATGTGCATACACATTCACATAGAGGGAATCCCCGTCCGAGTCATGCAGCAGCAATCCTCGGTGTAATCCCTGGATAAAAGGTCTTAGGCGGATCAAGTAGCTTCTGTTAAGATGTGGTTCCACCTGGACGGAATCAGAAGTAAGAAGTAGGACTAACACCCTAATCCTGATGAGGGCACCTGCAACCCTGAGCCCTCCACCTGATCGACTCCAAAACTTTGGAAACGGGATCCGGCTCCTCTCAAGTCGTATTATGTACATTAACATCTCAATGTGTCCTCGCTGCCCGTCTGTCAGTCAGCGAGGCCGATCTGTAATGCAGTGACGGCAGGGGGATGACTAAGACAGAGGGGTCGTGCCAGGACAATGTCAACATATGAGACCTAAATCAGCAGAGTCTCCCAGACTTCCCAAACCACCAGCAAAAACAAGTAACACACCCAGAATCGAGACAAGCTGGAATGTCATTCATATGGTCCTGATTTTACCCCTCTCTCCCTTCCTCTCAGATTTTGTCCCATGTCTAGGAGATGGATTGGCTGTTTGGTTGTTTTGTTAGCTGCTACAATGGCTGCTTGCTCAGTGGTTGTCATAAGGTCAGGGTTGCCCTTTGGCAAGTCATTGTTATTTGTTGGTAGATGCTAGTTGTCTTAGGGCTGCAGTTATCGAATACTTTCATAATATGATCACATCCCTCCATCCATCAGCTGCAGTGCACTACATAATGTTTAGGACAATCATTTGTCCATTTTTCTTTGTGATCCATAACTTTAGTAAAAAAACAAATCAATTCTAGTTGGGTATCACCTTGTCCTCATGCTCTGCCAGGCCTGTCTTGCAGCCTTCTTTAGCTCATGCTTGTTTCGAAATCCAGCCACTTTTCTCTTCTGCATACCAAATTTGTGCCCACTGGGGTTCGCGATGCGTGACGGATCTGGCAGGACTTTGGAATTATGTTACGAGCATCACCAGTGAAGAGAGTGACCCAGCTCGTTCAGCAGCCAAAGCATCCAGCGTGTTTCACAAATGGGCTTTCTTGCTTTGCTCTAAAGGACATTCACAGTCCACAAAGACAGGTAGAATCGGCCTGCAGGTTTGGACCCAGAATTTCATTTTTGTAAAAGGACAGTGTAAACCAAGAAAGGTTAGATGTGTCGTTTCAGTGCAATTATTGGCACGTTGTTCCCGAAGGAGAGAATGTCTGTCTCTTTGGTCATTTTGTGCCACTTTGTGTTCGTTTTAAACCCCTTTGTGGTCATTCTATGCTTCTTTACAGTTGTGTGTGACTAAAAACACAGCTAGCAAAGTATCAACTGTCAAAATTCATAGTTTTTTGACCCATGTTTGAGCTCCTCATTGTTTTGCCCGTATTTAATGCAGGAAATACAGAGACAATGGACTCAGCTTCTGGTTCCACGGTAAAACAGAGCCAGAAAAATATAATCAAGAAATTGTACAAAAAAAAACTTGCTCCACCATCCCAGCGTCTCCCAGGATAAATAGTTTGGACAACGGATGGATGCATGGTGTCCTCAAATGTGTCAGTCAGGTATGTGATTGGTTGGTAACCTCACTACCTTGACAGGTCCTTGGCAGGCCCTTTGGTTGGTTGTGCGACCGGGTTGCGGATTGTTTCATTACCCAGTGGTTTGTAGTAAAACAGTTCTCCACAACTGGCTGTTTGTGTAGAGTCTATAATCTTGATAATCCTGGAATTGTGTAACACATTATGGAGACAGTACAATTGTTGTTTATAGTGCAGGCTTTTGTAGTTGCATGCTCTCTTTAAAGAACGATTGGAGCAAGACAATGAAAGAGGGGGTAATCTTCTATTTCAGTCGCCATCCAGGCACAAAACCAGTGACTGTAGTTGAAGGACGGTGGATTCAATTGTGACCACAGGCTACAGGCAGTGTACCAAGATGTTTGACTTTCCATAACTCGAATGACAAAACTTCCCCTTAATATACTCAAATAGAAATCGATATCATGGTTGGAAATCTCTCTGACTGCACGTCAAACTAGGCCGATGTCGTCTGCAATGAACTGCATCAGATTTGATCTTTATCTCAGACACACACATCTTCCAATCAGCGCGGCAGTTCTGTGTCAGGCTGGCCTTGATACAACCACACAGCACATCCTAACCACCAAGACGCAGCACTACCAGGTCAGATCTCAAGTCATGTAAAACTGCTCCTGCTGGTTTTTCCCCTGTGCAGCTCTGCAGATTCGCAGCCTAACAGAAAATATTTGGATTCTGAGTTGTTTGGAGACATCAGGAGATGAATTCTCGTGTTACAATGTGGACAAAGTGGAAAAAAGACACATTGCGGACGCTCCTTCTTAATGTGGTGTGATGGTGGAGGAATGTACAGTTACAGCTGGACAGAACATTTATGTTATAATTAATATGGGGGAACAGAAATATCAGTAAAAGTCCTGCAAATTAGACACTTGACGCTTGTATGTGAATTGGCAGCTTTGGTGTAGAATTTCCTTCATGAGAGCGCAGGGGAACATAACTGGTCAATCAGGTTTATGAAGAGAAAGCAGTCGAAAATGGGCTTGGAACACGATCAGGAACAATGAGCCATCGGGAAACATTAGTAGGCTGCAGCAGTGTAACAGAAACCCAGGCTCAATAAGCCAAAGTTCAGTGCATTTATCTCGTGCTGTTCAATAATAACAAACAAATCCCCAAATAAATCAAAATACCTCCTGCAGTTATGACAGTTTTTAGTCTGACTTTGACGCTATAACCACATAAATAGGAGACACATGCACTCAGCTGGCAGGTAACTGGATGCATGGGAAAGACAATATTATATAGACTTTGTATATATATTTTACTTTATTGATCCACAAGTGAACTTAACACACACCAATGACTACTGATGAAAGCACTGAGACTCGGTGTCCAACCTAAGAATGTGGAGAGATCCGTCCCTGTTTGCTATTGTGATTTAACTTGTCTTTTCTTTATCGTCATCCCTTCCCACCTTTATTTGTCAGATTTAAAGGATTTCAACGACCTTTAAGCCCAACAGAAGCCCTGTCGCAGGCACAGGTTATCAGACCGTGCACCTGACAAGATGGCGCCCGCATCCCCCGACGATTACATGATCTACAGAAACTCCCTTTAGAATAATGCAGCTGAGCAGCACAAACTTTACTGCGCGACTGTTCGACTCGGCTGCATGGGTTTGAGCTTTGTGCACCTGAAACTAGCGACACCTTGTATTTGTGCACTGACGCAACTTCTTCTCACAGAATGTAGCACGGGAAATGGACGGGTGAGACAGGCAGGAAGCTCACACAGTGTTCTCTACCGCTGCATTGTTACTTCAGGGCATGTTCCTGAAAGCACAATCTGCAACTTGGTAAAGTGAAACCACTGGATTACAGTGTATACAGATGGTATTGGTTTACATCTGTGTTAAGTTACCATGCATTTTTTTTCCCCATGCATCTTCCCTTCATATGCAAATGTCACTTGCCTTTGTGTCTAGTTTGTGTAGACTGCTGCGGTGTGATGGTGATCATCTATGAGGACTCCTTTTTAAGAGATGGCGTTGTTTTATTCCACTGAATAAACGGTTAAATTAGTTACATTTACACGAATGCGTCAGCTGCTGAATCTGCAGCTGTAAAATCACAGTAACTCAAAGCAGCTGCTACGCTGAGAGAGGCCTAAAGGTCAACCTTCATTATCCTGTTTAAAACGCATACAAGCAGAATTATTATTGTTGTTGTTTGCAATATTAAATATAAAAAAGTAGCTAGCATATCCATTCATTGTGAGTCCACACCAAGCTGCTATAATCTATATGTTTGTACTTATAATCAAAAACGCACTTTATGATTGAATGCATGAAATAATAATCCGTGTCTTGGGCAAAAAGTCACTCTCCTTATAGAGAATGGGGGACGGATATGCCATCTCGTGAGGTCTGCTTCTGTTTAGTTTGGCTTACAAATGATTTAAATCTTTGACATTTTGCGTTCAAGTTGAATATTGGGGCACATTAACCAAAAATAAGAAGAATAAGAATAAGAGTAAGAATAACTTCTTTGATCGTGCAGACGTAAAAACGACACCACCTTCCAAACTCTTAATTGCCAGAAACGGCACCTTTCATCTTTCATTTGGGGGGAACGTCATCAGCACACACGACCCTCTCGGCTTCCTGTGACGTCTCGTCCGCTCGCGCACTCGTCGCTGAGCGGCAGATGATTCCATCATGCCATAAACAGCGGAATAACATTCTGCCCTGTGTGAAGAAGCGATCGTGCATCCACGGTCTTCACAAAGCTCACATAATCGAGACTGTCAGTTTCAGTACCGTGTGTTTTCCTTTGCCTCGAATCCCAGTTATCTGATTTCAGCCGCTGCCACGCACGGCAGTTTACAGATTCATAAGCATGAAGCTGATTGTAGGTGATTAGGTGCAGTAGTTAGGAATCATCTAGAGTTATGAAATAGAGATTTGTGGCTTGTCGCTTTGATCACTGCGGCATGACGTGCTTTTTCCGAGCGCTCTATGTACACTATCCTTCACCATCCCTCCTGCAATTCGATCTGATTCTGTTTCTCTTGTCATTTGAAGTCTCTTGCTGCTTTCCATTGTCTCCCGAAGCTTTGTTCCTTTTCCCAAACTGGACGTCATCGATGGTTCTTACGCTCTGACCCTCGGTGACTTAAGTGTTTGTGAAATGGTGCAGATAAACAAACAGCTGTAACTCTGTAGTCGAGGCAGTCGTGACATTTGTATAAAAGAGCGAAATGTTCAAAAGACGGAAACAAGCATTTGCACACACACACACACTTATACAATAGGACGCACACAGAGCCCGTAAAACGTCCACCCACAGCGTTATTGACATGAGATCGTGCACCTCTGCCAAACATCCTTTTACCAGAATCCAGTTGACCTTGGGATGGGATCAAACTCAAATACCGTACTCATTGCCGGATTAGCCAGCAGCGAGACCACATTTATGGCTTGGAGGCCACGTGTGTATGTTGCCGGAGACGTATCACCTGAGAAGGAAGGACCCTATTTATTCCCAGTTAATCCTCGGACTGATTGGAAACAAACATGTCACGCAGAGCTATTTCCCTGCAGCGCTCCGTCAGTTCGTCTGCTGTAAACCACGGCAGCGGTAGCAGATTAGAGAGAGGAATCCAGGAATCAACAAGCGTCTGTCTGTGTGGTGTGGTGGAGTTAATGTCAGTCTGGGAGAGGATCACACACACTCGGGATCACATGCATGCATAGACACACACACACAAACAGCTGTTTAGAATTACATAGCCAGGGTGATGAACTCACTGACAGCGGTGCGACTCATGCAGCATTCAAAGACGGATGAAAACACACAATATTCATAGGTTTCTTGTATTCTCTCTTTGATGTTGTGCATGTGGAGTGTGAACCACTGGCACACGGTTACCAGCGTAAGCTCACAAACAGGTATCTGTGTCCTCAAACCTGCCCTGTGGGGAAGCTGCGAGTTGCACAGTCAACACTTTCAGGGCAGTTTACAGGAAGAATTAAATGTCAACAGGGAGCGCGGTTTGAGGAAACAACCAATCCAACACCTGCTGCTTTAGTGTTCATACCCCCGACTTTTATAACTCCTGCTATTGTTTGGATTGGGCGATGGGAAAACCTGATGAGACACTGGCCCAGTGGACAAAGCATTAACTAATGAATCTAATTGTCACACGAAACCCAGGCAGAGTGTGTTTAGATTCGGAGGTGAACGCGTTCACAGTGCTTCACAAAGTGAGACGGGTTAGAAGCTTCATGTTTTAGGAGGAAAGCAACTGCACTGAACACCTGCTGAGAAACATCAATGATGCTGCCTCATATTTAAAGAGGAGGCTATTTTGATTCAAACATATTGAGCTGCTGACAGCTGTGATGGTGGTTGCAAAGAAACTTCACTCAGAGTTGGTTTGAAATATGGCTGAAGCTTCAAGTAATGAGTAAGAGTTTGTCAACTCGTGGGAGAAGGGCGTCCAGTTCAACCAAAGTCCAAAAAAAGGCAAAAAAAGATAAAGAACTTTAGATAAGATTAGAAAACGTTATTAATCCCTAAAGGGGTAAAGTCACGGTCATTCTCACACGAACATAAAGCCACAGCAGACACACACACACACACACACACACGACAAACAAAAACAAACCACCCGGAAAAAAAGTCTAATAAAAAAAGTCCTACAAACATGGACAGAAGTCTCATTTAAATATTTTACTCCCGTCGGCACAAACGAGCACCTTGGCATCCGGAACCTGTTGAAATCACCGACCAGAGGCAGACTGGAAAATGGTCTGTTCTTTCTCTAATGAATCAGGAATTATTTCAATAACAGAACCGCCCGTAGCAATATGACCTCCCAAATATTTATAAGACAATTTCAATCCCCTCGGTATTAATGCACAAATGTTTCCGCTGGGCCGTCAGCAAAACCACACACTCAGACTCAACGGACTGAAGGCCAACGAAAACAGTGTGACAAGGAAACATCAGGTGAACTGTGGTCATTGTTGTGCTAGTGAAGCAGAAAATGGTTCTTTGCGTAGTTTCTAGTAGAGATAAGGTTTAATTTATGTACTTGGTGATTTTTTTGCTTCAGTTCTTCATGAAACTGAAGAACAGCCACACACCGGAGAGGTCACAGCTGAAATGTCGGTGCCCTTAAAAAAAATAAAATTTTTCTTCATTCGTGGGGAACAACATTTGCGGCTCAACGCAAAGTTTATGTGGGAGAATCACACAAATGATCGTGGTAAACACATTGTTCCGTGTCGAGGAATGTGGTGTGTGATGGAGACAAACATCAAACTGGTTCGGGGAGGTTGGAGAGGAAGATGCTTGTATAGGCTGATGCCCAGTTTACTCAGGTGTGTTTTTGTTTCCTGGTGGTTCACCTGCTCTGCTCATTGGTTCAGGAGTCAGGAATGTGAAACAATCATACAAAAGCTGTTGGAGGTTTGCTCAAATCCCTTGTACCGTGACAACCAACCGCCAACATTAGGATTTTCTCTGTTTTCTATTCAGAATGCAGATTTTAAGAAGTCAAACTAGCATCTATTTATTCCCTTTATTTAATCATATTAGAGGTTTATTCCATGCTCTGGTTTCGGTGACTTCCTTCGGTTAGTTACAGCAAGTGACCCCCGACCTTCCAGCGACTCGTCCGACGGAGCGATGGGGGCTTGTCCCAGATGCTGCAGTTTACAGGCCGACTGACAGGATGGATGGGCGGACACGTGCTTGGGGCTGTGCCCAGTTTGCTGGCTGCACTAGAGGCCGAGATGTCAGTTGGAGGTGGGAACAAAGGACCTGCCCAAGGGGCTCGTCCACATAGCTGAAGGTGCTGCTCCGGGTGGACTCCTTTGTTTGCCTGGAAACCAGCTAGTTAGCGATGAGTCCTTGATGACTCATGCATTTCGTTGTGGAGAGATCTGACATTCCCCGTAACAATGAAAGGCCTCTGAGGGATTTCTGAGCCAAAAACACTGGACGGGCAGATAAAGAATATGAGGGACGTGTTTTTGAATTTGGACACAACGGGCGACTACACGTGTTTAAGTTCATCCGTTGTTAGAAAGTGGAGATCGTATTGAACAGCATGCTGAAGTCATCCTTCAACAACACGCTGCATTTTAATCCCACACTGCAGCACTTGGCCTCTGGTTTGATTATGATCCAGTAAGTGTTTGTTCAACAGCCAGTCAGAAGTAGGCAGTTGCTTTACTGTAAACACAATTATGCTAACTGTGGCAAGATTCAGCGACCACATTAAGGCAGCTAGACTCTCACGCACAACACTCGCTCAGGCCTCTCACACACTGCAATTACTCAGTCGCTTACATGCTCATAAACCAGAACATGGCGTCCATCCGCACCTGCAGTCTCACGGCACGACCCCACCGGTTGCTCACATGGTCACACACCTACACATAATAAACAACTTCCTCTGCGGTCGCTGTGATTAGAAAGCACTCTGAGAGAGTACAACAAGGGGTCCGGCCCCCACACTGCAAACACACACACACACACACGCACTGTAACCACAACATACGATGGAGGGTTTACAGAGCAAAACCTCCACAGGAGGCCGCACGGGAGGAGCAATAATTCATTAAAACACACACAACATTTTTGATAACTAACTGCTGCACGCAAGGTGATTCACACATTCTTACACACACACACACACATACACACACATACAATGCCCAGTGTCTCACCTCAGGCAAGCATCTGTTTGGTCAATAGTTTCATTTACAGAATAACACATCATTCTTTCCAGTGTGGGAGTGGGCTGGGCTCTCTTTGGTTTCAGAGTCACTGTATACCCTCCAGCCAACACACACACACACACACACACACACACACACACAGAACAATATTCAACCATACACACACCCATGCACCACACAACTGTTATTGCTCTTAACTGGGAATTGAAGGGAACCCTCAGTGACATTAAGGCTCCTGCCTCGCTTCTCTGACCGCAAACAGGCCAGCTGACAGATTTATCTCCATCTCAATTAGTTTAAACAACGTGCAGATCGATAATGCCAGGAGGGGAAAAGTTCACATAGCCCGTGTGTCACTGCCGTCGCTGAGCCTTCTGGTCTCGGCCCCCTTGACGCAGACCAGACGTCGATCCGGATTGACTGGATGTTTACTGAAGACCTTTTGTGGGTTTGACATTGCCCACAGAGCAGGGAGCATTAGTGTCATTATTCACCACAAAGGCAGTGAAGTGAAAAGTGAAAGTCTGCGTTCAGTCAAACAAAGTGCCGTGGAGATTCACCCTGCTCGTAAGTGAGCACAACTTGTGCAAGAATGCAACTGCAGACGTCACCAAAACTCAGAGCGTGCAGTGCAGACTGCTCTAAACTTAAACCCTCATCAATTTCCCTTAAATTTATTGCCTGTGCTGCGAGACACCTTCACGTCTGCAGAATTGCATGTGTGTTTTCAGCACAGCGATAAACATCTGTGTCAGTGAAATCCAAATCACATTGTTGGAAAGTAAAAACTTGTATCTGCAGCTTCTGTTCAGAAAGGTCATGAGGCTGAAAGCGCCCACGGATATAAGCAGGCAGTGTCCTAGCATTTCCTCTCCTGCTTCCTGTGTCAGACGTGGCCCCGCGGCTGCGGCTTTGACACTGAATGAAAGTGAGAGAAGAGAGCTGTGCAATATCAGGGACGTAAAGTTACTGTGAATTCGCGTGACCTGAAAATGTCATGGAAATGCGGCACATTTGACAGAGCGTTTAACGAACGCCAACTTCTCCTACCTGCTATTTCGGTGTCCCATGCAATAAAGTCACATCTGCCTTTCTCTTTTTGTGATCATTGGCTTTAAACATATCAAGTGATGTCATTGCAAAAAAAAAAAAAAAAAAAATTATTTGCAGAAAACAATAGCAGCAAAATTGCAGATGTGGTTTTGGTGTCCCCTGGCACCACTATGCAAACGCAATAATTGCATAGGGAGTAATTCATTTTACAGGGGGGCAAATGTTTTACTGAGAGTTGCCTCAGCAGAGCAGAATGCAGAACAACCGCTTTAAAAAACCAGGAGAACAAATGTCTCACGCGGCTGCCGCCACCGCTGCGACATTTTTTGAGTGTCCTGTTGTATTAAAGTTACTGGAAGTAGCCTCAGACACAACTTCATTTCATCAGGCTTTTGTAGCACATCCAAGGGTCGATCTGCCTTTGAGATGACACTTAGGAGAAAATGTGCAAGACCGGTTTTAAAATGGTGCAAGCGCTGTGTTTGCCTGCTCTCACAAACTGGTGTGTGCTCAACGCATGCAACTGGAAAATGACCCCAAAAGCCCTGACAGGCAACTTGTTGAGTCAAAGTCTATTTCTCAACTAAGGCACTGCGAAGCCTTGCGCAAGTGGTTGTCACAGTGCTACATGTCAACGGGCAGTGGACCGGTCGCCACATATCTGGCGTCTCGAGACAAGCTAAGCCCAAGGCCGCTTGATTTGCTTTGCTGGTAATTGCAACAATTACGCAGCATTAGTTAAGCCCGTCCACCCTTTTCTGGCCACGGCTGCAGCCAGAGTTGGAGAAGGGAACAATGCTTGCGCTGTAAGAAATGACGGCGGAGTCGACCGAGGTGTTAGCGTCTCCCACCTCGGACACATTCGCTGGAGTTTGGACGCACACGCTTCTGTCTGGTGAGACTCGCTTACAAAGGAGTGAAAGGCCAGGAAACACTCGCTCATACGGTCGTCATTTGTCTGTGTGTGTGTGTGTGTGTGTTAGGTGGTTTGGCAGTGTGGTTGTATATAGATCTCATTTCTAGGGTGTCAACACTGGGCATTAATCTCCTCTGAGGGTGTCACGTTTTCTTCCTTTCGTCTTTCTGTTGCAGTTAATTTGTAGACGTATGTGTGTTTCTGATGCGTAGACACACACACACACACACACACAAAGAGGCATGCTAGAAGACACAACAAGTACCTACCGTGCATTCCTCAGCGCTACTTTTCCAAGGTGTGGCCTATGCAGCCCCTCAACATTCTCTGATTCATCAACCACACGGACGTTTAATTAAATCCTGACAGAAATAGAATCGATACCATGGTTACATGAATGATCCCCCGAACTCGTCCACCCCAGGCTTTGTGGTGTTTTTGTTCAATCAGCATCTACTTAATATCTCATACTGTGCAAAGGTTTCCATGTGTTCGTTTTAACTCTTTCGTGTGTATTTCTTGTCTGTGAAGCTGAATGTTTGCCACACTCTGATTTCGTCCACACTGCGAACCACTGTGTCACCTTTACAGATGGCTGCTCAGATAATGGCCTCAAATATTTACTACACAAATCAAATTAAAATATTAACTCAACACCCAATTTAAAAAAAACTGAATTCAGGCACAGCCTGGGTTGTATTCGGAGTCCTCAGGTTTGTCAGCATTTGTGGCTCAACACACTGCACACATGGATTTAATAAAACAGGATGTTATTAAACTGCAGTGCGTTGAGCTCTCAGGGCCACCACACGTATGGAAGCTACAGGATGCTGCACTGTCAACATTTTAAAACTCCAATATGAAAACAGTTTGTAGCACATTATACAATCAGCTTAAAAATGATTTGTTTTGTTTTTCCTTAAAAAAAAATCACTTCATCATTGTGGGTTACTGAGTTCTATTGTTTTATTTTCAGCAGAAAACAAAAGTTAAAAACGAAAAAGTCACTTAACAAATAAAACGCCTGATTAGATAGATGGTGGATGTTTAAGATGCTGTGCTGTGAAATTAAAATTTGCTCCTGTAGATGTTGCAAAGTGCTTCACAATAAAGACATAAACAAATAGAGCAAAAATGAAATAGGATACTAAACGACGCGTTGGACCTATTGTCGCACAAACTGTGCAGAAAAGGGAAGAAACAGTGTGATGGACTTGCAAAGGGCTTCCCCTGTCTTCACGTGTCGCAAAATGTTTAGACAAAACTTAACTCAGCTTGCAGCTCCCACTCAAGAAGCGACTTCCTGTGTATAAACACATGAATAAGGCACTTTGGAAAATCTAGAAAGTATTGTATCATGTTCTTTTCTTTTGTGGAAAATTGTGAAAGTGGTTTGTAAAAGCACACATTCCCACAAAGTAAATACCATCTTCATCTTCATCTTCTTCTTCTTCTTCTGTGCTGTGTCACGTGAGACTTTAACATAGACATTTTTCCGCAGCACAGATTCTTGGAACAAAATGCGTGAAAAACAACGTCCGTAAAAAACAAAAACAAAGAAAAAACAAAAGTTCCCCAATCAAACGTTGTCGAAATGCTTCAAAGTAACGTACTCGGAACTTAAAGGGACTGTGTGGAAAATGTTGCGTGGACGTACACCACAAATCAGTGTCCCCTCCCACACAGACAGTCTGACAGTCCCTTAAATATCTGATTTAGAAGGACGAGGGGGGTCAGACAAAGCCCATCAACATTCTCAACGCTACATTTTTGCATAATGTGTCCAATTTAGCACGGCACGGTGTAGCCACAAGAAGATATACTTCACAATTTCAATGCAACGTCGGAGATTTATTGTATGAGATGGCTCTAGTGAAATAAAGCTCTTTGTGCAGAGTACTTGGACGGACAGAGTCTTAGGAGACCTGTTTTGGTAGGAAGACCATAATTGCTTTGAATTGGCCCTTGCGCAAATGTAGCCTGCTACAGTATGCTGAGAAAGCAGTATAGTGTGCGAGTGTGTGTGTTTGTGTGTGTTGTTCTGCAATCCCCTGACTTGATGAAGCGAGTCCGCTGAGCCAAAGCGCCGCTGAGAGTTCAGAGTCATCAGTGAGGATCCTTGTGAGACAGAGAGCGACCACAGATTTGGTCAGGACATGGTCAAGCTTGGGTCAGGGCAGGGTCCGAAGGGAACGACTATATTAAGTCACTGAGTTTGTTTCAGGGAATGTTTTTAGGGAAAGGAGCTGACCCGTGTTTTTGGGTTCACTGTACTGTAAGCTGTTTGTGTTATTCTTGGTGCCGCTCCTGAAGAGAGCCTTTTCTCGACGGCTGCAGTCTCGCAAATCATTTGGATTTCAGCGTGAGCAATTTGGGATGTTTGGAAATATTATCAGGCTTCTGTACAATAGTATATGTCCAGCTCCCAAAACTTACTGAATCATTTAGGTTTTACCAGAGAAACTGGGCAAATTGTTTTCCCACAGAGGGTTTTTTTTTTTTTTTCTTTTTTCTTTTTGTTGTTTTTTTTTCTACTCCGCAAATCCTTCATAAAGTTCAGCTCGATATGGAATGTGTGTGCTGTGCCACACCGCTACAATACAGGGAGAAATTTGTCTCATGTCAACCCGGGAGATGACAGGAAGGTTGTTTGTCATTTGTTTTAATTGAGCTCTTTACTCACATTTTCTTGTAACATGAATTGCATTACATAATTGGGGCTAACAAATGGTGAGTGCTGTTATCTCTATAAATATACAATGTGTCAGTGCAACAAGCAGCTGTGTGCTTCATGTGCACATTTGCAGCCCCGTGGGATTTTCCCAAACTTCTTTCCCAGACTTGAGGGACAGCTCGTGTACATTACCGGCTGCAGAACACTAGGTAGAATGCTCATCCATTCATGAGGAGGACCTCCAGTGTTGTCCCAACCTCCCATTACACGCCATCAATCTGTCACCGTCATAGCCTTTTTACTGTAAGGTCTGTTCCACTTGAAACAAGCCTCTAATTACGCTCCCAGTCAACTCCCACTGGACCACATACTGTACGCTGCGCTAACAGGCCACGCTGCACTGTAGGTCTGCGTCCACAGGCCAACTTTGTCATCTCGCTCTTTCGATTCCGAAACCTCCTCTCAGAGCGGCCTATAGAAGGGGCCACACCTCAGATTAACACTAATCGCGTCGCGCCGAGGACATTAGGAGAGGGGACCACCGTTCCTGGCATGGAGCCCCCCCCCCCCATTTGTCAGCCTGACAGCGAGTGGGTATCGACACAGTGGCCCTGAAATGATTAGTGGTTTGAGCCGTTGTCAGCCCACTGCATGTGTGTTTGTTTGCGCCTCAGTGTAAGCAGTACAATAGAAATGGGGCTCAGGGTAAACCATCCTGTGGGTGGAGGAAATTTAGACCTATTCCGATGATGACATTGCCTTTGGTCTGATGTTGACAGTTGCCAAGCTGCAAAACTGTTATTTTGGGGCTTTTTATTTTTATTTTTTGCACGAGGGGTAAATTACTAGAACATGTGTTGCTCCGATAAGAGCAGAGCACTTTGACCCCAGCAGCCCTTCACCTCAGCTTCACCTCTGCATCCCTTTAAGCAGCGGGACTTCTGCCGTGATGCCGCAGCTCAGACCGCAGCCTGACGTCTTGAACACGATGAGTCATGTTCATTAGGACTTAGGCTGACAGTGACAAAGGCGAAAGGATTACTTTGCTTCATTTCCCTTGGTCACGTTTCGTTTCCTATGGGTGTGTAGTACAAGTGAAGCTGTTCCCCAAAGAGCCAATGAGTTCAGCTCGTCGGACGAGTCTGTGTCTGCTCTGCATTTTGTTCTGCCTCAGCTCATAAATCACCATTACAGGTCAATATCTGTGCTCTGACCTCCCAGTTTCGTCCGTGTAATGGATGGTGGATGAAACCAGGCCCCGTGTAACACTACTCTCAAACTGTGGACCACACAGGAAACGGCTGAGGGTGAGAAGCCAAACACTCTGCCTGTCTTTGCATAATCTCCCGACTACAAACACAACCTCTTTGTCTTTTTGTTGTCTGTTGTGTGTTTACAGATATATCTTCGTCTCCTGCGTTGTTGCTGCTTACGCTGCAGATTTATGATTTTTTTTTTTTTTGGGATTTTGCAGCGATAGGAAGTGTGTAAAGGCATTGCCAACAGATGAGTGTGTGTGGGAACGCACAGGACATGTGCTGCCGTCAGCGCTATCGACCGACACTTCAGGATGCCTTCACTGCCCTCCTTGTGGAGCCAACTTCCCCTCAGGAAGCAAAGTGACTCAGTTGTGGTTGGACATTTTTTTTTGTGGGTGCATATGGTGTGTGTGAGACGGATAGAGAGGGATAGAACGTACGAGCAGCAGTGTCTGTGCGTGCACAGTGCGTGTTTGCATTCCTGCGTGTGCCTATATGAGTGAGTGAGGAAACGCATTTTTAGGCCATTACCCGATCAAGTCCCATGACAGATGTGTTTGCTCGGGTCAGTCTATGGCTTCTCCCGAAATACACCTCTCACTCCTCGCAGTGGGAGATGTTTTATGACACTCGGTGCAGACATCACACCACTACGCCCCATATGTAAAGTCTAAGAGGAGCGTGCAGGGTGCAATCAAAACCCGAATGCACCCAGACAGCACTTGTGTCCTGGATCCAAAAATGGGCCAAAGTCAACTAATTCCAACCTGAAGGCTTCACATGTTGGAAGCAATTTAAAGTTCCTCATCTCCACTGTGAACTGGGGGGGGACTTGGTCTCCTGTGTCCTGCACCTTCCTACTTTTATGCTAGTTAATGTTGTACATAATGTGTGAGATGTTTTTTTTTTATCAAATTTGCTCCCATGAAGAATCATTGTTGAGCTCATTAAGATAAAGTAGTAGTTCTTGAATCGGAAAAGAAAAAAACATATTATCTTGCTAACCGTGCAGATAGTTTTGGTTTCCTGCACTGAAGTTTTGAAATAACCTCCTGTAAGGTTTCTGTCAACCACCCCCAACACAATGGAGGTGACTGGAATTCTGCTTGTGGTGTTCAAAGCGTTGAAATATTACAACTGAAAAAGAGCAACGTCTATTTCTAGAAAGAATGTCTCGGTTGCTCTGGATAACACAGACCTCACTGTGAGCAGTTTTCATTGGAACGACTTTCTATTGAAGAAATGGTCCCACTGCAAGCTGCCCAGTGAGGTCTGCAGATTAGCCAGTGGAGCCAGGACATGGTTTTCTGGGAAGATGCATTTCTCCTAATGGTCTTTCTCGTTGTTTTTCAGTTCTGTGAGCACCAAGACAAACTTCCATTATTTTCCTCTTTTGTGGTGGCGGCTGCAGAAATGAAAGAGAAAGAAATCTTGGCATGTAGCATCTCATGTAACCTCTGCATGGTTACATTTCCATGACGAGAGGTGAGGCGACACTCTCGTCCTCCCTTCGCTAGGACAGCCTGTCATCACAGGACACAAATTATATCATTTGTCTCTGTTTATCCAGCCCAAAGACAGTGTTCATTTGTAATATTTACTGTCTGCTCATACCAATAGGCTGTGAGCTGAACGCAGCTTTGATTGGCTTTGATTGATTACTTGTGATGTCATTAGACTCTCAGAAAACCTTTTTTAAACAGCTCTCTTCTCGTATTTGTCTAAATCTAGGGATCCAGTTTAGGACCACTTATTGTTCATCTGTTTACGCTACGCAGATGACACTCACCTTTATGTGGACATGTCTCCGGACGACTCATTGATGCTCTTTTTGAAATGTATCGGTGGATGTCACAGAACCACTTACAGCTCATCCACGATAAAACTGAGATTGGAGTTTTTGTTGAAACGGAGAAACTGGCTCCAAAATTGGATTGTCAAGGATCCACACCGAGCCCAAAAACCCTGAACCTTAGTGCGTCATTTTGACTCACATCTGAATATTAGGGCTCATGTAAAATCTCCTTTTTATCATTAAAAAATTAAACTTCTTACTCTTAGCAACTCTTTTACTGTATAACACAGTACTGACTTAGATTCTTGCTGCCTTGTTCCTCACTTGTAAGTCGCTTTGGATAAAAGCGTCTGACAAATGACTAAATGTAAATGTAAATGTACTGTACACGTGTTCACAAAGCCCATTCAGTGATCAGAGTCACATTTGTTGTCATGCTGGACCAAAACCTTTTCTGAGGCAGCTTTTGTTTTAGCCAATCTGAGGATTTGATAACAACCCATGACGATATTTTTAAATGCAAACCCACCTTTTCAGGCTTTTGATAAGTATTTTTTACAACACGTTTTTAATATTAATGATGTTTAATTTTGTCTATTATTCCAAAGTGTTGCATTTTTAATTTTTAATTTTTGTGATGGTCTAAGCCAGATCTGGGTTCTGCCTTTGTCCATGTGTGGTTGGCTGTATTTTTCCTTGTTTTCCAGGAAGCCAGTGGGTGGAGCTGAGAGTTAGACATGCCGTACACCTGTGTCAGTTGGGTTGAGGGGGCCTCAAAGATCCGCTCAGTTTCTTCCCCTGGAGCTGATGCAGAGTTGTCTTTTTGGTTTGTCTACATGTCTTTTACACCTTCCATCCAACATTGCATACAACACTGATTTGCTCACAAACATGACTCGAATCTTTTTGTGCTCAAGTTACTTGAGAACCTTGTGTGGCCTCCCTTCTTTGTCGCACGCTGTTGAGCCAGTTTGTGACAAGCTTTAAATGGAGTTCACACTGTGGATTTGTCAAAATATAATTGGAGTCTTAAATTTGAATTGCGACCAATCAAAATGTAATTTTATATATGTTAAATTACAGTTTGACTGTCCACCTATGTTGTTAAAATAGACCTTTGGCTCATAATGAGCCTCCCAAAGCTGCCATCATGACTGTAGACTTTGTTTTATTATTATTATTCTCCCTTATTTCTTATTCTTTTTCTTCTTTCCATCTACTTCGTGTGAGGGTTGGCTGTTTCTTTCTCCTTTGATAAAGTATTTGATCCCTCTATTTCTTTAGCCTGTGCATCTCTTTCTTGCGGTGACAGAGAAAAATCTCGTTTTGAGGTTGAACTGATGTCTGAATATGATTTGCCCACACACTTAAGAAGGTGGATGAGAATCACTTGTTTACTGTAATCACTGCATGGATCAAAGCAGCTCAGTTGTTTTCGTCATCACGGCTTTGCCACAAAGTACCGGTCCACCTTCGCTGGCTTGCACACGCCATTTGTCTGGCAGAGGAACAAAGTGGATGAGTGACTTCAGACTTTCACATTACTGGTCATGCGTAAGCTCACACTGTAACTTGATGCAGAATAGCCTTTCAAATAGCTGCTCTCCCAGGATATAAAAACAAACGGAGGTGATTTCCAACAGATCAACATGTCTAATGCTTTTCAAACTGATTTTAAAAACTAATTTTCTCCAGAGCTTCGTGGCTGTGTGCGACTGTCGGGGTGTATCTGAGTAGATAATTCTTTTTTCTTTTTTCACCCAGAAGTGTGTGTGTGTGTGTGTGTGTGTAATACTACAGTATGAGATGACCTCATTCTGACTGTGAACCACCCTCTGGGAATCCCCCAACTCACAACTGTTTGTAGGCCTCTGCATCCACAAGTGTGTGTGTTGGTCTGTGTAGCTCTGCCATATGCTGAGGTAATGGTCGTTCTCAAGGGCACAAGTCATCCTGAGAAACAGACGCTGGGTGGTCCAGTGACTCAAGCAGTGATAACAGCAAGGTAAAATAAAGTTTGAAGTTGTCTAAATGATGCTGCAGCAAGAGTGTAAATAAGGGAGGACGGCCTTCCAAGCTCGCCAGGTCTGTGGGAGACATAAGGGTCAGGGGTCTCTGGGGACCATAGAGGACCTCAAAGAGAAGAAATGAAGACAATATGGCCGAAAAGAGACACAATGTTAGCACAGAGAAACACACACACACACAGATCGACCACGAGGAGACAAGGAGCAAGAAACACAAAAGAACCACAAACAATACATTTTGTTTTTCAGTCTGGGGTTAGGGGGGGGTTCACCTACCTGTCCCCATGCAGACGCCCATTTCATGGTAATCTGTCCATCGTTAACCAGGCTACAGTGTTTGTCCCGGTGGTCAGGTGACCTGGGAGACGCTGAGCTGGGATGGTTTTTGCAGCTGCCAGACCTGGCAGCAACGAATGCACCTTTCACAAACGCTCCACTTGTATTTGATCTCACTCGAGTCCTTCTTGTCAAACAGATGGACACAGGTAGTGGTTATCAGGAGGAAACTGAAAAATATTAGCATCTCTTTCTGACTCATGTCTATTCAAGAACAACACTATACCAACTGGAGTGAGCAGACAGGAAAGGATCAGTGTCCCTCGCCCAGTAGGGAGTGATGTGGGCGTTTTGTCTGTTTAGCTCCACATGTGTCAGTGCAGTACTTGTGTGTCAAACTAGTTTGTTTTGTGGTTTTGTACAGGCACAAAACGTCCCTCTTTGAAGCTCTGGGAAAGAATCTGTCTCCTCCTGCACCTGCACCTCTTCCGCAAACCTCCCCTACTACGAGGCTTCCTGCTCCCCCCTTCCCCTCAGTCTGCTGTGGCCAAAGCTCCCCATGAACTCATACCTACAGGCCAAGGAAGGTCACTTGACTTGGTCTTCTGAAATAACTCATGAGGGCTGTTTAATCTTCCACGGTAGCGGTTGAGGTTAAATTTACGGGCTTAACGCTGCACATAGATTGGACACAGGGGAGTCTTTTTATTTAGGAGTCTTTAGGGAGCTTGTACAACTACTACTTGACATATCATCATCGTTTTAATGTGGCCAACTTATTACCAAACATAGAGCACTTACAGAACACAGGCTTGCTTTTGTGTTGGTGTCCAGCAGTGTTTAAAGTGTGCAAATGTTTATGAAGCCCTGCAGGAAACATTTTCTCCTAACAGCAAATATTGTTTTAATGCAGAATGTTTCTCCACCTATAACTCTAATGTTGCAGTACAACATCCACCCGTTTGGCTTATCACACCTGGCTCTCTGGATATTTCTATGAATTGCTATCCAACATCCATCCAGCAGATGTCCCCGGATTTGTCCACCTGGCCGTCCCCGACCAGTCACACACCTGCTCCCACTTTCCTCGTCAGTGTATCCCCGTGTAAAGCTAGATTCTCGAGTCCTTCATGTTTGTTGTTGAATCCCTGGTTTTCACCACCGGCGGTGACTAGTGACATTGAACGCAACACGACACATTTACTGGCATTTATTTAAAACCCTAATATTCCTCATTAACTTTAACTAACATGCTTTGTACTGTATGCGGGAAAAAGATTTGTGTTTCTGAGCTGAGCTGAATGCAGCTTTGTCACTAAAATTGCCACCTGCTGCTGAAAATGGAGGTGTGATGATAAAAGTGGATCAAAACAGGGAAGTTTCAGACTTGACAGGTAAAACAATGAGCTGAACTCAGTTAAAACTGTGAAAGTGCAGACGTGGGTGCTAATGCCAGCACCTGGATGAATGACTCCATGCGTAATTCCACAGAAGCTTATAGTTCGACTCTTTGCTGAACTAATAATGCATAATAAATACATTTTTCTATCGATGTGCAGAACAGAGAACTTAATAAATGGCTCAGTCTCTTTGGGTTTTCTGACGCTGACGACGAGTAATTACGCATTTGCACCGTAATGTTCATCAGACTCATGATAACAAACATGTCTGACTCGTAGTTGGAAAACTTTTGGTGTCTTTACACCGTTTTTGTTTTTCTCTAAAGATTTATTAATTTTCTGCAGATTCCTCCTTTCAGTCCGATCTGTTTCTGCTTGTCTGGGTTAGTCAGCAGTGAAAACAGTCAAGCTGGGAAGTACCTAAGTGGACAGCATTGAGCAAGAACAAGAAAGCAAGAAAAGTGCAGGGGTGAATCCCAGCAGGAGACTCACACACAGGGTCACTACACCGACGTGCTCACGCGGGAGGGACCTGCACATTTAGGGGGTGGGGCTTCATTTTGGCACACCGTCAAAAATCAATAAGTAGATGGGACGTGTACTGTTAAGGCCGATTGATCCTTCAGATCTAGTGTTTGAGCGTCTTTTGACTCCTTGTTTCACAGTTTCAGCCCGAAACCAACAACTTTTCATACACCTACAACGACATCCCCTGTGTGAAAACTTGTGCCATTTCCGCTCATATTTTGGTCTTCACCAACATTTCCAACACATCCTCCAATCACAACCTTTAGAAATATGCATCTTTGCAGCCCAATATCCAGTTAGTTATCCGCATATTCACATTATAGCATTATCTGTGCGTTTTAGTATTGTTGGAACAAAACTGTCTCTGATCTAAACCAAAGTGCTTTGATTCTCTAAACTGCACACAGCAGTTGAATTTGTGCCTGTGGTTAAATATTTTTGTCCTTCGTACATTCAAATCAACACTCTTATTTAACTTAATAAATACAGCAAATATGAATCCATCTAGTAATTAAGTCTTCAACTAAATGTATTTACAGCTGCAGTTGAGGGGTAAAAACTGGCTGTTTGCTACCAGGCAAATAGAGGTTTGCTCTACTAATTTCAACAACAGACAGCGATTTAAATTCCCTGTAAGTGAACTCATCAGTGCAAACATGGTTCTGGACTACAGCAAGTAGTGAAATAGATGGAATGCAAACAAATAAATGTAGTTGAACTTCTGAGTGAAATGTTTCTCTGCTTTTTGAGTTATTGTGGACCAACCTAACGTGTGTGTGTGTGTGTGTGTGTCGGCGAAGTGACGCACTTTGTTGACCATCCAACCACTACATCCCCTTCCCTAAGAAGTCACACATACCTACTGCTTTGGCTCTGAGCTTAGTTGTTTTCAGCTGTCTGGACAAATGAGTAATACACACGAACATGGGAGGAAGCAACTTTCCGAAGTTCTTCTCATAAATAGTCTATACAATATCACAACCTGCTCAACCCTGCAACGTGCATCAAACATACACAGAGACAAGTTCATGGCCTGTTCCAAGCTGCAGGTTGACTGAATTATGTGGTATGCTGTCAACATCAGCCCTCCGACTCCGTTCGAGGGGATTTCACCTTCAGTGAACCTGCTTCTTGGAACAGAGCTGCTGCACTGGGTCACGGAGCTGTTTCTGAACCGAACCCCGGAGCCCGAGGCGACGTCATACGATACCTTCCCACACCAGTGTTTCATCATTCATCCCCACACAGGCCCGACCCTTTATTATAACTTATGTATCCCAAATAAATCAGTTCCCGTGAAATGTCTGCATCTTATTATAACATGACATTAGTCAGACTGTTTTTTGAAATCTTAGACATGACTGTTGCTGCTACTCGAACATCTTCATAAATTCCCTTTTAGTCAGTAAAATACTAAACCTATACCACTCTAGTGTGTGTCACAGTATGTGTGTGTGTGTTTGTGTGTTAGGTGTGGAACTATATTGAGGACAAAATGTTTGTGTGTTAAGATTATGTGAAACTCGAGTTTACAAAGGAATTAAATCTGCACTGGTTTTCAAACTCAAAACTCTGCGTGCATCAATTTATTAAGGAGCTCAGAGCATCAGACAGTTAAAGTATTTAGTTAAACACAGGGCTGATGTTGAAAACATATCATCATCATCATCATCATCATCATCGTGATGCCTGGGGTAGCGAACTCCAGGCCTGGCCGTTTGTATCCCTGCACAGCCTTCATCTTCCAACTTCTGATTGACTGAACACACCTGATCCAGGCTAATCAGGAGTTGCAGGGATGTGGCCTTCGAGGCCCAAAGTCCACCGCCCTTGGTTTAAATGTTCAATCTAAAACATATGTATGGCTGTTTTTTTTTTCAATTTTAAAATCTAATGATGATCAGTGAATTATTCTCCACACGACAGCTTTGGTCAACTTTTATCTCCAACTTAAAATACGTTAAAAATAAAGTTCATTTTTTGCATATCAAGTCTGATGTCTGTGGGTATTTGCCACATTGTAAGATAACAAATTATTTAGGTCTGTATGTTTGTAAATATTTCCTTAAAATTAAAAACATAAGAAATATAGTTTTAACTTTTTGGGAAAATAGAAAATGAAGTCAACATAATTTATTTCTTCTAGTTGAAGGAAACCTAGAGTTTAACACACCTGAACTCAAAAGTGAAATCATTCACAGACGGCATATCATATGATTCATTATAAAATAAAGAAAGAAACAAAGAAACGGTTCCTGATGACAAGTAATTTATAATCAAATTTGTTGAGTTCCACTCCGTTTCCCTTGACATCGGTACTACACTACACGGTTCTGTCCAGGAAATGTCTTGGATGTAAAGACCGTAAAGTCGTATAAGTACTGCACCACCACCACTTTTCTGTGGTTATTAATCACAGTACAGGGTTCGGTGTTGATCTCCAGATATTTGCTGGATGACATCAGCAGGAAAATGCTCCTTGCATGACTTCATGTCAAAGTAGATGCAGGGAGTTTTCCAGTCCCCCATGTTCAGAGCACCACCCTTCTGTTCTTTGTTTCCTCGGCCAGGTGAAAACCATCTCTGCTGTGCAGCTCGACGACGTTAAGAGGATGACATTTACACCGGCAGCTCCGTGCCCACCGCCCATCTGGAAACCCCACCCAGGCTGATATAACACACTGATGACAGGAAAGCTTTTAATGTGGCTATGACAGCAAGACTGAGTTTATTGAAGTCTATTATGACAGATCTGAAAGTGTTTATCACATCCTATTTAAATATGCATCTTTAGTTTTCCTGAATAATCCTAATGATACATCACATTTGACTTTGGTTATAAAACGAACAAAAAGCATCATCCATTCTGGGTAGTTTCCTTCCATCAGCACACGCTGATTCAATTAAAAGCCCGAATATGATCAGAAGACTGTGAGTCATGGCGATGACCTTTTCACTAAAGTGGTGAAAATGAGCATCACTTCAACTCAATGCCAGTGCAAAAACATGCCATGACTCAGTATTGCATGAAGGGACTTAAAAAACACTAGTGATTAATAGCATAATAAAAAGGAAGCACATGCTGCTCTATAGGTGCAGATTTAATGCGATTGTGGTTCTCCAAGCTACAGTAGGTAACATCCCTACATTATTCTTTAGCATCTGAAAACTCCCGTCCTCTCCTCAAATCACAGAAAGTCAACTGAGGAGCATGTAGGCCCGATCGTAATCGCCATCACATTGGTCTAGAATGTCCTCCAAGGAGACTTTGCTGTATTGTGGGAAGCTGTTCATGAGTTTCATCAAGGCCCAGTCAAAGTCAGGCTCCGCGTCTGGAAAACACACAGGAAACAAATAATCTTCACTGATTTAATACTGAGATTCCTGTTGCTGTTTTGTCGTGACATACACAGAACGCAAGACTTCTGCAGGTCTCACATCACACCTTTAGTTCTCTTGGGGCGCAAGTGTTTCTGGTGACCATTTGCACATCTAAGTCACCAAACGCCATGATGCAATCCCCCAACTCCTTCTCCCTCAGCGATTTTGTTGAAATGTGCTAAAATAAAAGCATGATGTGGGATTCTTGGACGTAAAGTCAGCTCTCCCATGTGACCACTATGGCGTCCATCCAGGATCAGGCTTATCGTGGTTCACCCTGCTATAAGCTGGGTCCAGTTCTGGGTCCAAAAAAATGCAGGAACAGAAAAGGAGGCCACCACCTAATTAAGCAGGATACTGGCTCGAGGAGGTTTGGCCAGAGCGGAAAGACATGATCAGCACTCTGGCAAAATTTAGATCGGAGCTGACGGAGGCAGCCTAACATGGATTAAGGTTGTTGTTGAATTCTGACATGCAGAACTGTGGCCACAACACCGGTGCCTGGACATGATGTGAGAAAAAAGTTTGTGGATATTTTAACTTTAAGCTGTGGCTGGTGTTCAAGAATGAGAGGCTGTGACGAGGACAACAATGACCGGCGGACCAGAGGCATGGGATCAAAGATATGATGATCCCAATTTCTTCAATTGTGCTGTCAAAACCAAGCATGGATGCAAAACCTGAGTTCACTCTCCCGATCGATCGATGCCAACCTAAATGTCACTTATACTGCGTGTACCTTCCAACATGACCGTGTGAGGGTCTCTTGAGGTGGGGCCCTAATGGCAGCAGGATTCTTAGAGCACGGAAACAATCATAAACAGCTGCTAATTATTGTGGAATCAATACAGTTTGGTTAAACCGAGGCACAAAAAAGGTACAAAGGTGCTTAAAGTGAGAACTTCCTTAGCTTCGCACACACGGTGTTACAATAATAAACACGTCACGAATAGACACTATGTTTGAAACTGGAATGAAGTGTCAGCGTCCTGTGGGAAAGTTTGCAGTGCTGTGACCCGTCCACCCAGCCTGACTTCCTACCGAGTGCAGAGTCTCACGCTCCTTAACTATGTCACTACCTTTCTCCTGAACTCAGACACAACAGCAAAATGACGTATGGGCTAATTATTTACAGGAGGACCGTTTCTTCTGGACCCACTCTGTTTGAGTCTTTGTTAGTCTCTCATTCAGCTAACTATCGACATCTTTTCAGGTTCCTTCATGTAGGACTGGACCCGAATATTCACTTGTTGGATAAGTATTCAGTTTTCACTTTTGGTATGTGGGTTAGTTTCCAAACCACTGATGACCTACAAGCTGTACTGTCCTTAAAGGCACCTTCCGTGCAGCCAGTCAGGTCGGGAGGTGCTGTAGCTCAGTTGGTCGAGCGGTGGTCCACGAACCACAGGGTCAGTGGTTCAACTCCTGGTCCTCCTGGCTACATGTCCCTGGGCAAGACGCCAAAGTTGTCCTCAGTGTTCTAACCCTTAAATTACATATTACATATTTTCTGCCCTTTTCCCTTTCATATTAAAACTGTGGACTCTTAAAGTTCTGAGAAATGTATTAAAACTCCATAGAAGAACAACTTGGCTTCATGTGGAGCTACATGTGCAGAGGAGCTAAATAATGGACTGCTTGCTTAGTTGTGTTGCAGTAGCAGGTGCACAGCAGCCCGTGGGGTATCGTGCTCGGCGCGGGCCAGTTAAAACAAGGCGTTACTGCTCGTCTTGGCATGTCTGTTTGGCTGCAAGCCGGGTCACGGTCTAGCCTGGATCCAGCCATAATAAAAGATAACTTAAGCCCAATAACCCTCTGTGTGTCGCCCTGCATCCTGTCTGCACACAAACGCATCTTACGAATTGCTCAACACATCGTAAGTGAAGGTTTGCACCCAGAAAGAAGCTAAAACACTCTAACACTTACTCACACTTACTGTATAGACGCACACACATTTCCCACAAATTACAGGTAGCGGCAGGATTTAAGTGCCAGGAACTACACTATCACTACGTACCACACATAACTGTCTACATTTTTGAAGCATGTAAAGCCTTTGATTTAACGCAGACTAAACAGACGGTCACAGTGCTCTTATAAAGGATGAGGTGGGCAACTCGTGTCACATGTCTGATTTAGCTGTGGTTAACCAGTGTTGAGCCAGACAAAAAAAAAAAAAAAAAGGCGTGAGAAACAGTGGCAGAGGAATCTTCACACGTCAGTTCTCAGCTCACCAGCGCTCTCCATCCAGCTGGAGCAGCTCTCTTCTGCATCTGGTTTCGGTGGAGCCATGGGAGCGTCGTGTCCAGTCGGGGTGGACGGAAGGTGTCTAAAATCAGCCGAGGCCCCCTGCTCCCGAACGCCTTCCCTTTCGCCGCCTCTGGCTTGGGCCTCGAGTTTGTCCAGCCAGGATGAGTTCACCCTGTCAAAATATCATGAATCAAAAACACACAGTTCACATAAAATACACTGCATTTTACAACTTTACATGCGGGCAGGATCCAAATAGGCCTCAGTGGGATGTGTTTGACAGTTTTTCAAACTTCTGTACCCACTAAAATATAGTGAGGTCAGTGAACTGCTCTTAGCCACTTAACATTCACAGACTCAGCCAGTTTATTCTGATTTGATTCCAAGAGGACGAACAAAAGAAGCAATTCATCTGGCTCAGTCCACTTCTGCCTGTTTGGCTTTTATATTTTATTCAGCAAAATGCTTCACCGAATGCTTCGGTTTGGTGCTAAGTCTGAGTAAGGAATCCGAGTGAATCCGAAGTTCATACCTCTGATGTTCCAGCTGTACTTCTGCCGTGCTTTTCACAGGAATCTGTCTCTGTGTCCCCTCCGAGGCCTCACTCTGAATGAACACAGAAGATTAGTCAAGCCAAAGTTCAGTCACAGACAAATGCCTCCAGATAACGAGGCCATTAGAGCTAAAGTAAAGCTTTAAATGGAAGCTATAGTAGATAAGGCCATACAGTCTCCACGCTCTTTAACAGGTTGGTCTTGAACTGCAGACACGATTGGAACATTTGCTCTTGTTAAAATTAAACTACTCGCTTAGTGCTCAGGGAAATCATTTACAGATGCACATAATACAGTTCATTGTCTTTTCCCTTTTAGCTCACAATGTCACTTCCTTCCTCTGTAATATTGTCCATTTGACCCACTTTTCTCGCATTCTTCCCTCTGACTTCTATCTAAACACACTGACCCAAAGCTGGGAGTTCAACTTTCCCCTGTTTCTGGGTTGCTGACTTTCTTTTTACAAGTTGCTTGAATTAAATGTTTAACCAGATTTTCTTCCGAAACAAATGTAATTTTGTTGTAATTTTGTTTGCACTCAAACATTAAATCAATATACAGGCTCATTCTGCCTGAAATGAGCCTGAAATTTACCTTGTTGCATCTGCAGCTGAATTCTCTCACACACACAAATTGTAAATCCAAATGTCTGAACTATATGGATAAAACTGGACTTGACTTTGTTGGTTACATGCTGTGTTTGTGTAAATGTACAAACACCAGCACATCATAAAATTTGCAGATGACACTGAAATTGTAAGTCCTCTACGGGAGCCACAGTTAACTTCAGTTACAAATATCTTGGTAGCAAACTGAAATTTGAAGAACATGCTGACTTTGTTTACAGGTAGCTATAACGGCACCTACATTTTCTTAGAGGAGTGAACTCTTTTAATGTCTTTGGATCGATGACGACTTAGTTTAATCGCAGTTTTAGCAAATCTGTTTCTGTGTTGTGGTGTGGAATGGAAACCTCAGCTTGTTCTGTAAAAACAGACTTAATCACACAGCAACGACGACCAGACAGAGCTGGAACTAACCTCAGCCTCCTGCGATTTGGACTGATTTTGATGCTTTTGTTGTTGTTGTTCACCAGGCTGCAAATCGCTCACCAACATGGCCAGAGTGTAACTATGACACTGATTGTCTTGACGCTCATGATGGTGATGGATTTTCTGATCAAATATCTGCAGAATGAATGGGCCCCACCTCTAATTGGTGCTTAGTGCTAGTTGGCTTTTGACCTCTGACCAGCAGCAGGCCATGGCTAAAGGGCACTGAAGAGGTGGTAACTTTTGTTGTGATCCCTTTACACTTGAACTACATGTACTAATCCCTATGAAGAAATCGGGGCAACATGCGATCGAACCACTAACACTGTAATTAGTGGACGGGTTCCTGTTCGCAGAAAAGCAAAAGAAACCAGTAGCGGTGTGGAACGATTAGGGAAGCGTGAAGAAAAGCAGCTCTTGACCCACAGCACCACCTCAGCTGTCAAACATGATGCCGCTCCCGTTAGGAACTGGGCACGCACGGCTACCAGTGGAATTCATCTCACTGCCAACACAAGCAGCAGGATAAATGCAAAGCTATGTTAGGACATTGTGTGTGTGTGTGTGTGTGTGTGTTTGTGTGTGTGTTCGCGTGTTTCAGATTCAGTCAAATGCTTCCAAACTCACTCAGTCAACTCACTTCTGTTTTCCAGATCGTTGCCCCCCTGATTGATTAAAAAGTCACTGAGTTTGTTTCCTATCGTGCAATAACCACTAAACTCATTCTGACATTAGCAGGCAAACAGTTTCTATTACCCTCCGCCGTCCCCGGAGAATCCCAGCAGAGCTGATGGCTCATGGTAGTTTTGGCAGGAGAAAAAGGAACACAGCCCACCTGTAAGGCTCTGTGCTCCCATCAAAGCTCAGCAGAAAATCTCCCACACTCACATCAATAGCGGATATGAATGAGAGATCAGAACCGCGGCTGAAAGAACAACAGATCCCAGGGTCGCGGTCCGAACCACATCAAGAAGTTTGACTTTTGCTCCTCCGAAGCCACAAGCTTTCATCTCCTAATCTGAGATGTCTATCTGACAGAGCTGCAGCCTGGGAGAGTCAGGAGACGAGAGGACAGGGAAGGAAAGGTAACAAGGCAGGACAGGATGACATGAGAGGAAGAGGAGATGCCTGTTGCCTTGGTATCACCGGGTGAACTCTCACCAAGCCTGTGTATGTGTGTGTGTGTGTGTGTGTGTGTGTGTGTGTGTGTGTGTGTCCCACCATGAACCAGACATTATTACTGTAACTAGCTGCTTTCTGGTTCTCCCTACACCACAACTTCCCTCGTGGTCTCTCTCTCTCACTCTCTCTCTCTCCCTCGCTCACCCGTGTTAACAGATGTGTCAGTACATGCAGCAATACGTTCGTCAGGAGGAAAACACTGTGACCTTGGGCTCTTTCCTGCCTGCTCTCTTCTTCTGTGGTGGAGCATCACCGACAGGCTGGGTGGAGGAGCGCAGGCGGTGTTAGCAGCTAGTCGTGCTTTCCGACAGGAGCTGTCAACACTGTCTAATAAATGTTTTTGCAGCTCTGAATAACCATGACCTCTTCACATTCAAGACCGACTGACTTAAGAATTTATGGAGGCAATTACATCCAAAAATATCTGCAGGAAAGTTATTTACAGCGAGGGCAATCGGCTGCTCCTCTCTGACTGGCGAGCCTGGGTTTCCTCCAGGTACTTTTACTAGCACAGGTTATTCGGCTTGGCTCCGTCTGCTGCAGACTCCTCTCCATCATGTTGTGTTGTGTCTCTGCCTCTGCTCAGTCTGAACTCTGGGAAGTCCCTTGAACTCTGCTAGCCCTCCTCTCCTTCCCTCCCAGCAAAACCAGAGAGGAAGAAGAGGCTGGGAAAGAAACAAAAAAGGAGGCAGAGAAAACAAAGGAGACGGACAAACATTGAGAGAAGAGAGGATCCTCTGTGTGTTTTCACTTCCTTTTACTTACGCAGGAGACGGCTGTCCTGCTGTGTGGCCTGGCTTTGACCAGGACATGATTGCAAAGGGGGTTGGGGGGTCGAGCTCCTACCCCGACCCGGCCTACTAGGCCTAATACTCCACACCCAAGGATATTTGCTCAGAAAACACATTAAAAAGCCAAATCTAATGGTGTGAATTAGGACAGAGCTCCAGTCTCAACTGATCGCTGGGTGTGTGTGTGTGTGTGTGTGTGTGTGTGTGAAAGTACATCATGTGGTTGCTGGCTCACCGTGGATGACGTGTGTGTGGCGTTGCTGGATGCCAGCGGACCTGGGGCTCTCCTCTCATGGCTCTGCAGAAAGTTCTCCATTCTCCTGCGATGGACACACATATTAACATCCTCCTCTGGAGTTACACACTTCCAAAGCAACAAACACACAACAACGAGGAAGTGTCGGTTTACTCCACAGACGCTCCACAAGCTTGGGATGCTGACAGTCCCGCGGGGTCGACTAAGTTTGTTTATCCTCCTCTGACACGGCTTTTCCCCTTCACCAGCATCTGATCCCCTTAATGTCTTCATTGTTTCTTCAGGTCCGCACGTTGGGCCGCCCTCTCCTGATTTTTGGGGGGTTTGTTTTTGGTTTGTTTTGTTGTGTTGATCTTGTGAGGAAGCCAGAGATGCTACTTGACAAGCAACTTCCCCCAGAGCCGACCATGCACAACATTCCAGTAATGACTCTCAGGGTAATTGATTAGAGGCGGTTTGATGCATTGTTAAACAGAACAAGAACCTCATGCAGACGGGCCTGAAAATTTTAAAGGGTCACTTTACCAATTTTACACTTAAAAGTCAGTGTGAAACTACAGTATATTGTCCTCTGTGGCACTTTGGGATTGTTGACAAATGTGAAAAAAGTAGTCGAGGGACATGTCCCAGGTATATGATACACGTTTGAAAGCACAGGGCGTGGAGGTAGAAACGGCATTTAGCAGACAGGAGGTACCGAACAAAAGACATTATCAAGTTGCATTAAGGGAAATGCAGGATCCCGGGATTAGGAGGCTGACCTGCCCCAGAGAACAAGAGCCAGAGCTGCCAACACGGCTGGAGACTTTTTGTCTGATATTCTGCCATCGAGCCTAATTCATGACCGTGCACAACCCTCCAGCTTGGTCTTCCCAGGTAATGTTTTACCACGTCAGAGATACGTCACAGCTGCTTACAACAGTGAATAAGTCGCTGGGGGGAATCTGAGGTGAACCTCACTTTGCCCGTCTCCGCACTTCCCCCGGTGGGCTTCGTGTTTCTTTTTCCAGCCAAATGAAAATGCAGCTCACCCAAACTCCATTGATAATCATAGGTCAGCAGAGGATCAGACACCAGACGCCGCCTTTGTACACCCATGCAGCTTGTGTCACCTGATGCTGTGTTTTGCAACTGAGATCCATTGCACAGCAAGATAGAACACAACACATATCACACAAAAACAACACAATGTCACACGGTGACGGCGAACCTGATCCGGGCCTAACCTGAGGTAATCGGGCTGGAGCTCCTCCCTCCTCCTCTGCTGCTCCTGCTCTCTCTTCTTCTCCAGACGCTCACTCTGCAAAGCATCACAGTCACTTCTCTTCCCACATGCATGATTGACATTTCTCAATAGTCAGTGGGTGCAGTGGGATGAATGAAAGACTTAACGTATCCGTTACGCTGTCAACATTACATCACGGTAAATTGACTGCGATAATCAGCTTTCTGATGTAATCTAATGACAGATATCAACGGAGGATACTTGCAATGCTACTTGCGTTTGAAAAGAGACACATCAGCTCAGGCATGCACCGCACATTGTTGTCATTAAGAAATTATCTGTAAAGCTACCAGAGACAAATGTGGCGTGTCACCACCCTTTACTTGTTGTTTCGCTTTTCTGTGATCTCTTGTAAGATGACACATTTATTAGTCACCGAGTTTCCTCTGTTTTCAACCTGTTTACCGGCTAAAGACAAACAAGTGTCTCTGAATTTCCATTTTGAAATGACATGGTTGATCATCTTTCCAACTATCGGCTGTATGTGTGTGTGTGCAGCCTGGAGCATGTAGTCGGTTACTGTGTGTATTTACACTAAAACAGGACGTCGCAACTCTACAACGCAGTTAATCAACCAATCAAAATGTTATTTTATAAGCATATATGTGAGCACCTTTCGTACACATAATGCAATTTAAAGTGCTCTGCAGATCATTAAAAGTTGTAAAAAGGGAAAGATTCTTGCAGCAGCAGCAGCAGGGATAAGCGTTGGTTTGAACATTTAACCTCCAACTCTTGCACCCTGAACTCTCCCAGACTGGAGTGGGTCAGTCTCTAGTTAGATCACATCCATAGACTAAGGATATTCCCTGGATTACCATTAAATTCCTAAGGTTTTTGCAGGGGGTCACGGCACAACGGGGAAAAGTCTGTATATTCCTCTGGTCCTATGCATTAATCAGCATCCCACAGAACTGTAGCAGTCCATAAACCACTACTAGACATGTAGTAGAAGATGTGTGTCTTTGGTGACTGGAAAGCCATGAGGTCATTAATCAGGTACCTGTCAGAGCTGTAATGCTGGATGTGTGGAGGAAGATGGTGCTGAGAGTTGTCCAGCTTGTCTCTACTGACCTCTGGAGGTAAAAACTTATAGTGTTTCTTACGGAGAGAACCACAAACTGAACACCAACCAAAGAAGGTCCTGACTCAGAAACAGTGGCAGATAATCGAGTTCCACATGTGTTGGTCGAACAGTGAAGGTGTCTGATAACCTGCTCGTGTTGCCACTCTTATCCTTGCACTGTGACAGCAGGTGAAAGTGGGCCAAAAAGCAGAGGACAGACCCAGCCGTCCTCGCTACACACTCACAGATCACTTTATTAGGTGTTAAGCCAGATCTAAGCCAATCAATTTTGTCATTTCTTCTAGACTCTATGTTTTGCTTTTCGTTGGCTGCTGCTTTCTCTAAAGTTCTTGATTAAGGCAACTTGTTGCTGCACATGAGTCCACTCACACAATGTCTTCATAGGTTGGACAGATTATCACATCTCAACACCTGTATTTGGTGACTGTTCCCGCTGTTAGAACACAGATGGGGGGGGGACAGTTTGCAGAAGGAAACTAAGCTAACTGAATTGATTTGAATTCTTTCAAATGACTTTTTTTTAGCATTTTTATCTTTCTTTAACTGAAGAAATCATGAGATCATGAATATAAGCGGCTGAAAGGAGCATCCTTTGTTCGGACATTCGGGGGGAGCTCAGGGTAGAGCCACTGCTGCTTCCCCTTCTTGTGCTTCAGGCATCTGGTAGGAATGCCTTCCAGCAGCCTCCAGGAGGACATTTTCTATTTGTCCACTATGTTTCTATTCACTAGTTTCATTTTCTATTCGGAGACAGACCCAGAACATGCTGTAGAGATTAAATATCTCGTCTGGCCTGGGAAATGCTTCAGGAGCCCCCAGGAGGAGAATGTTGCTGGGAGAGGACAGTTTGGGTTTCTTTACTGGACCTGCTGCCACCCCTGACTTGTGATAAGCAGATGAAAATAGATGGATGAAGATATTAAACTTTTCCTGTCATTACCTGAGTTGTATCTTTGTTTTCTTTTTTCATTCTGTTGGTTATTCTATTGCTAATTTTCCTTACTGGATGTAAACTTATTCTGAATTTTAGGATTTACATGTTCATGTTATCTGTCTATAACTTAGTTAGCTGCCTAGATTAGCCCTGCATACAAGATGGTCGAGCATTTGAAACACTTAACACAGTGACACACATCAGAACTACAAAGACCTGGAGACTGTCTTTGCTGAAAAAGCGCAGCGGCATCTGTGCTACTTGCCTAAACTAATCTCATTTGACAGCATTTAATTCCTCTTTGATCAAATGCATTTTAACTTCAAGGTGCTGTAGCACAGCATATTACTGATCAAGTCCTCAAAACGGCAGCGAGAGGAAAAGATTAGCAACGACTTTATAGCGCTGCCAGCAGGACTGAGTGTTGATGTAAAACAAATAGAACAAAAGTCGGCTGTGTTCCAGAAGACATTAGACATAAAATGCTTACTTTACTTACTTACTTGCTTTCTTGACTGATTAAGGCCTTGTATTCTTGGCTTCTGATCCTTATTAAAGTTGTATAAGCCCTTAAACCTTAAAGATCTTTGTGTGATTTAGCTCAGTCTTACATTTATATTTTTGGATTGTTCTTATGCATCGGAATGATTTTTTTTTTGCCCTTGAAGGACTTGAAATGTTTCTATTGACTCAACTGAAAACCAAAACTGTTTTCACAGAATTTAAGGCTTAAATAAAAATCTATTTGTAATTTGCATGTCTGCACCCACTACTTTGATGGGACTCAAGGGTGAACTGATTAGATTTTGACGGTCAAAGGTCAAAGTTGCTGAGAGTTCATGTCCATCCTGTTCTCATCAATGCTATTTCATTATATTTGGCACAAATGTCTGCTTGGACCCATGGATGAACTGATAAGATCATGAGTCTGGCCTGACATGCATTTAAACTGCAACTTGACTGATTGGAAAACCAACGAGGCGCAAACTTCATTTGAACTGGTCAGTTTTTGCAGCAAAATTCACCCATTGCAGGTGGTAATATGGGAAGGTCCATCAGTAGAACAAACAGATACACACACACACACACACACACACATTTTCTACTCAACTCACAGACCATAATGCAATGCAACCACAAGACGCGCTATATTCTGAGCAAGTGGTGCAACTCTTTACCGGAAAGCTCTCTTTCTTTCCCTACTGCTTTTCTTTTCATGGTTGTGTGCAGAACATTCCTGACATGGGACTCTGGAGTTTGTCAGAAAGCTCTCTGGGATATACAGGAAATAACTCTGCTGACTGAAATAGAAGCAGATTAGAAAGACTTAGGGGCCGAACTTGTCATCTATCACTGTAAAAAAAAAAAAAAAAACCCCCCAAAGGGTGTTTAATATTCTAAAAAAGACTTGTTTTTCTTATATTATGATGTCTGACAGCTTATTTAGCCCATTTTTAATGCCTAACTGAGCACATCTGAAAATACTGCAACTGTTCATGGGTCAAACTGCACATTCTTCTTGGTCTCACCTTCGCCCTCTGTTCAGCTTTCTTTCGCTCATTCTCCTCGTCCTCCTCTTGTTTCTTCCTCCTCCTCTCATCTTCCTGCTTCAGCTGGAAAGAGAAACGGTAACATGAAAAGTTTCTCTGTGATTTTGCTGATGCAGAGAAGTGCAGGGAAGTATCTTCCTACATCTCTAACTCCTTTACATATATTCAAATATATTTAAAGCTGTGCATTATTTGAATGAATGAACGAGTTCATACCTTCTTCTGCACACTGCAGCAACGCAAACTTGCAAGCTGCTTCTCTCGGGCTTCAGCTAATGTTGCGTTGCCTCCTTGATGAATTAAAGGACAGATTTGCACCATATCAGTGAACTAAAGTCTGACAAGTGTCAAACAAATGCTTTAAAGATCCTTTGCATAAAGGTGGTGCGATGTTTAGTGTGTTGGTTTACCCAGCATCTCTGGGTTCATGTGCACAGAGGTGACTCTGTGTGTCTCTTTCCATCTCTGTAAATCCTTTTCTTCTTTTTGAGCCACTGCCAAAACAAAACACTTCATCACTTGGCGAAACAAATTCAAACAGGTTTAAATATGAAAATGCAGAGAGGACAATTGCAGGCATAAGATTACTCGTTTGCATCTGGCTTCGCCGAGATTGATTCGGTGGGATGATGGTGAATCCATCTGAGCTGAGACGAGGACAGAGACACAAATAGCTTATTAGTAATTAAACAGGGTGTGGACACTGTAAAACATGAGTACTTTTGTGTACTAACTCAAATGTGTCAGCAGCACTGATTTAAGGAAGGAAAAACCAGCCTAATAACAAAGCAGGAGGGATCTTAGGATTTAAAACAAAGTTCTCGGACGGCTTGGGGGTTTTGTTTGCACTGAATCACATTAAATGAAATGAGTGAAATGAAAGTGGCTTTAATGCAAAGAAACAAAGCACAATATGTGAAGCAGAAGTTATTAAAAACCATTCTGTGCTAAAGTGCGGTGATTGTTTTGTGGCAAAACATATCACAGGAAGTCTTTCAGTTTCAGGTTTCATTAAATATTTACCATCCTATTTTCATTTAAACGTACCTCACACTTTTACTACGCTTCACAAAAACTTAATATGATCTATTGATTAAATGTGACATATAAACTGCTATCACAATAGAGAGTTGTTAAATTCCTACTCCAGAAGCTCAACGTGATGCTGCCTTCTAGACCTACACACCTGAAAGTAAATTCCTTAAACAGGTGCTGGTTATTTTTGCACATGATGTATTAAAATAAAATATGGTAATACAACAAAGTGGGCTAAAGGAGGAGGGAGAGGATATTTATAGTTTATTAATAAGGCGATGCACAAATCCTTCTTTTAAAGTTAGTTATCTCTAGCAGCTCAGATTTGGAGCTCAGGGAGCTGGGATTTACGACAGACAGTGAAAGCAGCGTTTCTCTGTCCGAAGACAGGAAACGAAAGTGAAAGTAAATTTACTCCGGCTTTTACATAATTATTCCTCAATAACTCCATTACAACTCCAAGAAAACACATGACAGTGCCACAACTTTAGATATTAAACACTTTTCTTTTTGCTTTTCTTCTGCCATAAACACAAACTTCTGCTGGGTTTGAATCCCAGCTCAGAGAAATTGAACTTCAAACCTCTTACTTACTACCGAGGCTGTCTGTCTGCGGCTTGAGGGTTCCCACTGTCAGCTGCGTGTCTCTCTGGATTGACAGGTGTCGCGTTGTGTCCAAAAGGGTCTGACTGATCGTCCCTGAGGTGGGCGTTCGTCTTGGGGTTCGGCTGCTTCGGATTTCTCTGATTGTGATCCATCACCCGGGCCCGGAAAAGGGAGGATGTCTGACTGAAGCAGGTGAGGGCTGTACACTCCTCGTGTTTTCAGAGATAAAACACTGAGCACATGACTCATCTCCTCACAGAACCAGTTTTTTAGTACCCAGCACAGCAGAACGGGTGTAATGCAACGGCACCATCTGCTGGAAAATTTATTAAAGGGCCAATTTTTAATTTTAGAAGTTTGAAAAAAGAAAAGAAAAATAAGAAGAATATAACATTTGTTCCAGTCCTCTGCTGCCATTGATGGGAGCGGAGCAGCTCTCAATAAGCTGCTATGAAGTCAGTAACATTAATGATACATTAATGCATGAAATGTCATTAAAAACGAAGCCAACCCAAGGGTAGAGTCATCTCATCTGGTCTGGGAAGACCTCAGGATCCTGCAGATAGAGCTGGGAAACCAGGCAGAGGGACGTGTTGCTGACCTCGCTGAACCTGCATTTACTGCAACCTGACTCCGACAATACTGTTGTTGTTCCACTAATGAACTAATGCCCTGTTTAGTCCTTATTGATTTGGGTTAGGTATTAATTCTGTACCTTATCTAAAGCAATTGAACAGATTTCAATTTAAAATGTGCTATACTGTGTAATGTAGTTGAGGATATTCAATATAACACAAACATCACAGAACTGAGCAAACATAGTCACACACACTTTGGCTTTAAGTATTACCAGCCAAAGACGTTTTTACCAAATGAATTACGATGATTTCCAGTAGGTCACACACTCTCACACACACAGTTAAGGCAGAGGATTCATTTGCCCTTTATTGAAGCATAGTAATAGATATGCAACTGTCCAAATACTTTTAGTGTCGACTGTAATTACAACCACCAAGCTTCAATAATAACGTCTCCACAAGCCGTTTAACTAGAAGAATAACAGAATTCCTTCACAACTGAGTGTTTTAAGAATCATTACACACACACACACACACACACGAAGAAACATTGATTACCAACCAGCAGATGGCCGATTTATTTAGCTCTTTTTTCTGCACATACAGTATGTTATAACCCACACACAAACAAAGGACTCATAAATACATGTCTTAACTGTGAGGCTCATGACAACAATAAATCTAAAAGCAGTGTATTTCACTTTAATGCTCTCAATTTTGTAAACCGTGTTAGAAGAGTCAAAAAGTTTTGCTACAAACAAAAGCATCTGTCCACATGTTAACTGTTCCATCACGTTTAACAGTAAAAATTCATGGTGTGCATGGTCCCTCTGGTGCCACGCTGAAAGGGTTTATTGGGGAAAAACATGCTGACAGTGTAGTGCTTGGGTTTCGTACTGACCCTAAAATGTACAATGTAACCTGAGGTATTATAAAAACATCACAAGATGTAGGAGATGACCAGAGTCGACTGGACTGATGATGAATAAGGCAGTGAGGGTCTGAAGGCTCCCTCTGTTAATGTTTGAATGTGCCGTCAGCATGGCTTTTCATCTACTGGTGAAGGGACACTGATAACAAACCTCCAGTCCTCTTCCTTCTGGACAAGGTGTCCTGCGTGATGGGTTCACCAGGTGGGGTCCTGCTGGAGTCCCGGGCACCCTCCTTCCAGCTCTGGTTTTAACTACAGTAGCTGTTTAGGTGCCCGTGTGTGTGCGAGTATGTGTCTCAATGTGTGTGTCTGTTTATTAGCGGAGGCTGGGAAGGCGTGTGTGTGTGTGTGTGTGTGTGTGTGTGTGTGTGTGTGTGTGGCGCTGGGGGTGAGATCACAGTTTCGGGTGGCTGGCCAGCTTAATCTTCAGGTTCTCTGCCAGCTTGTCCAAGAACTCAAAGGTGTTCAAGTAGTCGGCACGTGTCACACTGCAAACACAGGAACAGAGAGAGGGATTATTTTTACATTTCTTTGAAATTCAGTCCAGTAGCAACCAAGATGGTTTCCACGGCAATATTTCACCATTTCACCCCTAACCTGTCATTTGTAGTGTTTTGCCACAGTATTTCTAATGCTCCTAATAACAAATACAATAGCAAATACACTGAGGCCAACAAATGACAGAACTGATCAGAAACTATGTCCGCGTTCCTTAAACTTGAGCAGTGCTCTGCAGAGTGCGTTCATTACAGGTCCTGGTTTAAAAATATGTACTTCTTCTTTCATTTCCTGTGTTGAATCTACGCTGAAGGCTACACAGGTTGTGCGCTGGTGTGTCAGTGTCACACTGCGAATACATGGCCAAACTAGTAGTTTGTGGTGGGGTTTCTGATGTTGTAGAACACACATGCAGCTAGACATAAGATAATGGCACGACAGCGTGAGACACCCTGCAACCAACAGTACATTTTGTTAGTGCAGCGAGCAGCGACACTTTCGTTAAAATGGCACTAACTTTGGCAGTCCTTTGATGCAAATAGCCAAATCCTTGGTCATGAAACCAGCCTCGATGGTCTCAATGCAAACAGCCTCCAGTGCCTCAGCAAACACTCGCAGCTCTGCATTGTTGTCAAGCTTTGCCCGGTGGAGCAGGCCCCGTGTCCAGGCAAAGATGGAGGCTGTAACAAACAGATGCACAGTGTAGGGATGTGCGTTAATATATAGAATAATTCAGCTTGTACGAGTTGCTGAATGCTCCGGTATAGACACTTGTTTTTGTTTTTTTATACCTATAGGATTGGTGGAGGTCTCCTTTCCCTGCTGGTGCTGTCTGTAGTGACGGGTCACGGTGCCATGGGCAGCCTCAGCCTCCACAGTGCGTCCATCAGGACACATCAGCACACTGGTCATCAAACCCAGGGAGCCGTAGCCTGAAGGAGAGGCGCACAAACATTAGGACATCTCTGACCCAACCGATGAAAAACTCAGATCTCATAGCTGTTAATGTATCCAACCTTGTGCCACAGAGTCCGATTGTACGTCTCCATCGTAGTTTTTGCAGGCCCAGATGAAGCCTCCCTCAGATTTCATGGCCTGGGCCACCATGTCATCTATCAGGCGATGCTCATACCAGATGCCTTTGGCCTCAAACTGAGCACGGTACTCCCTGAAGTACACACGAGGACAGAGGGTTGTCAGCTATATTTGGTGTGTGTGTGTGTGAGGGATATAAAGGTGCATGTGTAGCATCCTCACTTCTCATAGATCTCCTGGAAGATGTCTTTGAAGCGACCGTCGTACTTCTTCAGGATGGTGTTCTTGGTGCTGAGGTAAAGAGGCCAGCCTTTAGACAGAGACACCTGGAAGGAGCTGTGGGCAAATTCTCTGATGGACGCATCTGTGTTGTACATTCCCAAGGCCACACCGCCTGTGCCTGGACACACATACAATTACATACCCTAAGGATAACACCGTCACATACACTGTGCCCACATGCATGAGCAAAGTATGAAAACCGTTTTGTGGATGTTATGTCAGTGTGCGACTCAGTGTAAACGTTCAGTGATAAAAACTGCAACATTATAAAAACATTTTTCAATGTTTTCCACAGTGAACATGCTTGTGAAAGCTCTTCAGTGGTTTCAGAAATCCAAATTATGGTATCTGATGTGTTTGCCTTAAGATATTTTGGATTTAGGCTAATGTGTGTGTATATCTGCACACCTGACATGTGTGTCCATGACCCACTGTACTACCTAGTTGGAATCAGCAGAGGTTTCATATGCAATGAAGTGTTTAGAGCACCGGGCTGGTTGTGTTCTTACCCTCAAACTCATGAACAAGATATTTGACTGGCTGTCCGTTTGTGGGCGTGTAAGTCATCTCCACTTTCCCAGGCCCAGGCACCACAAAGTCTGTGGCTTTGTACTGTGGGGAGCACGTTGAGAAAGACAGAGACAAAAACAAAAGGTTATGGCTGGATTCACACAACACAATTTAAAAAAGGGGATAAAGGGCTACGTTAGTGGGGGGTGTTGTTTCCAGTGTAACTACAAAACCCAATCTTGGTCCAGTTGGAGGGATGGATTTACTGTAAAGTATGTGTATCGCTGCACAGAGCTTTGTGATACTATCAGACACGATTTTACACCAGGAATGTGTTTCTGCATGTACATAAACACAGTACCCTAACCTGGAGTCATGTTAGGCTGCAGAAACATTAGAACCGGATCCAACTTCTTCTTTCTTTCTGCATGACATGATCACTTAGGCACAGCCCCCTGTGGTACTGACCTCTGCAGCATAACCACACTTCCACATTCAAACAAATGAGAAAAGCTGCATAAAGAGTCAAACTACTGACCCGAGTGACCTACACAGAATGATTTATACAAAGGTCCAACCCCTGACCAATCAAGTGGTATTAGACCAAAGTTCAAAAGAGAAATGTCATCATGCTCAGCTCTGACATCCATGGGATATTATGTAACTAAACTTCACCTCGATTTCTCTCATGGAAAAGTTTATCTGTTGACTTTGGCAGAGTGCCACAAACCCGTCTGTTGTGATGTTGCTGAAACTGGTTTAGGTTGGAAGAGCAATGCACTGTAGTCCAAAGGACAGCTGAGGAAATACAATTATTAACTGACTCTCCTGACTATCACTACCACGCCTATACATAAGCTGACACCCTGGTGTGTCACCACAGCACAATCTAAACTGCTGTTAGCTGCACAACGACTCAGTTAAAACTAAACAAGTTGTGCCCTTTTCAATTTTGCAAAGATGCCGTTGTTTAATACTGTGTTATAAATCCAGCACACTTTGCTTTCCAGCAGGCTCTGCCAGGCTGCCGCACGTTTAGTTCAGCCAAAGATTCTACATTAGACGGTTCACCTGCTAAATAAGCCTGTTAGCCTCCTCTTACACAGTCAGGCTGTTCCATTACCACTGAAGAAGAGCCAAAACACCAAACCACTTTAGGTCAGTGGTCAATGGTGGACTCCAGCCTGGGTTCAGACCCAAAGGGCCTTATATCTAGACCAGTGTTTTACATTGAGAAGATTGTTTGGGAGGCACAGAGTGGATATCGTGGCAAAAACGTGCGGTTCTTTCTCTTGCTGCATTTTTTTTTTTTGAAGAAACCGAAGCTTTCCAAATCAATATGAAGCAACTGTGTTGGAATGAGCCAGGGGCACAATGGATCAAAGTTTAGAAGCATTTGAAAAAGTCAAATGGCGACATCTGCTGGCTTTTTTATTGCATGTGAATAGTGAATGAAAAAATTCACTTCAGAACAAAGTGTTTTTATGCTGCCATCATTGTTTCGTTCAATAAAGTTCGCATTATGATATATGATCAGATGCAGAATGAGAAATAATATTTAACATTAGCGCAACATCACGCAGATCCAAGTGTGATGCTAATGAAGCTTCATTTGGGTTCACATGACTTTTCACGAAGTGAAGCGAAGCTTAGCAATATCTCACTGCCACACATCTGCTTCAAAAGCTCCAGTCTGCTTTGAGTGTAATCACTAGTTTAATCCAGTCAGGTGGTGAGAGAACAGGGCATCAGGCGAACTTAATTTGACTTTTTCTAAACTTTAAACACACATATCCAACTGTTAATGTTTCAGTACTTATTGCATAACATGGTGTTCTTTAACAAGTTGGCCGCAAACATCTGATCCATGAATCGACCACTAAATGTTCTGGTTCAATTTGTATTTCAACAGTCCTCTTCATCATCGCGCTGTTCACATTTTGACATCCTGAGACCAAGACGACACCTAACATCTGACAAGATATTGAGTCATTGACATTTTTTGTTGCAGTATACTAAACTATGTTGCGTGCATTGAATATGGAAAATATGGAAAACTCCAGAAGCTCAGCCCGGACAAGGTATCAGCGCAAAACACACCCAGCAAACTGTAGCGGATCATTCTGGATTAAAAAATAACATGGTGCCAATTGAAACTACTTCTAAAACTAACTTTAGATTGAAGATGCTCACAGTCTTGCCATAAATAATTAAACTTTGAGCCAGCTTAGTTTAGCTGTGTTCAGCTCATGTAGTCAAACATAATCCAGAGCAGAAATAAAACTCTAAAACCACATTATTATACAGCACATGCAGCTAAAGAAGCTTGTGAATTTCTAACCACTCTGGCCCTGATTCTTCTAATCAAACTGACAGAAATTAGATCTGACAACACACATCCCCCCTCACGCTTATTTCAGTTTGCAGAAACACGTTGAATGATGGTACCTGGTCTCCATGGGCGTGCCTGCCAATGATGATGGGTTTGACCCAGCCAGACACTAGACGCGGGATGTTCTTACAGATGATGGCCTCCCTGAACACTGTGCCACCTAGGATATTACGGATGGTGCCGTTGGGCGAGCGCCACATCTGCTTAAGCTTGAACTCCTCCACTCGGTTTTCATCCGGCGTGATGGTCGCGCACTTGATCCCCACGTTGTAACGGCGGACGGCCTCCGCCGCCTCAACCGTCACCCGGTCATCTGTCGCATCTCGATTCTCCATACCAAGGTCATAGCTTTGCAAAAAGAGACAAAAAGTCAAAAGTTTAAATTAACAGTACCAGGAAAGACTTTTTTTTACCTTTTTTGATTTGAGAGTCGAGAACAGAAGCTGTAGTACAGATTGTAAAGCCAACATAAAGAACCAGGGACAAGAATGTGAGAAATATTCAGTTGCAGCTCCCACTGATTGAGGCTTTGGGGTTATTTACATGTATTCAGTCCAGGAGCACAAACGTACAGAGCACCAAAAGTGATCATATGCTGCTGCTTTTGGCTAGAAGCCAGGTGGTAAATGTTGTGATGTGAAACAAGATCACTGTCTCGAGGGACATAAATCACATGGACGAACAGTCAGTGAGTGTGTGAGCATCCTTTGAAGAAGAACCGAAAGTGCTGCCAGGGCTTTATAAAAACTATATCTAGACTAATTATAGTTTGTGCAATAGTTTATAGTTTTGCGCCTCACACAGCGTCTGCCGTAACAATGACCATTAACTTCCTTCGTCCCTTCCTCCTAAGTGACGAGCAGATCCAGTGAAACGTGGACAAAAACAAAGAAGCAGTTATGGTCTGGACCATTGCTGATTGCAGAGAGAAGTAGAACAGTTGCTCCTGTTGTTGCACTTGAGGGGGGAAAAAAAAAAAAACACAGTCAGAGCAGGAAACATTCGCTTTCCCTTCAAGCCTGTGAGCTTTCTTGTGCACTCGCCTTTGTTCGAAAGCAACCACGACCTTTTACCCACTTTCTTCCTCCCCTTCCCCCAAAACCAAGCCCTAACAATTTAACACGACTAACTGGACACATACCACTGAGCCGAGGAATTTTAACAAACTGCTTCACATTTGACAAGAATTCTGTCAAATAATTGTGTTACTCTGCATCTCTTCAAAAGTCTGATGATTACTTGAGCCAGAAAAACTCCACTAAGGCCTTTTTTATCCTCAACCTTTTTGATAAATACAATAGTTCTGTCAATTAGTAGTAATTAATTACTACATGTCATTGAACATGCAAAAGTATTGAATATGTCCAAATGTGAACATCTTTAACTTGGACTTCACAATAAGCTCACAAACACAATGTGACCCAAACAAAGTCCACAGAAGAGATAAGAACAGGAGGAGGTCATATGATAAAATGAACTCTCGTGTGCAAACTCAAAATGGATAGTATTCACCGAAAATGATTTACTTCATCTCTGAGATCACACCTAAAGGCTGTAAAGAGGACAGAAAGTGCATCAATGCAATGTGTAAACCCAATCCAAACATCCGCTGAAGCCATGTGCTAGTGGTCCCGAATCAAGACAAACTGCAAGTCTTCATTTCATTAGCTCATAGAAAACTTGAGGTATAAACACTGAGATGATTAGACAAAGTCCATATGGTACTTTTTCAATTCTCTGTGAGAATGTACTTTTATTCTGACTATTTAATAGAAATATAAAGATGTAATTTCCAATTCTGGAAAACTGTGATTGACATTTGGCACCAATTTCATAAACCGACTGAAGAATAATCCACAGATTAATAAGCTGTACGTTTGGAGAGTCTTTCTACTGTGATAGAGACCATGAGACTTCAAACAAATAGAGCCTATATTCAAGATAGTTTTTTTTGCATCTCAAATATTCTGAATTTCTGCTTTTCTGTTGGTTGGGCAAAACAAGATATTTGAATTTGTCATGGTAACTTTGTCGGGAAACTGTTGACGTTTATAGAGTAAGAAATCCATATTTATTACCAATCCAATCACACTTAGGTGCTTATCAAATACTCACATAAGTTTTGCTTATCACACTCTCCACAGGGAGAATCCAGGATGAACAAGCCTAACCAGAAATCCCAGAACGGCAGGAAATGTCATTTCACACGGTTGCACCCAGCACTGGTTAGCATGGTGCACTGTTCACTATGGTAAAACGTGATCAAAATGTACTCATACCAGGCAATATTGAAGAGTATAATCTGCATAAGTGCAGACATTTAAAAAAATATTTAGGTATATTCGACATACATAAGGCATTGTCAATCTACAATGCCGTCCACCTCAAAACGTGGTCGTTCCACTGAGGTGTCTGTACCTGTGCAGGTCGAGCTCCAGGTATGGGAAGATGAGTTTCTCCTTGATGAGCTCCCAGATGACTCGAGTCATTTCATCTCCCTGCATCTCCACCACAGATCCTGCCTTGATCTTCTGAGGCATCTTGGAGGCTGCTTGTGGACACAGGGGATAAACACACACACAGTGAGAGAGAAATAAAGAACTGTGGTTGGGGAAAGAAGAGAACATGTCTGATGTAACATAGATCATATACTGCTCTTATACTGTGCTATGACTATAAATAAACCTGTATTTTACTCTTGGTTTGATGGCAGGGGCTCTGCTCTGCACCTAACAATTATGTTATTATCAGGTAATCTACAGATCATGTTTTGTTAGGACAATGGACTCCCCTTCTTGCTAGACCTGACAGAGATCTCATTCAAATTTTGTTTGACAAAGACTAAAATTGAAAAATGCTTCTAGTAAATGAAGGAAGGGCAGCAAATTCTTACATTTCAGAAGCCAGAACCATTAAACATTTGTCATTTCTGCTTAAAATTAATAATTAACAAAGTGTTAAACTCAACCAATGTCTGTGGCTTCAAAAGACAAAATAGTTTTGGCTTCAAGAAGTTGTGATGCGGGTTTTTTGCTCTGCTTTGGCCCTAGAATATAAATTAACTTAAGCAATCGGACAAAAAATTTGAATGACTAAACGTCAACGTGAAAGCAACGTTTACAACCTATTTCACGGGGCCCTTTCAAATGAGAAACAGAGAATCAATAATCAACTAAATAAAACTATTTCTGTTTGTTTTTTCTTGGTCATTTAGGACTCTATACATGGAATAATGTGGACTATGAAAAAGTGAGAACTGCCCGTTTCCTAGTGTCTAACATTGATAAATGAATTGAATATTATAATAATTGTTAGTTGCAGTCCGAGTACAGCTAGCAGAGAAACTATGTCTCCCTACACAAAACCCTGTCAGTGAATGAATTCATCCACAACATAAACTAGAAGGACCCAGACCAGTGAATCAACATTGCTTTAACTCCCTAATCCTCGTGTGTGTGTGTGTGTGTGTGTGTGTGTGTGTGTGTGTGTGTGTGTCAAAATGAGCCAAATTACTGAAGAACAGTTTTGACTGATGCCAAAAATTCGTCATATTTACTGTTCCTGCTTTGAAAAGAGAATCATAATAACGTAACAGCTACAATGCACAGAAGTGTGGTTTCACAATAGTTGCACAATAGTTACACAGCGTGTTGGGTTTGCACCTTTTAGTAGGACAGACGACAACATTTTAAGCACAGTTAAAAGGACGGAGAGGAGACTGCTGAGGCGGCCGAATGCAAACGTTAACATGGCGCATTTTTTTACACTAATCCCAATAAACAACAGTTTGATGGGGCTACTGAGGGCCTGGGCGAGCACAGGTCGACATGGCCTGAATACGACTTCATTTTACCGCACTGGTTTGGCTTAAATCCGATTTGGTCGAGCACTAAACGCGAACCCTTTCAGTGAAAATCAGCGATTTGTGACGTTAGCCCGATGCTGTTGGTAGCAAGACAAAGATGGGATGGGAAAGAGTCCAGTACTTTACACTTCCTTGTTTGTGGCATCTAATTCATTCTGCAGCAAAAAATATTTTAGTACGTGTTACAAAGGCCTACCTTAATGTAAATGTCCACGAAACAAACAGGGAGGAACCGTGCGGCTGGTTAAGCTGAGTTTAAAAGGTTCGGACGGTCAGAGAACGGTCAGAGAACAGACAGATGACCGGCTTCAAACCGCTCCAAATCACGGAAGCAATACTTGCCAATCCGATAAGAGAAGAAACGCTAAATAAACCAATCATATACACCCACCCAGTTAGAGAGGCGTGGCTTGTCCGGGCAGGGTCTATAAACAGAGCCGGCTGATTGGTCCGTATGATTCTGAGCTTTTTATGTCATTACAAAAACATGACAGAGCTGATTTTACGTGTCTTTTTATATACTGACTGTCTACACATTTATGAAATTTGATAACCCCAAATTTGTTTAGGTTGTCTGTCAATCCGTCAATCCATCTTTACAAACAGCCCAGATCCCCATCTAAAGAAAGTTGTTCGGTGGCTATTAGCGCCGAATAAATTAATATAATGCAAATATTAATTTGCATTATTCATGAGTCCCTAAACTGATGGGCTGGAGACTCCATGTTCATGGGAACACAACCTAATGAATAATGTCATACTCCCTGCAGCTACAGCACTGGGTTTGAACATTTATTTCACTGTCTTTTTTTAGAATTCAGCAAGAAAATATCAGAAATATTAGCACAGTATTATTTAATTATTATTATTATTTATGAATCAAATAAAATATAGTCTACAGTGAAAATGAAAAGTATGTCTTAAACTCTTGTGGGCAGACTGTCATGGTCCCAGTGCACTTCCTGTCTGTGGACTTTTATTTTGTGGCCCCTTCTCCCTACTTCCTGTACCTTGGTTCTTTTCCCCAGCTTTGCCTTCGTTTGTCCCTGATGGTTTGCACCTGTTCCCTCCTCTATTTAAGTTCAGTCTTCCCTTCACTCCCCTGCCAGATCCTCGTCGTTGTTACCGTCGTCATTGCCGTCGTTATTACCCATCGCCAACCCCACAGTAGACTCTGGACTCCAGGTAAAGCTGAACGTGTGTTTCATGGACTCTTGTATTCTGGACTCTTGTTTCTTTCTGGACTTTGTATTCTGGACCCTGTTTGGTGAGATTCCTGTTTGCAGTTTTGTTTATCCGTGTCCCGTTAGTTTAGTTGGTCTGTCAATTTCCTTACACTTCCCCTATGTGTTTACCTGTGTAGTGACTTTTGTTTGTTTGTGCCTTATTTATGTGGTTTACCTCTGTTTGTCAGTTTTCCTTAGTCCCCCTCTGTGTATTACCTCTTACTTGTCAGTTCATGTTTTTCCCTGCCTTGTTTATTTAGTAGCTTATGCTTTTCCCTGTGCCCTGTTTTCATTTCGGAGTTTTATTTCAGTTTGTTACTCTCCTAGTTTTTCCCCTGTGTGGTTATTTAGGCTATTAGATTTTCCAGCCTTGTTAGTCCTGAGTTTAGTGTTTATTTTTGGTTAACTGAGTTCCTCTCTTGTTGTCGCCGTTAGTTTCTGTTGTCTTCCTATTTTCTATTATGTTAACGCCCCTCGTGTTCCGGTCCTGTGGATAGTTTGTCTGAGTCTTATCTGTTCTGAACCTGTTTTCTGTACCCTCCTGTCAATGAAAGCCCTTTAGTTCATCCCTCGCACTGTCTCCTCTCTTGGGTCCATCCGTAACAAAAACCTTGACACAGACAGAATTACATTCATTCCACATAAATAGCAGTAGAAGAGCAAGAAAACAGTCAAAATCTAAAGTCCAGCACGGACCTAAGAATCTGGCAGCTTCATCTGGATCCCATGTGGATTTTTTCCCAGTCTGAAGAAGCTTGATGAGGAATCGCATTTGTAAAAGGACTGCAGCCAACAAAAAAGGGGAAAAAAGACTGAGTCCTAAAAGAAGAATCAAAGGCCGGCTTGCAAAATGCATCTTCAGCTGGGATTTAAAACAAATCTGCAGCAAAATGCAGCGCATGTCAAGTGGTTAGAAGTTCCACAGTTTTGTAACAGCAAACGAACAATCTCCCCACATTTTGCACCTGGATGTTGGAACTTCTAAAAGACGTTGACCAGATGTCTGAAGAACTATTAATTCACTCAAGTAGAGCGGGGCTTTAAAATCAAACAGCAACAGTTTAAAATCGATTTGAAAATGAACTGGAAGACAATGAAGTGAGTAAAGAACCGGAGTTATGTGTTCATGTTGAGCAGTAGCATTTTGAACCAGTTGGAGGCGAGAAAGCGAAGACTGGTTGACTCCTACATGAAGTGCATTGCAATAATCCAATGTTGAATTGACAAGGGCACAAATTGTCTTCTCAAGATCTTTTTGAGATAACAATAGCTCAACTATGGCCAGTAGACGAAGCTGAAAATAAGCTCGCAGAATTAACCTGTTTATCAAATCTTAAGTCACGGTCAAAAATCACCCCCAGATTCTTCACTGACGTTCTAAGATAAGTGGCAGGCTACTAAAATCAAGGTTTAAGCCATTACCCTTCACAGACGAGCCAGACATCATACACCCTCCTACCCTCATTCAAGTTAAGGATGTTTGGAGACAGCCAGAGGTTTACATCCTCCAATCAGTTCAACGGGGTCTGCAGTGCTTTATCCCACATTTGGCTTGACTGATAAATTGATCTGCAAATCGTCTGAGTAAAAGTGGAAGGACAGATTGTGCTTGTGGATGATTGACCCCAGTGGGAGCATATACAGTGAAAAAAGGACGGAGCTGAGAATGGAACCCCGCGGCCCCCCACAGGAAGAGGACGTGTCCCCTGTCATTTCAGAAAACTTCCTATTGCCTAAATAGGACTGGAACCACCTAAGAATGTCAACAGTTTTATCCATAATCAAAGTGAAGGCTTTTTATCTGTGCACAGAAATTATGGCTAAAGATTAATGAAATTATCAACTTATTAAATTATCAAGAACTAACGCCAGTCCTGAGAATTTGGAAAGTGGAACCAAACTTCATCAAGATAAATATTTTTTAAAACATTTGCTATGTTTTTCTTTGCAGTATTTGTAATCACAATTGGATTTTAAATTATTTGCAAATCCCTGCATTGTTTTTATGTATTATTATACATATGTCCCAACTTGTATGTAATTGTTGTTGTTAGGAGTAACCCAGTGTATATTATGGAGGGATCTGCCGAACTCGTGATTTTGTGCGTCTGTTTTGGATTGTTAGCTCTTCTGTTTAGTGCTGTGATCACAGTCTACTCATTCCAGGAGCCCACATCTGGTTTTATAGCAGTACAGTATATTGTAGCTAAACATCTGGATGACATCAGTTTATCACTCCATGCTTTTTTTAGTAAAACCTCCTGACTCACCCTTCTGCAATTTACGCTCAGGTGCAGGTTTTTAACTATATCAAGGCTTCAGGAAATGTTTTAAAAACAGATTAGAAATAAGTCAAGTGTTGGGAGTTGAATCCTTCATCATAAACCTATGATCATACATACAAGACAGACTGAAGAAGTTAAAATGTGCATGTGTTCATATGTAATCTGATAGATTATTGGATTATTAACATGATTTAAACTCAGTGCATTATGCATTACTGCACTGCTGCCCCCTGCTGGATATATAAGATGTTTCAGCTCAGGACTAATTCTGTCAGGCTTCACAAACTGATATCTGATGGAAAAGAAAATGAATATTTCATCCTTTTTAAAAAGTAAAACTTCTTGCAGCATTTGCTTTTTTATTGCTGAAGTGTCAGTTAGTGAATGTTGGTGGTTTCTCACAGTAACTCGACAAAAAGCAGGCTTTTGAAGTGATTCTCTCATTAAATGTGAACCTGAATGAAACTTAACAAAACCTGAACATTCGAGATTCCTGCAGAAACTTTGCTTATGAGCCATGTGGAACGAATCCGTACATTCGTGGCATCACCAGCATCAGGTTTAACAGTGTGTAAACACTTATTTGGATTGATGTCCTTATCCTACTGCAGTACTGCTACTTTGGGATTTAAAGTACATTTTAGAGCAGCTTCAGAGCCCAGTGTTTGCTTCAAATAAAAAAAGTGTGTTAGGATGTTTGTAATGCTGCAGAGCTTCATGCAGACCTGCGGGTCACAAACGAACCAGGCCCAGAAGATAAATTCATGTTGTTGCATGAGTCCGTAGATATCACATATTACAAAAATGACAACAGCCACTTCTTAACTTACATAGTAAGGATTAATAAATGGATGCTCTATGTGATGCTAAAACTTCCTTTAATTAAACTCATTATTAACTTATTGTTATTCATTAAACTTCCTTTAATGAATAAAACCCCTGACAGGACCGGGCCCAGCATGGAAGGTTGGCAGGAGTGGACAGAGAAAATAAAAAAAGAACAAAACTCTACAGCTACATCTACAATTCAAAGCTTCAGAGACATTTCACTTAAAGAAAAGTACAGGTATTTGTTTATATTTTAAATGCATTATGTTTTGTCCCCATTTTTCTGTAGTTGTTCCCTCTTTTTTTTAAGACTGCAGCTCCAAGAATGATTCTTGTTAACCAGTGGACTTGAGATGGTGCAGCATCACAACAGGGGCACAGGTGATGATGTGAGAGGAGAGGCAGGGCCGTGTCTGGCCTTTTGCATCTGTAACTTAGGAGGAGCAGGAACAAGTTTGAGACAAACTCTCCTGGCTGTATGCGCCGAACCGTCCCGCAGCTGCAAACGCCGACAGCCACGAGAGGGCAACAGAAAGTAATGAAAGCAAACGTGAATCCAGGCGATGCCCTGCAGCACGTGAAACAAACAAACAAACAAACAAACAAAAAAACAATTGCAAAGCCTTTGGGTTATTGTCTGCAGACGGGCAAAGCAAAGCACTGTGTTGGCTAAAGAGAAAATCAAACCAGCCTAATGCTTAATGGGAGCTTTTGCTTCCACTACACTGGCTGGTGTCAGGGAGAAAACCAGCAGGTCGCTCAGACGTGCAGAGGATCTCACGTTATTCTTACAATCCTGGATCATCTCCACCGGCGGCTTATTAATCAGATCTCACAGAGAGGAGGGACCCTGTCTGCGTGGGAAAACGCTGAAACTGCCAGAATGAAAGCTGCATCATTAACAAAGCGCTTTACAACAGTGGATCAAAGTTGCTCCTTTTAGTACATGCAGCCGAAAGCCGCGTGATAAGCGGAAGCCTTGGGTCAGACAATGAGGAGCGAAGTCCGCGTCTCACATAACTGTTGCACATAATGGAGTGAAAGAGTAGTGCTGGTGCAGGTCCACCACACCTCCCGCTGGTCGTCCCTGTGCTCACGGCGCTGCGCAGCTCTACTCCCGGTGGGTGGAGTCTGCAGGGAGTGGGCCTGCCCGGCGCTTTTAATACAGATGCGCTCCCCCGTGCGCCATGCGTTCAGCGGCCTGCGGAGACAGCAGAGACGGGGGAGACCACCCAGACAGCACCATGACTGCACCCAGCAACACCTACGATGTTATAGTGGTCGGCGGAGGCATATCGGGTATGTGCAGCACCAGAAAGCTATATTTGTCTGCGTGGGGGGTGGAGGGAGAAGGAGGGGGTGGGGGCACAAACTGAGTGGGTAAATAGTATTTTGCCCATCGAGCTGATGCGCTTTGTGTAAGGTGACTGACAACTGTTGCATCAAAATCGCTCTTGTGTTGTCGTCAAGAAGTGGTACAGCGGCGGCGTGGAGCTGGGTTTGCAGCCACTGGAGAATTCTAGACTCTGTTATTTGGGAGAATGTGTGCGTGTTTTCTTTTTTTGAGATGTGTCGTCCAGTTTCTGCGCGTCCACGTCTCTTCCGTGAGGCTCCCTCTTCCCCCTGTCCACCGTGTAATGAGCCAGAGCATACGTTGTATTACATAAGAGGAGGAGGAGGAGGGGGGGGGGGGGTCATAAATTAGCACTGGCCGCAGCAATACGCCTGACATGTGACTTTTGCTCCCTGCTTCCTTTTACGCCTCACAGGAGGTGGGATGCTGTGGATGATTCCCGTGCGAAGAGCTGCTGCTTTTGCGAGATGCAAGCGGGTAACACTGCACCGCTGCATGTTAACCACAGTCACAATGTGAGGATGGTCACAATCATTTTAATCGTGCGTGGGTGGGCTATGAAAGTCCTCGCAGGGAAATAAATAAGTGCTCGGCGGTGTCTGATGGAAATGCCAAAGGTTCTGCAGTTTCCTGTCAATGCAAAGTGTGTTGTTAGGTAACAGTGTGCTTCCTGTAGGGAGAGGGGGTAGTTCCGAAGCAGGAATGTGTTTTAGGTTGATGGTGTCTGTCTGCGATTTCCCAAAGCTGCATCACATTTATGAGAAGAGTAAAAAAAGAGCTCACGTGAGCAGGATTCCAACAATCTAACCGTCGGCTGAATAACAGGAGAACAGAACTGCCACTCAAGTGACACCTGTCCACACGTGGATCTGAACACCTGCCAAGCCGCTGTTTTTCCTGATCCGCTGGCTGTGACTGAACCTCTGCCCTTTCTGTCCCCCTCTCCTGCCCTCTTCCCGTTTTAAACGATTTGAATCGAGCGTTTTCCTGCCCGCAAGTCTGTCCGTCTGTCAGACAGTGAAGAATTTAGGCCGGTGTCAGTTCCGATTTGAGTCAAAGGGACCAAACAAAAGCTGGAGAAACAAGTTAATCTAATAACACTGGCAGACAGCCCCTCACTCCCTGCGTTTCATCCCTCGTGTCACATTAGGGTTCTGTAATTACACCGTTTGTTTATGCCGCTGCCCTTTACTCGCTGCCAATGAGGTCCACATATAACAATCACTGTCCACTCAAAGGACAGATAAAAGGAGGGGGGAGACCTCTTTTCCCTCTGTGTGTCTTCTCTTGCCTGCAAACACAATTGTGATTTTCCTGCTGCATCCTCAAGGGATGGCCAGCACTTTTGGAGAAAACCTTAAACCCTTGTGACAGCCTGTTATCACACCCGGCATGCACAGAGGATGCCAGAGGAAGAGGAGGAGAAGGAGGAGGGGGGGACGGGTGGGCACAGAGGAATGGTAACCAGAAATAACAGGGACTAGAAGGAGAGAACCACCTCTTCTTGTTTTGTCTCGGCAGCTGCGACTGTGGGAAATGCAGCGAGGGAAGCTGGGAAGCAGAAATGAGGAATGAGAGCAAGAGCTACATGTCTGAGAACTGGGGAAGGGAGAAAGGGAAGTGAGTGTTATTTCAGAGTATAAACAGACAACTTGTTGATTGAAGAGGTTGGAAAGATTGCACCATCAAAAGTGCAAAAGTAAGGGAGTCACGGGGTTTATTATTTTTATTGCTCCTGAGTTGGCTGAAAATGAAAGTCCGGTGCAGTTCTTCCCAATAAACCGGGTCTATAAACTCAACTGGCCTCCTCGTCTTCACGACCTTTACTCTGAAAAGCCGGCAGTAAAGTTAAACGGCTTTAAAGCGACAGAACATATCAGGACTTGGCTTTATCAGACCTCATCTGTGGACACTAGGTCTAGAGTTTCACTCCCATTTGTTACTGTGACAGTACTGATGTGCAACACTTTTTAGTTCCCACGAACTATGTGGTTTTACATAAATGTCGTCCAAAACTGGTCGTCAGTCCCAATCACTCCACTGGGGATCTTGGGCAGCTCACAGTACTGCAGTACAAGGAAACGCAGGGCAAAGTTTGTTAAAAATATGTCGGCCACATTCTTTGGAATGAATAAAATGCATCTGGATGATGTGTTTTTAATCGTTTTTGGACAACAACACACACACACACACACACACACACACACACACACACACACACACACACACACACACAACATGCCAATCCAGATGCTGGATCCAGATGCAGACTTACAATTAAGCCAATGTGAGTCGAGAAGAATCCGTGTCAGTGTGGTGAGTTTACTTGGACGTAAAACAAAAGTTGTGCCCCTGTAGTGTAGAAAGACGGCGAGTACAAAGATGAGGCGGGAAGCCAAACTGATGCTAACCCAGTCGTTTGTTTTATTGCTAACTGATTTCCCAGCAGCTTGTGTTTGTTTTAGCAGTGTTCCAGCGCACTGACCTCACTGGTAACAACAAAACCCGGAGTGTGCTGGCTGCAAAAAGTGCTATTGTGTCTGTGAACGCACCGCACACACAGAACAGAAGTTGTACCCACTCTGCGACGCATCAGGCCGTGATGCCTGTGGTGTGTGTGGGCCCGCGTGGAAAACGGCGTGTGTGGGAGCTATGACGTGCACCCCTGCACTGCTGATGTGCGCTGCCCTTTAGTGGTATTTATTCAGTGCTGTTTATACAGTAAGAAAAGTCATTAGGCCTCAATAGAGACTGGAGGGCTGCATGTGTGCGTTTAGGCTATTTTGGGTGTTTATTCTGTCAGATGACTTGTTTGCTTTACTTGTAACAGCCCACGGCTCCTCGACGCATGTTTGATGCTCCATGTTGTCATCTTTGTCTCGTTGCTTAAAGCAGCTGGAACGTTTTTTGTTTTTTTTTATAATAACTGATCAGATGATGGTGTGGAGAACAAACGACACAGAGAATTATTAGCTGAATCTGCAGCTTTACCGTGAGGTCGTGGCATAAAACCTTTTTGTTGTGGCTGCTCTGGTCGACTAGAAGTGGAGTGAATTTTATGCTCAAGTTCATCATGCGGATGCAAGCGTGACTCTGAGACAACAATCATTTAGTTCTGTACGTGAGCGTGTATTTGTTCACCGCGTTCACCGTGCAGTTCACAACAACAAGCCTCCAGGGAGGAAACATTCGTCCCTGCGAGGTGCAAGTGGAAAATGGGTGAAAAGAGCACGAAAGTTTTCCCGATGTGCTGGTATTTAGGGAGCTGTGTAACGACCAAGGACAACAGCTCCCCAAAAATATGTTGGTGCGGCGCTAGGAGTTCACACCTTCCCTCCTCGCGTCTTTCTCGAGCTTCTACTGTCTTCATGCAAACTTCCAGACCTTCGTGGTTTAGTTTAAACAACCGAAGTGCTCAGGTGCACCTGTGGAGTCCGTCTTCACTTCACCTCAGAATGGCTCTAAGGCCACACGAAGCCTTCTGTGACTGCCCGTCTATTTGCCATCAACCTGGCTTCAATCCTGGAACACCACTTTCTCCGTCCAGCTGTGCAAACAACAGCAGCCGTTGCCTGAGCTGCCAGACACGATCATTAGATGCAGCACTCAGCAGCCTTCCCCTGTGTCATTTTCTGCATAGCTTGCTGCTCTGTTTGCCGTGTGTGTGGCAGGTACGTCCCTGAGAAATGTGCAGCTGTAATCTCAGCTGTGTTAATCCTATAAACGGTGGTAGTGGTTGTGAGAAAAGCACATCCAGCTGATGGATGTTTGCACAAGTCCTCATCTTCGTCTTTGTTCACTGGAGCGAGAGATTGGGAGCAGGTGACCTTTCTCAGCTTAGGGTTTGTCACTCGAAGTGAGATGATAATTAGCGTTATTATTTGCTCTTAGTTGAATTGCAACATTGAAGTGAGTCAGTCACATTGGAGCTGATTGGAGCCTTTTTATAGATACTAAAACGCAAAACAATTATTTACCCATATGATTTCTCCTCTGTTACTTCATATTTAATGCATAGTTTCCTTTCTGCACAAGCTAATTCTGATCGGTTTTATCCTCTACTATCCACACACACCAAATCTCTGCACCACCATCCGCTGTCCTCTACTTGACACGACTAGAACTGAAACAATTAGCCAATTACTTGGTTAGTTGGTCTACAGAAATTAGAATTACTAGCAACTATTTGCCAAACAACTGATAATAAACTACTGCAAATTCTAGTATTTCGGTCTTCTAACTGGGAAAAAAAACAAGCAATTTAAAAAAAAATTATGGACTTTAGGGGGAAAATATTCTGAAAACATTTGCAATATCTCAGTTTTACAAAAAGCCATTTTAAAATTGCAAATCTGATGATGATGATGCCGCTCAACACCGTGAATAAGGTGACCTATAGTTGAAGATAAACAAGTAGTGCAGCCGAGGATGGACTAAAAAAAGTTAATTTTTGATTCCAAACTGAGGTGATATGTTGGAGGTGCAATAATCAATAATCACAAAAAAATACTTAATGAACAAGGCCTCAAAACCATTAAAATAGGAGTCGAAATGCCAAAAAAAACCCCAAAGAGACCATGAACATTATAAATTCCACAATACAGAGAGTATAGATATGCAGAGCTGCAAGAGAGTGTAGTAATTAATACAGGAACCTTTAAATAAACACATATTAAATTACAAAATTAAATGACAATATTGATCTAAAAATGAAATTTGAATATTTTCCTGTATCACTGAGCCTCAGTGTTTTCGACTTTTGGTTAATCCAGAAATCATCCCCACGATTGAAAGGATTGTGAGCAGGACTGTTTCCACCCAGATATATTTACGACAATCATCTATTTGTCTGACCAAACGTAATTATTAATTCAAAATTAGCTACTATTTGCCACGAAATGGTAAAATGTCTCATCATCTGACATATTGTTTAAGTTCTATTGTCAAGTCAAGTCTGCTTTATTGTCAGTTCTTCCACATGTACAGCACATACAGAGAATTGAAACTGTGTTACTCTCAGACCCATGGTGCATATATAAAACACTAACAGAGCCTAAAAAACTAGATCAAATATACGATATAAAATGCAACTATGGGGTAGAATTTTTTGAGTGCATATGATCTGATGAATAAAGCAGTTTTCACCTTTAAAAAAAACATTGATTAAATAGTCAACACACACAGGAAACTAGTTTCTCATATTACTCTCCTGTTCTTTCCTCCTCACATCTGTCTGGATTTCATGGAATTGCACGTCAATATTCCTCCTCTGTTCGTTGCCAATAAACAGCCAGTCAGTGCCTCCACGCTGAGGACATGAGACAGGCAAAATGTGATTGCTGCACGTCCTCTAAATGTCCCCCCCGCCCGATCAATATGGAGCCTGATTAAGTGGCACACTTGTCACTCTGATGCCAATGGATTTATTTTTTTATGTTTGTGTCCCTGTGAAGACAACACTAAACGCACACATAACCACACGCTGGCGTAACCGACAGCAGTGCAGCATCTCGGCATCATGTAGGATCCTTTGACATTGAACAGCAGATGTCCGGCAATTGGTGACGTATTAAACATTTCACTGATGTGGCTGAGAAATCAACACTTTCAGTTCTCAGAAAGCAGTAACATGGTAACTTACAGCTCGCTTACTAAAAAGATTTCATCCTGTTTTGATTGACTGATAGTTAATAAAACAAAGTGTAAAAATGACAGGTTTGGATTTTAAGCATGACCTCCATAAAAGCACTTTAATTATAGAGAGCAGACACTGGTGATGCCTGCTAATGTGATTTTTACACCATTATTACTGGGAAATGCTGGGGGACAAAAGATGGCAAGAGCAGTTTTGAGTGGGAAGATGAAAGACAGGTGGTAAACCAGGTAGGAAGAGGCAAGAGTCAGAGGATGCCGAGCAGTGAGCCGAGATAAAGACAGAAACAGGAACTGCCCAGAGGACTTCAGAGGACAGAGGTGTGAAAGTTTAGATTCACATGGTCGGACGCAATGTGTTTGCAGAAAATATGCAAAAGGCCAATAACGAGGAACTGGATGTCGTGTGGTCGGGATACTGCTCGAACACTCTTCCCATCCGTCATAGAAACAGCATCCGGTGTCCCATCATGCAGTGGGGGAGAGCAGGATTACACCCTGGACAGGCTGCCCGTCCATCACACAGAGAGAAACACATATTGTGCAGAGATGCTAATACGCACAAATAGCCCTGAATCCACATTACGTTCTGAGTACCTGGATTTACTGGATTCACTTCCTCTTGCAAATGTTAACAATATCTTCCTTCAATACACATTTAACAGAATGAGTGATTCTATTAATTAATAGAAGGTGCTGCTACATGAAATACTGTAGTTGATGTTTTGTAGTATATGAGTATGGGGAGAACTTTGTCTCGGTTATGGTATATAAATAACGCTAATTACAAATGTAATTTATGGTATTCATAAATACACTGCGTCACTCCAAAGACAGAGACAATGTGGAGTTTACACTTATTATAATCTGATGTCATGAGGTTCATGAAATTGTGTTGAATTTGGAACCTAATATTTATACAAGTTATAGCGTGTTTTTGTTTTGCATTGTTTGTGGTGTTGTGAATGACATGAATGATGCTTAGTTTGTGGATCATGTGACACATTTGCACCGTTAATGAGACTAATTTCTCTCCACACACGTGTTTGAATTCACCTGTGTGTGTGTGTGTGTGTGGTCGCGTTGAATTTTACAGTCAAGGTCGGAAAGAGATTCAGTGCAGAAACACCAGGAGACAGTGTTGATAAAAACACACACACACACACACACACACAAATAGTCCTTTTCATGCTCTGCCCTTTGTGCTGGAGGAAGGGACGGACACAGTTTCCTTGACAACAGTAATTGTTAAGATAGAGCCACTTGGCAGGAACAAACTGTGTGTCTCTGTGTGTGTGAGGGCCAGTTTTAAATGTTGGGAGTGAGGACATTTGGACATTTTCCGACACAGCTGTGAAGGTTAAGAAGAATAGAACATTATTGTCTCTGGTTCACAGTTTCAGCACAGCACAAGACTGGGTGACACCCAACGATATCAACCAATAAAACTTTTATCACCAATAAAAGCCACAGTGGTCAAAACAATTAAAGCAGCCACACCGTGAAACATCGGGAATAAACTGACTGCATTTGGCACAGACAAACCCTTATGTGTCTTCCTAAGCTGCCTCTACATTATCTTGAAGACTTTAATTCAACGTCAGGATAAAGGGGATGTTCTGATTTTTCACAGATTAACACACAAAAACTGAGGTGTTACAAACGATCTAGAATATTTTGATCATCTCCAAAAGCCCTTAATTAAATAATCTCTGATTAAATAAAAAATCAAATCAAATAAAATCTGATTGTCTAGAACTTATCTGGAGTCTGATTGAACATAGTTTGACAAACATCCACCTGTGAATAACATGTCCCACATTTACATCGCATGTCAGAACAAAAGCCAAGCATTGAGGTCCAAGGACGTCCCTTGACCTTCCTGGCACTCAGCAACAATACTTTGTGGTGAGTCTCAGATCAGATCACATGTATAAAACCATTTCAAAAGCTCTGAGTGTTCCCAGCAGCACAGTGGAGCCAATAACTGTGAAATGCAATAAGTCTGGAACCACCAGGAGTTGACCATTCAGCCAAACTAAGTAACTGGACATCAGGACCCTTTGCTCACGGAGGTTACCAGAAGCTAAATAGTCACTCTAACAAAACGTCAGAGGGTTTCTGCAGAGATGGGAGAGCTTGGCACGATGAGCAGACCATGGTAGAAGTAAAACCACACCCTGTTTGGAGTTTGTCAGCTGTTAAAAGACTCAGAAAGACTCTTTGTTCTAGTGAAGTAAATTTGAACTCTTTGTGCAGAACTCCAGGCATTGTGTCTGCCAGTGCTCATCATCTGGTTGATACCGTCCGTACGGTGAAGCATGGTGGTGGCAGGATCAGGCTTGACATACATGAGTTTCTCAGGAGCAGGGACAGGGAAACTGGTCAGAGTTGAGAGAAGGACGAATACTTCGAGAAGTTCTTCAAGAAAACGTGCTGAAACCTTCAGCACAACAGTCACATAAGGCAAACAGCCATGATGATACCGGAGAGACATCAGGACTAGTCTCTGTCCTTGAGTGGCCCAAAGCCCATATGAAATCTACAGGACGTAGGCCAGAAGATGGCAGTTTAGACACTTCCCGTCCAATCAGATGATGCTGAGACGATCCTTCAGGAAGACTGGGATGCAAATGTACAAACTGTTAAGGTGTGTGTTTGTAATGTATGTCAAGTATGGGCAAGTCAGGCTTTGAGTGCATGCAGGACTGTAGCATAAAGTTCATCATCTGTGGGTCCATCTGCAACCCAACATTTAGACTAATGCAGCCAGTCCTCTGCACCTGCACCATATGAGTAAACTGGAAACTCCACTTTCATGCACCATGTGTGTGTACTGTCTTCATCCTGTTGTTGTGATCCTGTGCATCTGCACAAAAAGCTCCAAAGACTCCTTCAGGCCACGCACATAAATTGGAGTTTTTGAAGCTCGAAGACACTGGCCCATTAAAATCCAAAGCACACAGTCAGTTTTAGCTTTGTGTTCTCTTTCCTTTTCAAATATCTCGGACACCAGGCAATTAGGTCAACCGGAGCCCCAAGGTGCTGTGGTGGAGGAGTGAGGAGCAGCGCTGGGGAATCAGGAGACAGGAAGAAATGAAAGAAGACTAAAGAAAAGAGACAAAACAGAAGCTGTGGCATAAGAGCTGCAACAGAAGGAAAATCCGAGAAGCCAAATCTCCTCCATTATTGCGCCAAACTATGTGTGCGTCTGTGTTCATTAAGACATAATATTCATTACTTGCAGAACAGTTGGTAAAATGAATGCAGTGAAAATGTATTAAACACACCTCTAGGGAAATGAAAAGAGATGGAAAGATATAAAACGACGCAAAGAGGTGATTTATTAGCAGCTCAGTGAACTTCATGTGCAAACAATGGGTCATCTGAGTCAACTCTTCTTCTCTTTTCTGCTTAGTGCCATCAAATAGTCGGCTGCACAGTGTGTGAAACATGGATGTACAATAAAACCAAACTCACTTTCACTTTTCAGATCAGTCCTTAAATGCACAAATATGGAGGAGGCACGGCTGTACAGATGGTGTCAGGAAGCACCTGACACCATCCGTCATGGTTTCCATCAATGCCTGGCTGACATTTTTACTCCATTTGTGATTTCTTTAAGCACATTTGTAATGACTGGAGGTATAATGGTGAAATGTTAATGTAATCTAAAGGATTACGAAGGGAAACTTCCCTATGTTAAAACATTCCTCATCATTTGTGGGGGCTGTGGAAAAGCCAGCTGAGCATGATTACAAACGCCATAGTCTGAGCTACAGGATGACATAATCTGGACTGAAGGTTCCTCCAAGTGATGTCATCTGGAGCAGTTTTTCAGCTACAAAGAGAGAGATATTTTAATGTAGGGGAGTTAAAGGGACGTTTATTGGGATTTATTTACACCTAGTACTCAGGCTAGAACCAAAAGAAGCAAGTTCTACATCAGTTTCATCTTCATGACAGCATCAGTCATCCTGTAGAATAGCAGCCCATATGGAATTTGATATTGGTGTTTGCTTGCTGTAAGAATTTCTCTGCGGCTCAACTTTGGCTCAATACCTCTGGACGCTGTAAAAACTGCAGATGTGCTCACTGTAGCTGTGTTGGACAGCGGTCCAGAGACTAAGCAGGAGTCACAAACGTGCTAAAATCGTTCCCCCTAAGTTTCGGTCTTAGCGTGTTGATTTTTCCAGCAGTGCAGTTCATTTCTCTTTTTTTCTGCTGATGGTGTGGGAATGGAAATAAACAACAGGGAAACGCTCTGTCTGAATCCTTTTGAAGGGGTAATACTGTAGCTTTACACTGAGTTACAGTCCCTTCAGATATTTATTTGTAAAAAATTTTGAAAGCCATTTACCATTTTCCTTTCACTTCATAATTATGTGCCACTTTGTGTTGGTCTATCACTTAAAATTCCAATAAAATACATTTACGTTTGGAGTTATAACGTGACAAAATGTGGAAAAGTTCAAGGGGTATGAATAGTTTTTCAAGGCACTGTATTAGTCATATTTATGCGTAAACAAAAAAAAGGAAAAATTATACCTCAATCAATCCAAATAGGTTTTCGGATGAAAGGAACAAGAAAAGACTTTGTGCAGTGATTGCTTGAAGCTTAAACACGAGATGCAAACAGATGCTCTTTGTTTTCTGACCTTTTGAGCTGAGAGCAGGTAATAGCATCAATTTAACGGGCGAAGATTTGTGAGCCTCTGCTGCTCTGGGTTAATGCTTTGTCCAAAGTCTGGCAGACCGGCTCTGTTTGCACGAGAAGTTCGAGTCGGGTAAAACAGTACAAACAATGTTCAAACTTACATAAACCTTGCGAGCCTCAGTGGGACTTGGCTGGATTTAGAAGCAGAGAGTAAGGAGGTGAAGATAGGACGGGAATTCAGGCTGAGTGCCAGAAAAATGTTTGCACAGATGTTGGTGAAGATTCTCAGTCATCCAGGTTTGGTTAGTGAAGATGGAATAATGTCCACTTGACTTCTAACCAAGAAGTAAGAAGTCCAGTTGACATGATTCAATCTTGGGATTGCACAGATTTTAGTGCCTGCTGAGAGTTTAGTCTGAGTTCTTCCGCCTTGTTATGACAAACTGCAGCACATCCTGCTGTTTATGTTACGTCTTACTGAATTTAACTCACACGAGTTTTAGTCGGTATAGTGGATGCATGTGAGAGGCTGCTCTGACCTTTCTTTCCTGTTCCGTGGTCAACATTTGTCAGCTGGTCTGTGGTTCATTGTGGAAATTTGCACAACCTTCCCATCTTTCCCAATCTCAGTCATTCAAAGGGCAAATGTCGGGTAGTAATTCTTAATTTAGTCCTTTTCAAACGGGGTCTGTGTAGAAGATAAAGCTGACTGTAACTGTAATTATGATATTCATCAGTCTTGTCAGATTTTCCAAATAATCCCCTTCACCCATCTTATCTCTTTGAAAGTTGGCTTAGCAAAAAGGCCTCATGAAGACAATGAAAAAGTGCTTTCAAGGATGTTGTGGTGTAAAGTTTCACAGACCTCTGCCACTCTGCACTACAAAGTGAATTGGAACAAAAGAGAAGCAGTTTAACTTATGTTTTACCAATATTGCATATTTTAAAGTGTGATTATGCAACAGTATTTGACAGTGATTCACATGCAGTATACAAGTGTAATCCTGCCATTGTGTCTGCAGAAAGTGCATTTATGTGCACAGAGCTATAGGAAGTTTTTAAACATTTATTTAAGTGCATAGGAAGATGTGGAAGAATTCAGTTTTCAGTAGTTTTTTAGTGGAAAAGAGAGGTAGGGTCTGATCTTTCTGATGTTGCAGAGGCCAACTCTGCGACCCCTAGAGGCAGAGATGTGGTCGGTAAAGTTCAGTTGGTCGACTTACATTGTGTATTTCCGATTATTTCTCTGTCCGAGTGCAGGCCTGTGTGCAGCAAAGCTGTTGAAAGCCAGTGGACTGAGCCCTGTAGTGCTGGAGGCCAGAGATCGGGTTGGTGGTCGCACCTTCACTGTGCAGGTAAGAAGACCCTTAACCACTGCAGTGCCTGCATCTCAAAGTGAGGCATTTTGTGCATTAGTATGCTCTTACAATTAATATTACTCATTATATTATTATTATAATTCTTATAATAACCTTTGTTATCTGCTATTGCAACTCCGCCTTTATATGCAACTAATCAGCACAGTGCAGTCCTGATTAGTTGCTCCTTTTAATGAAATTCTGCAAAAACTTCTCTGCATCTCTGGGTGACAGAATGCTGTTTGTTCCTTAAATGTTGAGGAAAAGTTACCGAATCAGTTCAGAGTCAATGGAAATATCCAGATGAGGACATATTGGATCATCCATAAACTGATGATTGTTTAATTCTAGTTCTCACAGGAAGAAAATGTGATGGTTGTCAGGTCCAACAGCTATGTGGAGTTGGGTGTCATCTGCATAGAAGTCAAAATGAATACATCGCTTATGGATGATGATGTGTATTTTCAACATATAAGTCATTTGGCAGATGCTTTTATCAAAAGTGACACAAGTGAAAGTGACCTTGCTTATACTTTTGACACCTTATGTATGAAGCAATCATGTGTGAAAGCATTCAAGTTGGACTAAATTGACTCCATTCTACAGTTCCTTGAAAAAGTATCAATAAACCCTTCAACTTTTCCACATTTTGTCACGTTACAACCTCAAACAACCTAAACTGACAGGCCGGGCAAGGAGAGCATTACTGCGAAAAGCAGCCAAGAGGCCCATGGTAACTGTGGAGGAGCTGCAGAGATCCACAGCTCAATCTGTCCACAGGACAACTGTTGTGCACTCCACAAATCTGGCCTTTATGGAAGAGTGGAAAGAAGAAAGCCATTGTTGAAAGAAAGCCATAAGTCCCCACAAGCCATGTGGGGGACACAGCAAACATGTGGAAGACAGTGCTCTGGTCAGATGAGACCAAAATTGAACTTTTTGGCTTAAATGCAAAACACTGTGTTGCAGAAACCTCACACTGTACATCACCCTGAACACACCATCCCCACCGTGAAACCTGGTGGTGGCAGCATCCTGTGTGTGATGATGCTTTTATTCAGCAGGGATGGGGAAGTTGGTCAGAGTTGATTGGAAGATGGATGGAGCCACATACAGGACAATCTGAGAAGAAAACCTGCTAGTCTGCAAAAGACTTGAGACAGGGGATGAGGTTCACCTTCCAGCAGGACAACAACCCTAAACATACAGCCAGAGCTACAATGTGATGGTTTAGAGCAAAGCATGTTCATGTGTTAGAATGACCCAGTCAAAGTCCAGACCTAAATCCTACTGACAATCTGTGGCAAGACTTAAAAAACTGCTGTTCACTGACGCTGTCCATCCAATCTGACTGAGCTTGAGCTATTTTGCAATGAAGACTGGGCAAAAGTTTCACTGTCTCGTTGTGCAAAGAGATAAACCCAAAAGAAGGTGTAATTTCAGCAAAAGGTGGTTTTACAAAGTATTGACTCAGGGCTGAATACAAATGCACATCCAACTTTTCAGATATTTATTTGTAAAACATTTTGAAAACTATTTATCATTTTCCTTTCACTTCACACTTTGGTATCACTTTATGTTGGTTTATCACATAACATCCCAATAATATATATTTACATTTGTGATTATAACGTGACGAAATGTGGAAAATTTCAAAATTTTGCAAATGAAGGTGAAATGAAAAGCCACAAGGAAACATGGCCCCAAACATTTCAATCAAATACGAGGAACATCAGGAAATATACACCAGAGAACTGTCACCGTTCACACTAGAATGCTAGTTATTAATTTTTCTTTTCTTTTTCAGAATAAACAGACAAAGTGGGTCGATCTGGGTGGGGCTTACATCGGGCCGACTCAGAACCGCATCCTTCGACTGGCCAGGGAGTACGGCGTAAAAACATACAAAGTCAATGAGCAGGAAAACCTGGTGCATTATGTCAAGGTGAGTATCGGCGCATCTGTCGTTAGGGTGGCAGGTAATGGTGTGTGTGTGACATATGATAGATCCATACATGTTCCACGTGTGACCATTTCCGTACATAATGGTCTGACAGGTCTAACAGCTCTGTGCTCCTTTATTTTATTGCTTGTGCCTTTACTGTGTGGTTAGTCTTGAAAATAAGCAAAATCTATATTATTACAGCATGTTTAACTGTGCATCATTACTAATAATTAATATATACTTTTTTTGGTGATTATAATATGATTTTTTTATGCACATGTTGCACAACCTCCATCTCAACTCAGCAGGACAGACGCCTGTAGGCAAAACAGGTTTCTAGTCTAAGATCCCATCCATGTTTCAGCCACGTGTCTTTTTTTTTTCTCATTCTAAGTTGAGAGTTTCCACATACTTACTGACCTACGACGTAATCTCTGACCCGCCCCTCACACCACCACAACCTTCATGTTAGCTGTGACCTTCAGTGGTGACAAACAAGACGGTTTTCATACCAATAGTGACACTGGCCACAGAGCTACAGGCAGGGACATAGATGATAACCAGCTGAAACCTTCAAAGACTGGACAATGTTCAATGTTTATTTCCACCAACAGACTGAATTATTGACCAGATGTGACTGGATGTTGTGGCAGGAAACAAACCTGCAAATTTTCAAAGATCACGCCACTTCTCTCATGTTCTTGTATGAAAACAAATATGGACAGTAGTTGGCAGCTTGTACTGTTTATATGCAAAACAAACAGGGTGAGATCAGGACATGGATCACATGGACTGCAGAGTTATGAAGGGAACTGGAGATGAAATAAAGTCTTTATGCACAAAACACTTCATGATTTTCTCTACAGATTGTCAGCACCCACTGGTCCCGACCGAAACAGACTCATTCCAACTTGATCCCATCAGTCAAACGAGCACTGCCACCCAATTAGCAATGCTCTTCAGAATCCTTCCCATGGTGCTCAGAGACTTCCTAGATGTCTGCTGAGCAGCATTAGTGACTGGAGATGCTAATCTGTGCCTGAGGGCTTTCTGTAATGCAGTTTTTTTTTACTCTTGAGTGCTTGAAAGGAGACCAAAAGCAAACAAAGAAGCAACAAAGAGAGACACCGAGGCCATCTTTCTTTGTCCTTCTTATTCTTTGCTCCATATCTCATTAGTGTCGGTGCACCACTGTCCTTAACACAGTTGTGTTCCTCCAGCTGATTCGATTTGCTGTTGCTGCCGTGTTCTCTGGTCAGACTATCCCCCACTGTAAAACCACTAGACTGCCAAGGTTGTGTGTAGTGGGGACGGAAAGAGCTTATCTTGACACACAGTAGGCTGTGTTCAAGTCAACTTCAGACTTTGAACTTCTGGCCTGCAGGTGTGGACACACTCTCACTGCAATACAAAGACTGTTCATTCCCACCACCCACGTCCCCTTTACCCCTTAGTGTGCACGAGGCGGCCGCACTGCGTGTCCATCAGCGAAATCCGAATCCGATTAGACTTGAGATTGTAAGTTAGAAACAGCAGTTGACAGAAGTAAAAGTAGCCAAGCCTTAGTGAATACTGTGACAAATGAGTGCGGACAGTGAAAGTAGTGGAGTGGCAGGATAAAAGCAGTAATAATCACATGGTGCGATGGAGACGTTTGATTACTCATCTGCCTCGTGTATCCATAGATTTACAGTAAGCAGTGGCGATCCACCATTTCCTGCAGAAGGTGATTTCTTTGAGTAACCCTGTTACTTAAGTGCTTGTAAACACAGGGACAAACCGTTGTCTGTCCCATAGCCCCAGGCTTCTCTCAATCTGGGAGTCACGGGGGGTGGGGGCTTTGGTTTTAATGCTCCAGACGCTTCACCTCTGGCACCGCACAATCATGGACGAAACCCACTGCACATCCGCCCTCGTTTGCACTGGGAGCTTCTGTCCAAACTTTTTCCAAGTCTTCACTTCGGAAGACTTGTTGTTTAGGATCATTCACACAACTGTAAAACTTCAAATTGTTCTTTTTACATTATGTCCTCCCCTTGGCCACTCTGAACTCGCAAAGTGGCCCCGGTTTTCCCTTCACATCAAAGCACCCAATGGTAAAGAGCCAAAAGCTGTAAGGAAAAGTGAAATAGTCCTTTGTCAAATATCTTTGATCAGAAATAATGAAAAAACTTGTATGATTATGTTCATTTATAATTTTATACAATTTATCACAATAGAATTTTGTAAACCTGGCTGAATTTTTACCTCTCTTCACCCTTGTAGTTTCTTTATGATTTCGATGAAGATTCTAAGTCATCCAGGTTTGGTTATCTGAAGACTGAATCATGTCAAGTGGACTTCTTTGAGGCCAGTTGACATGATTCAATCTTCGGCGTCTCTATTATTTCTATTTGAAGTAAAAAATGGCTGACAAGTTACATACAACATTTTTGAAATTGAACATCTGGCCACCGCAATTAAAAGAATCTATATCTGCCCCTGGTTGGACGTTTGTGAGATTCACATTTAACGTTCGCCTGACTGAGTGGGAGCAAAAACACAGGATCTTAACTGAGCACAAACAAACCTCTGTTCTCTTATCAGTTTCAGGGTGACTTGCTCTCAGAAAAATACTTCTTCTGTGTATTTGAATGTGCAGCATTGTTCCACACTGATCAACACGGCTCATAGTGGGCTGGTCGTCTCACCACCGTGTCCTTGGCTGGGACGTACTATTGACCCAATGCAGCAACGCTGTGAAAGGTCATCAGTTTGACATGTGGCACAGACAGAAGCTCGGGAGTAAATCTGTGGTTTGGTAACTAAAATGCTTTGGTGTGGTGGAGCATTGTGAACTCTGAATCCATCCATACTCTCCCTAAGTGAGCATGTTTCCCTGGCTACTATCTCTGTAAGATCCTCTCAAAGACCCTGACACACACACACACACACACACATGCCACTCGTAGTTTCCTGCCTGGTTTCCATGGCACCGAGCCTCATCAAAAGCTGCTCGTCTCTATCAGTGTCAGACAGTGTGTGTGTGTGTGTGTGTGTGTGTGCGTGTGCGCGCTTGTGCATTCATGCATTTGCACATGTAGTGAGGGGAGCTCAGTTTCTGGCTCCCACAGCTGACTCCGCAGAAAATAATTTCTGGACTCTTTTCAATTGGATCTGTGTACATAGGTGAAATGGTGGGAGGTCTCCTCACCTACATGTACAGCATGAGGGTCACCAAGCATCCAACTTTTTGGATTCTGTGCCTGTACGAACCTTGAATCCTGCGCTTGTGGAACGCGTGTTTGGAAGCTCGTTGAATCTGGGCCCGGTTCTTTGTATGTGGAGTTCTTCTGCTTAAAACGTTGACTATATTCGAAGCTGTTGTCATGGCAACAAGTCCAACCTTAGGTCCGAACCCTATTTACAATTCACAGGATAGAGACGAGACATTAAGTCATTTTCAGAAAAGAACTGAATAAAAACAATGAGTTGATGTAGTCCTCACTATTACAACAGATACAACAGAAAACCACGTGTGTACACACACACACACACACACACACACACAAAGTCAATCCAGATTTAGAGATTCTGCAAACCTGAACAAGAGCTGCGTACATGAATGCCTCGCCCCAGAGCATGCTGGGATGGCTCCTAACACACACACACGTACCTGCAGTCGGTCAGCGAAGTGAATGCTGATCGAGGATTCAACTCTCAACACAAGGGGACTTCATCCACGATTGACACATAAGTTCTCAAACTGCTTTCTAAGAATCATATTAACAGGATGAGAACTAGCAGAGAGAGATTATTTTTTTATATTATTGTTATCAGCACATTAGCTTGAATTATTTAAGCCCATTCTTGACACGCAGGACTCAGTTCTCTTGGGTTTTCTGCAGCATTACTAATACTTGCAGCCTTTGTTTGCTGCACCTTTGTCTCCTCGTAGGCAGTGCAGAATACCATGAATCAAATTGCACAATCATTTCAAACAGGTTCGTCCCGGTTGTATGACTACGGTTTTCATTGTAAGTAGCTTAGGATTTGCAGAGAAGCTCCTCGGACGAATGAGCTCTGAAGAGACACGTCATGTGGAGCTTTCCTGATGATTGCACAAGTATGAACTTGATTTCAGATGAAAGGACACGTGGTGAAACTGCATCGATCCACGAGAGAGTCTACATCACTTCACAGGACATAAACTATAGTCATAGTAAATCAGCATGTGTGCCAAGCCATTGTGTAACTAGAGCTAGCTTTGATGCAAGCCGCGTAACTAATCAGCTTTTCAGATTGTAATCCAAAAGGCCACTGCTGGTTTCCCTTATCAGCAAACTGGTGCCTAACAGGCAGCTGCCACCCTCAGCACTGGATTTATTAATGAGGCATCGCTATCGGAGATGGGGAAACAGACTGATTACATACTGTCCCTGGTTGTCAGAGGTTGAGAAAGAGCGTGAGATTGCCACATCGCTCCTGCAAGCAGGGTGTATGTCGTGCACGTTTGCACGTTCACAGGACCACAGAGAGAAACGGCTGATGACTGTGCAAGTATCTTAACTGTGATCACTGTTAACGCATTTCACTGCTGTTCCCTGATAAAGACAGAAGTGGCTTATAGTATCCAAAAAAAAGAAAAAAAAAACAGATTTACTGTGCGACAGCAGTCAGTGGATGCTGAGTAAATACCAGGACACCGAAGTTTCTGTAGTTGTTTTTGGTGCCAAGTTGCTAAATGCAACCATGAAGCCCAAACAATGGGGGACGCTGAGAGGAGCTACTGTGTCGGGTATCGTGTCGTATAGTGTCGGCCTTGTCACTGCGAGCACAAACTCTGATTTACCGCTTTATGTATTATGCATTAATGCAAGTTTCAAATCCAGTGTTTGTAGCAATGCATCCGCCCACAAATGATCTTAGAGTGCGTTGTCACAAATACCTTCTACTCTGCAGTACACCTGTGTCTTCATGTGCTGTTTGGTGTAGTGTCTTAAACAGATGCTCCTCCTCCTCCTCCCTCCTGTAATTCTCTTTTATTCACTTGGTCGGCATCGCCATGGCGACAGACCTGTTGTTCCACAGCAAGGGACCGTTCGGTGCCGGGCAGCATCCACTGTACGTAGCGAGACACTGAATGTTTTGTCTCTGCCTCAGAGTGAAGTTGACGCTTGTCGCAGACTTTTTTCAGGGGCAGCGCAGGGAAATCATTGGTGTCTGGAGTATTACTGTCCTTCTGTCTGTGTTGTCAGGGGACCAAATGATCCACAAGCACATGTGAGTGTTGGACAGGAGCCATTAGCCGAATTTCTCACCATCTATGAGCCTCAGTTAATCACAGCAGGTGGAGCTTTGCTGCGCTGTTTGTGTGCCGCTGAACATCTTATATCTAAGATACATGTCAATTTTGAATCTTTAATCTTTTGTGTGCGTTTGTGTCACTGTCCTGTAGTCACACACATTTACGTCTTATTGCTCTTGTCTTGTTTAAATACTCCTTTTTATTATTATCAATCTTTTTTTTTTTGGCTTTTAATCAACTTTTAATCCTCTGTAATACACTTTAAATTGCATTAATCTGCACAAAAGCTGCTTTAGAAATAAAGTTTAGATCGATTTGATTGATTTGAAATGCACTTGTTTACTTAAAAACGAATGACAGTAAATATTGCATTATTATACAGTAAAGGATGTTTGATGTTGCTATGACTATACGATATGCAGTTTTCTGCTCAGTTGAATGCTGAGCTACTTTTACCCTTTACACTTACATACATCCAAAACAAATGTTTAATACAGAGGACATTTGTTTGAAGAATGGGCTCAGGGGTCTCAGGAGGACACGTCAAGTCAAATTACAGCTGAGGTACAAAGCTGCAAAATAGCTCAGTCAGGGAGAAGACATGGGGAGCAAAGTTACCTTAGATGTGATGGACGCAGCCTCGGCGCTTAACCACCCTTCATTTTTACCTTGAGCTTGTTTTGTTTTTACTATTAAGTTTCCATACTTTTGCAAAAAGCGGCACGTTTGATTTAGGCTTAAGTTTTTGTGTTTTATATACACAGTTGTCTGGGAAACATGCACATTTGGTTAATTGTGTATTGTCGGTGTTTAAGGTTGTTTTATCTACGCTGTAACTTAATTTCTCTCTTTCTCAAGTTACTTTTCTGCTTGTCATCTAAATAAAAGATTGGACTGAGGCCTTCATCAGGTTTTAATAGCGTCCGCAAGGCCTGGACTATACCAAGTCCCCCTTTGAATGCAGGGAGGAGGAAATATGGGGAAAGTGTTTCTTTAGGTGTTATAGTTAATATAAAACTTTATTTGCTGCATCTTTTTTTTATGGCTTTGCTCAATAAAAAATTTAGGAATGTTAGCAAACTGTCTGTCTGTGCCTGTTTGTGTAGTCACAGTAATGTCTGTCCCTTGTGTCTCTTACTGGTTTGACCAGCCTGTGTATATGTTGTTATTTGTGTGTCAGTTTGGTCTTTGAGGACGATTAGAGTGACCTCACTTGTGTTAGTAATTCAAATTTCTTTGTATTTGTTGCATTTTATGTTGTTCTCTGTGTCCACCTGTTCAGTCCCTGACATTAGCGGAGGCTGCAGAGGAGTTCTGTCCTCAGCATTATTCCTTTGAATATTACTAGTGACTCTACTGAGCTTGCAGAGTTTGGTGCAGTAGCTTGTTCCACCACTGAGCTGAAGAGCTTGACTCAGAAATGTTTGCAGTGTGGTTCGCTGGTAGACGGCAGAGGGAGGGGTCCATCGTAGAGCTTGATGAGGGAGTTCAGGTGAGAGTATGAACCTCTCAGTAGAAGAGAGGCGGAGCTTTGAACCTGATGAGGCAGCAAACAGTGGACCTGCTGTGTAAAAAGAGGTTTGTCCCTGTTCCCTGCAGCTGGAGCTCCGTGTGCTCAGAAGCACATTTGGTTCCTTCACCAGCTGAACAGATGGGGCAGTTACTCGATAACAAAGAGTGATCCTTATCAGAAACACCAAACACGCTCAGGGCGCATGTTACCTGCCGTGTAACCAAGGGTAACTTGAACCCTTTGACCCCACCCCCCTCCTCCCCCCCCCCCAACCTCTGTCCCTGGATGTGTAAAAATCACGTTGAGAAATAGAGCAAAGGCCCAGTTATTACAACAACACTACACCCACACACTTATCACACTGGTATGACTCTGAATATCTGAATGAGTCGTAAAGTATTACACAACCACTTTTTTTAATGCAGTTTATTATTTCGGACTTGGTCATCTTAAGGGTTTTGGCTGATTTGGATTCCTAACGTGCAGCTTTAAGGCCTGCTTATAATACATGTGCAGTGGTGTGAGGAGCCTGAGGACACAGTGTCTACGACTACTGGAGTCTGTGTGTTCATCAGGGAAAACGCTTTATGAGGACATGAGAGACAAGCAGCTGTCCGCAGCAATTTGTTTTTTTCTTGGAGGGAAATTCATCCTTTTGAAATGTTTCTGGAGCTTTTCCAAAGCGGCTTTTGTTTCTTAAAGTTCATCTACATCATTTTCATTAAAAGTAACTACGTAACTGCTGTATGATATCTGTAAGCTCTAACTGGAACATAATCTGGGCAGCACGGTGTTGGAGTGGTTACAGCTGCCTCGGATGTCTCCGGTTTGAATCCCAGTGTGGTGTTTGCATGTTCTGCTTGCGTGGGGTTCCTCTGGTTTCCTCCCGCAGCCTAAAAACATGCATGTTAGGTGAATTGGTGACGCTAAATTGCCCACAGGTGTGAATGTGAGTGTGAGTGGTTGTCCCTCTGAGACGGACTGATGACCTGTCCAGGGTGGACGCCACTTCCAGGCCCCTGTGGCCCTGAACAGAATAGGTACTAACAAATAATGGATGAATGATTATTATCTGTTCAAGTGTTTGTAGTTCACCCGGAACTCATTGGCACAGAAACTCCACTGACAACTAGTGGTTTGCCAGTGTAATCGCAGGTTGACACAGACACACCAGCTCACACTGGTGCCGACTCTGCAATGTGAACGCAGAGTCACTTTCCTGAGGACACGTTTACTCGTGTTAAAGATGGTAAATGGTAAATAGTCGCTTACATAGCGCTTTTATCCAAAGCGCTTTACAATGTTGATTACTATTCACCCACTCACACACACACTCACACACACACACCGATGGTGGTGGCTGCCATGCAAGGTGCTCACCTGACCCACCGGGAGCAACTTGGGGTCCAGTGTCTTGTCCAAGGACACTTCGACATGTAGCCAGGAGCGGGGATCGAACCACTGACCCTGTGGTCCGTGGTCAACTGCCTTTACCAACTGAGTAGATACAAATGAAGGAATGGGAAAATGTGTAGGAGCACTGGGCCGTGGAAGAAAAACAATGAGCAGGTCTGTTTGGAGTCAGAGAGGAAGTTATTAGAAACAAAAAGTACATTTGAGCACAGTCCAGTTAATTCACAGGTGAAAAAAAATTTAGATTGAGCAACTTTTATTGTACATGTAGGTGACTGAAGATTACAGGAATAGTTATTAAAGATGGTGCCGATGTGTGTCCCGCAGGGAAAGTCTTACCCCTTCAAAGGATCCTTCCCTCCCATGTGGAACCCCATCGTCTATTTGGACTTTAACAACCTGTTTAGGACGATGGACGAGATGGGCAAGGAGGTAAAGTATCATTGTGACTGCGTGTACTTTTACTCTCCTGCTCTTTCATGCTACGTGTTTCTCACTCCTGCCGTGTTTCAGATTCCCAGAGAGGCTCCTTGGAGGGCTCCCCACGCTGAGGAGTGGGACAAGATGACCATGCAGGAGCTCTTTGAGAAAATCTGCTGGACCAGGTAGATTGGCTTTTACCATTGCACACACACACTGTGTCCATTCAGTTTTCTAAATCAGCCCTTTTCCAAAGTGGGACATTGTAAGTGGGACGTCATGCATTTCCTTTCAATCCTTCTCCTCACCTGCTAGTACCGTCCGCCGCTTTGCCACGCTGTTCGTCAACGTGAACGTCACCTCTGAGCCTCACGAGGTGTCGGCTCTGTGGTTCCTTTGGTACGTGAAGCAGTGTGGAGGAACAATGAGGATCTTCTCCACCACCAACGGAGGACAGGTAGGTGTGCGAAGGTGTGCGGGTGCAATATGCATCTATAGCAAAGATTTTTGTGAGATTTAAAAGGACTTTTTTCACACTAAACTATACGAATGGAGTATAGTGCTCAGCTGCTCTAAAAAGTTACACGTTAGTCTCATATTTTCCAGGATAGTTCCAAGAACTTCCTCCATTACTCGTTTCTGATTATAAGAGAAATGGAGATTTGGTTTCAGCTGCATTACTTCAGATCTCTTTTCTTTTTAAATCCCAATCCCAATTTGCATAATGACAGCTTTTGGCTTCGCTTCCAGAACCATTACTTCATTTTTTTATTGGATTCTTAATGAGTTAACATTGATTAATATATATATTTTTTTTGTCTGTCTAGGATGAACTAAATTTACGTCCTTATGACAAACATACAGTTTTTTCTTTAAAACTGAGAAACTGTGCTTCCTTTAGAAATAGTACCAAAGTGCACAGGCCTTTCTTGGAAACTTTGTGGCCATTTCCAGCAGATTCTTTTTAAAATTTACCTTGAATATAAAGTATTACTCCAGAAACTCTCTTGAAAATGCAGACCCGTGCTGGAGGGCTTTGCCTGTAATGGATTTGGAGACTCGGTCACTGTGAGAAACAGGAGCATGGGTGACGGATGCCTCCAAAGACACTAAACTTAGTTCGCTGCTGATCAGGCCAGCATAATTATGAGCCTGACAAAAGCGGTTCTCTGGGTGTGCTGGAGGAAGAGGGGGGGTGGGGGGTCACATTCTGCTGCTGCACTGTGAAAAACTGAGTGGCCCTGTTTCCATAGCCGCTGAGGCTTTGGATCACGTTCACATAAACACGCCATCTCGTCTCTGTTTTCTCTTTTCCATTTCAAACATGCACACTTGTTCGTGGCTGCATGCAGGAGAATGTTACAGTATCAACAGTCGGAGAGACACTTCTTTTACTCGCTTTCAGTTCAACTTTCCAGCGAGTCTGGAAACATTATCTTGTTGTTAATCAAACAAGACAAGCACAGACTCAACTTGTTTCTCTGCCAGAACTGATTCAAGTTTACTTGGCTCAAACATTTTCTGGCAACTGGCAGCAAACTACTGCACAAACCCTAGTGGGATGTCTTTGTTTCAGAATATTTGAATGAAAGAGGGGCTGGATTGAGGACAACACTACGGTGAATCAGTAGACGATATCAGGTTTTGTTGTAACCGTACCAAGGGTTTTATAATCCAGGCAGAGTCGCACTCTGAGCACCACAGACTGTAAGTAGAGCAGAAAAAAGCTGGACTAGACCCCTCTGGTCTTGCCGTATTTGCACACACATCAGTGACCGAGTCCTGCTTTTCTCCCGTCCACCTCTGCAGGAGAGGAAGTTCTTAGGCGGCTCCAGTCAGATCAGTGAGTCCATGGCCAAAGAGCTGGGCGACCGTGTGAAGCTGCAGTCTCCAGTCTACAGGATCGACCAGACTGGAGACATGGTGGTGGTGGAGACGGTGGACAAACAGACCTACATGGTATGAACGTCTCTGATGCAGCCGTGCGCTGGAGGACAAGTGCATGTAGTCACGTACTCTACATAAGTATCATTTTAGGCATTTTACACCAATATTTCATGCAACTACAACTTAGTGTCCAGCTCATTTCCCTCGTCAGGTCACCATAATGTCATCTATGTTCAAATCAGTCATTTCTTTTCACTTGTAATGGAGTATTTTAACAGTAACGCGTCTCTTCTTGCCTTGATGTCATGTGGGTATATTTAGTAAAGTGCACGATGGGTCATAATAGTAGATATAACTCTGAACACAATTATATTGTTTTGTGCTGCCATCTGCTGGTTGTAACGTGCTGATGTGTCCCATTTGTTCCCATTTCCTCATCCGGTCCTGGTATTAGGCCAGATATGTGATCGTAGCCACCCCTCCTGGTCTGAATCTGAAGATGCACTTCAGCCCCGAACTGCCGCCGCTGAGGAACCAGCTGGTCCACCGCGTTCCCATGGGCTCCGTCATCAAGTGCATGGTCTACTACAAGGAGAACTTCTGGAGAAAGAAGGGTACGTAGGAAGTGGGAGAGAGGGAGTTCTGTCATATTAGGAGTGATTTTGATTTTGAGTGATTTTGTGTGTGTGTGTGTGTGTGTGTGTGTGTGCGTGCAGGTTACTGTGGCAGCATGGTGATCGAGGAGGAGGGAGCTCCCATTGGCCTGACCCTGGATGACACAAAGCCGGATGGGACTGTTCCTGCGATCATGGGGTAAATACACAGATCCTAGAGGTTCTCTTCAAAACTGCAAATTGTTGTTTTAGACTGCATGGACAAAAGAGTGCGGACACATGCACAAGTGCATTTTAAAAGATGAAACCTTTTCCCTCTACTCTAGATTCATACTCGCCCGCAAGTGCAGAAAACTATGTGAGCTGACCAAAGAGGAGAGGTAGGTGACACCGGATCAGCACAACCTCACAACTCGTGATGGAGGTTTAATCCACACTTTTGTCCTGTTGTGTTCAGACTAAAGAGGATCTGTGAGATCTACTCCAGGGTCCTGGGCTCTGAAGAGGCTCTGCATGTGAGTTTGGACACTGTTACTGTACTGCAAGTAGGTGCACAACTGCATCACTAGTTAAACAATCCACGCGTCCACCTGTGTCTTTCAGCCGGTGCACTACGAGGAGAAGAACTGGTGTGAAGAGGAGTATTCTGGGGGCTGCTACACAGTCTATTTCCCCCCAGGAATCCTCACCCAGTTTGGCAGGTAGGTCTCACACTCTCGCACATTCATTGACACACAACTGTCTCCATATCTTTGTATTTGTCCATTGTCATTTTTTTCTTTATCATGGTTCTTTTTGTTTGGTCATTGTCATGGATTCATATAAACTGACAATTCAGAAAAAATGATAATTGCATTTATTCCACTTTAAAGAAATAGCTCCACATGTGTGGAGGCAAAATACAACCCACTTGTTTGCATCGTTTTAAATGGTTACCACAGGGAGGAGAACATGCACATTAAATTAGGTTGATAGAATACAACTGTTTGCTGCATATTTAAATAAACTCCACGTTTCAAACAAGCTGACCCTCTGTGACCTCTCGTGTTCTCCTGTTGTTTCTCGCATCCAGGGTTCTGAGGGAACCGGTCGGCAGGTTGTACTTTGCAGGCACAGAGACGGCCACAGAATGGAGCGGCTACATGGAGGGCGCGGTGCAAGCTGGAGAGAGGGCAGCCAGAGAGGTGAGAGCACGGTCCAGGAGACGCACTGATCTGAGGAGCGTCTCCAAAAAAACAAAACAAAAAAAATCCAGACTCCAGATCCAGAAGAATCCAGATCCAGAATCCAGATCCAGATTTTCTTATTCGTTGTTTTAAGCGAGGTCTCCAAGTAGTTGGAGCTGGTTCGAAGTCACACAAACCAGCTCTAACTACACTGATCAGGCATAACATTATGAGCACCTGTGCAATTGGATGCAATGTTTTCTCATTCATTTGAAATAGGGCGGCCAAAACATTAGAACCACCTCTTCCTATGATGCACTCCAGTACAACTCCACTACCCACTTTGACCTCAATAATAAACAGAGAGTAGAATTATCACCTTTCTGACAGTTTCTACTAACATTGTGAACATTGTGAAAGTAGAATTCATGGCAGAGCTGCTGGGTTGGATTGGATTAGATTGTACAGGTCATAATGTTAAAAGTCATCAAAAAGGGAAGTTTTAAGCTGAGTCGTGAAAGTAGAGATGACCTCTGACTCCCATTTTAATTCTGGAAACTACCCACACTCTGAGAGCGAAGTGTTCGCCTGGGATAACGCACCGTAATGAGGTCTTAAGAATTTCAATTCCATTCTGGATTTTATGGGGAGCAGACAGAGAGAAGTCAGGCCGGTGCTCGCTCACTCTTCTTACTGAAACAAACCGGCTGTTTGCAACTCATCTCCCTCCTTTACGTCCCCAGTCTCCCCCATCATTAGCATCAAGTGTTGCTTCAGGAGATGTATTTATTAGTGTGTGTGTGTGTGTGTGTGTGTGTGTTCTCTTGCAGGTCATGTGTGCAATGGGTAAAATCCACCAGAGCCAGATTTGGCAAACGGAGCCTCAGTGTGTGGTGAGGAAAAGGTTTTTCGATACGCTGCGTGTAGCAAATGAAAACCAGAAGTTGAACACATGTAACGTCTCCCCTCTGTCCCCGCAATAGGAGGTTCCAGCTGTCCCGTTCGTCTCCACCTTCTGGGAGAGGAATTTGCCTTCAGTTGGTGGTTTCCTCAAGTTCGTGGGAGTCTCCAGCGTCCTCTGCGTTGCCACGGCGGCTGGTCTAGTGGCCTACAAGAAGGGCCTGCTCCCCCGGTGTTAAAGTGCCCACAGCCTCGAGGGGACACATCTCAACACACGCTGTCCTCATGTATTTCTAGTTGACTACTTTACGGTCCACACGCCACCAAGTGTTGAGCTAAGTTTTGTAGAGAATGGTTTGAGAGGAGACTGTGCAGCTTATGCGAAACACTACTGCACCTAAAGAAAAAAAAAAAGGGAGTGAGACAAATAGTGATTAAAGGTTAATGTCAGTTTGAGATGACGAAAACAAATGAAGGGAAAACCACCACAATCAATTCACACGAGGAAAATAATCACCCAATAATTCTCTATCTTCTGCCTTTGCTTGATTACGTAGGACTTTAGTAACTCGCCGTGCTTACTGTGTTCGCACGAAACCAGTGTGCGTGCAATTGTGAGTGTGTGTCAGTGCTGTGCCAAACGTCTGTGTGTGTGTCCCCCCCGTGTCTAATTACCGGTGCTGATTTATTCGCGGCCGCAGCTGTTCGCGAGGCCCCGTAACGTCGGAGTGAAAGGGAGTCGTGCCAGTGCTCAGTGCGAGGTTTGAGGGGAAGTTCTGTGTTTTCCTTATCGTGAAAAAAGCCAAGTCATTATAATGGATACAAAAATTAATGGATGCTTTTATCAAGCGTTGTGTGCATAGCGTGCTTGTGTGCCGTTTGTGTACGAAAACCATACAAACTCATCAGTGTGCATCCATCCACTGCAGCCGCCACTTTTTTCCAAAGTGCATTCAGGCTGACGGAAAAGCAAGTGTTCAAACAAACGTGGGCTCTGTCGAAGCTCCCAACAAACACTGATGGATTGTGTTTCCAGGCTTTCAGATTCAAACCTCAACTCAAGTTTCTATTCTTTTCTCTGTGCTTTCGTGAAGTGCAGTCTCGGGAAGAGCTCAGATCATTTTCCCATCGAGCTGATTTTTATTTGCGCTTTGCAATTTGTGCAACAAACAACAACCGTGACTATTTATTCAATTGGTCCCACAAGAAATTCCCCAATGAACGGGGATGTGAACTGATAATCAGCTGTGCCGTGACTCATGAGGTCTGTCAGAAAAACATGTACTAAACTCAGCTTTTACAATATGGAACCAGTTCTTAATTCCCATCCCCACCAACAGATGCGCTCATTGCTCAGTTCAGTAGCATTAGCCCCAAATGTTTTCATGGGATTTTACATGTAGGGGAAATGTAGTGCTGCTAAGTCGTTCTGTGTATCTGGTAAATTGTTTTACATTTACATTTTTTTTTTAATCGTTATACAAACACTGTGTCAACAACAACTGTTATATCTAAAGACATTTCGACACAGTTGCACCTACGAAAAGCTTTGTTATATAATCAGGACTTAGAGGGAATCTAGCTTTGAATCCCACAGGGTGGGTTTTCATTTCCGATGCATGAGATTAAATGAACTCAAAGCCAGAATCAAAGTATTAAAAAGTTTGAATTGCTGACTAATTGTAGGTAAATGTAATGGTTGAGCACATTGCGCAGACTTCAGCAGCCGTCCATGACGATGTCCCCATGTAGACGCAGTGCTTCTGTGTGTGTGTGTGTTATCTGTTGTGCCTTCATGGAAGTCGTCGCGTTCTTCATTTCCCTTAAGTGCCTGTGTGATTCTGACACTCTCTGGCCTCCCATTGCCCCCCTCCCCTCGCCTACAGTGGAGGTGAGAGATCAGATGGACCAGGTCCTCTTACCGCGTCCCACACCTTTTTATTACCTGAGTGACGTCCTCACGTTCAGCTGGGTGTACAAACACAGACCGTGGACTGTTGATCAAACTGTTTGTGTTGTAATTGCAGTGCTTCTCTGTGCCCCCCCCCCCCCCCCATCCTTCCCTTTTGTCGTGATGTCCTCATGTCTCCTGAGGTCTAATTTAACCATGTCAACCCTTCAGCAGCTGTGCTGGTTTTATAGGGACTGGACTATGACAAAATGCTTCACGTTTTCTGGCAGGCAGCGTACTCTGTCTGTCTCAACCATCAGCACACATGTTGTCCACTTACTGATTATCTATTGTCCTCATGGAGAATGTTCCTCCGTCCCTCTGTTGTCCCCCACCTCCTTCAGTGTTTCTGTAACCATCCGCTCTCTGATTCCTCAAACAAAGCTGGTGATATTTAAAATAATAAAATGTGAAATAAATCTTTTACTCGTACTAAACCGGTTCTCATGTATCATTCTGTGCATTTCGACTGTGAGAACACAGCTGTGTCTGTCTCCTCTCTCTCTTTCCGCTGGTCCCAGGTAAGATCGCTTCTTTTGTCCATCAGCTGTCACAGTTCATATCAGTCCCACCATAGTATAAAATGGTCTAAACACTGTACTGCATCAATGTAAAATATACTACACACAGAACGGCATCATGACAACGTGAAGGAAGTTTGTTTGAAATCTTTGCAAATTTATTACAAAAATAAGTAAAATCACATGTATTAGTATAAGTATTCATGACCTTTGACTTGTTGTGCATCCTGCTTCCACTAATTTACATGATTTGGAAAAGCATACACTTGTCTATATAAGGTCCCACAGTTAACAGTGCGTGTCAGAGCACAAACCAAGACAGGAAGTACAAGGAATTATCTGTAGACCTCAGGGACAGGATTGTATCAAGGCAGGTATCTGGGGAAGGGTACAGTCCCAATGAGCACAGTGGCCTGCATCATCCATAAATGAAAGAAGTTTGGAACCAGCAGGACTCTTCCTAGAGCGGCCCGGCCAAACTGAGCGGTCAAGGGAGTCAGGGAGGTGACCAAGAACCTGATAGTCATTCTGAAAGAGAACATTCCAGAAGAACAACCACCTCTGCAGCACTCCAGCAATCAGGCCTGTATGGTAGAGTAGCCAGACGGAAACCTCTCCTCAGTAAAAAACACATGTCAGCCACCTAAAGAACTCTCAGACCATGAGAAACAAAATTCTCTGGTCTGATAAAACAAAGATTGAACTCTTTGGCCTGAATGCCAAGTGTTATGTCTGGAGGAAACCAGGCACCGCTCACCCCCTGGTCGATACCATCCCTACAGTGAAGCCTGGTGGTGGCAGCATCATGCTGTGGGGATGTTTTTCACCAGCAGGAAATGGGAGACTAGTCAGGATGGAGGGAAAGATGAATGCAGCAATGTACAGAGACGTCCTTGATGAAAACCTGAACCATAACTCTGGACCTCATCTTTTCAATACGACAACGACCCTAAGCACACAGCCAAGATAACAAAGGAGGGGCTAAAGGACAACTCTGTGAATGTCCTTGAGTGGCACAGCCTGAACCCAACTGAACATCTCTGGATAGATCTGAAAATGGCTGTGCTGACGCTCCCCATCCAACCTGATGGAGCTTGAGAGGTGCTGCAAAGAAGAATGAGAGAAACTGCCCAAAAATAGGTGCTAAACTTGTAGCATCATACTCAAAAAGATTTTAGGGTTTAATTGGTGCTAAAGGTGCTTCAACAAAGTATTGCGCAAATGCTGTGAATACTTAGAAATGAAGTGAATACTTAGAAAATACTTATTAGTTAGTATTAATTAGTTTGAAGTGGAGATTCTCCACAACTAAATAAGGGAAGTTAGGACAGCTGTCTGTGCTTGTACTGAACCTGCTTACCGGCCTGTCTGTTTGCATTATCTGTGGTTCCACCTAGTTCTGCTCAGTATATTAGAATTATGGTTCCTCGTGATCCACGTCACCTGGACTTTGTGGAAACCTGTATCTTCCATCATCATTCAAACTCATCCCGTGTGACTCACATCACAAAGTTTCCTGAACGTTGAGACAAATGAACATATGACTACTAGTGGCTGTAAAGTGGAAACCTCTTCAGAGCAACAGGTTCTCTTGCAGCTTGCAAAGGAATCCATGCAAGAGTTTTTTCAAGAGGAACTGGTTGCAAACAAAGGTGACAGACTTATAACTTCTGCATTATGTCGTCTTAAGGGCCAGAAGTTAAATCACACAAAATGAAATGAAACAGATGTAGACAAAGCCATTAATCAAGACAATAAGCCCCAGAAACTTGTCTAAAGGAGCAACCAGAGGAATGTGACACGTTACGAAGAGGTTAAAGGTCAATTAGCTGGAGGCACTAGAGTTGTCCTTCAGAAACCATGAATGTTTAAGGAAAGTTTCAAAGCCATTCACCCACTAATTGCCCTCTGAACTGTGGTGGACTAACATAGTGAGTTCTTGGCTGAATCACACTAATGGCAGATCATTTGCCAGAAGTAGTGTGTAATGAAAAGCTCCGGGCAAAGGTTATGAAGACAGAAGGATAAGTGACTTACAGCAGATTTGCATTTGGTGTCATTTTCTAACTCAGGCCCTTTCTACACACTGAGGTCTTACGTCAACTCAAACCCACCAAGATGTGCGGCAAAATCCCAAGAGAGCTGCTCAGAGACAGAGAGGTCCGCTGACACAACCACGTCCACTCGTCACAAATGTCAAACTCCAAATATAAAACCCGTCCTTCTGATTTATCTGGATAATCTGCTCCCTGAGACAAATGACACGGTAGCACTTCTTTGCGTGTGTGTGTGTGTGTGTGTGTGTGTGTGTGGCCTCATGCCAGGACTTCTGCTCCGTTCAGCTGGGATAAAATGTCGCCCTCTTTCATCTCTGCTGCATTTAATGTAATGTCTGCTCTGAGATGCTCGCAGCAGGGTCATTCACGCAGAGTCAAGAGCTGTAAAATCAATATCAAATATGGTTGAACAGCAGTATAAGGATGTGAGCACTGAGACAATGTGCTCCGACCGACCATCAAGAGCCTGTTAATGAAGTCTGAAGCAGTGATTTCCTTCTGCAGTTTCATGCAAGGCCACAAGAGGGCGAGTAACAACCATGAAACAAACTCCTCTGGGTTTTTTTTTTTTTCTTTTTTCCATAAATGACCACATATCATCATCCACTGTTTCCCCTGATTCTCTTAATGGTTGCTATAATTGCTGTAGGAGTTGTTAATATGCGCACGCGCGCACACACGTGTAGGGGGGGAGTGTGTAAGCACTTTGCTGTCACTTTAATCCTGACCAGGCCTTAGTCATGTTGTCTCTGGGCCGGTTTTGCTGGTTGACATATGGCACTTAAGTTGCTCATCGCTCCTGTCTGAGCTGTGATGGCCGGAGGCTCGTGCAGCTCCACACTGACACAGCAGGGTTGGTCACTGCAGCCGCTGTCCCACCCTGTGCTGCACTGCGAGCCCCCCACCACCGCCGCCCCCACCGTCACCTTTAGCCAGTCTGTCCTCAGTTTATTAGACGTCAGTCCTGCTCCTGCAGCTCTCTGTGATATGAAATCTGACACTGTCAATTTGCCTCCCAATCCGTCAGACGGTGGATTGGATTCAGACGTTGTGGGGCCCGGGGACTCTCAGCTGTGGCCTAGGCAACCGCTACCCGCCACCCACCCACCCACCCACAGCCACACACCCTCGAGTTCCCTCAACGGTGAAATCGTCTGCAGTCTCCCGTTAAATGTTCCCACTCCCAGACTTAGATTGTTTTCTCAGCTGCAGGTATCAGGAGGTGCTACGAATCTCTCCCACGGGTGCTGAGGTGGATTGCAGCAAGAAAGTTTGCTAGTAATAAATGTTTCTAATGTAAAACACCTTCTTTTTATTACTGGTCGTTCAAAATGCAAAATAACAACAATAATGTTTATGTAAGTTCAGACTGGAGCTTCTGCTTTCTCATGTCTTTGTTGTGTGTTGGACACGTGAGTGATGTCCAAACACGACAGCTGGGCTTTTTTATCCATTAGGCTGCGTTATGCGTCCAATGTCTTCTCATCTGTCTACAGGATGCAATGATTCATTTATTATACATATATTCTATTTAATTCCGTTTTCCCTGGACAATCCTCACTGCACAGCTTCTTTTAGACAGTCTTGCACTAATGTACAGTCCATAAAAGTGTATTACTATCATAGTAATGTATTCATCTTTGTCTCCATTCTGTTTTTCTTTGACTGATTTTTTTTAGATATTTCATATATAGTATAGCCCACTTTGCTTTATCTGTTTGTAATCCCTGCCAGAACATGACCTAGCTCCTTAGCTGTGTACCATGGATGGATTAGTGAAAGGTCCTATGGAGAGGCCCCTAGAGATCAGGGCAAAAGGGCCAAAAGCAAAAAACAAACACAAAATGACCACAAACAGTCACAAATCAAGGACGGCAAACATACAACCAATGACAACCAGACCGAGAGGGTGGGGGTCTGTTCCCAGCCACAGTATTACATGGATGAGTAAATTGTAAATGAGTAAATGATTGTAAATGATCCTACGATCACGTGCTTTGTCCTTAGATGCTCAAATCAGGACTCACTCTTCAAGATAAAGTGAAAACAAATAAATCCTCTTTCTGACTCTGAATGATGCTAATCGAGTCATTGGTGCTTTTCACCAACCTGACTTAACAGCGGGCCAGGATGGAGCAATCCCAGCCGGCTCTGTGATTCCCTCATCTCACACTGCTACACGCTCGCTAACTTATTGCTCTGGGCCGCTGGGACGTCTTGCAAGATTTACTGCGAGATCCTCAATTGATTACAGCATCTCCTCCTGTAGAACATTTCACTTTGGCTGGATGAGGAAAAATATGCTCTCCAGTAATCTGCCCTCATCATTTATTCGCCGTGTGCTGAGATGATGTCATGCACAGATGTAAATATTCCAGCAATATCAGATATGTCTGAGTATCTCGCTTAGTGTTTCTGCTTTACGGAAACAATTCAGCCTTTTATATTTTTACACCCGTTTGCTTTTATTGCCAACATGTCTGCGCGTATGCTCCAAATGTCAAAAACCGTTCTGAATTATGAGACAATGTTGTGTCGATAGTCTGTTGGATATTTTTAGTCTGAAGCTTCACAAAGATCTCTGTGCTGGAGCTGGCCCATTAGCCCCAGAATGGCTTCTCAGTGACAGTGACAGAGCACTGAGGAGGATTTCATCTGATAGGGAGACGTCGGAGCCTGGTAATGATCAGCATCACTCACTCTGTCAAAGCACATAGACAAAAGAAAGCGAGCGTGGCAAGAAAAGTTAGAGAGAGGCCCGATCCTTGGAGGGGAGAGGTCAACGAAGGTGACGGTGCAGAAGCTTCAACAGGAAGTGGGGAGAAAGGTGAGGAGGCCACGTGGACAGATGCAGTCTGGTTACTCTGATAACAAAGATCATGTGTGTCTGTGCTGACGTTTGGGTTTTACATCCAGAGAGGACAGTAAAGTTGGGGACATGCAAGACTTAGGCTTTAGTCACTAAACCTTTAGCATTGTTTCAGTGCACAGCTACTATGCGGCTTTTTGGAACATTAGTCTACATGCACAACTCATACCAATATAAAGTTATAGGCTTGGATGGATCACTGACCGGACCTACTGGGTAAACAGGGACTGTTCAAGCAACACACAAACGATGCTTAGGACCAAAAGTAGACGAAAAATTACCAAAAAATGACAACAAACAAACAAAACAAAATGACCATGATATACCAAAGATTAGACAGGACTTAAAGGTGCAAAATACCAAAACTGCACTCAAAATGTCAAAAAAAAAAGGTAATAAACAGACAGAAAATGACAAAAAACAAGGTACAAAACAACAGAAAATGCACAAACAAAGAGTGAAAAGAGACAAAATGACACTAACTGGTGAAGAAATGCTTCCTCAGTCTTGTGGCTGGCCCTGTTCTGTAGGACGGGTCTGGTTTCCATTTTCTCATAATCTGTCCACAGTTGGTGCAAAGGACGAAAAAACAACGTAGGAACCAAAATATAATAACAAGATGATTTATGCTACTTAAGTATCACATGCTACATGCAGTTTACATAACGACGACGTACTGAGCAATTATCTCACGTTTTCCGCGTCTTCCTGGAAACATTTCTTGTGATTTTCTAAAAGAATTGCTCCCATTCAGTTGTTGAAAGTGTTGATTGCCACACACACAGCAGCTGAGATATCAGTGCCCATCAGAGCGTCCACGAAACAACTAGATCAGAATCAGAGAGGAAATGTGTTTAGGTAGAAGTAGGTGTATGACAGCTTTTGTCTTTTATTTTGTTATTGCCAAGGTCTGGTAATAAACCGTTATACGCTAAACTTATGAAAATGTAAATGAGGAGAGAAATATGTTAACATTATTCTGTTACCCCCACAGTGATGGTGAGCAGCTAAGTATCTGGTAGTTCAGAGCACATATGTAAAAATAATCACAATAATTGTGTGTCTTGTTCAATTTATTCTTGCAGGCTGTCGTTACAAGTGATTCTAATGCTTCTGACAGCTGACACGCGCTTGACGTCAACGTCCGACACCTCCACATCTGTCTGCAGGACATCAACGCGACCGGAGTCTGAGCACGAGTGGCCGGCGTCCTCAGACGGCAGGCAACAGAGCAATCAAAGCAAGTTACGCAAAGCCAAGATTTTAAATTTCAGCCGTGGCAGCATGTCACTCTGTGTAGCCCTGCAGGCTTCTCCATCACAGCTCCAAAGTGATACTGATTTCACCCGAGGCTGCAGTGGGAAGGAGGAGACGAGCAAAGGGAGGTTTTCTGGGCCCTGATCCCTCCACTGAAATGACTGCAGGGTTTAAACGCCGAGGCCGTGAACCCAAAAAGAGTGTTTTCCTCTCGTTCTCATTTCCTCGCTCCGTACAATAAAGGCCGGGCACTGCTGTCTCCTGCCAGCGCAGGTAAATGGTCCATTAGAGCGAAAGCAGGGAAATAAACAGTGAAGTGCAGCACTTAGGGGGAATCACCTGCCACTGTCACGTTCCCAGCTGGTTAAAATGTGGCCCACTCAAATGTGCAGAGGGTGGAAGGAGCTAATCATATTGGAAATCTAACTGTGTGGAGGGTTATTTGATTATTCCACCTCGGCAAAGATGCAGCATGGGGGGGGGTCAGCTGGGTGCTACAGTATGTGTAGCCGCGTCGACGCACAACAGTGCAAAGATGCAGAAAAGTCATTAAATTCCATCTGTTCGTTTGCAGAAGAAACCGCACCTGACTGGAAAATCAGGAAAGAGGCCACAGAATGCGGATGCAGCAACATTCGGAGAACGTTCATCATGTAAATTTGTAAATTGCAACTTAGTTTGAATAGTTCAAAGAAGTTGTAGTTTAATTGGATGTTTCGTGCAGCAAGAGCATATGGATCCGGTTTTTCCCCACCAAAACTCATCCAAGGGAATCAAGATGCTGCTCCTCGTTCATAGTCACTCACTCATATCAGCTAGAAATAAAAAGGAAAACAAATCCATTCTTATGAGCAGTGTCATTTGACTTTTTAAAGCTCTGCTTCTCCCATCAAGCAGTGCTCGTCCACAAAGTTGGGAAAGAGCAATAATCAGGAGGCGAAGGGACAAAAGTCTTTGCAGGTGTTGCCTGTCAGTCATTCGTATTAAAAACTTGTCTTTTATTCCACACATCTGGACATTTGAAAGTCCGTACGATCCGATTAGAAGCATAAACGTTACAGACAAATGTGACGTTTTAGTTGTTTTTTTTAAAGTCTGAACTTTTCTGGTGATGGAGTTTGGAAGTAGACTTAGTAACTGTACTCTTTTTAATGATTGTCTCTTTTGGTTTTCTGTCCGTTTTGGTACTTTTATGTCTTCATTGATTTTGAGGTTGTTGTTTTTGTTTTTGTTTGTTTGTTTGTTTGTTTGTTTTGATTAGTTTTTTTGGGGGGGGGGCTTTGTATGTCTGTCTTTGCAGTGGTTTCGTGGGCCACTGGGCCTGAGCATGTGTGTGTGTGTGTGTGTGTGTGTGTGTGTGTGTGTGTGTGTGTGTGTGTGTGTGTGTGTGCCTCCAAAACCCATTATCCTCAATCTGACTGCAGCTAAATGGCCATTTCCACACGAACCCTCCTCCGTTCTAACGTCGCACCCTTGAGGGGGCCATACTGCTTCATCCTCCAGCGGCTCTGGTCTACATCACACCATCCTTTTCAGCCACAAACAGCACCTCAACATTGCAGCTTTGATCGTCTCTGGTGGTGCGTGGAAGACATGATCGCAGCCACGTGTACAAGCCTACGTGTGTGTCTCTGTGTCTGCCATCTATTAGCATTTAACTCGATTTAGCAGTGAAATGATCTGCTCTCATTGTCTTTGTATCTTATGCAGAGATGTTGTTTATCATAATTTGATGCCTCCCTCGAGTGATTTCATGGCGCCGCCTTCCTTTGTCATCGGAATTACTAACAAACCAAATGGGGAACTGCACTCATTTTGCCACAGAATCTGAGACGTACTGGTCGCACTAAAAATACATGCAGCACAGAAAGAATGCGACAGTAAAACACGACGCCTGTTACTATGAGTGTTACAAGCTTTTCTCGTTAATAGAATGGATTCATTTAATTTGCACAGCTGACGATGGAGCAAGTGGACAACCCTGCCGCACAGCCAAACTTAGCTCCCAATCAACGTAAAATGTCTGTATATTTATGAGTCCTAACAATAAGTTTGTATTATTTTTTTAGCGTGTTATTATTCTGGGTGGTAAACCACAGACGGTGGCAGCCTTAGCCGTTCATTAGTAACTTTATCCGCCACCTCAGAGCCTGTTTCCAGTTTCCTAATGTTCACTCCTCTGCTCCTTCCCCAAGTTTCCACAAGAGCCAGAAATTACATTCCAGAGATCAACACCATCAGCAACATGGATCTAATAAACTCAGATGCTACATCCACTTTGATCGAGCCCCTTTTGCACTTTGTATTTACGCATGTATTCCGACATCATGCAGCGTGAACTCTTGGGGAAACGGGCGCCATCTTGTGAAATTTTCCCTCCTTTATGTTTGGTCCCTGTGTCACTACTTCCTACCACTGTACCACACGTAGGTCAGTGGAGAAGTGCTGCCCAGCAAGTATGACTGTACTCTGGCAGTGTGCCGACTCGTGAATTAACAAAATTGCACCGCGTCCACGTCCAATGCAAACAAATTTGTTCAGAAGGCTAAAATGTGCTAATTAACGCTAGATATGCAGTTGAGGCTAATGGAAATATAATTAGGTTTTTCAGTATTTGAGGGGGGGTAATCACTGAAGATGTTACAGTGCATCCTGGGGGGGGGCAGGGACAGGAACGTATGTGCAAAATGTCACGACCCAGCTTCCACTAGTTGATATATTTCAGCTTGAACCCTCTACAAGATGGAGAGTAGGGGTATTTTCTCCTGCACACTAGTTTCTTTAACATACTGCACCTTGATGCACAACACACACACACGCACACGCGCACACACACACAGGACCCCTGAGGTCTGCACCAACCCCCCCCCCCCCCCCCCCCCCCCCCCCCCCCTGAGGCCGGAAGATTAATTTGCACTCAATTATAAACCCAATTGAAATTTTTAATTCAAAACCTGTGAGGAGAGGGTGAACGCATCTATTACCCTGTTAATTGAATTCAAGTGGTGGAAAGCAGTTGAGTGAATATGAATTTTTTTTTTCCCCCTCATATCCAGTTTATGGCGCTTCTCAAACTGAGTCACAGATAAGAGGCATCTATTTACATACAAACAGAAGCAGAGAAGCACTGATGATAAATTTTCACTTCACTGAGCGACGCTCGGGGGAACGGGACGATCGTTTTCAACAATCGCACCACTTTAACTCCCACTGGCATTTAAAAACAATAATACCAAAAAATGCTGAAGGCGGCGCGACAAAGCAGAACAACTGAGCCCTTGTTCCGAGCTGCAGCCTTCATCAGTTGTCTCCTTTCTGGTTTTTGGCTTCTGTAAGCGTCTGGACAGGCAGATGACATTGCAGGCCCACAGATACAGATATGGCGGCTGCAGAGGATCTGTTATCCCTCTCTTGCCTCTTTGTGGATGGCAGCCTCGCTCTGCCATCGTCTCCCAGGTACGACCTCGTTCACACGCTCCGCTGGACCCTGTGGCGCTGAGGCCAGCGTGGCTGATGGCCGGGGCTGGGGAGGCTGTTGAGAGGCTGACCTCGCCTCTATCTCTGACATGCAGGTGGGAGGAGGGGGGCGTCGTCATGTGGGAAGCCCAGAGGGAGAAACCGATACACATATTTGAATATTTATCCCACTGAAGATGGTTTATTGAATGTGTCACTTTATTCTGAACAGAACCTGCCTGATGTGACCAACACAGTCCACGTTAAAGTGTGAGAGAATTTTTATCATTTGGTGTCTGGTTTAGTTTTTGTTTGTGTGTGTGCGTGTGTGTCTGTTTTTTGTTATTTTGCATCATTTCTTGGCCATTTTTTTGTTTATTTTGTGTTGTTTTATATCCTTGGTTAGTTATCCTTAGGCCATTTTGTGTCATTTTTGTTTACCATTTATTTTTGGTTCTTTTGTCCTTTCGCACATTTGTTGTTTTGTGTGTCTCCTTGGTCTTTGTTTTTTGGTCATTTAGTTTGTGTGTTTTGTCATTTTGTGTGTTTGTTTTATTTTGTTTTGCTTTTTGTCATTTTGTCTTTTCTTGTTTTTGGACATTACCCGTCTTACTTTGTCTTGTTTTGTGTTTGTCCTTGATCCGCTCATTTTGCACTGTATGTGGATGGTTGTGCATCTTCATTTGTTGGAGTGTGTTCATTTTGTGTCATTTTCCTGATTTTGCACACCGATGTGTAAACGCTTTGTAAATAAGGTGAGTTTCTCGAGCCAGTCTGCAGCTTCATGAAAACGCTATGTAAAGTCTGTATCTATACATTTGTTTAGGGGAGATGCAAAGCTAAATGTGGCCGACTACAAACTAAGTAATGTGTCCTCAGTAAGTAAATAAAACCGATTTGACTCGACTCTCAGACACACAGGTGACCACGGAGAAATGTAAATGAATGCTAGAAAGAGCAAACCGAGGCACAGATGCAGCCCCCTTTTCTTTCACTTGCAGTTGTCGTCGGTCATTAGACAAATGTAAAAAGTGCCACCACCAAGCTTACACCAGCCAGTGCTCGCTCCTCTCACTCAATGTCTCCTTCCTGGGCTCCAAATCTGTAGATTAGGCTTTGGTTGGACTTTTTTTGCTGCCTTCAGCACACTCACACGCCTCATTCACACGCCCCACACTGCTGATGCAGCTAACCTGCACAGCTCCTGCTTATCGCTTTGTAAATAAGGTGAGTTTCTCGAGCCAGTCTGCAGCTTCATGAAAACGGTGTGGCTCATTTGTGTGTGTGCGTGTGTGTGTGTGTGTGTTTCGGACAACAGTGGAGCTCTGTGGCGCAGAGAAAGTGCTTGTTAACAAGGTCGATTTATCCATGAGTTGGATCTTTGCAAAAATACGGAATATCTCTCCTCTTCTCCTTTGAAGTCTCCGTGCAATTTTGCAAAGCAAACAGCAGATTTGCAAGAAGAAAGAGCTGACACACCAACCAGCCCCCAAAAACCAGGACTATTAGATCCTCTTTGTCTTTGTCTCTGTCACACACACAAATGGATGCCCTCAGCAGCTGCGGCGACGCCAACAGAAGCGAACAGATGGAGGAAGAAGAGGGTGAGAAGTGAGGATGTTTTCGGTGCTTTAGAAACGGTGTCGCTTGCATAATCAGGGTTTAAGAATTATTAACACTTGAACAGGGAAATAGGACTAAATGCCAACTGTGCTCGAAGACACGAGGCTCATGGTAGGAAATAAAAAAAGGGTGACTCTTCCCACTCGTGACACAGAAGAGAAACTTTGATCTCCCAGCCAGCGTGACATGAAGGCAAACCCACACTGTTAGAAATAACACTCCTACAATGCTACATTCTCTTTTAACAGGTGAACGCGTTAGGTCCATCATAAACCTTTACTCTGTGTTGCCAGCTTGTTTGAATTCAGTCACTTATCTGCAGGAAAATCCTCCCATGCAGAGTAACTGATTTCTATTGTTCACCTTTTCGTCCAATCAAGCCATTTGTAGCACACAGAACAACATAATGACGTGTTATTAGACTGTGTGTTCAAAAAGATGCTAGATTCAATCCAGCGTTGATAAAACTGGAACATTTTTAAGAGCGTGACTTTTCCTAATGGAGCAAATAAAGCAAAAAGATCCAGTATGATCCAGTACGAACGCTGAAAGCAAGTCAGGTTGCAAGTGAGCGGCGCCTTTGGGAGACTATCTATCTAACTATTTGCCACCCACGTTTCCTCTCAGCCTCGTTAGCTTCTGCACACGTACACCTGGAATCAGAAGTAGGTTTATTGTCAAGTAGACTTGTAGACCTGGGCCCTTTAAGCCTACTGACACAAATGTGGACAAAGGTGGACAGTGGTTTTTAGCTGGGACGGGCAGGTTGGTGCAGTGGTGAAACCCAGCTTCTTTCACTTAAAACAACTGGCAAAGACCACATCACCCTGGTTTTAGTCTTTTTTTATTTTGGCGGGTTATTTTTTTTTTTTTTTGTTAAGCACTTTGGCTTTTGACCTACTATGAGAATGTGATTATACTATTTCATTGTATTTTATTATTTTAATTCTTTTCTACTTTTTATTTTCATTGTTAAGCACTTTGGTCAGTCTTTGGTGCTTTATAAACACAGTTGGCTTGGCCAGATTGGTATGAGTTAGTCTTGGTGAGTTGGTGTCAAATGCAGTGATGATCTACAAAAGGACAAACAGTACAGAGGCCCTGAGCATTGCAATGCAAAAAGAGAGCAGCACTGAAAGTGTTGCATTAATGTGCAAATGGGGGGACCTCAGTCTTGTTGGTGAGACCGTCAGCAGTCTGTTTTTGTGGAGGTAAAGAGTCCATTTCCGTCCCCCAAGGTACAAAGTTCACTAATGTTCCGCCCACGGCTAAATATTGGACCCCAAGGTAACTATCTGCTCCTCTTCTGGTCCAAAAAGCCACGAATATGTACCACTTTTCAGTTAAGGGACAATTTCTAAAGACAGAAGACTGTTTATCAGTAGATTTGATGTTACGACGATCAAGTGAATAATGCAATTATCATTAATAAGTTAAAAGAAAAGCGATGACACACAGTGTGTGCACTCAAGTGGCAAAAGGTGCTGAGTAATGAGTACAACTGTTACCACAAAGGTAAAAATACAGTGTGAAGGTCACAAATGTGACCTTCTAGAGGAAACAGCCCTAGTGATGAGCCGTTGTACCTCTGAAGGTGCAATTAAGTCAATGCAGATTTCAGCTGTTGGTGCAAAGTCGGTGTGTGGAGCCGTGTGCTGAGGGTTTAGGGGTTGAAGACATGTTTGCCAGCTTTATGTGCTGGTCGCTCATAAAAAGCCAATTGCCAGTTTGTGTTTTCTGGCCACTTGTTGCAGGTACTTTACTCTTTTCCCTGTTGTTAATCCCAGGCCTGGTGTTTTGGGCTTTTGTCTCCTCACGTGAACTGAATTCTTGGTTTGGACTGTTAACCTGTTGTTGACCACTGAACGTTACTGAACTGCACCTATTTCTTCCTCCCTGCCTTATTTGTTGTCCTGATCTATCAGTAGTCAGCTTGCACCTAAGTTAAACCTTTTATTGCATGCAATATTCATGTCTGTGTGTGTGTGTGTGTGTGTGTGCACGTGCACACTGCACATCTTCATACCTGTAAAGAAGTATTTTTTTATCATATATTTTACAGCTAAAAACTCATCAGTTTGTGTGACCTCAGGTCTTGTACGTTCTCTAACTTGTCTCTCTCCCTCCACTGATATGTCTAATTTTTCTCATTCTCATTCTCATTCTCCTTGTGCCCCACCCCTCCCACCCCCCACCCACAACCTCAAATCTTTTGCTCCTCCATCTGCCCCCTTATGATTTCGCTCAGTGCCAGCTCAGATCTGACATTTGGTTTCATGCTGCAAGCAGCAGGACAGATAGTAAGTCAGATAGAGGGATCAAGATGGAGAGCAGGAGGAAGGAGAAGAACAAGAAGCAGAGGAAAAAGAAGGTCACAACACGAGAAAAGGCTTGAGAGATGGTGGCGAAGGTCACAGGACTTAATAAAGCCAAAACAAAGACGGGTTAATGTAAGGTAAGAATGGACCTTATAAGATTAGGATGTGGCTGCAAGAGCAAGTGACTGAAGAGGTGGTACAGAGTGGGAGGGAAGGAGGGAGGGAAGTTGTTTCCATAGTAACCGGCGTGAGTCTGGGATGAGGTAAGAGGAGATAGGAAGGTGGAGGGGGAGACAGAGATGGAGACTCGTGTCGTGCTTTAATTGCTGCTCTCTGGCCTAATCTCCTGTAGGCCCCATGAATCCCTAACAGGCTCCACTGTCCATGATGGAGACAAGACTCTATCCAAGTCAAGCACAGGCTTAAATGTCTCTAAGCTTCACAACTGTGGTGCTCCATCATTTTACTGATGAAAAAGATGAAGTTGTGTTCAAGGGGGGAAACTGACACATGGATTTTCCATCAGCCTGTCTGACACCTTTCTTGTTGCACAGGAAGTCGTTTTGGGGACACAGGGTAATGTTATGTGTCCCGAACACCTTTTGCTGTAGTCTCTGCGCTGACATTAGCTGGCACGGATTTACTTTACAGCTCGACTGAGAGTTTTATCTCACACTTGACTTTAGTGCTTCCAAAACAACCCCGTCAACATTCGGAACATACTTCTGTTAGAATTATGTCCTGATGTGAGATAATATTTAAAAAATATGAAGCACTACATTTATCACACATTGTGTTAAAAATGTTACACGAGCTTCCCATGATGTTAACTTCTCACATAAAAGGTCATTTTAACTGATAAGATCAACCTATCGGAGACTTGACATTTACTGTATTTAGGTTTTTGTGCTTGCAGTTTAGTTACATACACGTGAAAATGTTGATCTATCATCAGCTTGTCAGCAAAAGCGTCTCTGTGCCATTATACAGTCCCACTGGTCTGGTGTTGTGAGCTACAGTGAGGCTCGCACGATGGTCGACAGCGTGGGGCCCCTGACGATTTCCATCCAAGTGAGCAAGTTCCAAATATGCTGCACTCTCCACATTCTGGCAGCAGTTATGTGTCTGTGTGTGCAGTCAGTGAGGCCCGTTCATGCAAGTGTGTGTGGTTTTAGAAGCCTGATATTCCCTTAAGGGGGGCAGAGAGATGGTTTCAGGGCAACACACACCAACGGCACCCAAATCCAATCGGTATTTAGTGCCTTTTCCCCCCCTTTGAAGCCCCAGCATGTCCCAGGCTGAGGGGGATCTCTTCAGCTGCTGTGTTTTGGGGTTTTTTTTACTGCTGACCTGAATTCACTCATGTTTACCGGTTCAGCTCTGTGATTGGCTGGTGTGCAAAAGACAATTGTGTGTGTGTGTGTGTGTGTGTGTGTGTGTGTGTGTGTGTGTGAGAGAGAGAGAGACTTATATTTTATTATTAAGACCAAGTTAATGACACAGTTTTGTATTTATACTTATTTTAAGACACGGGTCACCAGTCTGTCTCTGTCCACAGAGAGACACTTACAGACAGACAACAACTCCCAGTCACCAAATAACCTAAAATGCGTGTTTTGGGACTGTGGGAGGAGACTATTATTATTATTAATATTGTTATTATCATTATCTTATTTTAATTTCTTTTATTTTAAATAGTCTTGTTTATTATTGTGTTTTGTTTTTTTTGACTGTTTTTAAATTTTATTGTTTTTGCTTCGTCACCTTTTTGGCAACTTTCAGTCACCCAACAGCCCCTTTCCCCTCCCCCGCTGTTCAGTGCCGGTCCAGGCCGGGTAGAAACTGAGGAGCGTTGCGTCAGGAAGGGAATCCGGTGCAAAAACTCCCAAATCAACATGTGCACAATGATGCGCTGTGGCGACTCACGGGATTTAAAAAAACACTGAATTGCATTCATATGTACGCAAAGTGCTAAATAAATTGATTAATTGATACCAAGCTGAGCCTTTGCACGCGACAAAACAGGCAACATCTGAACTTTACTGAGACCCAGTGGGGCTTTTGCTACCTACCGGTACATTTCTCAAGCTGTTGTCTTTCTACTCCAAAAAATCCGTCTCGCTAACGGGACCACTTTTTCCTTGGTTCGAAAAAGTAACAATTGCTGAGACAGGTTTAAAAGTATATTTTAAGAAGGCTGCTGGGAAGACAGAAGAAGGAGAAATGAAGTCATGTGGAGGTTGTGACAGGGAGCATTGAGAACAAAGGAAAAGAAGAGGGTGCAGAGCTGCAGGAGACACATCCTTGTGGCCTGAGGCTGAGATCATAGGGGATGAAAGTGATGAGCTCATCTGGAGCAGCCTCCTCTGTACTACTAAGATTGTTTGAGCTTACGGTTCCCACTGGGCTGAGATGTGACATCTCCACAGGCTGGTGCAGCGTTTATAGAGACGTCAGCAGCACTAATGAGGATCCTCTCCAGTGTTTCTCATGATGTGCTGCACCACAGACATGTCCTCAAAGGAAACAACGGATGAAAGACCGGCTTGGATTGGATTGGCAGCAACTACTGTATGTATCAAAGAAAAGATCGACCCCACAAATGGACACAGCACAAGCTCGGTAACAATATGTGTCCCCGGCTGTGGATCCTGCAGGGAGGTTGTCCTCTGCAGCAGCGCTGAGAGTGCGAACATCTCAGACTTAATTGTGAGGAGCAGATAGAATATGTGTTAATAATCTTACAAATGATAAACATGCTAACATGGCTGGTATTAATTGGATGAATAACAGTTCTCCCGTGAGTTCAGGTTTGTAATTTCAAAGCAACACAGACTTTATGAAACCCTGCATCCTGTTCCTCAGAAAGTACGTGATTATGTGTAACGGTGCTAAAATCCCCCTTTTACCGGTAATTCATGGAGAATTACTGCAGAAGGGAGTGGGGGGGATTTCACAACACACTTTATTTAACAATTAGTGCAGAAACTAGGTCATTCCACAGGCTCACATAGTTTTTCCTACCACTGTAGTTTAAAGTGGCAGATTAACAACCGACGTAAATCAGAATGTAAAAAAATGATGTACAAAGGCGATTTTCAAAAGAACGTGTGCACAGTGACAACTGGAGTCAAAAAGAAAAAGAATTTGGCCACGCAAACACAAGAATCTGACATTTTCGACGGATATTTTAGGTTAAGTTCTTTCTGTAAGTAAATTCAGACACTATTTAAGGTCAATAAAACTATTTTTACTTTTACAGCTTGAATGTAATGAACTGGAGAGATTTGCTGCACAATGAGCACAGCCTGCACTTAACACAGGAAGAAATGAATTTAGAGTCTGGTCTTACTTTCTTAAATAACAGTATAAATATATGTTTAAATGACCTCAGCTGCACAGACCTACATGGAGATGACCAGAGTTGATGTGTTTCCGTGCACAAGACTATTTCTAGAAGTCAGACTTGGTGATTTTTACCACTACAGGTATCATTACGAGGCTGAGCAGGATCAGCATGGGCAGACCAGATTAGACTAGACCAGGATTAAAACCTTTGCCCAGACTGGACCACCACAGTCGCCCCAAAAAGCAGCCATGTCTGCGCTCGATCCTCTTTAAAAAGCAGAGGTACCAGCAGAAGTGTGGTGCAGCTGCTGTTAGCTAAATACAAAAAGGGCAGCTGTGCACTGCACTACACCTCCCTCAGAGTTTGAGTTGCTATTTAACGAGTTCGGATTTGTTCAAACAACCTACAAAACCTGATGCTTTGTCATATTTTACCTGTTCTACTTGTGCTTTCATTTGACAGCCTGAATTGAAAAGATTACTTCCTGCCTCTCAGCATCAGGTCCTGCCTCTGCCACACACAGTTGTGTTATAAAGATCTTTATTTTCATAAATACGAGCTCAGACAGACCATCAATCACCCTACGATAAAGTGAAGAGGTGAAATTATTAGTAGAATAAACTCAGAGGGACAAATGCCTTTTAAAGTAGTTTCTGAATAATACTCGACATCTGTTCACATCTACTCGCAGGCTTCACATCTGATAAGTGTCACAGCAGAGGGACATTTTGAAGTAACAAGGGCAAACCTCAGTCACTTCTTCCACACCTTTGCGAACTTTTCTCCATTTAGTGTACGTTTTCACCCGCCACGTAAAAGAGACGTCACCACTTGCGTGGCTTATTCTTTCCGTTTGAACATGTCCATGTCTGTGCTCCCTGTATCTGCCCGAATTTATTTCCTCCTGAATCTGTTCTGGCCATTAAGTTTTCTGCATGAGTCATTATCACCTAAGCATTAAACCACATGTGAAAAAAAAAAACATCAGTCCAGAGTCCAGTGCATTATGATTAGGACAAGTTGTGCGTGTGCCCCTCGAAAGGGTCAGAGGAAGCATTTCACCTATTTAGCGACGCAGTACTTCTGCAGGATTCGAAGTGCCTCTGGTTCTTTTACATGCTATTGCAGCCGTTGTGGTCCAAAGTGCAAGTATTGATCCCGTGAACAGTTACACACAAAAAAAGTGCAAAAAAAACAATCCTCGAGATAGAGAGCGGATTCTTGATGAATGCCTACACGAACCTGCTGCGAGGTAGCTCAAAGGACAAAAACCTAATCATGTTCAGGTCATGCAGTAATGTTGCATTGGTATCTCTTACTATTATTGTAATAGAAGTAGACATGTCCCTGATAACAAGTACTGGTGTCTCGGCGTATTTCAAGGGATCAGTATTGGTCTGAGGTCAAAGTCTGTTTGGTGTAAAATTCCCTGCAGTGGGAGAACAAAGAGGGAATTTTAAAAAGGATGCAACTGAATGTGGAAGGCTGCAGCTCTTTATTGTCTTCACATCAACTGACGTATCTTACCCTTCACTTACATACTGTGTTTATGTGATCTTATTGGTTGTGTCTCATTTTTGTCAAAGTAAATTAAGCTATTGAAGTCTTCGGTGTGTAAAATCCGATGGATTGCTTTGAATGAATCCCACTAGCACTAGTAATATTATCTGTAAAGGCTCTGTGAGACGACAAATGTCTGGGCCTTTCGATGTTGCTTTCCACAGATGTGTCCTCATGGAAGAACAGACTGGAATAATTGTGTTTTCCTCTCCCTCCTCTCCACCACGGCGTGACAATCCATTAAAAATGTGTCCATTAAATTCTTTCGGCGCGTCTTTCAACTCACCTGTCTGGGGACGGAGAACCGCAGGGCAGACAAAATTGAGCAAACACCAGAAGAGCCATTTTTTTTAAAAGCAGCATATTCATTTTTCCAGAGTCCTGCGTGGCACAGCAACACACGAGACACACACAGGAATTTTATTTTTATCCTAATAATGAAGATTTAAGAGCAGTGTGAGCCTGCACAGCTCTTTGCAAACACGGCGTGCACACTTGTACATGCCCAGACACACTGGCAAAAACATGCACAACTAGAATTACCACCTGGTGCTTTTATGCCTCCACCAACCAGTTAATCAGCAGTGTTAACATGCATGTCCAGACTGATATGTTTGGTGTAGTGATCGCTCCAACAGGGAATGGTTTACAGAGGAGTACAGAGGACTGAGGGAGGGCTCCATCATATCATGCAGTGAACGTCTCCTGACGTTCAGTTTTTGCAAAGTCAGTGAGTTTGTGGTGGGAGGAACAGGAGGCTGCCTGTGGTTGTCATGGTCCAAAATCTAATCAGTTCATCTTTGACTCTAAGTGAGTGTTTGACTGGTTGAGACACCTGCCACAAAGCCACAGTGTCCTGGGTTCAAATCTGGCTCACGTCATCGTTTTCTGTCCGCTCTTGAACGGTGCATTTACTTCAATGCAGAAATGCCAAAAACAAGTCTTGCATGAGCCTGGCTACACATTAAAGCGGATCTTTGGTCAAGACACTGAACCCCAGGTTGCTCCTGGGGGGGTTGGATGAGCACTGAGGATTGAAGGTGAGAAATAAGTTAAAGCTCCATCAATCCAGAAATTCCATGTTTGCATGTTTTTCTTTGACCTTCGGTAGCTGTGTTCATATTTTACTCACCTCTTAAAAAAAAACATTACATGCAAATACATTAGACGTACATATTGAATTCCTATTTGTCTATGTGTGTTTCTATATCACATGGTGGTGGAGTGCTTAGCGCTGCCGCCTCACAGTTACAAGGTCCCCGGTTCTATTCCCTGTAAGGAGTTTGCAGGTTCTCTCCATGCTTGTGTGGGTTTACTCCAGTCTCCTCCCACAGTCCAAAGACATGCGTGTTAGGTTTACTGATGACTCCAAATTGCCTGTAGAGACAACTTGGAGATCTGTCCAGGGTTGACTCCACCTCTCACCCAATGACAGCTGGGATGGGCTCCAGCCCCCCTGCGACCTTCAACAGGATAAGGGGTTAAAGATAATGAGTGGATGAGATTCTATAGCATTTGATTGAATCACATTCATGCAATAATTTGTTTATTTTTGAGGGGAGACCTGAAATATTAACCAGCCGGTCATCAAATCTTTCCTGGGAGGTGGGTACATTTGGCTTAGTTTATCTTACTGTGCCCCCATTGGAATGAATGAAGGGCTTACTGTAAGATGAAAGTGAAAACTACCCTGAAAACATCCCTTGTTTGGGTCTAGGTGACGATTATTCCTAAGCCTCCACAGCTACAACAACCAAAAACACATGTTTATTCAGCTCCAGGCTTTAGCATTAAAGAGTCGAGCTTGCTAAAGGTGAAGGGGAGAGGGGCAGCAGAAAGGCAAAATAAAAGCTTATGTAGCTTTTTAGTAGCCAGTTCTGCTGTATCCTCTGTGGCAGTATGGTGAGACATTTATGAAAAAAATATTTTTCTTATGGACTCCAACAGTGAACATATGTGGCTGCACTGCTCACTCTGTCTCCTCTTGTCCCCTTCTTGCTTCCTCCTCCCCCACTGATGGGCACTCAGCGGACATCACATCCACATCAGGGGGACAGATGAGCATCCTCTTTCTCTAACTCTATACTATAAACACACACACACACACACACACACACACCTTGGAGTCAGCCCCACCAGTGGCCACATTATTCACCCATTCTGTGGCTGTGAAGTACATTGATCCAGCCCATTTTAATCAGCATGGATTTCTGCTTATGAGAAGAGCTACCAGTCGGTGTGAAGACACGTCTCCTCTTTTGCTGGACTTATAACGCTCACCTTCTCGTGTGTGTGTGTGTCTTTGTTTGCCCCAGGGAAAAGGTGCAATTGCACAAAAGAAAATAATCTTCCTGGCAACTTGTTGACTGAGCAGAGAGGAGACAAAGATGGAGTGAGTTTCCATATGCAGGATGTGCCAATGAACATAATCAACAGTGAATCTCTTCCCAGCCAGAGATAAAAATATTTCCACCATTTTTCATGTCCACCCGACCGAAAACAAAGCAAACAGGGAGAAAAAAGGTAAGCATAAACAGGGGGATATGTGTTTGTGAGTGTACTTTTGTGCATGATGGGATGTCAGAAGGAGACTCTGAGGCAGGGTTGTAGTAATGCAGCAAAGACAAGACACAAACAGCTCCTAAATGGGCTCCTGCAGGAGAAGGATGATGCTTTCTACGTGCAATGCTTTTCCTAAAGCCTCGTAATTGGGGGAAGTTGAGTTTTCTCTGCTGTTGAAAAATGGAAGAAGCTTTGCTTTAGACTCAGCCAGGGGGCAAGACATAATACTCCAAAACCCAAAAAAAAACCCAGCAGAGGACATCAGTAGGCAACGGTGCCATGATCTGCCTCTGTGATGTGTACCAGCATACTTCTAGAGGCTGGATCGAGTGAATCATACATCAGTGCCGGGCTCTTTCAAGAGAAATCTAGGAAACTACACATGCACGATTGATGTCAACAAAGAGACGAGTCCTCCGTCTTAGACAAAACATGTGAGTTGTTTGAGTCTGCCCTCGGATACGACTGATGACTTTATCCACATGTTACCTTGAAAGAATACTACGTGTTCAGACTGGCCCCCGCTTCATTAAAATCATATTACGTTTAATTTCAGGTTTGTATTTTTTTATTTTTGGGCTCTGAGTTAGTTTTGGACAATTTTCTTTAAGGCCCGTTCACCCAGAATCTGCTTTGTTCTGATTGGCTGCCTTGGAGGAGCCTGATGATGCAGACTGAAGAATAAAAAGCTGTGGGGAAACTGAGAAGGTAACATCAGTTCACTGTTGACAGGAGAAACTAGCCTCTCTTCCCTCTGTTCCTGTACTGGAATCCTGTTTATGCACAACGCTCCTGAAACTTAGCAACACTAGGAAGCCAGTGAAGTGCAGTGACCAGATGAAGACTTTGAATTGAGGCAGCTGTGTCTCTTTGTTTCAGAAAGAATAGACATCTCTCCAAACACGTAAGCTTACTAACTTCCCCCTTAGCAGAGCCGTGGAAACGATTCCTACAGCACCTGAGCCGGTTGATGCAAGGAAAGTCCCACAGAAATGAACAAGGAGCAGCCTGAGATGTGAGATTTTGATTTTGATTAATTTCTCATATGTTATCTTGGATCCTCGAAATTTGTTGCCAAACTTTACAAAAGTGAAACCAAACTACCAAAAAGCAAGATGTGTCATTCCATAAACTAAATATAATATCGCAGCACTGTTTTTATTATTATGAAAAAGCTCTGTAAAGAGCTTTAACTATCAATGAAGGTCAGGGGCAAAATAATATTAGGGGCACGTGATGCTTTCCAGAAGCATTGCATTGTTGTTGCAATAAATTTGCTTGAACGTTTAAAACCTAATTATTTATGTTAAGTAAAAATTGAGAAATTCTTGGAGAATAATTTATACTGTAGCATCATGTAAATCTTTATTGACATGATATGAAAGCAATTATGGCTTCCGGGTTATGAAACAGTCGCAGTGTGATTCTAAGGTTAATTGTTTGCTGAGACATTTACCATAAATTTTTGACTTTCACTTATTAGCATTGATATGAAAATTCAAGACACACTGATTCTAACAAGGGAAAAAAAACGAGTAGCACCAATCACGTCTCATAAAATGGGATTTCTTCGTTCTTTTGCCCCTTGCACACAGCACGCTGCACATTCTGCACATTCGAACTAAACAGGTGGGAAGGAGACGAGAGGAGAAGAAGAGAAATATTATTGAAAGAAAACATAACGTCAGAAGAGTTGAATGAGATCATGTCGCCCTTCAGCAGACGCTCCGGGGAAGCTGATGACTTCCAGGAGATCACACGAATACTGAAGACTTGCAGACAGTCTGTGATCATTCTCGTCCGGCATCAAAGGGTTCACTCCGTCACACAAAGAACACACTAAACCCTTTATGCTCTCGTCATTTTACCGAGACAGTGCTCTCAAGAAAGTCAACAGCTGGGAGATTTTTTTCTGGATTCAGTTAAACGTTTTACTGTAAATGATGTAGAATATTTGTGTGGTTATGTTTTAGAAAAGACTGACAGATCCCAGGTAGAAGACTGTTAGGGGTCTGTCCTTTCATCAGACTGCAGAATGTCAAAGGCAATTTCACTGTGGGTCATAATTACCTGCTCCCTGAAGCAGGAGTGTGTAGTTTCCCTGTTCTCCTGCCTTTGATACACAAATGACCAGATTACCCCTGACTAGGATGGATTTCACTTTGAGAAGCCGCATTATGTTTCCCACAGAGACAACACCTGGCTAAGATCATGGCTAAAGTGTAAAAAATCGGACAGCAATGCTCATCTTTGAGGCTTGTATGGCCAATGAAGGTGCTTTCGAGCCATGAGCTGGGCTTGTTGGACCATTCAAAGAACTCATGGTGCAAATTCGGGCTCTACCTTGTACAATTACCATCCCTACCAACCACCTACCTACAACTTGTGTGCTAGTTTTTGTTGGGCACTTACCGCACACAAATAAATGATGATAACTATTATTTACAAAAATATGGTGCGTCATAAAAGCAAAAAATTTTATTAGATTTCCTAACACGGGATAATTGGGAAAATAAATATACTGTACAAAGTATAAACATACATGAGACGGAGTTATATTACATATTGAAGTTTATGTAAAACTCTTTAAAGGATCATCTTAAATGTTACCCGTCAATAAAAGAACTACTCAGACTGCATGTTGGGATTCTTAAAAAATACATACATATGTGTTTTACTGCCTGGTTGATCCAACTTTAAAATGGAAAACAAAAACCATGTCTGCTCAAAATTTATACAATACGTAGCAATCAGCATAAGTAGATGACTGAACAGGCCCACGAAGGGGTTAGAGGCACATGGCTCAGAAGTTACTCTGGAAAGAGCTCAGTTAAAAGACACAAAATGACCAGAAGGAGATGTACCACAACCACAGAATGATGCAAAACAAATAAAAAAATATTTGTGGCCTTTTCTACAAAAATGATGCATGATGCACGTTGCATTGACGTTTAAAATAATAGGGCTGTTCCGAATTCATGTGGGATGGGTCGCTGTGATTGCAACATGACTTCTGGAGGGAAAACACATACATACAGTGCTTGCACTTAATACCCCAGAATAGACATCACAACAGACATAAAAAAAGTCAAAAAGAGACACAATAATGATCACAAGCAAGCTTAAAATCAAATAGAAATGGCGTGAGGGCTGCTTTTCCTGTCTGTGCATGGGGTCCATCTTCTCATAATCCGTCCATGGCACTCAGCCACCAGAGACCCTGTAGAAACATATTCCAGCCTTTAGCCTGTAACAACATTTGTATAAAAGCTCATTATGTCATTAGGGGTTATCCTCACTTAACCCTTTTGATTTAAATCTGTAACACAAGGCCTGTGTTACGGTCTGGGGGCATGGTAAATGAACGAAGTGGGTATTTAATGGCCATTAATGACAGATACTATCAGACTATATTAAGGGAAGCTCACAGCAATTTGGAGCTCAACCCACAGACACTTGAGCATGTTCCAGTTTGACCATAAAAATTTTATGCTGCCTCTTTTAGATCTACTGACTTGAGGGAAGTATAACACTTACTGTAGTTGCTGCTGTGCCCCTGGACTTTAGCTTTAGTTTCAACTGTGGTTTTATTTGTGTCAGTTTAGTTTTTATGTCATTACTTTTTTTTTGGATTTGTTTTAGTTTAGGTTTTAGCTTTGGCTTAGCCCTAAAACCAACTCTGAAACACCCTTTTATAGTTCTCTTCACTTTCCAAAAACGTCTTCAGTTTGTTAGGAAAATACTGTCTGGGACTTTGGTCCTCACCAAGTGAGCAAGTGCAAGAATACACACATGCATGCATGCAGGGGTTTGTTGCTATGGTGTGGTGCATCAGTTGTGATTTGAGACTGGGGGAATGAGCTAAGAACTTCTGGTAAGCAGTCATACACCCCACAGGCCCACCAGAGTAGATGGGTGTGTTGGTTAGAGATAAGATGTTCAGTGATGTCCTGATTACTATGATTCACCGAATGGTCCCCTGCGTATGACCTCCCCACATCCCCACATGTGAACAACTCACATAATCAACAAGGGCATAGATTTCAGGCTTTAAAAGGGCTCAAATAAAAATAATCCAGTATAGCCTGATTCAGACATGAACCCGAGAGAATGTTAGGAGGATCAGATCCTGACATTGTCTGGAGTTTCCCTTTCAGACATGTAGCCAACATTGGGAGGAAGTCCGTGTTAGATGCGTTCTTACTTGCAAAGGAATACTCCATGTAATTGGACATGGGGCAGAACATGACCCAAAAACAAAACTGCAGAAGTGACAGTGTTTTGCTTTGTAATCTGGCCGTATACAAAATCTAGTGGTGTTCCTGCTATCTGTCTGACCATTTCCAGTTCTGCCCTTACCGGCCGAAGCTCACAAATTTAGTTTTCCTTCAAGTTCAACATCAACGTTTGTACTTTGCCCGGTTTTGCGGCAGTCGCAGGAAATGGACGGCATCAACACGACCGCTCACTCATGGTGAATTCTCCTCTATTCACAAATGAGCTTGGTTGGAGATAATTCAGACTTTGCACTAAGGGAGCTTGGATGGGTACAATCCGAGTAATGTCAGGGGCAACAGACTTGGGCGTATAGCTTCAACCCACCCCAGAGAAAGTCTGGAAAATGTCTGAAATCCAGTGCATGTCACAATGACACAGTTATGTATCAGAGGAGAAGAACAATAGCTACAGCAGCTTGCTACAGGGCTTCCTTTTCTTTGAAAAACCATAAATATAAGAACACGCTCATCATCTTGGGTTTACTGACTCTGCTCAATTATTCACCTGGCATTAATTAGGCAATCAGCTGGCAGTGTATTTAGTGAGCCCACCAGAGCTCATAAAATATGAATAGGCAGCTCGTGTGTGTGTATATGTTGTTCTCACATCTCTACAATAACTGTTTTGTACTGTTTTTATTTGGGGTGGATGAGGGAGTAGCAGCACCATTTGTGAAATAAAACCAGTTCAAGAGGCAGTTTCCTACAATCCTGACAAGAGCTGGGAAACAGGCTGACAGTGCAACCTATTATTGCAGTGTTGTGTCAAAATTCTGCTTTTATCAGTGTCAAGGGTGAACTCCCACATGTTTAAATACCTGGGTTTAGACAACTAAGCATTTTGTCAGGTGAAATATGGTGTAAATGTAAGATGTAAATGCAAAAGTAAATATGACTCACCTGCCTTTAAAGTAGTTAGAAGTTTTTTCTGCTTCTTATTTCTGCCAGGTTTTGCAGAACGAGGCAAAGTATGCAGCTGAAAATGGAAAGTAGTAAAGAAATACCTCAAAATTGTGCTTAAATATGGCAGTTAAATAAATGTAGGTAAGATTGGGGTCAAGTGAAACAATTAAGTTTCAAGCAGTCACAAACAAGTAGGTGTCATGTGTTCTGTGCACAATTGGTTTGTGTACTTGGATGGGATATGTTTTAACTTAATCACAAATCACCAGCAAGGTGATATTTCTCTGTAAATGGAAACATGTGAAGTGCAATTTATGATATTAGTAATATAATAATAATAATTACATTTCATTACTAAAAGCATTTGTCTTTGCCATTTGTTACATTTGATCCCATTTTTTACAAAATTAAAGTTTTTTTATACAAAATTTGTTAACCATTTACCATGTTAACTTGTAAGTGATTAAAATACATTCTATTATTTTGTAGCTTAAATAAATGAAAATATTCCTGATGTTGGTACTTTGGTGTAGTGAAATGTGTAACATAAAACAATACATATATAATATAAGGCCATAAAAAGCCAGGTTAACGTGTTACGTTTCTGTTTAATGATCGCTGAGAAAAAATTCTGAATTTATATTTTTATATTTCTGAGTTCAGTTTCCAACATTTATGGAGATTCCTCATTCATGCTCCTCCTCGCTTCCGGCCGGGAACTCCACTTCACGTTTATCCGCTAAAACGTCCGACGGAAACTGCGGTTTTGGAAAAGCATTCATGGCGCCATCGCGCCGCCATCTTGGCTCAAATCCTATAGATTACAAACGGGAATCCTTGGTTACGGCTTGGCGCCAAAATGGAGAAGAGGAGAGCAGTTTCACAGCCCTCGTGTGGGAGGAGTTTGGTTTTCTGGAAGCTCCTTGGAGCTTAACGTCGGCGCACACGGACGACGGTGGGCGGAAAACACACAACCGACGGCTGGAAAGTGGTGCCGAACCGAGGGGAACGACACAGAGAGTGGAGCTACAGCGAAGACCGGAACCGGTTCGTCCGTAACGCGCTAGGAGCACTGAGCGTGTATTTCCAAAAGTGTACGCCGCGGCTGGTCGGGATGTAAAGACCAGCGTAACCCTCTTGGACCGGCTCTGTAACCCCGAGCCTGATGCCCGCTACCCGCTGGGACTGTTCGGGCTTTTCACCCTCCGTGAGAGCGCAGCGTTGAATCCGTCTTCGGTTAACGGAAGCAGAAACAGCAGCGGGAGAAACGGTAGTTTAATGTTTGTTTGACAAGCAGTCGTTTGCTGTTTGACACACCGGGAGCCTGTTGGGAAAGGCGGGGTCGAACCGGTGGACTCTCGAACCGGATTGTTACTGAGCTCCGAATCACAGCGACGCAGCGGTTTTTTTGGGGGGTGGGGGGGGCGACGAAAGGAGGCAACAACTGGGATTTAGAAACCGCTCTTGGGGAACTCTTTACCGACTGCCCCGCAGCTGACGGAGCGGGCGGCGTTTCCAGTGGTTTCTGTCAGATGGTCAGCCGCTTGTGGCCTTCGTTTGCAGCGTTTGTGTAGGAGCACAACCGGGTTCGGGACGCATATTTTGGGGATAATTTCCCCCCCTAGCCGGGGTCAGACTATGGCGGACGACGACATTCTCTTTGAAGATGTTTACGAGCTCTGCGAGGTCATCGGAAAGTAAGTGTTGCAATGATTGTTTGTTTTTTAATCGGGTCTTTCCAGTTAGATTCCTCATAATGTCCTCAAGGTATGGCGTGAGTTCAGGTGCACGCGCGAGCACGCGCGCACAAAATGCCTGGTGATGTTTGTGTGTGGGAACTAATGGTGGTCCGTGTGAATGACTGTATGGTGACCTCCAATATCATTTCAATGATCGCCGTGGACCTGATAACAGCTGTTGCATTCACAGTTTTATGTGATTATTATTATTTTTTTTAAGTGTCAGTATCAAGTCTCCTGTGCGGCTTTTGCGACACACAGCACGTTGGCACGATAACGTGGGCTTTAACCTAGTGGCAGTTGGCAACCTGCTGCGGAGATTAAAGGGCAGGGCACAGACCGTCATGAGTCATGCACACCGCACATCTGGTCATCGTTAGCAACCGGGAAGGTTTCATTTCTGCAGTGCAGATTTTTGACGTCCCGTCATTTCAACCGGGATGTGTTCGTGTTATTGTGGTGTATCCAGTATCAAGTGCCTTTCTCTCCATGGGGAATATCCCAGCTGCAGTATAAACAATCATAACATATAATAATGAGTGGTAAGACCTGTCTAAACTACCTACAAAATAGTTTTTTTGTTTTTTTTTTGGGGGGCAAAATTGCTGCTTCTACTACCTTCCTTCTGTGATACTGCTTTTACAAGTCAGGGGCACAGCTAAGGGTGGTAGAACCTATCATTACGTATGCTTAATGTTTATCCATGTAATTATAATTCATTGTATCCAATTAGAGGGTTGGGACTAGGCTTGGGGATGAAAAACATTTCGGTTGTGATATGTCGCAATTTTTCACTTAGACACAATCAGTATGGGTATTAGTGTTTTCTTAATATCATGTTCAGTAGTTTGGCTTACTGATGTGGCACCAATGTGGACACCTGAACAGGGGAGCTTGTGGCATGAATGGCAGCTACAGCTGTCAGCGAATAAGAAATATGAGCAACATGGGGAACAAAAACAAATCAGCTAAGACTAAAGACTATGAGACATGAAACCCTGGCGAGACAACTGCGTGCATTAATGTGCTCGATACCATCCAGGTTTGACTGCTAAGACGACAAAGAACATGTCTGCACTTCAGCCGCAACCTGCACATGCATTTATGTAAGATTCCATTTTTCTTGCAGTATATAATTTGTAGCAGAGTTGCTAGTGTTGTAAATTGAAAATCATAAATTGAAATGATCCTGTGACTGTGTCATCAGCTGACCTGCGATTTCCATTTCTAGTTGTAAAACTCCTGTGTGTGTGTGAAGCTATACAGGGCTGTGAATGTTCCCATGCTGCTGCTGCTGCTGTTGTGGCGACTAATAACCAGGACCAGTTACAACAAATGGCAGAAGGATCCCACCGCTCCACTGCTTTCAGTCTATTATTCAGGTTTATATTGTTGCATTTAGCTTTGTTCTGCTTCATAGCCGCAGTACTTTGCACCCAACCTGGGACTTTCCAGCTGGATATTGCAGGTAAAGGAGGAGGAAGAGGAAGAGAAAGGCAGTAAATGTTGAGACGGTCACTTTATGATATTCATCCGAGACAGTTAAATGAGTGAAGAAAATCGGAGAGAAAACTGTTTCTGCTTCGACCAACGCATGAATAACTGACTGTGTCATCCAAACTGCTGGCCTTGAATGAAGCACTTCATCGACAAACAGAAGCGCCGTGTGAATCAGGAGCTTGGCAGGCCTGACAGCCGCAGTCCGTCAGTCATACAAGGCTGACTGGTTATGGGACTTCTGCCGTGTCACAGAGATGGTTGGCTGTTTGACAGGGTGATAACACCTGCACAGTACATGTTTAGGCAAGCCTGAAAACAGGGCATGTTCTTTTTATCCCACAGTCACAAGCAATTTTTCCCGTTCGTACAGCGTAGCCCAAAAGAACTCCTCCGGGCCTTTTTGTATAACTTAAACACATGATAACCACCATTTTAGCCAAGGTTCTGGAGAGAGAAGGTCCATTTCTAAAGCCAAATGCATTGAGTCAGCCACACAAATAGACTTGAGTTTTCTGAATCACAGCCTCGCTTATTGTATTGGACAGATCTCTGTGATTTACAGTTTGCAGAAAAAGAGTGCAGGCTTTTTATCAGCCGACGGGCTGTTCCCCGTGTGGGGAGCTGCTGCAGCCACGGCTCCTTTTTAAGATGCCACTGAAGTACCAATTGTGGTTTGTGATCCTGAAAGGGACTGGATTAACTGAAGGGAAACCCAACCAAATGACAACACCGCAGTCAGGAAAGGCAGTACTATAAAAGTCCAACGCCCTGGATCTTGTGTAGTCTCCCGTGTGCTTGCATGTGTGTGTTCTCCAGTGTTAGAGCCATGCGGTTGCAAATGCAGGCCTTTTATTTAGGTCATCCTGAACTGTACTTTGCAAGCCGTGTTGCGATCTCTCTGTCCGTGTCCCGTGGACTTAGTTGTTGGATTTGTGGACATCACAACAATGAGTTGGAAATAAGATAAGTGGTTTAAGTGTAGACCGATCGTTTAAGGCTTGGGTCTAAAATGTTAGATTAAATGTAGAGAAAGTACAGCGGTTATTATTTAGAGAGGGATATTCGACAAGCTAGCAATCATAAATTAAATTGTCATTTTTAATACTTGGTTGGAGTCAATGACTGCCTGCAGTTTGGAACCTGCAGACATCCCCAGATGCCCTGCCAGACATTTACTGCAGCTGTCTGCACTTGCTGCTTGTTTGTGCCCTCGGTTTTGCATTCAGCAAGTGAAAAACATGCTCAAATGGAGGCGCTTGACTTTTCCATGGCAGAACTTTGCTCTTCTTTATGTGAAGTGATGTTCTGGTAAGCTCAGGGATACCCAAAGACCACAGAAAACAACTGTGGTGGATGACCCCCTTTACGATAGTGATCAACAACTGACTGCTGGAGGTACCTACCAGTTTCAAAGTGAACACACCATCTTATGGGCTGATGAGACACAGGTCAGCTTGCACCAAAATGACTGGAAGAGGAGAAATGAAGAAGGGAAGGAACTGGTCATGATCCGAAGCTAATACCTCAACTTTATGGACATGAATGTATGTGGGACTATAAGCCCTGTGAGTGTGTTTTTGTAAGCGCACTGACCTCAGACAAAAGCAGATCCCTCACCCACACGTGTGCTTTGTGTATGTGTTAGTTGTTGTCAGATTGATCTCGCCCATTGTGCCGCGGTGTCCCAAGGCACAAAAAGAAAGAGGCTGGGATGACGGTAGGAGAAAGTAAATAGGACTACCAGCAGATGAGAACTGGGAAAGGAGGGGGAGGGGGCTGGAGAATGAGAGAGAAAGAGAGTGTTTGTAGTGGGGATGGGATGAGTGAGGGAGTAAGAGAGGTCAGGGGCACGGTAGATGGAAGCAGTCCATTAGTTTGACTCACACATTAAGAGACATCCTGTGCCTTCAGGCCATGCTCTTTTCTAGTTCATCCTCTGTAAAAAAATAAAAATAAAATTGGGCCTGTGACTTTCACATTACACAGCACTGCGTGTAAAGAAATGGACTGCAAGAAAGATGTCGTTTGCCTTTGTTTTCCATAGTCCTTGCAGATTTAAACAGTTCCGCAGATAATAACAACAGAAAATTGTAATATCTGTGCATTGAGCCAAAACTGCTTAGCAACCAAAGTTTCGATGAAAGTTATGTCACATTCCAGTTTATACGCTGGCAATAGTGACCAAGCTACAGAGAAACAAACTTGAAGCATGAACTGTCGTCTCCTCTTTTAATGAAGCCAAAAATGAAAGTTGATATTATGCAGCCGAATGGATCATCAGCCTTACTGAATGTTTGGTCTCGTGTTTGCACTGGCTGTGGCATTAACGTTAGATATGGTGCTGCACAGCTGATGTCCTCTATTATGATTAAAATGAATTATTCTCCATTTGCATACCTCGTGTTCTACACGGGCACTCGAGGGTGCTGCACAAACCCCGACTGGCCTCATAACTCTAAACCCAAGGAACTGTGTGTGCGCTAATGTGCGTATGTATCAGTTCTGGCTGTTGTGTGGTTTAGCATGTTACTTTTGGAAGAGTGGCAGGGGATGTAAAACTGCATGTGTTCAATTCACTGCATGACCCTGTAATCCACAGGGAATGAATTTACCTTTAGGTGTGTGATGTGTGTGACTAGAAAATAACATCATATTTATTCTTTAGCTACTAGTTTACTCATATGTACTACTGCCTTTTGCTCTTAGCTGCTCTCTTTGTTAATCGGGATGAGCAAGGCTTGTTTTTGTTAGCTAATGCTAAGCATGAGCAGTGCTCAGCCGTGCTGTGTGTTGATGAATATGTCAGAGGTATTGTATTAATAACCCACCCAAGCCGTGGCACCAGCAAACCCCTGGGCTGTGGGTCAGTAGGTTAAACACTGCTGTGTTTACATTGTAAGACCTCAGTGTGTTTTCAGAGACGATCCAGCACTGAACTTAACAGCAGCTGTGTTTACTGCGGAGAGTTTTCTCCTGGAAAAAAAAACATTATACTGAGGGTCAATCTAAATAACAGCATCTGCCAAGTGGTTGTATCTTTATGCTGTGTTTTGTCCCTCTTCATTGGATGATAAGACGTCTGCTTGACTTTAGACCCAGGATGTTTCTTCTCTAACAAGGTCTCCTTAGCTCGATTCTAATGAATCAACCTTAATTGGGAATCTGCGGTAGTTGGTGAGTAACATCTAATTAAGAAATCCTTTTTTTTTTTTTTTTTTAAAGGTGTAATGTGTCAACAACAGGGTAGTGGTTGTGACGGAATGGGGTCTTTGGCCTCATGGGAATACACATGTGCCATTGCCTCCACCGCCTTTTCTTGTGTGCAAGCAGCTTGTTATGATCTCAGCTTCTATGTTGGGGTTTAGACGAGAAAATCTGCTGAAAGGTTGGTTCCAGCGCACACAGTTACGCACAATTACACACAAGATGATGTAGCATAGCGGTCTCACACTCAAGCCACTAAAATATTTATCCACCCTCATCAAGCTGTGGAGAAAACACCCTTAGCTGCTCTCCACACGCAGCTGTAAGTACTAAAAGCTACATTTGGCTTTTTGTTGAGTCCCACAGAAGAAACAGCTCTGTTCAAGTGTCACAAAAGCTACCTGCTGGAGGACCCTCTCTGAGTGTTTACGGTTGTAGTGGCTTCTAAGCTGTTGGATTCTTCAGAGAAATGCAACATTTCCTCAGAAGTGAAACTTTTCCTGCCTGTTCCCAATGAATGCTGCCGTATTTTTTCATGTTGCCATTTGATTGTTTGGCAATTATGAGTGGTTGCTTTAAATCTATATTTGGTGATTTTTAAGGTGGTGGTGGTGCAGTCTTTTATTTTATTGGGACTTATTATTTGATTATTTGATGATTTGATTTCATGGCCTTTTATTTGATTGCGGATGAGAGAGCGAGAGAGAGACGGGGGTATGAGATGCCACAGAAGTTCGACTGCAGTATTTGCCACAGAAATTTATGATACTGTGGTGGGTGAACCTCAAACTCTCTAGGGGGTCTGGAGGCTTGCTTTTAATACAGGCCTACATACTGTTACCCAATACTTTCATAGCACAGTATAGCACTGTTTTATTGCTTCATTGTTATCAAATATCAAAAAAAAAAGCCTTGTCATTAAATACCAAATTTTCATACCTGTGTGAATCTCATTCGATTTTGCAAATATTTGTATTGTTTACGTATTGTTCTTTTTTTCTGTAATCATTTTGTTACTGTGGATGTGGTTAAGGAGGTCATCTGGTGAACTGGAGATTCCAATTCACTATTTCTCAAAGTGTTGAAATTTCTTAACAATAATGAGCTTTAGTTGTCAGTTTATTAGGTTCATCAGCTAAACGGTCCTACTGTAAATCCTACTCCATGACGGTGAAAACGGCTTTAAGTCAAACAACGACAAGGTCCTAAAAAAATAAAAATAAAAATAGAGATTTATGTCATTTTGTTAGAATGGATTTTATCAAATTGGTATAAAAATGTATTGTTCAGCAACCATTTATTTATCCAACCTGTCCAGTACTAAATTTGTAAATTTAATTTCAGTCGGCCTTATGTTCCTATGGATAGATGTTCATATGTACCAAACATGCTCCAATATACTGTAAATTGTACAATTTTAACCAGCGCCAGATGTGAGATCAGACTTTCGATTTGCATTGACACTGTCCACTGTAAATATTCAGCAGTGTGAGGCCTCTCATTTCATAAAGGATCACTGTTTTACTCACAGCGATACCATGCTGAAGCCTGTTTTTCCACCGATGGCAGAGGGCATGCAAATCCACAACTATTTGAATTTGGCTTCTCATAGTTTAAGTCCTGACATTGGAATAATTTTAGAGATTACCAAACTGTGGAAGTACCACCACTGTGGTGGGCTGTCACCATTACCGTAACTAACTGGGAACTCTGAAGTGGCCAGGAGTGAAACTGGGGATGTTACGACTGCAGTTCTATGGTACTCGTTTTAAACAGCGGACGAACAGTGTTAATTTTTAAACTTTTTAAATGTATCAGTTTTAGGAAAATGCCTAAGTATTCTCTTTTTAAGCCTGTCAACTGTAAGTATGTTTTCTGATTTTCCCATTAACACCTTCTGTGTTAGTAAAGATAACTGGAGATATCTGTAGGTTTTAGACTGTTGCTGGGATAAAACAAAGCATTTGAAACAAACCTCAAAGGAACTAGCTGACAAAAAATTCGATAACTTAATCAGTAATAAAAAAATAAAATAACAATTAAGATCCTTATATAAAATACAATAACATAACTTTGTGCATGGGGCTGCACGATACATTGTTTCAGTACTGTCATTGCAATGTGCACATGCTCAATAGTCACATAGCAGGATGTACAATGTCAAGTAAGACAAACTAATGCCCACAAATTATGCTGCAACTTTTTGTGCTGTTTAATACAAAGCAAAACTGACAGATGTCTTCCTTGACTCATTTACAAATTTCCAGTGTGCTTGTTTTTTGGGACAGTAAATGCCACTTCAGGATCTTTGTGTCCTATTAACACAGAGCACTATTACTCTGCCATCCACTGCTGCCATGCCGGAATTAAAACAAACGCATCCTTGTTACAGTTTGCTGACTCTAGCAGCTAGAGTCAGTTTTTTTTTTTTTACAATATCATGCAGCCCTGTTTGTGAATAATAAATGTGTCTCAACATATGCGCAGCTATTGCAGTGATACGGTTTTCCCATATTGCCAGCACTTTTCCTAATTCCTGATTGTTGTCAACATACTAGATTCATAAGTAGACTAAATTGTTATTGTAAAAAAGAGTGGATGACCAACTCTAATTGTATTTTTTGCTAACATCAAGGTATCCTTCACTGAAATGATGTGTCGCTGGTTTCTGGCCTAAAGTTGTATATATAACACAGTCTTGCAGATTTTCATTTATGCTGCCAGTTCACTTTAAAACAAGTGTAGATGCTGTTTTTCTTATCTTAAGGCTGGTGCGGATGCACTGCAGGCAGAGCAGCGTAAACACATCTCTTGTCCAGGGACTCTTCTTGCTTTCTTAATTTCCACTTTAGGTTCCCATAGAGGAAGGATAATCCAAGTATGATACACGACCTTTTTACTAATGGAGTGATCAGTCATGTTCTCCCGATGATAAGGATGTTTGATGCAGTCGGCTTTGCTGTTGTCTCTGCTGGCTAAGCAGTCTTAAGTATTTCAGTTATCGGTGCAACAGCACTGAAACTGAACTTGTGTGCAGTTACTTAATATGCCTGGCTACAAAAGCTCAAGAGATTCTGGATCATTTTCTAAAGATACAGAGAAAGACAATGCCTGCATTAATTATCTCGGAGTAGCTGAGGAGTATAACTGTAGTGAGTACTTTTTTATTTATTATAAACAAATCAGTTATGCAGTGATGTATTGGATTTTTATATTTTATTATATGTTTATTAATATTTTCATTTATTACTTCTACTTTTTAGAAGTAAAACTGCTGGAAATCGCCTCCTCACATGAGTAATGTTGGAATTAAAATGTAATGCTGTTTGCTGCCTCACAAGTGCCCTCATTCACTCTAGTATTTATATTATGCTCTTTCCTCAAAATATAATAAACAGATATATGCTAGATGTGCGATACTGACGCAAAAGTCAACATTAGACATGACAGCAGTAACAGCAGACCTTCACTTCAGATTTTCCCTAGAAAATTAGAAGCACAACAGTTTCACTTTATACCCAAGACAATCCGTCCGCTCCCAAATCTGCTGTCAATGATTCCCCAATTCAAAGTCTGCAGTGCACGTCACACACAAAGCCTTAGCAATATTCATCAAAAAAACAATAACAGCGTGCTATTTTAAAATTTTCCTGGATGAGGCTCTGCACTAGAACACGTTGACGGTCAGTACTCTTTTAGGGTAGTGCATAATCTGTGGTCTCTTTGGAGCAACTGTGGCTCAGGAGGTAAACAGCAGTTGTCCAACAATCCCAGTGTTGGTTTGATTCCTTACTCCTCTTGTCACATGTCAGAGTGGCTCTGAGCAAGATACCGAAGCTCAAATTAGTGGCTTCTGGTCTGTGCAGGGCAGCTTTAACCTCATTAATCAGTAATGTTTGTGCTGGCTTGACTACCTCTGTCTGCTACTCCGATCAGAAATGTAGATTTAGAAAAAAAGCATTTGTACCAGTGATAAGAGTAAAACTTATAAACTACACTAGCCCTGCTTGACATTCAGTGGTGTGATAAGAAAAACACAAAGGTCTAGCTGTTATGCTGCTGGGAAAAATGGGAGCTACACACCCTGTGGAGGTGAAGGTATTACACTATGTTTAGTGAAAAAGACAAAATGGTCAGCTTGCTGGCACCAGCTAATATTAGCAGCACACTTTGTATAGCATTGCAGCAATCATTTATGTATCTGTGTAACTTGTTTGTAGTACCTCCTTACTTTTCATTTTACTTTCCTCAGTGTACAGTATCTTTTTGTTAGCTTTATGCTAACTAGCTAATGCTATATTACGACTTAAAAACAACTTAAAAAAAACGTAGAAACCTTTTGTAATTATTTAGTCTTATTGCAGGGAAAGCAGTAAAATGACAACGGGCATGTGATTTCAAAGTCAGATTAACTGAAACGACAGGGAGCACCACACTTTGGACCCTGTAACAGTGAGGTGATACGTCACCACTTATCGGCGGATATGTTCAGCCTGCTCTGTTGTGCCCCACCTGCCCTGCGCACTGAAGCGTGGCGGAGAATACACTCTCACACACTCCCAAACTAACACAGACTGCATTCACCGCTTCTGTAAGCATCATAGTTTGTGGTCCCAGCAGTTAGCTAATGCGGTGATACAGGCTCTTTATTGCATTATTAATTCATTTGATTCCTAGCTGATACCATGTGTGTCTGAAAACTCTCCCACAGAGATATCATATGTATATAATTAGGTGGTACAGAGAGGTGATGAAGATTAGTGTGAAAGTGTCCACAGAATTTCACAGGAGTTCAGATGCCAGTTTCCTCATGATATGAATAACTATGATCAGATTGCAAACCAGATTTTTATTTATTTATTTTTTCATGTCAGGGAACTATATTACCAAAAGTTGCAGTGCTATTTTTTGCTATTTTTACTTTCCCCTACTGCCTCTATCTCCTTATATTTTCTTTGCCTGCTGTCATTTAGTTCAGGCCTTTTCAATCTGAACCAATTTCCATGCTGCACGTCAAAGCACACACTGTCACCTGGGTCACAGCTGGGGCCTCTTGGAAAAACACCCACAGTGCAACTCGCAGGGAAAAGACATTTCCCTTTCGGTGTTGTAGCTACGCAGACGTACATGACATTGTTCATACTGTTATCCTACAGTCACTTACTAAGCCTGCCCTCAAAAGCCTGCTCACCACCTGCACGCAACAGTCAGAGGAGAGGTGACTGTGCTTGCATCCGACAAACGGGCTTAATGCTGAGCATATGTCAGTCATGTGTGTTCACTGGTGGGTGGAGAGAGCAAGATGTGAACAGAGAAAAGTGGGCTAGATTTCCAATCCTAAAGTAAGAACCCCCCCCGTGCTTAAAATGGTTTGCAGATGTTTAGTCTTTCCAGTGATTTCATCTGTTTTCACTGCACTAAACTTTGTCGCAGTTGATTTTGTGTAAAACCACTCCTGCCACTGAAGTACTAACGCACAATTCACAAAGATGTAAACATGAAACCTACACAGATGTTGCTCAAGCTTATAATGCTAATGAAGGTTGAACATTGTAGGACAGTAACAAAAGGGCTGTTTTGAGGTTCACAAGAACCTGAAGTGTGTTCTGAGCTCAGAGGTGCCCAACAGATAATTGTATTAATCTATTCAGCCTGTTTTCTAGAGTTCCATCTCAGTGCACATACAAGGACAGTCTATTCTGCTCCTTATGTGCCTTCTGTCTCTTGCAAGCCTCAACCCTCCACAGTGTCACAGACCAGTGTGTTTAAAACCTGTTTTTACTCAGAATCTGTTTAACAAGGCTGCTTGCGTAAGAACAAAGTGTGGAAACACAGCTGGCTATGCAGTACAGACTCCGTTATGAGTACTGCATGTCAGGCCTTACTTCTTTGACTACTACTTCTTTGACTGACTGTGTGTGTGCTGTTAATAAGGTAAAAGGATTTTGAATGAATCCTTTGAATGCTTCTATAGGTTTTCTGCAAGCACGTACATCTTTCTCTAAAAAATAGTTTTGTTTTTGTTGATGTGACCGTATTAAACCCTTGTGGACAGAAATGACCACATATTATTGTTAAGTTATTGTTAAGTTAAGACCTTTACCTATTTACACTAAGCTGAAAAAAGCTGGCATAATGCAGAGCCGCTGTTGTTTCTGTGTTGTGGCCAGGTTTCAGGTATGATGCTGTGACCCTTGCTGTGATGTCCAGAATGGAATATAACCCACACGGCTGAAATGCAGTGCACACTGGTGCTGCTTTCAAAGCAGTATTAAGAGATGAACATTATATTGATGAGCTTATCTTGCATATCTATGACATGGGTTGGGTTTCTTTAACCCACTGTTTGTGCAATAGGATAAATGTTGGAAGACAAACATGGCTACTGTGCCATGCAGCTCTGGTGTAGCATGAGGTAACTGGTTTGGGTTGGATTAAGAATCTTTGGGCTCATGTTATGGACAATAACGTAGGTCTTGCATGTTGTAGTGGGGCTTTGAGAGTCTGGGTGTTTTACCAGCGTACATTTTATCACACACACATGAATGCAACTCTGTGACAACAATAATTAACATGTTATACACGGTGCACAGACGTTCCCCATGATTCTGAATTTAAAAAGGACTTAAGTTGTATAAAGCTTTATGACTGTAACCTCAGTGACTAATGACTTTGTTGTAGCATTTCTATGTCTGCATTTTTGCTGATTATTGCACAGATATAGCCACAAGCTCCTTGGCTGTGCATGCTTTCAGATGAGCATTTAATTTCTTTATTCAGTCTCTCATTATTGCTTTCGTGTTGAACACATTTTTATCTGAATGGTGATAACTGGCTCTTCAGTGCAGAGGAAGCGGTTGTCTCGGGCAGCACTGATCACGTTCTCGCCAGCTCGCCTCCCAGACAATAGCTAATATTGATTAAAAGGATGCCTGTGTGTGTGTGTAATTGGGGAAGTTGATTTGTGATAAATGCAGAAACTGCTGTACACGCACACACTCACACAGCCATACACATTGTGCCATTCAACCATCGTATTTTAAGAATTTGAAGACTTGAGTGATTGTCTGTCCTTCAGCTTAATTTGTGGTATAATGACGACTCGCATCTAGATGTAGAAGTAGATGTATAGCACGGCACATATATACCCTGAAAGACTTCAAACTGTGTCTGTTGAATTGTCTCTGGCAGCTTACAACTGATTTTAAATCATTGATATTGGCTGCAGAGGAAATGCAGTGTTGTTCTGGGGGGTAGGTGTTTGTGATTGAGCTGGTGCATTTATAACAGTATCTAGTCTTAAAATGGGTCTTTTGATTGTGTGTGTGTGTTCTTTTTGAATCACATCACTGTTGGCTCTGTGCTGGGGAAGCTGTACACCTCCCACAGAAAGCAGGAAAAACAAAACAAACCAAATCCCTTGTAGAAGATGGAAACAAGATAAATAAATACATTTGGGGTAAAAGATGCAGCGATGCTAAGACAGTGTAGAGATGATGAAGCAGTGAATACTTAGAGGAGCATTGATGCAGAGGACCTTAACAGGCCAGAGCCACATTTAGCAGGAGTATTATGGCTGTGTTGACATATTGTCAGACAGATGGGTGACACATGCTCTGTGTCCCAGGCACATTGTAAGTGCAACTGGGGCTCAGTGACAGAGGCACAGACTCACTGTGGTGAGCTGGGTGAAAAACCACATTGTCTCACTTCAAGGCACTGTGATCTCACAGTACGATGCACAGTTACCACCTCATTTCCCTCTTCACCTATTCCACTCTCTGCTCACTGTCACTATCCAGTACTGTAGGGATACAAGTGCACATAATTTCAGTAAATACATAAGCTAACTAAATGCGGAGCCAACAGGTGAGATTCTAAATGCACAAATGATTGAAATTTATCAAGCTGATGTCTAATAAGATCTTTGGTCCTATTTACTTAAACTTTATGTTTGATAATTAGTTAAAATAAAATGAGCTTTAATGTAGCGTAGCTTGGCCAGTATATCATGCAGGGATGTCCTGAGGCCATCTTAATGATTGGTACTGAGGCAGAACTTGGCATTTTATTCACACATTAATGTCAATATGTAATACATAAAGCTGAGATTGATTCTATACAGTACAAGTGATATATGCTGGTGATCATGTGAAATGACTGACAGGAATTTACTGAAGTCCTTTGGTAATAAAGAAGTTATCTCTCAGCTAGCAGCATTTCATTTCAGCCTGTGCAGCTGGTTGCTGTATGGCCTAAAATGACAAGCATTGCTAGTAGATCATTTTAACATCACCGTTATTAACTTTGTGTGAGTTGATGGAAGTAAAAACTGATGGAAAACTGAATGTCATGTTTACGAGCTGCCTGCAAACCAGCGCCTGCTGCTGTTCAAAGTAAAAGAAGTGTCACTATAGTCTCAAGCGAGTGTGTTTGTAGTCCCAGTGACTTCAGTGCATACGTTGTCTGTCTATATGAGAACTTCACATCCGTTTCAGGCAGAGGTTCTGTTAGACGTTCTGGCTAACAAACATACAAATTCCATCTTAATCTATTATTACCTGCAATTTCCATTTCATTTTTGAATGTTAAAAAAGAGATATACGTGACTATTCACGATCCCATGGACTGGCACGGCCCCTGTACTTTCAGTAGTGTGACATACAGGACAAGAAGGCTTTTTGCTAATGGATGTGCCAGAAAATGGCACTTTCTTCTCACCACAAGCCATGTGATGTTTCTGTGTGTGTGTGTACTGACCCACAAATACAAACACAAACTCTGGTCTTTGTGACTCTTTTGTTTCACTCCCACTTGTGCCCTTGTACCACGTCACTGCTCACATTTCCTTTTTTTTTTTCCACAGTCTGTAACGTTTGTTCATGTAGACGACTTACATGAAGTCTCTGCAGCAGTAGCAACAGGACAGAGGGTGAATGAAACAGTGGTGCCATCGTCATATCGTGGCCTCGGCTGCCCTGCCTTCTGGAGCGTTGTGGGGAGCTGACGGCCTTAAACTGCATATGTGGCGAGGAAATATGCCTGAAAATATCCAACTGAAGACACAAGCAGCTATGAGTGGGTGTCAAAAACACCCAACTGTCATGGTCATTTTTACCTTCTCCCAGACTGGTGTGCAGGGTGAGAATGGTGTTAAATCTCTGGTTGTGTGTGTGTGTGTGAGACTAGCTGGGTGTATTGACTCACACACACACCTCAAATGTTTACCTTCTTCTCGTCAGTGGAAGCACGTCCTGGCTGTTTGCTGTGGGTGTGATGAGGGGTGTACATCAGGTGCTATGTGAAAGAGTGAGTCTCTGATAACGGAGGAGGGTCAGTAAGGCCTGATTACACACAGTTGTGTTACAACTGATATTTTCTATATATTTATTTTTGCAGACCCTGGATCACCTGTCAGTGTGTGGGGGATATAACCTGTAAGAGGAGTCTTGGCTTAAAATGGTTGAAATATCAAAATATCTCGAATATATTATGATAAATGTAAAATGTAATAATAATAAATATTTTAAGTATGAAGTATTTAGTGTTATGACAGTAAAATTAGAAAATCTTGTCCGCAAAAGTTTTAAACATATGTACGTTCTTGTTGTCACCCAAAGTGAGCAAGCAATAAAAATTTCAACTTAGGAATTAATTTTAGGATTTGTTGTTTCTAGTATAAAAGCTATGAAGACAAGTGTTTTTAATTTTAAGAATGATCTGTATTATGTCTTTTAAATTGTTGGGTTCTGCTAGTCTCTGTATCTTGGTGCTACCTTTGCAATGTAGTTGTGGAGTGTTTTCCAAATACCCAAATATTCTCACATTTGCGGTGCATAGCATCACCTGATGCTCAGTGAACTCTGGTGATGCCCAAAAATAAGTTGTTCTCTTTCATTGTTTGCAAACAGGCAGCAGTAATTTAATAATCATAAGAAATATATATTAAATATAAAAACTATGCACCCACACACCTTTGTCTGTAGCATTTTCTGTTTGACCTTCAACTGTCAGTGATATTTTGTTTGCAGATCAGCGGGCAAAGATTGAATATTTAACTTGCAGAATCGTTCAGAATCCAGTCTGGGCACCAAGAATTGGAATTAAATTGCAAGTTTTCCCTAACGGCGCTACTAACAATAGTTCCTGCAGTGGTTAATCTACCCACTACAATTCCATCCAAATTCTTTTGCAAGCTTCACATAACTCTTACGTGTCTGTTTTTTAGTAAGTCCATCATGAGTAACCCTTCTTCCTGATATAAGGCTGCTCGAGAGTCTGGAAATCTTTCCTCTAGCAGGTAGATACAGCAGAATTTATGCTAAATATAATCCGTGCAGAGAAGGAAAAGCTGCACACATGCTTTTTTAGATTTATACTTGTCCATGGTTTGTTCAAACTAATACCCTTTTAACTCTACACTGGATTATTATTTATAGTAAAAATATGTTTTACATTAAGTATTGCTTAAAAGTAAATAAGGGTGAAGCAGACTGTGTGTTGTCTTTCATTGGTTTGAATTCAGTTTTGTTGTAAAAATAGAGCTGAGATTTGGGCTGAGATATAGAGAGGAGAAAGAAGCGATCTCCTTCTTTTACACACTGGTATTAAGTGTAAACTTATAGTCTACACACACACACACACACACACACACACACACACACACACACACACACACACACACAGAAAACGATAACCGTCCCCCTCAGCACTTTTCCCAGGGCTTTTATGAAAGCTCTGCCAAAGTATGGGGCCAAGCCAAGCTCCCATCTCATTGTGCATTGTGCCTACATGATTATTTTGTAAAGCAATCTAGTGAAGCCCTGGTCTCAGTTGGGGTCAGGCAAACGAATAGTGATAGTTTTAAACTGAGAGAGAAGCTGAGCTTATTTCAACACTTTTATTCGCTACAGCTCTTAGGTTTGGTAAACAAATGACGCTTACACCATATCCACACACACACACCACACATGGCTGTACTCTAATGCAGCATTTTGTTCAGCTTTCAGCCTCTGCTGCCATGTGTGTGTTTGCTGACGCTCTTGAGAAAGAATTGTGTTTGTGCAGTCTGACATTGGGGGCTCAGTTTTGTCCCAGCCATGCCTACTGTGCCACAGTGTTCATACACAACCGCACGGCATAAGTAATTGTATCTAAATAGCATCCAGTTCTATTCTCATTTGAGGATAAATCTGTTGACGCCTCAGGTCTGAAACTTATGAGAGGGCCCACGCTCTTATGTTACTGTGACCTTCGAGGTTCTTTGCAATTATGCACATTTAAATACTGAGCAGAAACACGTTATCACATTTTCATATTTACACATGCACACACACATTTACATTACACTGTGTGACATTACTTAACACACATTACATATTAAGCTGCAGGGGCATCATTTCTCTCAGTCTGGTTTGTCCTCTCCAGCTTTTTCTCATCACAATATGATAACTAGGAATATAATAAATGATGTAATTATGATATATGTTCTGAATTGAAAGTGTGGCCACTGTTAAAGTTGAAAATAGCAGCAGAATATTCCAGAGATCAAAGTAGCAGAAGCAGCGGGTATGATGTTGAGTCAAAGACAGACTGATCTGGGTGAAGACAGTGTTCAAAATATGGCTAAATAACAAGATGCTGAAACAGCTTCAGTTTCGCAAAAGTTTATATGTACAAACAACAGTAATGTTCTGCCTTTTGTGCTTGATGCAAATGGTGTTTGCCTTTTTTTTTTTTAAGCAATATCGTAACTACGATTTAATGTGCAATTTTTCTTCAAAGGTTCCATCTCTCTTGATTATTCAATGCAAGCTAGTTATAAATGTGTTGCACAGAATATCATATAAAATACTGTTTCAAGGTGGCCGCACATATACGTGTGTGTGCGTGGAAACACATCTTCTAGACAAACTTATTCATTCAACCATTCCATTCTAAACCTGGTCTCCGTTTATAATTTTTCCTTCCTTCAAACTCCCCTCACTGTTCCGCACACAATCTTAGATGGTGTACAAACAACCTAGAACATGCAAAAATGTGATGGAGCTTCTAGCTGACTAACCCCTCTCTCATCCTGACAGCAATGTTCTCCAGAACACAGACCGTGAATAAGCTATGTTAAATCAACTCGGTGTTAAGATCCAGCTTTGTTAGAATCATGACAATAAGAACAATAGCTTTATTTATAGAGCACTTATCATAGAAAGTACAAAGTGCTATACAGTAAAAAAGATAAAAAGAACATCAGGGGAAAAATGAATAAATTCAAAGGAAAGCAAAAGGTTAAATTAAACTAAATGAGTCTTGCATATCGATAAAAATGCGCTTTAAACTGAGACTTAAAAGATGAGATTCAGACAGCCTGCTTGCCTCAGTTGGGCCATTCCAGACTTTTGGATCCATGATGGAAAACCCCTTGGTTTTTAACAGGGAATGTGGAACAGACAACACTGTCGTCTGATTGTAAGTTTTGTAATGGCACGTTGAAAGATTCGAAATACAGGATTGAGCGAAACCATGCAGAGCTTAATAAGTAATCACTAAAATCTTAAAATTGATCGCAAAATGAACAGGGAGCCAGTGTCGAGAAGCAAGAAAAGGAGTAATGTGGCTGAACTTTCCGATTCTAGTCAGAAGCCTAGCTGCTAAGTTCTGAACAATGTCTCGGTGTTTCAAGCCTTTTTGGTGAAGTGAGGAAAATAGGCAATTGCAATAATCAAGATGTGAGGAGTTAAAAGCATGAATAATGGTCTCAGAATGAAGTGATGCTTGGTAGCTGATACTTGGCTCCACTGATCCAGGTGAGTGTTTTGAGGTTGTGGTAGCAGACATGTTTCTAATTTTTAACTTGCCAAGCACAATGTGCTGGAGGGTATTTTAGGTGTTACCCTGCTGCACATCCTCTAATTTAATACCAAAATATATCCAAAAACCTGTTTTGTTTTAAAGCTAGTGTGGTCTTTTGCTTGGTGACGTCAGGGTTTGTTTCTGCTGAGCTAATTCATTTAATACCTTTAACAGCACTGCAGTAAAAACTTGTTTGTGTCTCAAACTTTCTTTATCCGGCCTTAATAAATCTCTTCCTCTGCAGGTGGGGGAGAGCAGATCTCTGCATGTGAAGTCCACAGGAATGTTTCTATAATTATTGAAGTGTTCAAAAAGCATTTGAATTGCTGCTTTTTGTGTTGTTAATTTGTGACTTTAATTTGAAATGGGTTCATCGTTCAGCCCTAATTAACAGCAGTCCGTCTTGGCTAATCTGAAAACACTGCTTATGTTCCTTGTTCTTCTTGTAGGGAGTGGGGCGAGCACAGACTGCTCTGATTATAATCAGCTGAAAGTTCTTTTTCTCATAAGACATAGAAGATGGTCAAAAATGCCGCGCACTTTTTAATACAGCATAAAGTGCCAACAATTGCTTGCGTTACATAGGATTGTACCAATCTGGAAAGTTTACCCAACTGTGGCTGTTTAATCTCTAGGTAACCAACAGAAATACAGCATCTACTATTTTAAACAAATCCACCAGGACTGTGCGATAGTATGTACACTATTGGCTGACACAATGCTTCGCCAGATGATGTGATGTTGCAGAAATAAATGACTGACTGTTCCCCACAGAATGCAGCATCATTTTGCTGAGTGCACCATGGTGCTGTCACCTGCTGTGTAATTCAGATGTGAGAGAGGGCAGATAAGAGCTGAGGATAGTTGTTTGTTACTTTCCTTGAAGTAGAAAAAAAAGCAGAGCTCCTTTTATTGGTTCTGTTTAACTCTTCACATGTTTTTATCTGCGGCGTGAGCAATGCATGCGAGGACCCACATGACTTTGCAGCTCTGCCATGTCCCCTTGACTAATTATTGACACCACAGCATGTCCACTACTCTCTCTCACTCAGTGGTATTGCAGCTACACATGTCTGTGTAAGTGTAATTATTTGCATGTGTGTGTGTGTAAATCATGTTACCCGGCTAATGCCAGGCGTATGTGATCTCTTGGTTTGTAACTGTGCACGTATGTGTGTATGTGGGCTAATCTTAGCTTTAGCTCTGGCTTCAGCCAACTATGAGGATTAAGGGACATAACCACATGACGAGTACAACTGGACAGAGCTCAGTAGTATCAGCAGTCTACAAACCACGAGGTAGAAGTCCCAACTGATTATCTGTCAAAAATAGTGAAAAAGCCTCCACTGAAATCCATTCTTATGAAATACATTGAATACAGCCACATATTAGACTTCATTTGTGGCACTTATACTGTGTCATCTCTTGTCTCTTCATTTTTATCTTCTTCTCTCTATAACCCGTTACTGCCAGTCAAAGAGTCATTCAAATCCCAGTTTGTGCATCCAACTTTTTAATGCACATTTTTAAATTGTGCTAAAAAAACAGCATGGGGATGTCGTTGAAATTTAAATTGCAGCTATTAATTGAACCTGCCTTTTGAAACTTTTGGGAGTCAAGCTGCTGTAGCATGAGTCTCATTCAGTCCATCCTGTGGTCAATTACTGATGCTGTGTCAAAGCCTTTGGCATCTCATAAGCCTCTTTCACATCTGAATGCTGGACAGTGTCTGGAGAATCAGGACTGGAGGTTGCTCAGAGTTGTCTTTTCACAAGTAAAACCCAGAAGTGTTCTCACAACTAATTTAATTACCTTGTTATATTTACTGCATTGTTCTTCACTTTCCCATCTAGTTGTGTACTTTTCTACAATGAATGTTTAATGGAACAGCAACTTATCTCAATGTGCTCAACATCTATATATACAGTAAGAGTTGGAAGCGGATGGGAACACACATTCATTTGCACTTAATTTGACGAACATTTGTGGCACATGCAGCTGATAACCTGTCTGTTTCCATTTTGCTTGATGTTTTCCTGGTGAAATAATGGAAAAGCAAATTTAAATGCGCCTTGTTTAACATTAAATGAGAGAGAAACCTATCACAAAAGCAAATGGCAAAGTACAAATACACGGTGTGATATAAACATTATCCATTTGAAACCGGCCTATAATTATCACTATTTCACAAATTAGTTTAGCCCCACTGCTGTAGGCTGCTTCACAGATGCTGTACAACAACAACAGTGTAATTTTCTCAACCCCATCCCAACTGTCATTTAGCCATCGTCTGAAAAAGCCAGAGCACTTATTGAAGCCTCTCTGCTGTCACGCAGGACCATTTATGATTAATGACACAGAGGAAACCAAAGTGCTATGCACAAAAATAAATGGCAGTTTGAAGTGGGTGGAATCCGTGAGCGCGTCTGACCATACGTCCGCACTGGCAGTGAAAACAGCAAGAGACAAAGCGGCAGATAATCATTCATTTCAAATAAGCACTGAGAGACGAGCGGCGACATTTAGAAGACAAAGTAACAAAAAAGACAGATGGCAGATTCACACTGACAGCCAACAACAAGGGGAGCTTTTGCCAGAATTACAAAATTCGAAGCGACCGTCCAAGGTATAAACATTCACTAGGTACCGTGCCAATGAGACGGTTTTAAAATACAAAGACGTAGGTGTTTCATTTGACCATCAACATGCTTCATGGGAAAACATTTTGATAAGAAATGAGAATTATTCATTTAATTAACACAAATCAGTTTAAAATTCTCTGGTGACTTGATAATAGGATACAAATATACAGTAAATACGAGACATAAAAGTAAAACTGTCAAACCAGCAAAATGGTAGATAAAAGCTTTACTTTATTTAGATGTTTACCAGGAATGTTGAAGGTAATTTTAGGTAGAAGTCCAATAATGATTCAGCTCATTTCAAAAGTCAATATTAAAACAAATAATTAAACTACAAATATTTTGGTAATTGTTAGTTTCTTTTTTTCTGTTAAACATTTGATTGTTCCAGGTTTTTAAATGTGTAAATTTGCTACTTTTCTAGTTTGTGTTGTAGTCGTTTTAATAATTTTTTTAGTAAAGATACCACCTTGTTGTGACATTTATCACCGCATTCCCATGTTTATAACAAAATAACTAATGGCTAAATAGAGAAAAAAATTGTCTCCTTGTGAAAAATTATTGGTTGTTGTTATTATTAAAACTGCAGTTAGTGATCTGTTTGTGTTAAAACTGTCCAAAACCCCCAAAGTTCCCTTTAATATTATGTATTAAGAGAAAATGTACCAAATCTTTATGTTGGAGAAGCTACAGCAGCAAATATTTATTTAATTTATTTAGAATACACACCAATGATTCTTTCAACATCAATATAGTTGCAGATGAATTTATTTATCAAATAATTCATGGAGTAGCCATTGTAGCAGGAAAAAGCCACATTGGGCGCTGGGAAATTTAACTTGTAAATACCAAGGCTTAACATTATTTTAAAATAATCTAGTTGTGGTTTCTAAGAGCAAAATTTTGATGGGAATTAATTATGAGATTTTGTTATAGTTACATTCTTTTCTGTCACACTCTCCATCTACTCTGATCTGCTAGTGCAGTCTATCTGTATGAGAGCATACTACTGTAACTTTATTTAGTAACTTCACCGAGACCTTAAATCTTTATTTGGTCCGTTTGATTAAATTTTCAGCCCTGCTGCTTTACCAGTAACACAGCAGTAGACATTCTACTACAGTATGGATTTCTTGAGAAAGGCTCTTTCCACAAACACACTGAGCACAGTGGGACTGATCAGTAACAAACTAAACCTCATCATGTGGTTTCATCCTCTCTACATGCTGAGCACTGAGAGTATCAACTTGTCATAACTGCTTTGCCCTTTGACCCTGCTGTAGCGTGGAGCTTTTTTAGACAAATAGGAAAGGCAGCAGACGAGCTAAAGGGCAGAGCTTTTCTCTCCGCTCCGAGGTCCTGCTGAGATGGTCAGAGGCCCTGCACTCGAAGCTGTTTAGAACGTTGAATGACTTGTTTGTGCAGACGGGGGCTGGAACTGCAGTGCACTTAGGATCAGAGCTCCACGGGAACTTATTGTGGGCCAGAGAAAGGCTTTTGCTCTGAGCTTTCTGCTGAGTATTGAGTTCCTCTCTTCTGACGCACAGTTTCTCTCAGGCTGTGCGCTCACACAATTGACTGTGTAGTATAGATTCAGTGTGTTCTGTGGAGTGCTGATTGGGGCTCAGGCCCCGGAGAAGCATCGCTGTCATGTAGATCAATGCCGACTTGCACAAGAAATCAGATACATCCCGCTGCTGTGTGGCTTTGCCTTTGACTGTGGGGTTGGAAGTGAACAGACTGAGGTTAGGCCGTGTGTTCAGATGCAGATTCGTGAGCGAGCTGAATGACAAGTGAGCGAGAGTGCGACGTAGTGTGAAGAGGGTGAACAAGGCCGCTCAGTTTGTCTCTGCGGAGCCATGATGAGGCACACGGAGTTGACCCTTGCTGCATCGTCCTTTGAAGGCGAGCAGCAGACTGAGAAAAGAGGCGAGAAGGTGATATTTGCAGATACTAATGGATTTGTGTATCATTCATCTAGTTTTTCCCATCTCCTCAAGGTTAGCCTACATTTCTAGGTCACTGAGCCTCAAAATACATTCTCCTTTTATTGGCTTTAAGTCTATCTCTCTCTTTTCCTTCTGCCACTGTTTATTTGTTTTTCTGTGTTCGGCCTGTAGGCCAGTAAACCTCTTCTCTGTGGTAGAAAAGAGGAGGGGCAGCTCACTTTCTTTGAAGAACATCTTAGAACTTGGCCGAAGGAGTTGGCTGAACAGCTTCTTGCTCTCTGGCAGCGTTTGCTGTGTCCTGGAGAACTTGTAAAGCTGGCAGAAATCTATGCCGTGCTCAGGAATAACTGCACTGTTCCGGGTGTAATGATAATGGGGATGACTCAGGATTGTACTGCAAATTACACAATATACTGGATCCATTATTTAGACGAGGACTTTTTGTAGCATTGAAACTCTTACGCGTTAAGTGACGACTTGCTCATTGGGAATGTTCCCATGCGTAAAGAGCCAGTATTTGTCAATCAACAGATGGTTATAGTTTGATTTTTGTGGTTTGGACTCATTAAAATGATGTGGAAACTGTGTGATCAAAGATTTGCTTGATATTTCAGGCTCCCCATGGAAGGATGTGGTTTTAATGGAGCTTGATCTGCAGCTAACGCGGTTTGATGTGAAATGTGATTCTAGTATCTCCAGATGTTTTGGTGGTTTGCTGTTTGCACATACCCAACATTGTGTAACACACACAGGTCGAAGGGAAACCAATGTCATCATTTCACATTCTGTCTGAAAACATGAACCATGTTCCTGAAGTTAACTTTGAGGAACCAAGTCATCATTGTGACGCTGCAACCTCCAGATGTTTGGCAGTGTGGTTTGATAAATATCACAACTTTACTGTTACCATACTAGTAGATCGTGTACCTGAATGCATCTTAAACAGAAAGGCTCATTACTGCATAGTGTTCATTGTTATTTTTATGGAAGCAAAACCTTTTCAAATACAACCAATATTGGCAGATAAAGACAGTTTTTCTGTCCCGGTGCTCAGTGTGAACACTGCGTTGCCATGACACTGCACAGACGGAGAGACCACTTTGACTAACAAGAGTCTGAACAACACAGCGACTGAACAGTGCTGACGTGTCTGTGTGACTGGGAGTAGTCAGACAATACAACAGTATTAACTGTGAGAATGTTTAAATGCAGTAATAAGAAAAGTTACAGTAGTTTGTACGTCTATATAGTGCGTGTGTGTGTGTGTGTGTGTGTGTGTGTGTGTGTGTGAGAGAGAGAGAGAGAGACAGACCAAGGCCAAAGTCAAGCTGTGCCTTGCGTTGGCCCAGGGGAAAACTGTAAGAGTGAAGAAGACAGTAAAACAGGGAGAGACATAAAACAGAAGGGGGTTAATTGAGATACATTAAAGAAAAAGAGCTATGAGGTGACATCTGTTAACAAACACTGTATAAGGACAACAGTGTTTTTGTCTTCTTTTTGTCTTCTCCTGTCCTCTTTCCTCTGTCTCTCCTGAATTTCCCTCTCACCCGTCTCATGTACAAGGGCTCTACGTTAAATTTTAAAAGTAAATGAGAAAAATATGGGGATTTAAAAGTAGAGCGCTGCATTGCCTTTTTTAAAACACCAACTTACCAACATTCATGCATTCATTTACTTTTTTACTGTCTTTTCATGTGTCACATGTGTCACTGCTTGGTATTTTGTGCAGCAAATCTCTGCCAGCACAGAGAAACTTCAGGAGCCATGTTATGTAAGGAGGCTCGCAACTGAAGGGTGTGTAAAATTTGAGGAGTCCGGGAGGAAATTCCTGCCCCCCAGCTTATCTGAGCTACGAAAGACAGGACTTGAAGTTGCTGGCAAGTGTGTGTTTGTATGTGGGAGGAGGATTGATGGTACACATGTGCACATTTACATAAACACACTCACGTGTGTAGGTGTGTTTTGCGTGTGCATGCATGCGTTTTCAAGTGCCCAGTGTCAGCTCAGTGGAGTCGTTAACTTTTATAGACTGCAGCCTGAGCTAGAAGGAAATGGCCAAGCCAATATGCTGACCATTGTGCACATTCACTTTACACACACACACACACACACACACTTTCCCCTTTTTCTGTCTGCCTCGATCCAGAATGTGATTCATTGCTCCAAGGAACAAAATCGGACTCTCCATCAGTGAATAGACAAAATCATGGTCGCTCGGATGGTAAAAATCCAGCAGCTGCTCTCTCTCACTTATGTCCCCCTTTCATCATTTAAATGCGCTGCAGTGTTAATCAAAAGTTCGATTGATTTCATAGATTTCTTCATGCTGAAGCGCTGCAGTGCGAGCTGTGTTTTCAAAGTTGTTGGGGGGGGGGGGGGGATTCGGTGTCAGAGTTTCCACTCTATTCTACTCAGGATCTTGATGGTTTATGGTTGGCTGAGTGCATCTGAGCGGCAGAAGCTGATGGCTGTGGGTTGGATTCCCAGTAGAGACTTTCAGGACGTCTGGCTTGATGTAATAACCCTTTCGAAGAGCATATTTCTGTTCTGTATATGAGGCTGTGGTGCTGACCACTGTTTTGTGGCTCTAAGTGACACAGGACAGAGGCTTCAGTCTTAAATTGGACCTCCTTTAGCTTTTATGACCCTGATGCAGCAGCAACCAAACAACTCATTTTAAAACCTGTTTTTGCTCTGCTCCATGGAAAATAAAGAGCTGGTGTGTTTTTTTTTTTTTAAAACTGAATCATTGTGATTTGAACTGTGATGACAGCTTTATCAGCCTCTATAGCTTTTTGTTATTGCCATAATTTATTATTTTCCTCTTCTTTGCTTTGATGTAAAACTAGTCTGCACTGGGAATCGAGCCTGAGAGCTCCTAATTTAGACCAAATGAAAAATGCAAAGCTGATAATCAGCCCTTCTGTTTGTAATTTCACAGCACTTCATTAATGAGAAAACATTGAATCAGCACAGTTGATTTAAAAAAAAACAGGGGGAAGGGTGGGGGATTTTTTTAATTTGTTGCTCTTAAAAGTGATATGTGTTACCTCATTATATTACTGATAATTATGATTGTTTAATTAATTTTAATTGGAATAATTACCATAAACGAGTGTTTTTGGTTTATCTCTTGCCTGTAATTTGTTTGTGCCACTGTTATTAGATTAACATCACGTTTCCCATTATTCCTCGGCTTCCTGTAATTACGATGCTTCTTCTTCAGTTAAGACTTTTCGATTCGATTCGATACTAAATTTCCTTTCGGTTTATCCCGTGAGTTCAGTGTCGCCACAGCGGATCATTGTCCGCATGTTGATTTGGCAGTTTTTACGCCGGATGCCCTTCCTGACGCAACCCTCCCCAATTTCTACCGGAGTTGGACCGGCACTGCCGAGCCGGGGAAGGGAAGGGGCTGTTAGGGGTTCAGTGTCTTGCCCAGAGACACTTTGCCTTTACGACTGCCTTTACCAACTGAGCTACACCCGCCGCCTCTGATTCGATTTGACACTAAGCAGGGTGAATATTTCAAAAGGGAAATATTCGTTTTTTTTGTTTGTCTTTTTTCATTTCCACAGTCCAAAACAATCTTTAGATTCCCCTACTGCAAACCGAGCCTAAGCTCTGCCTAAGCTGTGTTTGCAGTAGGGGGACATTGAGCTCATCCATTACCAAAACAGCAATTAGGAATATTTTTCATAAAACACAATGCAGTGAAACCAAACCTCCAGGGTCAGTGTTGGGCTGTGAGGGGATTGTGGTGTAGTGGCTACACACAAAATTGCTTCTGGCTGCATTGCATTATGTAATTTGGCCCAAAAACCCTTCTCTCTCTCACACACACACACACACACACACACACACACACACACACACACACACACACACACTGCAAAATACGAAACACATGCTTACAGGCCTTTGGAGGCTTCTATGGATATTAGATCATTGTAGGCTGCAGGCTACCGTCATAAATGTATTGTCTTCTCCTGGGAATTCTGCCTTTAAAGGATTCGTTAATGGGGCCCCCTCTGATCCTTCAGTGGCCCCACAGCTTATCAATGATTTAGCAGAGGATGATGGCATTGATCTAATGGTCCATTCGCCCCATTACCGTTGACGTCAGGCGGTTCACGAGACATCGAGTTAATTGTCACTGTGGAGATAATCTGTAAACTGCTGATTCTTTCATTTGTCAAACAAAATGACAAATGGTTTTGCTCTCTATTGTCCTTTATTTACTTATTTATTTTTCAAATGTATTCAAGCATTTTCGATTTTTACCTACCCTCAGTCCAGTCTACATCTTCTCCCTCTTAATCCAAGCCTTAGTCAATAGTATATTACACACTGAGTTTTGTAAAACTATAAATTAGTTAATTACAAAAGGCAAGTTAAGCAAAGCTTAGTAGCTATTAGGACAGAATCTAAAATTTCCACTGGAGCAATATTTATCTGTAAGTGATTAATGATGCAAATTTAACCACGAAGAAAATGACACTTCTACTTTTTTGTCTCTTCGTGAATTTCTGTTTCTGCCTTTGTCCTGCTGCTTCTAGCATTAATTACTTTCAGTATACTGTAAGAAATGGGCATTTCCCATTGAACTGATTGGGTACTTACTCAAAGTTAAGCAACAAATCAGCCAGTTAATCCAGAGAGTGCCTCCTCTCTGTCTGCAGACAGTCCCAAAACAGCATCCGACAGCAAATCTCACACTTGGCTCGTGACCCAAAACACTCAGGGGATTGAACAGGAGGATTTTCTCTCCTCTTTTTCTCTCCCAGTTGCTCCTTTTCATATCCTCACCATCTCTGCTACATTTATTTCTTATTATGTTGTCCTCTTGTTTTTCTGCCCTGCTGTTAATTCTCCTCCTCCCCTGATGTTCATTTTCCTGAGGCTTCATTAAGATCTGTTAGCATTTATTTAAACAGAAAATATGCTTCCTCTCTCCGTCCTGTGAACAACAGAGTGCTTGAGCTTTTGATTCCACTGTTGTTGTCAGCATAGCTCTGTTCATGTAACAAAACTATATCTCAGATCAGATGGAATTGGATAAATGGGACTATTTAAAAATTAATACATAGAAGCCTCATCATTCACATGAATGCCTTCTGTATCCAAAACCAATGCTCTACCACTGAGCCACCAGGCCCTCACATTTCAGCCTAAATGATACAGATTAATTCAGGCCAAAGATTAGCTTTTGGTTTAGGTTGAAAAAGTCTGTGGTGAGTCACTTATCTTGTCAAATCTATTTGTGAGCATTTGTGAGTCTGGATTCAGAGTTCCAGAGATGGAAGCGAGGCCTCTCTCTGCTCAGCCACCTGGGAACTTGCTGCTCGCTCATTCATCCACAGCTGCGTGGGAAGAAGCAGGAAAGGCCCTCAACCATAGGACTTGGAGCTGTCACTCTTTATGCCTCCAGTCCTCATCCACAGATGACATGAAATGTACAGAAATTGTGCACACACACACACACACTCCTGTCACCAGAAACAGAATGGGATTTGATGATGAGTTTATTTTTTATTCTACCTTTTTCTCGTCTTGATTTTTTTTCATGAATCCAGCCCCTTTATCAACTGTCATGAATAATAATCACGCAGTAAACACGATACATGAGATACAGTTACAATCTTACTATTGCAAAGTCTATATTTGATAAAACTGTATTTCTTGGTATGGGTTTGTGCTGAGTGTCTTTTTGGACACACCCACCATTGCCAGGAGGTTCTTCTGGATTTTTCTGTGTTGTGGCGGCTTAAAATAGATTAAAAATAAAAAAAAAATATATTTAATCTCATTTATTTAGGGCCTAGAAATAGTTGGGTGATTATACTTCTGAATAGTGCTTATTTTTATTATAATGGGAATTTTTGCATTATTACAGCTTTTGTGGGTTGGTAGAGAGGGAGTGGTCCCCAGTGGGCTGCAGACAGGCCCAGACCAGACCAGTTTATAGAGAGTTTGGTTTAGAGTCAGTTTGGTGCTTATTTTTCCATTTTGCTCCTGCAGCATTGCAGCGTAGCCAGGGGTGGCTGTAGGGCTCGATACATGCGGTGCTGTGTGGGTGGAGGGTGATGTCAGGGAACCCAAAATGTGGACCAAACAAGAGGAGTGACTTTTTTTTATTTTATTTTTTTCAAAGGAGACATTAACTGTTTTTGTGCTTTCTGTGTTCTCTTCTTTTTTCTCTTTTTAACTCGGATTATTAGCAGTTACGGCAAAGTTAGACGCGCTAAACTTTCATTGTGTGTATATGTGTGGGTATAAAGGGACTGTGAGAAATGCCAGACATTTAAGTGAGAAGACGAGGGAGAGCCAGTTCTCTAAATGCCTTTTGCAGCTGTAAAGAGGTTTTATTTTGGGGGGAAAAAACTGCACCAAGCCACTGTCTTATAAACCCACAAAGACAGTGGCGGCTACTCTTGTCTCCATTCTGTGAGCCTGTTCAATGAGTCAGACAGAGTTATTATATGTTTTCATCTCCTCCACTTTGCCTTCATTTTAACTGCCATTCTCTTGTCATCATACATTAACACATCAAGCCGAGAGGGCTTTCCGATCTCCTCCATCTGAAACCACTGACGGATCTGGGCTCCTTTAAAAAAAAAACTAAAAACATGCTGGTGCTAAAAAGAAAAAGTTGCAATCAAATAGAGGTTAGTGGCATGAGAATAAATGAGAGTGAACTTTGATTTGCAGTCACTGATTACCTTGACGTCAGTGGTTTAAAAGCAGTTTTGTGCAGTTTTCTCTGGAGCCAGCATGTTGTATTTTACGTCAGCAGTGAAGCACTAATTGAAATTGGACATTTGTTAAACTACTGGTATTCAGAGCAGGGATGTGGTATCTGTTAACAGTGTCATAATTGCTTATAAATCTATTAAAATCACGTGATGTCGATTTTGTTACATTTTTTCTAAATATTACTCCTCAGTAGAAAAAGTGTATTATTCCCTAAATACCTCGGCATCAAATTATGTTTAATTTCGTACTGTAGGAAGACGACCCTTCCTACACAGAACTCTGATATTCCAAACAGAAACGCCAGCTGATACGGCAAGATTTTACTCTAGAGTATGAAAATGACTGCTAAGTTAAACTGCAGCGGTGGAATGGAATCATAATGAGATGGATGGCTTGGCTCATAACGGAGGGTTTGATGAGAGCTGGTGAATTAAGTTTTTTTTATTTTTTTCTCCAATGTGCAAACATACATTTTTTAAAACTTCTTTGCTTTTGTCAAATATTAATTTGCCTTCGTGTCTCCCTTTGCTGTTTGTCCTGCTGTGTAAGTTTTGTCATTTGTTGAGGAAATTAAGTGTGAATCAGAATTCTGTTGACAGGTGTGTGTGTGTGTGTGTGTGTGTGTGTGTGTAGGTGTGTGTGTGTGTGCGCATACTACTTATTTACACTAAACTTTAATAAATATGACCTTGAAACATTTACCACTAATTTAATACATAAATAATTTGCAACTCAAGCACAAAACCTCCTCCTCTAAATCAAAACGTGAAAACAAAAACATTAAAATAATGTGCAATAAAACACATTTTAAATGGCGACAACTCTGCATGGAATTAATCTGAAGAAATCAGAAGATTTGGTGCCATTAGATATTCTTTTATGTTTTTATAGCTCTACAC